>NC_138998.1:104708573-105920339 GCF_964374135.1 Grampus griseus
GGAACAAGTAAGTGATACTCAAAAGCAGAATCAGAAATAGGTTGCTGCCATTTATCATTCTTTGTTGAATTTTTTTTCTAGCTACGCAGAGTCTGCACTTTCATTTTTTATTTCAATGATTTTTCCCTTTATAAAGATATTTCTTATATTTTTATCATCTTCAGGATGCTATTCCAGAAACTTTTTTCATTATCCTCTTTAAAATTACTTATTTGCTAAATGTATCTTTCATTTTTAAATTATAACATGTGAATATTTGATAGCTAAGGATTTTTCCTGAGTTTTACATTAAATTTTTTTCAGCACTGGAAAAGAAAATGATTTGAAATATTAAAAGAAGCCACTGATCTACCTCCAAATAAAACATTGAATAGGAACACTACAAATCTTAAAGTCACCTGAAGTAAAACAAAATTTTATAAGGTGGGGCTGTAAATAGACCAGATGTCTCAAATGGGCTTTTTTAGATTAACACATTTGAATGCATTCCTCTATGCATGAAAAAATTTAGTTTCATTCTTCACTATTGAAACAGCGTTGGATACAAAAAAGATAAGTTCAGGTACTTACTAGCCCATAACAAAGGAAAAGATAATCATCTTTTTACATCTGAATTCTCCTGCTCTATGAAGCTATAAATTATTCTATGCACACACACACACACACACACACACACACACAGACAAAAAAATTTGAAAACTTAAATAGAATAAAGCACAATCAACTTGTCTTTGTTCAGGTACGTTGTCTCTGTGAAGTCATTTTTTAATAGAAAAGACTACTTTCTACAACATGGATTAACTTATCCATGTTAGCTATTTCTTACCTTGCCCATTTCAAAGTATGGATAAGAATTCTTAACTATTTCTTACATATCATGAGGATTAATGATTCTAAGAAGCTTTCAAGATGGAATTTCTTTCAAGTATAAAGCATCATCAATAATAAAGAAAAAGGAAATTAAACCATAATATCCTTGACCATGATGACAAATTGATGTCCTGATGGGCATAATTGGCATTTCATATACCCGGCTGTAAGGCAGATTTTGTAGTGCACCATTATTATTCTACCCAGGTACACAGATGATACTCATAATGAAACTTACACACCCCACACCTAAACGTATGTGTATAGAACACACACACACACACACACACTCAAATCTTACATGTTCTCTACAAGTTTACCCAAGAGAGAATTTAATCTCATGAGTGGATTAGAATTAATGTAAAAATGCTTCCACATCTTCAAAATTCAAAAGCAAGGTAAGTTGAGCCCAAATAATATACTTGCATTTTGAAGGCTATATCTCATATTTTATTTTATTTTATTTTATTTATTTATTTTTGATGTGGACCATTTTTAAAGTCTTTGTTGAATTTATTACAATATTGCTTCTGTTTTATGTTTTGGTTTTTTGGCTGTGAGGCATGTGGAATCCTAGCTCCCTGACCAGGGATTGAACCTGTACCCCCTGCACTGGAAGGCGAAGTCCCAACCACTGGACTGCCAGGGATGTCCCTATATCTCATATTTTAATGTTTTAGAAATCTTTGAGAGCTAACCTATAGTAAATAACTGTTGTATAAAACCATGAAATGTCATATTTTAAAATTGTGGGATATTAATTAAAATATGAATTAAAACTCAATATCCTCAGAAAAATATGCATAACACTTTTGCTGATAAGAGGAACAGCTATATCTTTCAAGTCAGGCCCGATTCCATGATCAGTTAAGTAGGCAATTTAAGTGTCTTGCCAGCATATAAGTGACTATCTAATATGAAAAGACACACAGGCATTTGTAGGAGAAGCACAGTTAATTTTGATATGTTTAAATAAGATGGTACTTCAATCAAACTATATATTCCAAACAATTCTCTGTGATGCTTTTGATTCAGAAGTTTAGAGATGATAACACTGATGAGAATGTGGATAGTAAAATATCAAAACTGGCAGCACACAACTGCAATTTAGAAAAGAAATTAGATTTCCCTGCAAAATAGATTAGGAGAGGAAGTGGAGACAAAGTGTCGTAGAACACAAAAACAACTCAAGCAACACTTTAGAAACTGGCAGAAGTAATTGCACCTCTGCTTAATGAAGTGAATGATTTAGGGACAAACTCTTCAGGTTTTAAATAGGGCTGGAGGGGAGGAATGTAAACTAGTTACCGAGCAAACTGCTTGGGGACTTTAAAATCTTCATGCTCAGCATCTCATACTTCCCTTGCATTTCTGTAGTTCTAATACTTCTAATATTTGATTACCTCAAAATGGAAAATATTTTAATTAAAAATGTTTAAAGATATAGTTAACAGATAGCTATTCAGGTGCAAACAACATGACAGTGGTAACTTAAATTGACCAGTAGAGGCAAAGTTGAACTCACTCTCACATTTATAATCATCTAAAATATTCATCGAATTTCTATTAGCTGCCAAACCTCTTTCTAAGCTGTGGGGATAACCTTCACAGGTCTGGCATTCTAGTGGAAGTAGATAGAAAACAGAGAAAAAAGAAACAGCAAGAAAGTTACAGGGAATATTAGAGGGTGCTACATATTATGGAAAGAATGAAAGAGCGGAGGGAGCTAGGAAGTGCCTGGGTTGGAGATGAGAGTTGAAATACAAAGAGATGGTCAGAGGAGGGTTTACTGAAAAAGTGACCTTAATGAAGGGGACTGGAAGGAGACAAGCGTTCAAACTTCTTAGGTATCTGGAGAAATACTTTCCAATTGGAGCTTGCTGAGCTGAGCCTGCACATCCGGAGCCTGTACTCTGCAACGGGAGAGGCCACAACAGTGAGAGGCCCACGTACCACAAAAAAAAAAAAAATAAATTAAAATAAATAAATAAAATAAATAAATTAGGCCCAAAATGTAAATCTTTGAAAATCACAGTCACCAAGTTTCACAATTTCCTTTCTTAAGAAGTGGGGAAGGAGGTTTACCTAAAATAGCCTTTCTATTTGTTTTCAAGGCCACAATACCAAGACATAACTGCTTCTCTGTCAGATTTAACCCAATTTGTACTTTATATCCAGTTCCCAAACAGCTCTTGTTTGCCCTTGTTACCAGCACCAGCATAATGCCAAGCACATAATAGCTGCTCAGTAAGTTTTCATTGAGTATATACTTGAAATTATAGAGAAATCAAAATCTTTAAGACCTCGAGGACTTAAATAGTCTTTAGCTCCAGTCTTTGTTTTCAGACCATTAAATAAAGCTTCTCCAAAGTCAAACCTAGTACAATTTAGAAGCAGCTACTTCTGGAAAGTATTAGTATAAAGAGCCTTTTCCTGATATAAACTTCACAAATGAGTAAGTACAAAGAGAAAAAAACAAAAACAAAAAAAAACAATGTTATTATATCTTTATCCGGGGATTACTTCTAGTATACTATGCTAAGGCTTCTACTGAAACACAGAAAAAGACTTGGAAAAATAAATAAGCAAAAAGCTTTTCTTAATGCTTCTAGAATTTAAGTGTTACTTAATGTGCCAAGGCAACGTTACTGCCAGAATATGGCCAACCTGGTGGAAAAGAACCTAGAGGACTCAGTTTGAATATGTACTTTCCTTTGAGCAAAGTTAGAGGAAGAATGTTTTGGTACCTTGGAGAATATGGTGTCAGTTTATATAAACAGTCCATTTAGACCAAGTCTGTATTCTTTGGAGGTAAAATTAAAGGAAACCTTTTTACAAAGAACAGAGAAACACAAGATACAAGCAATGCTACATCTGGGTTTAAAGGTGTTATGCTGTCCTTTTCATTTGTTGTTATCTCTGTACAGTGGAATTATGGGCAGTTTTCCTCTTTTTTTGAACTTCTCTGTACCTTCCAACTTTTCCATAAGGGGCGTACTTTTTTAATAATCAAAAGCAAACAAATACCAAGTGAGAAAGCAAGCTTGCAGAAACCTAAAACTTTCAACTAGATAGGTAATGTTATCTGAAATTGACATAAATGAGATGATAACTTTCTATATATTTTAAAAATAAGTAAGCATTGGCTGGAGAAAGAAACAGATTGAGTGAGTTAGTAAAATACTGTGCTGATATTGTGGATATTGCAGAAGGAGTAAAAGAACAGAAGATACATGGGATAGTGCCAAGAATTAATAGTGAAGGCTCATCTTCACTGCAAAAAAGTAAAGAAGAAACACTTGAGCCTGTGAAATAGATTAGAGGGTTTCAAATTATGGATTTTTAAATTGTGGAATTTCAAATTGCAGATTAAAGGGATCCCAAAAGACCAAAAGTAACAAGGTATGAACAAGTAGTTTGACTTTGGGCCAGCTACCTAATATCAGTTATCTCATCTTTTTTTTTTTTTCGCGGTACGCGGGCCTCTCACTGCTGTGGCCTCTCCCGTTGCGGAGCACAGGCTCCGGACGCGCAGGCTCAGCGGCCATGGCTCACGGGCTCAGCCGCTCTGCGGCATGTGGGATCTTCCCGGACCGGGGCACGAACCCGTGTCCCCTGCATCGGCAGGCCGACTCTCAACCACTGTGCCACCAGGGAAGCCCAGTTATCTCACCTTTAAAGGGAAATACGATCTACCTCTAAGAATGTTTATGATGATTTAAATAGGTAATATGTGGCAAACAGTCCTCATCAAATTTTTTCCTGAATCTGGTGGTATAGGAAGGGAAGAAGAATAACACGAACAAGTTTTCACCTATCTTAAAGAAAGGAATTCAGAATGATTTGGTTAGCACGAAAAATTAATAGAAGAAATCAAAGTTAGATATTAAAAGCTGCTTGATGTTTTGTTTCAAAAACAAGTATATTATGAATATCTTCTAACTAATTACTAAGTTCTAATAAGCTATATACTATATAAATAAAATGTAAAAGAATAACAATAAAAATAATCTTATAGTGATGTACACCATATTACAATTCAGCTACTATAGCACTAAATATAAACCTGCTAATTTCCTTTAGCATAGATGGCAACAAGAATAAAACTGAAGAATATATAAAATGTCATTGGCATGTTAAACTCTAAAATCAACGCTATGGATTCTGAGATAGCCAACATCTCCTTGACAAGATAGAATGAACATGAACAAAAAGAAATGCAAATTTCCAGGAACCAGTCCTAACCAGGCCACTCAGTGTGCCAAATGGGAAGTTGGTGTTCTTTGAGAGAAAACATGTATCCAATTTCATGACAATCTGTCAACATATGTGGACATGGGAGTCTGGGGCGAGGAAATCTTTGAATTACTAGGAGGAGAAGAATTGCTATGGTCTCAGGCTCAGCCAACAAGCTACCTTCAGTCAACTTGCTTCCCATGAAGGTTGCCTACAGGGAGAGAATATGCTGGTATGCAAGCTGCAACTATTTCTTTCACTTAGCTCTTAGATTTATCATTTAAATTTATAAATTAGCATTCTGCTTTTTACCTGTCATCCTTGCCTCATTGGCATTTGTTATTCTAATAAACTGTCACAAAGACAAGGTTAGGTTTAATATCCAGAAGATTGAGGGCTGAGTCCTTTATCACACCAGCCTAACTTCCCCAAGATTCTCCCTCAACCACCCACATTTATTTTTAAAACAAACATAAATATATATAATATGTATATTATATACATAACAAATCTCAATTATTGTACTTTTCAATGTTAATCATCTATTGTTGATATATCTTTATAATCAAAAGACCAGCTACTTGGTTCAAGTCAACTTTGATAGCAAATACAAGAAATAAAAAAGATTATTATTTTGGTGAAGTGATTAAAATAGGTAAACCATATTATGCTATAATAGTAACAGATATGGTAAATCAGAAAACATAAACATGATATAGTTCATATTTAGAAAATTAGCTGATGCAATATATTGGATAAGAGGAAGATCATTGAAAGGAGACCAATCAGGAGATGGTTAAGAGTAATAAGGACATAATCGTTAGTAGAGATGGATGGAGAGAAGAATTGTATTTAGGAAACTCTTAGTATGTGTTTTAGATTGCAAGTACAAAAGCATCCTGGTAGATTAAGCAGAAAAGGAGTTTACTGAAAGGATATTGGGTAGCTCAAAAAACTGAGAAAGCTAGATAACTTTTATCAGGTTCCCAGCTGAGCTTTCAGTAACAAGGATACAATCCTAGCTACCAAAGTGACCTGATGAGAAAACATTCCTTTTCCACCAAAACCACTGATGGTGATGATATGCAGCTAGCATCATTGCCATGAACTAGAGTTTAATGCCACTACTACTTCTTTTCCAGGATCTTAATCTTACACGATCATTGTCAGGCACCTCTGGCATCACCCCTAGCCAACACAGTGGATTCTGTATTGAAACTCCTTCCTTAGTTTGCTTATTTTTGAATTAGACCCTCAAACAAGTCTATTTGTTACAGATCAGATCCTAGACACTAGCATATGGTAATAGGTTTATCAATATTGGGGTTTTTTTTCAAGGCAACCACAAATATAGTTTTCTTCCTATAAACCTGTAAGGAAAACACACAATATTGATAATAAAAATTATAAACTAAGAAAACGTAATTTCTTACATAAGAATTAAGTATAGTGTATATAAACTGAATCTAAATGCTTCTGATTGAATAATATTTTTCATACCTAGGAATGCCTAATCCTGCACAAAACAAGGAAAACACTAATATAATATTCAGCAACATCCAGTTATCAAAGTAATATATTCCATAATTATTATTTCATAATGCTTATTTTTAATTCATCTATATTAGTTATAAAACAAAACAAAACCCAACAAAATCACCTTCTTAACTTTCTAAATTTATGAAATCTCTCTTTTTCAATCTCAGAAGTTGTACTTTAAAAAAAATAATTCTTACTCTTTAGTGGAAGTCAGTTCAAGGGTTCAGAAAGTGTCCTGTGGAATTCTTCAGTCTTGTTGCTGCATTTCCCATTGCAGTGCTTTTTGAACGTGTTAAAGTGATGTAATAATCTCTCTACTTCACAGCCCTGGCCCTCTACTTTGGCTGGACCCTTCACCTTGGTGATAATGTGCCCATCTCCCCAGACACCTAGCTGACCTCACAGCAGTTTAAAGTTCGTCATAATGCAAGGTCTCTGGTATCTGCCTGAACTTTTCCATAATCATCAAAAATACTTGTGTCAGGCTTCCCTGGTGGTGCAGTGGTTGAGAGTCTGCCTGTCGATGCAGGGGACACGGGTTCATGCCCCGGTCCGGGAAGATCCCACATGCCACGGAGCGGCTAGACCTGTGAGCCACGGCCTCTGAGCCTGCGCGTCTGGAGCCTGTGCTCCACCGCGGGAGAGGCCACAGCGGTGAGAGGCCCGCGTACTACAAAAAAAACAAAACAAAACAAAACAAAACTTATGTAAATTAACCCAGATCTGGACCTTATATTACAAATAAATGAATTAAAAAGCACTCTGCCAAGTAAATTATTTTATGTTATAATTCAAGTATAAGAACTAGTCCTTGAAAAACTTGAAATTTCAATGCTTGGGAATCACCTCTGTCAGTTTTACAGGTTAAAAACGGGCAACCTATATTTCAGTACTGGGACAAATATGCCTTTGTTAGGGCCTGGCATCACCATATGCTGGTGATGTTAGAGATTGAAAAACCTATCTGCAAAAGATAATGGGAGGAGAAACCCACATGACTGATAGGTGACATTTTTAAAAAGATATCTTGAAAGATTCTTGCATCTTAAATGATAAATTTCTCATGGTGTTAAAGGGAAAAAGAAGTATATCAAGTATATTAAATTTAACTTAAAATGATTAAATAATCAAATTTTTGTAATATTTTGTAATCTGAGATGTTTGCAGCAGCTGTTAGAAAGCAATGAGGTCATTTTTTAAAGTTCAGTCTAAAAGAAACAAAGGAAAAAAAATAAAAACACACAAAATAGAACAGATGCAGACATATTGAAATAGATACGCTAAGAAGTAGAATGCTCAAAAAACCAAATGCTATCTTTTCCACTAGAAGTGAAGTCTAATTTCTTAGATTACTTTTTAGTATTTCTTTTTATTTAACTTTCAAAATTTCACACACTTAGTATTTAAAAATCAGTCAGTACTATAAGGATAACCCTATTGTTATCTTCAGAGAGTAGGTTGAATTTAACTGCTGAGTTCACTACACTATCCACAAAATAGAGTGCTTTTTCTTCCCATAGATAGCTCACCTAGCTAGGTTCCTTATTCACTTCAAAATGGTTGGCCTCAAAAGGATTGCCTTGAGTTAACCTGCAAATGTGAGTGATAGTTTCAAGGTGCAATTCAAGATTTAATACAATTAATTAATCATTGAAATAATGGAGGTGTCCATAGAATATCAATTAATCACTTTTAAGAAACGTTCTATCTCTCACTCAAAATACCAATTTTAATGGGTGTATTTAAGTTACATTTAACACACAATTTAAAGTGATTATTAAATCAAAGAATAAGGTATATGAGTTCCCTCACAGAGTGAGGGGAAAATAAGTTGATTTATCAAATAAAGTGCTAGAATTTCTCCCTGAGTTTTGCTCCAGGAAGCAAATGAATTCTCTTAATTTAGTTATTGTTATCAACTTATTAGGAAGCTGACAATCAGATTGAATAACTCTAAGAAGTGAATGGGTGAGATCTCCACCCACTGCCCCAAGGATTTTTGCATTTTCAGTGGATAATTTTTTAAATGGTGAAATGAAAGCAGAAATCAAATCATGACAAGGAGGCATTTTTGAACTAGGATAGATTTTTTTAGACTGTTAAATCTTACTTAACAATCTCAAATTCTAATTAGTCTGTTTGGGCTGCTATGACAGAATACTGTAGACTGGGTGGCTTATGAAATAGAAATTTATTTTCCACAGTTCTGGAGGCTGGGAAGTCCAAGATCAAAGGACCAGTAGATTCTGTGCCTGGGGAAAGCCCACTTCCTGTTTCATCTAAGGCAGTCTTCTTGCTATAACCTCACATGGCAGAAGGTTCAAGGGAGATTGCTAGGGTCTCCTTTAGAAGGACACCAACCTCATTTATGAGAGCTCAGTCTTCATGACTGAATCACCTTTCAAAGCCCTCACATCCTAATACTATCACATTGGGAAAAGGTTTCAACATATGAAGTTGAGGGGTACACAAGTTTCCAATCTGTAGCAATTCTATTTTCAGATTACTCCTGCCCTTGGTAGGACTTCTTTGTTCACATGTTCTTTTTATATGTATATATGGGAAAACTTGGCTTTAGGAAAATTTTCTGAAGCCATAGAGAATTTGGGAGAATGAGGAAAGTCCTTCTATCATAAACAAGTCATAGATTATTATCTGGGTCAATTTCTGCTTTTTAAATAAAAAGAAAAACACAATTTTGTTAAAGGTTTGCATTTTAACCTGTACATTTGGAAATAAATAGTTCATATCTTATTTAATTTGACACTTACCCTGATGACTAGGTAAATGGAAATATTTCTTCTCTTTGTCCTACACTCTTTCATTTCATTACATGGTACTGATGACAAGCTTTTCACCTAGATTGCAGCTAGCAGGCTTGAGCATCGCCTGCCAGAAGTGATTAATACCAATCAAACAGAGTTCATTCAGTGGAAAGACTGGCAGAAAACATTTATCATCTTCTTAAGGCATTAAAGTTCCAGATTGGCTCTGTGCTTGAGATAAACAGGATATAAATGCATTTGCTCCAATGTTCCCCTTGTTATCACATTTATTGAGCCTATTTTCCCAAGCAATGAAAGTAACTGTGCCCACTCTTTCCAATGCTCTTCAAGCTTAAATGGCATACCTTTAAAATCTTTCAGTAATAATTATAATGTCCAAATCTTAAATTAGGGAGAAACTAGTTAACACCCAATAAGACAAAATGTCTCCCTCAAACTCTTTCTGAGATCTCTTCTTAGATAATGAAATATAAATCAAATGTTACCAACCTCACATGTTGAGGCATTTGTTTATGTTTCCCTGGTGTTGCCTTTTAGCATAAAACAAGTGCACTGTACTATTTTGTATCTCTCTGGTGGGGCGGGGGGAGGGGAGATGCAAGAAGGGTACAGGCCAATACTACCAATCCTTTCTGTTTCAAGGGGTGAAAACAAGTAGCTGAGATAGACCCAGAGGGGACAGAATGATAGCAATGAGCAAAGCAAGAATGTAACATTTGCTAATCTCTTACTGCTGCCCCGTCTCACCTACACACCTGCCCTGCGCCACTAGCACTGACCTGTCCCAGCTCTAAATTCCTTAAAGTTCACACCCCTTCTCCCCTGATGTGCACCTTCCAAACCCAACCCTGTTTACTTCTATGTGATCATCCCTGGGTCTGGACATAATGTAGATTATCTCTTCCTCTAATCTCTTTCCAGTCTATTGTTTTGTGTAAACTCTGTCAGGCTTTCTTCAAAACATTTCTCTTTTATTTTTAAGGGTCTCTGTTGCAGTTAAAAATAAACATTAAAATAAGACTTTCTGATATATTAACTTAAAATATCCTCAAGACAGTGTGTTCCAGGCTTCTCACTGACTAGGAAAAGAGCATAGACAAGAAAAGAAAAGCACACATGGAGAACACACAACCATCACCTCATTGTTTGTCCTTTTCTTCACTTAGTAAACATTTATCCAGCATTTGCCTCAAGTGGCCAAGCCCTCAAGGGGCTCACTGACTAATGGACTAGACAGAACAAAGAAATCAATCCTCACAATACCTTACATCAAAATAAGTGTATGTACACAGTGTATATCTAAGAGGCCCACAGAGTGTGTTTAGAAGGACACCCAACTGTTAGAGAAGAACAAGAGTCAAGGAAGTTCCATCCAGCCCAGTGGAACTGAACAGTAGGTGCCAAGACAGAGGCATGAAGGAGCAGGATAAACATAGGGAATGAAAATTGGTTCAGTTTTCCCACTGATGACAGATGGTGAGTTGGGAACAGAGAGAAGAGTTTTGATCAGGAAGTGTCTTATTTGTCATGGTAAGACATTTGAACATTATCCAGAGTCAGTGAAATTATTTGTCATGATAAGACATTTGAACATTATCCAGAGTCAGTGAAACTATGATCAAATCTCAGAAAGATTTTAAGCAGGGAGTAATATAATTAGATTTACAAACCACAAGGTTAATCACTGTAACTTTAAAGGATGATTGGAGAGAAAAAAGAAAACAAAACAGGAGACAGGTAACTACAGTTATCTAAGAGAGAAATTATGAGAGCTTTAAGGCAATGGAAGCAGACATTTTCAATTCAGGTTTTCAATACAGAAACCCAATCAACCCATATTTATATGTAATACTGTTGCTTTTCTAATTAGCTACTGCACAGATTTATGCAAGGTAGTCATCAGCAAATGTTATTTCTCTTTTGAAATTCCTACTCTGAAACACACAGTGGTTGTGGTGGTTGCAATTTGGGGAGAATACCCTCTTTCCCATGGCAGAGGTCATGTATTGACTAGTGCCACAGGAGCAAACCTGTCAATTAGTTAATAAATTCAATCTAAATCTTGTTTTATCCTTTGATGACCTTAAAATATGAAAATGCCTAAAAATTAGTTTTACCTAAAAATTCTGCTTTTGACTTGATAAATATAGCTTTAAGAAAACCATACTAAAAGGTAGCCAGAAAGTGCTATGTAACACTGTCCTTCAACCTAGACACATAAAATAATCTTAAAATCTAGTTATCCTCTTCAAATGAGCTTGGGATTCCTACTTGCTACAGAAGCCATAAACAGTTTCTTGCTAATCAGATTTTAGAAGAAGTCACAAGTAGAAAACTGTGAAGGTGGAAGGTCAGAGTTAGTACTTCAAGTACTTACTAAAAAGCATATATTGCCTGAAACTGTTTACTCAAGTCAGAACCTTTATTAACTGCATTCTTTTCTTCTGGAAGATAGGATTCAACTATAAATTATTTGGATAGGGTACCATCTCCACATTAATTTACCAAGACTTTCATCCTCCCACACAGAAGTGTATTTCTTAATACAACTCAAAAGACATCAAGTAACTCATCCAACCTATTCGTCAACTCTAAATGGGATTTGACGTTAAGAGGTCAGCATTGCTTTTCCTCATAGATGACTAACAAATTTACAGAGACATAAGTTCACCGTTCTCACATGGATCACTGTGCAACAGACCGGTGTTTTTTGATTGTAGCAGTTAGGTTTCAGTTATTAAATGAAAGTGGAAACTCAGGCTGTGACAAATTGCTTGACGCCTAAACAATGATCCAGAGAGATACCCAGAAGGAAAGCCAACATATTTCCAGGTTTCAAGAGGAAAACTTGGCCAATAATAATAAAGTCACACAATTTTGGGAAATTTTGTGAAATTCAAATATTAGAATAAATTAAACTATGATTTAGTCTTAGCATTTCATTGATTTACATGAAATTCTTCTTTGAAATTATAATGCATTTCAATTTTTCTTAAAATGTTCACAAAGTTAACATTCATAGCATAAAAGTAAATATTTATACAATTATAGTTTATTTTGTCATTCTCTAATCTCTTAATTAAATTCAACAACTTGGGAGCATGGGAAATTAATTTTCTTTTTACTGGAGAAGCTAAGCAAATAAAGAGAAAAATCCATGTGCATTTCCAGTGAAAAGTTGATTCATAGTTTTATGGCTATATCTGTATTAAGTCATGCTTTCAAATGAAGAAATTACTCATGTATTCCAATGTGCCCAAATTCAGGCAAGTTTTGATTTAAGAAGAGTGATTTAGAAATGGCTTGTTCATAGGAAAAATCAATAGTGGCATATTTTGTCACAAGTCAAAATTTCAGCTTTCGCTTCCTAATTCTGAGCAACTAACAAGTGACTGGTCTGGACAGGTGCCTTGTCTTATTTATGCATCCACCATGGTAATTGCACACCCTTTCTTCACTTAGACAGGTTTTCCATGCTTAAATATAGTAACTTCAGCCCTCACTTCCACTTTATTGCTCTGACTTCATCTCCACAGTTGGAAAATGTGTTTTCATTATCTTTGGTCATACACCTAAAAGCATTTTCACTATTAAAAGCATAGATACTCATAGAATCAATGTTATAATGCTTGTTGAGTAGAGGTAAAAAAGCACTAAAGAATTCCCTTCCCCAATGCATAATTCATATAGCAATTTAACAAAAGTGTATTAAGAACATAGTATATGCCAGGTACTAGGGATAAGAATAGCAAGAAACAAAACAAAACTTCTAGAAATGTCCATTCTATTAGGGGACAAAGACAACTAAATAATTACAATACAGATGGTGAATACTATAGGTTACTTACCCAACATCCATTCTTCCCTTCCTGTTATAAATAGAACTGTAATTTTCTTAAATTATCCATAAATCCTCCATGAAGTCAGGGATGCAGACTACGTATTCATTAGTCTAAGCCAGTGGTCCTCAATTGGGAGTGGATTTGCCCTCTAAGAGACACTCAGCAATGTCGAAGACACTGTTTGTTATTACAACCTGGGGGATGGCATCTGATGTACAGAGTCTAAGGATGTTACTAATACCTTACAATGCACAGAGCATAGAATTATCTAGTCCAAAATAACAGTACTGCCATCATTGAGAAACACTCGTCTAAACTGAGGTTAGTAACACTCTCCCTTCCTCATTTAGGAATATGGGCATGAGATAATAGTTTTCTTCTAGCAACTGCCATATGTCCAGTTGGTCTAATCAGAATAATAGGGAAAGGCTTTCTCTTTCATCCTTTAGACTTAAATATGGAGACATTTTGCTCTGTTATTTCTTGCAATTACCTTGGATTCCTTGGACAGTCAGAGAGAATGAAGCCAACACAAGGAAGCATGCAAAAACCTATTCTTTTGCTGAGAGAACTGGAACTTTGATAATAGCATACTTTGTGGGGTTTAATGTGAAATAATACATGTCCTCATTATTTGTTAGTGTGTGTCAGATTTTCTGTTACCTGAATGAAAAGTTTCCTAAGCAAAAGTAATATTAATAAACATATGTATTTGTACCTAGAGGAGTACCAAGGAGAGACAGCTAGTAGAGCCTAGAAAAGCCTGAAATGGGCTCTCCAAAGAGGAGGTGTCTAACTTACTCCCAATCAGCCAGATAAGCGTGTAGTACAGGAAAGATATTACAGAGAAAGTGAGCAGCCTGTACAAAAGTCTGAAAATAAGAGAGGACATGACACACTAAGGGAACTAGAACCATGGATGGATGGAATGGAGAATTCATGGGTTATGGGTGAGGGAGTGACAAGAGGATGACCCTCAAGAGTTGGCTGGAGACTGATTCTGTAGAATTGTGTTGCAAGCCAAAGAGCTCAAACATATTATTGAGGCCATAGGGAGCCATGGAAAGATTCTAAGCCTTAGAGAGTGATAGGGTCACATATGCCTTGTTGAGAAATTGCTATAACCATGCAGAGAAGACTAGAATGGAGAGAGAAAAATAAAGGAACCAGCCTTATTAGGAAATGTTATAGTAACCTAATAACAGGTGATAGAAGCTAAACCTAAAATGATGACGGGGTAGACATAGGGGAAAAAGAATATTAAACTATTAAACAATTGATTAGACAAGATTCACTGATTCAATTGATTAGACAAGATTCATTTCTAGGAGGTAGAAATGAGGGAAAGGAAAAGATTAACAATGATAATGAGAATCATGATCCACGACACTTAATAGAAGTGGTACACTCACTCACTGTGGAGTGCAAGAGTGCCAAGAGGCGAGGAAGGTGATGGCTTAAGCGGTTCATCTATTGAGGCTGAGGCAGAGTTAAACAGCTCTGTGTCAGGACCCTAGAGATTCATAGTGACATTCCTGCAGGAGCTAGAGGATGAGTGATAACCACTGTCATGGTCAGAAAAATGTTGTGGTAGAGAGAATAATGCTCCCCCATAAAAATGTCCATATCCTAACCCCTGGGATCTGTGAATGTTAGAGTTCTCGAGAGAAACAGAACCAATAGAATGTGTGTGTGTGTGTGTGTGTGTGTGTGTGTGTGTGTGTGTGTGTGTGTAGATAGAGGGTGAGAGAGAGATAGATTACAAGGAATAGGCTCATGCAATTATGGAGACAGACAAGTCCCAAGATCTGCAGAGTAAGTTGGCAAGCTGGAAACCAGCAGAGCCAGTGGTTTACTTACAGTCTGAGCTGAAGCCCTGAGAGTCAGAAGTGATGGTGTAGTTCCAGGTTCCACTTCAGAGGGTGGCTGACTCAAGAACCAGGAAGAGCTGATGTTTCAGTTTAACCAAACATTTGGGCACCCGGTGGCCCAATCAAGTTGATGCATACAATTAACCATCCCAGTAACCTTACATAGCAAAAGAGGCTTTCAGATATAATTAAGTTAGAACCTTGAGATAGCAAGATTATCCTGGATCATGTAGTGAACCCAATATAACTGCAAGAGTTCTTGTAAGAGGGAGGCAAAAGGGTCAAAGTTAGAGAAGAGATGTGACAACAGAAGCAGAGTTTGGAATGATGTGCTTTGAAGGTAGAGGAGGAGGTCAGGAGCCAAGCAAAGCAGACAGGTTGTAGCAGTTGAAAAAGGCAAGGAAACTGATTATCCCCTAGAACCTACAGAAGAAAATGGAAGAAAGAACCCTACCGATCCTTAATTTTAGGACTTCTGACCTCTAAAACTGTAAGAAAATGAATTTGTGTTGTTTTCAGTCACTAAGTTTGTTGTAGTTTGTTACATCAGCCATATGAAACTAATGTATGTATTGAGCATTTGGATGGAATAGTCAACAGGAAAAATATGCAACATACATATTTCTACAACTAAAGCTAACTTAATCACATTTGCAAGTACGTTTGCTGAATTTGAGGGAAAGAGAATTTATAAACAACTTGCCTGTATTCTCTCACTTAATACAACAATCTCTTGAGTTAGGACTGTAATTTTCTCTATTCCATAGATGTTAAACTGAAACAGAGAAGTTAAGGAGTTGACACAAAGTCACATGGTTACCAGAAATGGAATCTTCAGGAAAAGAATGGAAAACTATTTTTCTTATGTTTTTTAGAGTATTGAGGCGAGCATACGTTCACATATTCCTTTTAGTTTATGATCTTGGTCTCCTGCTAACATACTGTATTACAACTGTGTGATGAAGGAGAAAGCAGTACCCAAGGGATTTCCGATGCACAGTCTAGGGTTGGCAAGGCTTAAGGGCAAGACATATAGTATTAGACAAGTTGCATTCTTCCAAAGTTGCTGCCTTTCTGCTGTTGTAAGGTTTGATTCAAATGTTCTGTCTTTTTTTGAATTTTCTCCTACTCCTACACATTTTATTGTGAATATAGTGTTAATATGTGACTTTAATTTGCAAATTATAGATAATTAAATTTTAATACCTTTGTGTTGCTTGCTTTTTAAGTGAAATGGCAGTTACTCCTGCATTTATTTACTATATTTAATTACTGATTTCTAAAATAAACAACTTTGCATGAGATCTGAGTGTAATCAGATTACGACTGCATTCAGATTACTTATATTTGTTTGTGTTGTAATACATACAACCATCAGTCACTGATGCATATCCATAAGATTTCTGATTATGAAAGAGCTCTAACCATAAAATAGCATATGAGTTTTTGTTTTATGTAATCTACAGAATGCTTACTTTTTTCCATCTTGTTCGATAAATTCTACAAAGAGATGCCTCCCTCGCCTTTAAAATGCAAAGAATTTTTATACTGTATGTTGCATATTTTTTGAAACCAAATTTGTTTAAATAGTGTAATTTGTATGATTATGTTCAAATGTGACAATCAATGATCTAACAAGGCTGAAAGACTTTTTTTTAAAGTCCAAATAGCAAATGTTTTTGGTTTTGTGGTCCTTCTGATCTCGATCACAACTATTCAATTCTGCATGAAAGCAGCCATTGACAGACAATACATAAACCAAATGGGCACGGTTGTGTTCTAATAAAACTTTATTTCCAAAAATGGATTACAGGACATATTTGTTCTGTTGGCCATAGCCAGCCTATCTCTGTGTTGCAGAACCTCAGATAAAGTTGACAGGGCAGATATTGTGGTTGGTTGTGTGTTGGGGGGAGCAGAGCTGAGTAGGGAGCTGGGGGCAAGGGTGGGGGACAGGGTTAGGTAAGGTTGAGTGGTGGGACTTTTTCACCCTGTTTGTTGTCTAGTTGTCTCCTGAAAGACATTTTTGTTTCTGAGTGTTCCATGTTGTTTCTCTCCCTGATCCAGTAAGGGCAATGAAAATCAATCAATCAAAATCATAAAAAATGAATATAATTAAGAATCCTCAATAATTAGGAGACTGCTAAGATTTTAGAAACTCAAAATTTGGAATAAAGAGCCCTCTTTTTCCCCTCCATTTTCATGCAATCTTGCCTAAATCGTTCTGCCCTACATTCCAAATTGCAAATTATATTTTTTATTGCAGTAACTAGGACTTCCAAATGAATTTATGTTTACCTTTCCTCGTAGGGAGAATGACTGACTACAACCGCATAGGCATTGTACACTGACTCTTAAGGAAGAAAGAATGAGAGAACCACATTCCATTTTATGCTAAGGACTAAAGCCCTAACTGTCCTGTTACAGTCACTCTACAATTGAGCTCTCAACTGGACAGAATTGAGAGAATGCTATTGGGGCTCTCTAGTAAACAATAGAAAGGGTGGAATGTAAAGCAGCAACAAGACCATCTTTGCAGTATATCATTCCTTCAGTCCTCCCAGGCTATCATCTTAATTATGAGGCCCATAGAAACAGTCACTACAAGAAGATGCAACAATATTTAGCCTCAGCACCATCACTTGCAAACGATTTCAGAAAACAGTTTTGTGCTCCATTTGTACATTTCTTTGACTAGAAAGTTGCTGTCTTAGTAATCTTTCTAGCTCTGATCGAAAAATATCATATCAATTATAAGTGTAAATATAATTGAGACATATTATTACAAAATAAAACTGTAAAACTTCTAAAAGTAAATCCAGTATAGAATGGACCTACTGTTTAAAAAGAAAGAAGGGGAAAAAAGGAAAGATTAATGGATATGGGCTCCCATGCAATGAGGGCTTTCAAGCATTTAGCGTGAAATTGGTATTCTGCCATTAAAAAAGGGAGGCATTTTAGAGACCTTTTCAGTTATAAGAGGAGGTACTGAAAAAAAATTTTTGAGGGAAGTGGAGGAGAGGGTAACTATAACAAAGAGTTATTGGATATCTTGTTATTCTCACCTGATTTAAAAAACACATTAATATCTGTCAATGAGTGTGTTATAGAAATTTTAACAGAGGCACCTGTCATATACTTACTATTATTACCTCAGAGGACTATCTCCCTACTACTTGCACAACTTGTTACGAATTTTCCATTAAATAAAATATTGGGAGAAAACTTCATTAAATCATATTAAAATTAAAAGCTGCAAAAATATATACCTTTATCTGGTAGAAAATGTTTAATGTGTTGCCTAATACATGGTAGATACTCCAAAAAACTGAGCTTCTAGGAGAGAGACAGACTATTTATGTGAACATTTGTTTGGGCTGGGAGTCAGGGCACATTCAATCTCTGCCATGGTTGGGACTTCTAAAATCTCTGTGTCTAAGATTTTTATTTTCTCTTCAAAGAATATGGTTTTCATTAGATGATCTTGTTACTAGATATTGTTACATTGCTTTCTATTTCTCCTGTCGTACTGGAACTTCTCTACATTTTGAGGATGCTATGGACTGAATTGTGTCAACCCAAAATTCATATGTTGAATCCCTAACCCCAATGTGATGCTATTTGGAGATGTAAGTTTCAGGAGGTAATTAGGTTTAGATGAGATCCTGAGAGTGGGGTGCTCATGATGAGATTAGTGCCCTTATAAGCAGAGACCAAGGAGCTCCCTCTCTCTCTCTCTCTCTCTCTCTCTCTCTCTCTCTCTCTCTCTCTCTCTCTCTTCCCCTGCCTTCTGAAGAAGAAGACAGCCTTCTGCAAGCCAAGAAGAGGACCCTCACTCGGAACCTAACCAGCTGTAACCATGATCTTGGACTTCTCAGACTCCAGAACTGTGAGAAATAAATGTCTGTTGCTTAAGCCACCCATTTGTGGTATTTTGTTAAAGCAGCGTGAGCTAAGATAGGGGAACCCACTTCTGCCCCACGTTCAGGACAGATTATAAATGTGAGTTTCAGCTTCATCCCTTGTGGTGGGCATAAGACTCAGTCCTAAGCCTGTCAGTAAATATATTCCTCCAGTGTAATCAGAGCTTCTCTCAGGTATTCTCATGCAAATTCAATGACATTTCCTATGCTTTTTAACCTGAAAGAATGTAGTTTCAAGGCTGAAAAAGCTATCTTGAAACCATGATGAGAAAGCTGGTTTAAAAATAGAGTCAACGCTACAGAAGACTTTCAGGAACAGGGGGAGGGGGGAGAGAGAGAAGGGAGAAAGTGTCTTGATGATATTGTTACTTTAGGGTAATTCATCCATTGCCAAGAAATTAATAGGTAGTATATGAAATAGCAGAAAATAGGGAGATAAGTTAGAAAATTACTCAGAATCTGTTAAGATTTTAACCTTATAGCTTTGGCTTTGTGACTTCAGTGTCTGGCATATAGTTAGTATTCAATTCATGTTTTTGGTTTGCAAAAACTAATTATTGAATTATTAATTACTGGGATCCTCAGCTCAGGGAACTAAGAATGATGCTGTATATCCCTAATGAAAGACCTCATTTATCAATTATTGTTTATAAACCAATAATTTAAACCCCAAGATTTAAAACAACCACCATTTTACTGGTTTATTATTCTGTATGTCAGCAATTTGTATTATATTCAGGTAGATATTTTTTTCTGCAATCATTTGGAGTTTGACTTGGAGGCTCTTTGTTCTAAGGGGCCCCTGCTGGAACGGTTCATCTACTCCAGGTGATCATAACTTCCAGCAGGCTAGTTGCATTAGTTTGCTAGGGCTGCCATAACAAAGGACCACAGACTGGGAAGCTTAAACATCAGAACTTCATTTTCTCACAGTTCTGGAGACTAGAAACCCAAGATCAAGGTGTTAGCAGGTTTGGTTTCTCCTGAGGTCTCTCTCATTGGCTTACAGATAGCCGTCTTCTCCCTGTCACCTTACCTGGCCTTTCCTCTGTGCAAGTGCATCCCTGGTGTCTATTTTTATGTGTCCAAATTTCTTCTTCTCATAAAGATACCAGTCAGATTGGATGAAGGCCCACCCACAGGATGTCATTTCACCCTAATTACCTTTCTAAAAACCTTATCTCCAATTGCAGTCACAATCTGAGGTACTGGGAGTTAGGACTTTAACATATGAATTGGAGATGTGAGGAGAGACAAAATTCAGCACACTGCACCAGCCAGAGCTCCTTCAGTGACGATACCACTTCCTAAGAGAGCAAGATGTACTGCTTCTTTAGGCTTTGGTTTAGAATCCATGTACTTCCGCTGCACTCTGTTGTTCAGAGCAAAACACACGACACTTCTAGAATCAAGGGTGGAGAAATGCAAGTAACGGCAAAAGGATGTACGTTGGAAAGGCTTGTTCTAGCCATCTTTGCAAATGATCGCTAATGAAAATACTAATAAAAATACCAATTTTTAAGGAATTCTGAAGGAACTTTGGTGTAACACAGCCATGAAGAAAAATAAATTTTAGTAGATATAACAGTTAAAACTGAGTAATAACAAGGAAAATACTTTCTCAGGAGATCCAAACTTCATATTCCACCTCAGTTAAGTCCTTAACTTGTACCCCTGTAGATAATGCTCAAAACCATGTTTGGAGAAATGTACTATTATTAATTTTATTTTGGAAATAGAGAAATTCAGCTTTGTTGTGATTAAATAACTTGTTAGTCATAGTTTTAGGATTGTTAATTTATAAACTGAACTATTAGGTAATTGATTAAGATCACTATATTTGTGAGCTATTTAGCCTTAATTTCAGGGGTTCCAATAATAAGGAACTTTATTTTTTTGATATCTGTAAAGTTCATCTAAGACAGATCAATACAGATTATACTATGATTAATAACACCTTACTTGTTCTACCTTGCATTTATCATCTATCTCATTTTAAGGAGAGGATTTATCTTCACGTATCTAGGGATTTTTTTTTTAAGAGACAGTCAAATGTTAGGTTCAATTTCCATAGAGTTTGCAATATCATAGATTGTAGCACAAGTGACCTTGAAATGTAACATTCTGAGCCACTCAGTGATTATTTGTGCAAGAGCAAACTTTTTAAGCATACTTTAAAATTTTTGAACATAGAACTCTTGCTAAAGGAATTACTTTGAAGAAATAATATTGCTATAAAAATTTTATTAGATTAAATTAATATAATTCAAAATTGAAAATTAAGTTATTTAAGGAAATGTGCATAAAGGCCATGAAACTGCAGGATGATATAACTTAGAACAATTTTAAAAGAAAATCACAATTAATTTAACAATGATTTAGTATTTTTCATGTATCAAACCAGCAAAATATTTTAAAAGAATATCACTAAATGCTGATAAGTATGATATTATATTATAAATGCAAATCAACAAGCTGTTTTAGAAAGGAGTTTGACAGTATATACCAGAAAGTATGTGACCCAGTAATGACACAACTATCAAAGGTCCCTAAGGAGATAAAAGTAACCAAAACAAACAAGAAACACAGAAACTCAAACACACACACATGCTCACATGCACACACACACCTTTTTCACAAGGATGTCTATCAATTTATAATTCTTAATAGTAAAACAAAAAAACTTAAAATTTTCAATAATAAGGTATTAAGTGAATTATGTTATATATATATGTATATATGTATACATATATACACACAATGATCAAGGTTAAGGAAAGAAAAAGAAAATATTATCCATGGAAAACAAAGCTGGAAGAAAATCTAGAAAAGTTATGCTAGTGAATGGACTTCAGGTAATGAGTGTATCATCTATCTACCTTGCTGTATTTTCTATAATAAAATATATTTCTTTCATAATGGGAAAATATATAATAAGCTGTGTACATTATTGGATTTTAAAAAAGAGCATTTAACCTCTTTTTTTGGTTATTACTTCTCCATTGTGAGTTATCAATTCACTACTAAATGCACTATGCTTCTTAAGAAAAAATGTATATATTTTTTAAAAGTTGAGGAAAACATCAGTGATTATAAATATTTGTATTATTACTAATACATTAAAACCTGGAATGTCATTAATTTTTCTCTGACTGTATTTTTCCAGGACAAATGTCAAATTGATTAATGTAGTGAACATCTACTGTAATTTATTGCACAGCTCTGAAGAGCAGACCCAAGTAAGCTGACAAATTAGGAATAAAGTTTCACAAGAAGACCAATGGTATAAATTATGCTATTACCACTCACTGGACATCAATGCTTTAAGAAAAAAAGTTATACTTTTTGGGGTAAAGTCTAAAAAACTGTTTTATATAGTGATGGGTTGAAGACTATTCCTCCTTTGGAACAGAAATAATATAAAATAGCTAACTGGTGTCATCAAAGAACTTACTCCTATAACCCAAACTAAATTGAATATTTTACTCATATAGATCCAGCCAAGATTTGCACCTGATTTCTAAATCCTTAGCCAGGAACTTGCACATACTGGTATAGTTCTTCAGAATTATGCTAACTTTATGAGTTTGCCTAAAATATGAAATCTTATATAGAATACAAAAAGGGAGAAAATTACAAATTTCACCCTGAGAAACTATTCAGATTTTTTTGAGGATTTATAGATTTATAGAATTTTCATTTGGGAAGGGAGATTGGAGGTAATGCAATTCACTGGATTATCAGGGTTTTTTTTCCTGCAGTTTCTTTGTTCAAATGAAACTACAACAGGAAGCCTAAATTTAAGAAACTAAATAAAATTATTATGATAGAAGTAGAGTGGGAGAACTTGTCCTCCCTCCTTCTCTGTCTCTCTCTGTCTCTTTCTGTTTCTCTCTCAGCATGGTTTTTAAAATACAGAAGTTCTAGTTTAACAGAAAAGAGACTTGGTAATGGGGAAATCAACTCCTTTTACTTGTTCAATGACTTAAAATTTTCAAATAATTGTATCATATTCAAAACAACTCAGAGTTTCTTCTCTCTCCTTTTTTTAAAAAAATCATATACCCATATCTCAAGAATGTTAACTTTGGATTCCAAATAGGGTATCCTCATTATGCCAAGTTAAGTCTGGCCTTGGCACTGTGTTAGATTTTATCAGATTTTTATGACCTTATTGTTAGAGATTCTATGTCTTATGTCAGTGTGGAGAATATTGCTGTTTGCGTGCCCATATACATTCTCTCTTCCTTTCTGCTCACAGAAGCCCATTATTATTATTATTTCTATCCTCTGCAAGGCCATGAGCTCAAGAATGGTGACCCTATTTCCAGCCTCAGGAATGAACCATGATTGGTTCAATCTGATCAACTTGGTCTTGTTCCTTTTGGCAGTGGATATTTTATATATTGTCGTGTGACCAAGTCCTGATCAATGAAACCTAAGGAAAACTCCACTGGTAAACTTTTGTGGGAGATTTTTCTCACTATAAGAATGATGCACAGAAATGTATTCTCTCTTCTTCCCTGAATAATATTATGTCTGCATATGATACTGGTTCCACTGCAGCCATTTTGTCACCATGAAGAGAGACATACTGTAAAAGAGAGAAACATTGTCTTTATTTCATGTCATTGTAAATGACAGAAACAGAGGCTTAACCATATTTAAACTTTTACTTTTCCCACTCAACAAAAAATCTGAAAGGTATTGTTCATTGGCCTTGAGACAATAGCTCTAAGGATATCAAGAGCAAGATTTCTTAAATTCCTGTGGCTTTTCTCTATAAGTATAAGATGGCTGTTACAGTCCCAGCCAACAAATCTATGTCAAAAAAACAAATCTATGTCTCGTTCCAATCAGAAGAGGAAGGACGAATGAAGAGGAGATGAAGTGACTGCATAAGACAATACACTTTCCTATAGGGGCACTCTTCATGGGAAAAGATCTGGGAAAGTGAATTTTTTTTCTTCTCAGACTCTGTAGTAGAAGAAAGGAAGGAACTGATGCTTGGCTGCTGAGTGAACTTATCTGTACCTTCCCTATGGAAGACAAAGGGAAAGATAGAAAAACCTAGATTCTTGATGACATTGTTGATCCATTGGATAAAATAATACAGGACAGGGGCTTCCCTGGTGACACAGTGGTTGAGAGTCCGCCTTCCGAAGCAAGGGACATGGGTTCATGCCCCATTCCGGGAAGACCCCACATGCTGCGGAGCGGAGCGGCTGGGCCCGTGAGCCATGGCCACTGAGCCTGTGTGTCCAGAGCCTGTGCTCCGCAACGGGAGAGGCCACAACAGTGAGAGGCCCACATACCACAAAACAAAAAACAACAACAAAAAAAAGTACAGGACAGCAGTTTCCAGACTTTGTGTTATATGAGAAAATGAAGGTCTCTACTATTTAAGATACTTGTAGTTTGGGGTTTTGTTGCTTTCACTTGAAAATATCTTAATTAATAGAGCCACATAAACATCGTACAAAATGAATTCTAAAGTCACATGTCAATAAAGGTCAAACTGATACTGTTTTTTTAAAGTCAGAAGAAATAAATATACCTAAAAGTTTTATGTTTCAATTTATATATATTCTTTCTTATTCTTAACTTTTAAAGAAACAGATTAGTCATCACTGCATAGACATCCCTTACTGACTTTTTATTTACTCTTTGTCTTCTACCATTAGAATATAATCCAAGAGCAGATACTGTTTCTGCTTTGTTCATTACTATGTGCACAATGTATTTCATACAGTACATAATAAACAGCCCCAAAAAAGAATACGTTTATCCATTTAGTAGGATGTTTGGAAAATGTGCTTAAAACACAATTCAAGACTCTTTGCAATTAGTACAGCCTTTAACAATGTGATTTCTAGTACTTCTGAGGTCAGCGATGTGGAAAAAAGGAAAAAAAAACCCACCTTATTTGCAGATGTTGAGTAGTTGAGATGTTTGGGGAAATTAATTTTGTTTAAATAAATATGCTCCAAATAATAATTTAATCTTTGTATGAAGGAAAATGAGTCATTCTCTTTCTTTTAAATTTACCATTGATTATGAGTTAATGAGAGCTTCAGATCAATATTCTCTGTACTCATAAAAGGAGGTCATAGAATCTTAGTATATAGGTCATCTAATCCAATTTCTTTCCCTTAATCAAGTTCTTATTAACACGGGGAGACTGAATATACAAACAAACAATGGCCAGATCATATATAACAATATAACTTTGACCCACAACCTGCAGCAACCTGCCCAGGAAACCTACTCCTTATATATAATCTAAAACACAGGAAGCCAGGCTGCTTGGATTGCTGTCTCTAGTGACAATCCAAGAAGCTAAACAATAACTTCTGTAACAATTGGTCCAGAATAGGCAGAACTTGATTAATAACTAACAGCTTCCCCAGTTTTTATCCCTGCTTCCAATTTAGGACCAACCAGAGAAAGCCAAATATGCAGCCCAAACCAGTCATATAGGACGCCTACTTCTAGTTAGTCCACCTACAGCTTTCCCAGAGAAACAGCCTGCAGTCAGGGCACACCTTCAGTCTTCCTTTTTCTCACTGTAAAACTTTCCCACTCCTGTCTGCCTTTGAGTACCTGCCAAATGCAAGTAATGGTGGCTGACTGCTTTGCCATAGCAAGCTCAGAATAAACAGGCTTTGCTTTTCTCATTTGGTTGGTTTTTGTTTATGTCCACAGCATATATTGTCAAATATACTTCAACAGCTATACTATAAAACCAAATTTGTATTAAAATACTTAGAGTCTGTGTTGGATTTCCTTAAAAGAAATCCATAAAATAATTCAATAAAGAGGATCATTAGAAAGTGACGCCTTGACCAGATGGACTACAGGAGTGTCAGTTTAATTAAAAAGTAAAAGTAATCTTTATAAGATCTCCTGACCTATTTTCAGCATATTTATCAGTTAGAAAATAGAGCACTTTAATGTTTTCCTGAAATAATTCATTAAATATAGATGCAACCAAAATAGATTCAAGGTTAATACCAATTAATCAATCTGAAGCAGTCTGAATCACATTTCAAAATTTATTTACCTCACATTTAAACATATGAAGAAATTTATGAAACATTTTTTGATGAATTTGCTTTCCAAGCACAATGGAAGAAATATAGCTGTTACTCTAGATTTTTTAACTTGGTCTTATTAGATTTGTTGGAATTAAAGTTTTCTAACAAGAAAATATGGACATTCATGTGTCAACTTTGTAAAAATCTCAGATATAATTTCCTTCTAATTGTTTTTCACATGTTTGAATATAAATACATAGAAAATCACAAAATTAAAGTATCATGAAATAGTAAACATACTTTCTAAGCGAAGATTCCTAGATGAACTAAAATTGTTTATTCTTACTGATCTTTCAGTTGTTTTCTTTTTTTTTTTTTGCAGTACGCAGGCCTCTCACTGTTGTGGCCTCTCCCATTGCAGAGCACAGGCTCTGGGCGCACAGGCTCAGCGGCCATGGCTCACGGGCCCAGCCGCTCTACGGCATGTGGGATCTTCCCGGACCAGGGCACGAACCCATGTCCCCTGCATCGGCAGGCGGACTCTCAAACACTGCGCCACCAGGGAAGCCCTCAGTTGTTTTCTTTTAACATGTAAATTCGTATAAAAATGTGATATTTATTAAGGCAGCACTGATTTCATTTTTAATCTCAATAGGAACCATAATTATAAATGATAATAATAATTAATTTATCTTGATAATTTTGGAGAGAATATATAATTTTCAAAAACTGAATACAATAATGGGAACTTCGTTTCTCCAAAGATATTCTGATTGATTTTTCCTTCTCCTTCAGATTTGTCTTAGATTGCAAACATTTCTTGTTGCCATCAGAAGAGCTTGGAGACAAACGTGTTGCTAATCCTTGATCCATGAAATAAGAATCCAAGACATAAAAATCAAAGGAGGCTTTTTAAGGGAGGATAATAAATCCAGCGGCCCTCAAGGGGAGAATGCACAGATGAACACCTTGCCCCAACTGGGATTGCATAAAATTGCACTACTTGAAATACTCTCTTCTGACCATGAGGACATTTTAGTCAGATTCCTGAATATCCCAAAGTTAGTTAAGCAATCCTACATTAAAGTGATAGTATTTTTATAGTCCTAAATAATGAGGAGTTTCTGTTCAACATGTATAAAATTTCAGTTATGCAAGATGCATAAGTTTTAGGAATCTGCTGTACAATATTATGTTTATAGTTAGCAAGATTGCACTGTACATTGAAAAAATTGTTAAGATTGTAGATCTCATGTTATCTCTTCTTACCACAATAAAAACAATTGAAATGTTAATAAGAAGATGCAGTCTACAGCAGTCTTTCTGATGCTCTGACTTTCACCATCCCAGCACACATGATATATAAAACCACATAATATTGAGCAGCACAATAACAAAGAAATTTGCAAGGTACTGATTATCAAAACAGGAGTTTTGTTTGTCTCAGTTTCCAAACATGGTTCCCAAAGTATACTTTCAACAACTTTGAAAATACCTGGAATAAAATGTTAGGCATTGAGCAGAGGGAGAATGAGTAAAGCTAGGGAAAAAAAAAAAAAAATGAGGGCTTCCCTGGTGGCGCAGTGGTTGAGAGTCCGCCTGCCGATGCAGGGGACACGAGTTCGTGCCCCGGTCCGGGAAGATCCCACATGCCGCCAAGCGGCTAGGCCCGTGAGCCATGGCTGCTGAGCCTGCACATCCGGAGCCTGTGCTCCACAACGGGAGAGGCCACAACAGTGAGAGGCCCATGTACCGCAAAAAAAAAAAAAAAAAAAAGAGAGAACCATTTGACTCTTACATAATTTGGCTGGAGTTAGCTTTCACTTTTCCTGTGACACCTTTACATCCATAAGATATGTAACATATAACAGGACATTATCAGTTTCATGCCTTAGAAATATAGCATTGTTCTATAGGAAAGATCACATTGCAGTGAATAATAAAGATCCAGTATCTCTTTAAAACTTACACAAAAATTCAGTGGAAAAGTTCAGATCAATGAAATAAACATGCACTTAAATAATACAACAGACAGTAGTTAGAATATCATTTTTTACCCAGATCCTAGATGTTCTGATCCAGTGGTATCTTCAAAACAAAGAAAATTCAAATATAAAATTGGAAATAAATTGCTGCTATTTTTAAAGTGTAAATTAATGGGACTGTCTATAGATGAAATTTAGATTAGAAATATATATCTGGAAGTACTAAAAATAAGATCGTGTTAAATATATTGTCAGACACTGGCATTTTATCATAAAACTACACTCATGCTATTTGTCTTTTTGGAAATGCTCATATTCAAATCTTTTTATTTAAATGCCTAGTTCAGGGCTTCCTTGGTGGCACAGTGGTTAAGAATCTACCTGCCAATGCAGGGGACACAGATTTGAGCCCTGGTCCGGGAGCATCCCACATACCATGGAGCAACAAAGCCCATGCGCCACAACTACTGAGCCTGTGCTCTAGAGCCCGTGAGCCACAACTGCTGAGCCCGCATGCTGCAACTACTGAAGCCCATGTGCCTGGAGCCTGTGCTCCGCAACAAGAGAAGCCACCACAATGAGAGTAGCCCCTGTTCGCCACAACTAGAGAAGGCCCGCGCACAGCAACAAAAACCCAATACAGCAAAAATAAATAGATTAATTAATTAATTAATTAAAAAAAAATAAATGCCTAGTTCATTCCTCTGTAGAAACTCAGAGGATTATCACTTACATAAATTGTTTTAATTACAAATAATAACAAACCCACATACATGATTATAATCCTTCAATTTTATTTCAATAAATAAATGTAATCAATTGATTCCTCTGCAAAAGCAAACTTTCCTTCTTGCTATATATACTGTTCCTTTTCCATCTAAAATATTAATATATTATCATACACGGTATAAATATAGGCATTTAGGTAGAAAATTTCCAAAAAGCATAAGTTTTCATTCAGTAATCTAGTATAGGTTAGTAAAATTAGGAGTGCCAGAGACACAGAGAGTAAGAGAGTGAGAGAGAGAGAGACAAAGAGGGAGGAGGAAAGGAAGGGAGGGAAGGAGGAAAGAAAGAAGGAAGAAAAAGAGGGAGGGAGGGAAGAAGGGAGGGAGGGAGGAAAGAAAGGAAGAGAGGGAGAGAGTGAACAAGGGAGCTGAGGTATTTCTCCAGAGGTCCTGGAGAAGATGTCTAAGGAATTGGAAATGGTGTTGGTAATATAATGGTCTGTGCAACCTCATGAGCTGTCAAATCCTAGACTGCACAAGACTAATAGCTCTTTTATTTAGCACTGCTCCCCAAACTCAAAGGCACAGAACACTGGCTATTTAAGGGCAAAGTGATAAAGACTCACTTACTTAGGTTGATAAGTTTTCTCAGGAGTAGCATTTTGATTCTGAAACAAGTCACAGAACTCATTAGCAGAACCAATGCAATGATAATAGACTATGACTAACTTTAATTGTCCTTCTGTTGTGTTATGCATTTAAAGGCTGCATTTGAAATGAAAGCTTTGTTGGTGATTTATTGTTGGTGATTTAATGTTGGTGATTTGGGTTTTAAAATAAGATAATCTCACTCCTATAACAAGATCAGTTCTGCATTAGACACATGTCCTGGATCACCTTCAGAAATCTTTGTTGATGACATAAAATGCAAGTGTTTTAAGCTACTGATTTTGCAAAATAATAATTAAGTTCTACCTATCATTTAATATTCAAAGATATTAACTTTATGTTTCATGAAATGTGAAACAAAATGCTAGCTACAAACCTGGCACATACTTCAAATGGCATTCTAGAGTTTAAAGCATCAAAATGTTTTAAACAGGCAGTACCATTGTACACAGAAGAGATTTATTAGGCTGTCAGTATGATAGAGAGAAATACTGCAGCATCCTTGGAAGGGTGTATAAAGTTTAAATAAGCATATTCAATATGACAATATAATTTTATATTTAGAAATGTTTTTTAAAGTTACTATTGTTTTTTAATACGAATTCAAGAAAGTAAGTTCATAAAGAAAGCTCTACTACTTTGAGCATTATTGATTCTCAAGGCAGGAAAGGTTATCTTGGACACGGGATATGCCTGAGATGTTTGTTTGTAATGGAACAGAGTTTACATGTTATAAGTGTGAGAACTTCCAGTAGAATGAAAACATGCAGTAGAGACTAAACTGGGGCCCAGAGACCTGGATTCTAGCTAGGGTCATGTATATGGCCCCAGGGGGCTTTAGACTGCTCAAATTAAATTTGCATAGCTTAGCAGCCCTGTGAGTCTATCCCTTACTTGCAGAATACTATAGATCATATTATAGATCCCATTTTGGTTTTAGTGTCTTCTATTGTCAACTAAGGGGTTTAGATTAATTACCAAATTATTTCAGATACGCACTTATCTAAAATATTTTTTGAGAATGTAGTGAATTAAATGTTCCTAAATTTTATCTGTGTAGGTATTCTTAACACTAACTTATGCATAATAGAATACTAAAATAACTAGAAAAATCAATGAAAAGGTATTTATGGTTCATCAAGTCAATGTAAAGCAATGTGATTCAGGACACTTACAATCCAGCCTTCTGTTATTCTTTCCCCTATGTTCTTATATACCAAAAGGAGAAATCAAATAAACCAGAATAAAACTTGGTTATAGGAAATTAGATAAAGGGTCAGGCCATTAGGACGTTTGTTGCTTTTATTTTCTATCATTGCTTTTTTCCAACCAACTGATTGACATACAAAAAGCTGCACATGTTTAATATATACAACTTGATGAATCTGGAGATAAGTACATTTGTGAAACCATCACCATAATCTATGTCATAAACATATTCATCACCTTCAAATATTACATGATATAAAGAGGAATCTAAAATTGTCCTTTTGAAATTTTTAACAGCACTTCCATACTTTTCCCTTGAAGAATTTTAATGAAGTAGTTTTTCTTTGCATTTTTCATTTGGAATGATCTCTCTAGTGTCAAATAGGAGACTAACTTGGACTGCTGCAATATGCTTAGAGAGGAATAATGAAGGCTTGGACCCAGGTAAAGACAGTGACCAGTTATTGTAAAAAAGACTTGAGTAGGTTCAAAAGATATTAATCAGTTTAATAAGAGGATTGATTAGAAGTAGGATGCAAAAATAGGAAAAGTTAGTTACTCTCAGATTTCTTCTTGGAGCAGCTAGAAAAATGGTGAATCTATGAAGATAATATATTGCGTTCAGCTCACCATGTTCTTTTTTGGGCACATAAATACATTTCCCAGCCTCCCTTTCAGTTAGGTAGTATGACTTCTAGCTGATCATATAGGTGGTAGTAATAACAGCTGTTTTCATCCCTAGCCCTACAAAACTTTCTACACAGTCCACAAGCCATTCTATCTCTCCCATGGCAAGGTTGGAATCCATCTATTCAAACTGGTTCAGCCACAAGATTGGTAACAATCTGGTTCCCTTAGTCCCTATGACAAAACATCTGAGGAAACATGCCTGATCCTCATTATATGGTGAGAAGAGTGAACAATGAAACTTTTTGTATTAATTCACTGGAATATCAATGATTATTTCTTATAATAGCATATCTAATCCTAACCTGATTAAGCAAGAAATCATTGAATTAATAAAAAACATTAGAAAAAAGCAGACTTGAAAAAGAGGAATAGATGGGGAAAACAGAGTTTAGTTTCAACATGCTGAATTTGTTGTCCTCCTTTTTTTTTTTTTTTTTTTTTTGTTGCGGTACGCGGGCCTTTAACTGTTGTGGCCTCTCCCGTTGCGGAGCACAGGCTCCGGACGTGCAGGCTCAGCGGCCATGGCTCACGGGCCCAGCTGCTCCGCGGCATGTGGGATCTTCGCGGACCGGGGCACGAACCCGTGTCCCCTGCATAGGCAGGCGGACTCTCAACCACTGCGCCACCAGGGAAGCCCTGTTGTCCTCTTTAACATCCAAGTAAAGATGACAGGAAACATTTGGGGATACAAATCTGGACCCAAGGAGAGAGAATCAGGCAGGAAATGCAGATTTAAAAGTCTTTAAGTTATAAATTGTAATTGATGTCACAAAAATGGGTAATATGAATCTATTCCATCATCTCATCCTCTGCATACAATGTTCATATGAGGAATAATTTTTTAAATGTCTCTGTATCATCTCTAAATATTTAAGGCCGTTTCAGGTTAAACAAATTCTGTATAATTTTTCAATGTGTATTATACCTTAATTAACTGAGATAAAACAGAGTAGTTGGTAATCTCTATTTTAGTAAATTAGGTGATGAAATTTAAATTCATATTTTAAGGTACGGCAAGAAAAATTTAAACATAAAATATTTTCTCTGCCCTTTGCCCTCCTCCCTTGCCTCTAGTGTGCATTGTGCATCTGCATTATGTGTTAACCAGACCTCACCAATGTCAGAAATACCTGCTCAACCATAAAGGTCAATTTTTCTTCTTCTGGTGCCAGCTATGTATGTAACTACTTAGAAGATAACATTCTTTTTTCAATCCTGGAAGGGGTCAGGTTGACTCACCACTCTCCTTGTATGTGCAGACATCTCAGGTGAACTTTATGTACAATACAAATATATCATTTCCCTTAAAGAGAGTGATTGATGCAGAACAAATTTGTCAGACGACCTGGGGAGTTACTGGACCACACCTAACAGAATTTCTTAGCTTAAATACTTACTTATAACCTTATTAATGTTACTAGTTATATTACTTGTATTCTTCCCATTTTACAAGATTACTGTTTATCGCATCAACAAATGCATACTGAGCCTCTGATAAAAATAATGATGACTAGGTGACTTGAAACGATTAACCAAATATAAGATCAATGATTCTATAAGATCAATGATTGTAAAACTGTAACTCTAAATATGGGAAGAAATAACAAGTGGGAACCACTTCCTGGACCTTAATAGACTAGTAAGACAGGTGGTCCGGAGACCTTTTGCTCCCATTAACAGGTCCTAGTTCAGCAATAGCACATTGTGTGACCTATGAATGAAAACCTCACTTGACCTGGGAGTGAGCATTCCTACCACCGTGGAACAAACTGGTCACGAAATGCCTCCCCAATTTAGTCAATGTTAATTAAGACCGAAAGGGAAGGGCTTGTACAATAAAGAATGTTGCCCACCATCCAATTCTACAAGAATCAAGTCATTAGCCACTGTAGTTGCTGACCTACAGTATACCTTGAAAGGAATTCAGGGCAAGGATCAGGATGAAGCACTTTGTGCTCTGGGAAAACTGACAGAACTAGACTTCAGATACATATTTTAAGGAGAAAATTTTAGTAACCCATGTCCTTGCATCTTTCCATACTTAGAAAACACTAACACCATTAACTAAGATATCTGTTCCTTGCAAATATCAGTAACTTTCTACCAATGATGCGTGTACCCCTGGATTGCATGTGCCCCTTCACCAAAATCACATATATACTGGCCTCAGAACAGCCCTCACGGCTTTCTGAAAGACTGTCTTCCAAGTTATAATCCTCAGATTTGCTGAAATAAAATTTTACATTTCTTTCTTAGATTGACTATTGATTAATTTTTTTCATCCACATAGGAAAATATATTAAGCTCAAACATTTTTTCTAAAGTTAACTTCTGTCATAGACACTGGTTTTTTTGATCATCAGGATTAATTTATCCAACGTCTGGTACCAAGTGCTGTCATATTTGTCTTTGGTAACAAATAATCTCTGTAGATGGTAAATGAATGTTTCCTGCTCTTTCTTAACCAGAGAGTGGGCTCATGATCTATGATAAGGCAATTCCACTTTTCTAGATCAAGACAGATGAGTGGAATGATGCAGTGGTAGAAGAATGTTTAAAGCTCATTCATTTCAGTAGTGCTTTCTGATGCAGAGCTCCAGTAGCTAATGATGTCCAGACACCTGGAGATTCCTTAGTTTCTGTTTCTTTTTATCGCAGTTTTTTCATCTTCCAGATGATTCTCTGAGCTAATCATTAGCATTTCAGTAAATCCCCATTAGGTACCAAAGAGCTTCCTGCAACCAAAGAACACTTAGCTGCTGAACATACCAATCGAATAAACAAATGGAACTAAAAGTAAAAATAATCCTCATAATTTAGTAGAGGGTCATTTGTCAAAACAAAAATCCTGGCTGTAAAGTGAAATATGAATATGCTAGGTATTCAGTTAAGTTTTATAGTAAATGTAATTAATTGCTTCAATTTTTTCTAAGTTTAGAAATAACAGAAAAAATTAAATAAACAAATTCTTCTAAAAGAAAACATGATAGCAAGATATCATACAGAATTTATCTGGAAAAATCCTTTGGCATTTTGTTACCTATTTCAGACCTTTACCACATAATTTAATGGCAAAATTGTCTTTTAATGAATCATCAAATATGGAGAAACTAAACAAAATGAGTGATGTAGAACACAACAGTAAAGTGGTCCTTAAATGAAGCTTAAACGCAAAATAAAAATTGCTGGTTCCAAATAGTAAAGCTGTCTTTGAGAGAGTAAAGAAGCAAAATTTGAATAAAGTAACCACGTGAAATGGAAAATTTTACATGAAAGAGATGGACACAAAGACATCTTCTCTGAAGGCACCACCACCACCAGAACAACAAAATTCAGAGTTAGATGAGTACTATAGTTTAAGTGTAAATAAGATACATCTAAAAAGAAAGATGTTGTGATTTTAAATGAAAATAAAACTTATCAATTAAGAAGAAATATACTATCCTACTAGACTTGAAGCTCCATGAGAGCCAGGGCTATACTCTCATTAAGTCAGTTAATAGATCCTGAGTAGGCAGCAGGTAGCACTGTGCTACATACTTTGAAGCTTTGGGGAAGTCAGAGTAACAGGTACAAAATAAAGAAGAACTAGTCATAGAACAACTTATCACACTAAATGTGATCAGACGAAAGAGAACAGCCCTCTGCATGGATAGTAAAGGGAGAATTTATGGAGTAGATACCTTTTAAGGTATGACTTCAGAATTTATAGAATATGTGTGTTTTTCTGTGTGTTTGGTAGGAGAGTAAGATGAGTGGCAAAAACTGAGCATCAGTAAAATGGAGTAAGTGGAGTAGATGGAGGTAGAAGTGGAAAATTTGGGGAACAGTTTGTAGATCTTTCATAATGTGCTAAGTAATCTGAATTATTATTGACAACATGAAGTTACTAAAGATCTTTAAGCAAGAGAGTGACATGATTGACTGTGTTTAAATGATAATGCAGAAGACAATTTGTGGGAAGAGAAGCCAAGGGACTTACCAGGAGGCTAGTGTAACAGGCTTGAAAAGAAATAATACAAGTAATACAGTGTTTATAGAGAGAAAGAGATATAATTTTTAAAGTGCAGTAATCAACTATATTTGAAGATTAAGGGATTTGAAAATGACTCCAAGTTTTCTAGCAATAGTAACTCTTTATATGAGTAAACAATTGAGAACTGAAGGAAAAAGAAAACTTGAAGAAAAGACAAGTCATATTTGTGTATGTTGGCATTAAATTTCATGGTGGATATACTAGTGGAGATATCTGGCCAATAGATAAAATGTTAAAAGATAAATCCATACGTATTTGATACTATTTATATAAATCTTATAGCTACTAGTGTATAGGAGATAATCAAAATTATTGAAGTAGATTTGTGTTCCGGGAGGTTGTGTTCAGAATGAGATAAGAGGTATACTAAGGACAGAATATGTGATCTAAAGGCCAGGGAACAGAAGAACAGTCAGATTACGTGGATGAAAAAAGAGTGGAATCTCAAAGTCTAAGGGAGAAGAAAGCATTAATGGCAAGAAGATGGCTGGTAGTAGACAAATATTATGTTTTATTTTCTCTTCATATTCCATTTTATACATTTAACTAATACCTAGTTGACTTATATTTCATATAACCAAATTATTGTTGTTTTTTTCTCCATCTGGGTACAGTTGCCTTAATGAGAATATAAAAATTATCTTATTTGATTTAACATTTTGAAAATAAGAATCTTTTGTTATTATATGTTTATCTTCCTTTTTCTTTTTAAGTCTGAGTTTCATAAGTAAGGCCGATAGCACTTTAACTGATTTAGGGATGATCTAATTTGTTGAGAATAAAATTCCATTTTGTATACATTTTTGAGTGTACCAAATGAAACAATTTAATGAATAGATTATCCTCAAATTTTATTTTAAAGTTAAGAACTGACCAAGATGGCCTTAGCAGTTCTCTCTCTTGACCAAACTTTAGACAGGCTTTTTAGTGTCCCTCAGGACGTGGGAGCCATCCCTTTGAAATATGATCAAGGAAGATAGTGCCCTATCACCCAGTCTCTGTGAGAGGGTAGTAGCCAAACTTTGTGGGCACTTTGCTCCAAGCTGTAAAACTACCTTCCTTCAAGAAGATTGAGAACGTTAGCTTTTTCTTTGGCTAAGGCCAGTGAGCAAACACAGATGATTTACAATCCCCCTACCTCCAACCCAGCTCTTAAAAGCTCTCTAGCCTGCTGTTCAATAGAGGAGTTGAGCTCAGACTGATTTCTGGCTTCTGTCCCCTATTGAAACAGACTTGAATAAATTCTTCCTTCTCTGTTTAACCTTGTCTGGTGCAATGTTTGCTTTGACAATACTTAATATATAAAATCTCCAACAGTGAATAGTCCAATACGTGGGATTACAGTTTCAATGGATTTTTCTTTACATTTCCCCTTGCTCAATGCTGAAATGTATGTTTTGAAGAACCAAGTTAGAATTATGTCCTTGGCATTTCCAGTATGTGAAAAAAAAAAAAAATCAGGGTTTTAAGTACTGCTAGTTGTTCTTCAGCTCTTGTACAAATGCGTGTTATATGCAAAATATCTGTTTGATCTGCTCTTCCATTGGCCAGGTGAAAATTAAACAAAAATTTCAGTAATTTCTTGTCTATTATTCATTAAAAGCATGCACTGATGATATCAGTGAAGTGTACTGAAACACAATGAAATACACCTCCCACAGGTTTAATTTGAAAACAATATAAATCAAACAAAATAAAATTGTAGTTGAGGAAGATTTTAGTATGAGCTCCAGATAATTTCTGTCATTTCAGTGAGCTAGATTGATTTAGAAAGGCAAATTTAATATCACATGTTAAAATCCATGAATCTACAAATTTGCTTTCAAACAGTTAAGGGAGAAAATTTTCCCCACACCTGGAGGGTATACATATAGTTATATGTAGTATAACAAAAGACTCGTTTTTAGAGTGGTGAGAACAGTAATGCTGGAAACTAGCAAGAGTCTAGAAGTTTAGAGTTTGTGTGAAAGTGTTACTAGTTTTCTCTGATGATCTCTTACATTCAGTATCATTCCCAAAACTGCATTTACTAAATTATGACCACTACTTGAGGAAAAATTAGGAGGGTCACACAATCATTGGGCTATAAGCATTCTTGTTATGTGATTTAATAAAACACTTTATTTATAGAAATGGCTGTTAGGGCTAAGCCATCTCAGATAAATGCTTATGACATGTCTGAATGTCTTCAAAAAATGGTCCTAAATAAGCTGCATATTAAGATGAAGACAAAGTTTTAATATCTTTCAAATCAAAACATTCCAAATACTTATAACTCAAGTGTGGCAAAGGTCCTTCCACGGCCTCTGGTTTCACCCCAAGCACATTTTGAAGTCAAGGTCAGAACATTTAACCATCCCCCAATAGATTGAACCCACAATTTATTGATAGCATTTTCATTATGTGGTTAGATTTATTAACTTCCTGTTCAACATCAACCCCCATCTGCTTTCTAAGCTTAAGAGAAAAACAGTTTTGATGGGAGGCAAAATCACGTAACCTCTTGGCACTCTACACTACATATTTAGGTTGCTTCCTGTAAGCACCTCAGACTGTGGGCCTTTACCTGTCCTGGGGAGCACATTAGATTCCACAATGCAGAGAAATTCTTCCCATATTTAGCTCTCAATCAGTGGTGAATACATTCCCCAGTTTCCTTGTCATCTTTGGAATGACCTTGATATGTGTTCTACACTGTCTTGGCAGGATTGAGCTTTCGTAGCCCACAGTGATAACGTGCTTAATATCTCCCCTTCTCTGATTTCTTTCTCTTGTCTCACCTCCTTGGTCCCCAACCAATGTTTACAGCAATCAGCTCAGAAGTATACTACCTGCACTCAGATCCCTTTCGGAGAATCTCTTGTTGGTTTGCCCAGCCTCTTTTGTATCTAGGAATGGCCAGAAAGTTCTAATCTTAGCCAATGAGGCCTGAGGGGGGAAATAAATAGCCTGATCATTAACAAGGGAGTAAAGAAGTGAGAAAGGGTGTGTTCTCCTAATAAAGGGGAGATGCAGGGGGCATATCCACTTACTCCCCTCCCTTCTCCACCTCTGTCAAGCACTTCTTGCTTTACATGTAGCTATGCTTAAAGCGGCAGCCATCATCTTATAATCAAACATGAGGATAATATGAAACATACTTAGAATGGTGAAGGGGACAGAGGGAATAATCTGGGATTTTGAGTAGCTGACTAAAGTCAGTTGAACATTTTGTTTGGCGAGAAAATATATATATACCATACTTATTTAAGATCAAATATATTGATTATTTAGCAACTGTATGTACTAAGACATACATATTTTTATAGAAATTTTTACAGCAAAAAGGAGAAGGCTCACATTATACAATATGAAGAAAAACATCATAGAAATCTTCATTGCATCATTTTTTAGTCTCTAATGTTATTCTCCTTAGTTGTTTCACAACCCTCTCTTCCTTCACATAATATTTTTAAATATTTTATATTACTGTGAGGATTTCAGTTTCTATACTAGGCTTGCATACTTGACACAAAAACAAAAACAGGTAATTAGCCCTAACCAAATCTCTTATTTTTTAAGTGTACCCCAAATGGGGCCTCTTGTTTCATTTTCCATGGAAGCACACAGTCCTAGAAAAATAAATTAAAAGGTTTACCTAGCTTAATTCAGAAATTCAAACCAAAACAACAATAGGCAAATTGTTTTTCTGGCTTAAAAATTAAAAGTCTCACCTTAACACATTTAGTAATTCACATATATAAAGAAAGAAACAAAAAAAGATTACTGTACCTGAAAGTATGGGGGAAAATTGAATAAGTAAGAGAAAAACAATTGGTCATAGAATATCTAGCAATGTCTTAGAGATAGAAGAGCCTGGATGTGAGCAACACAGAAAGCCAGTCCAAATAGTCACATGTGTAAATGCATTGTGTGCATTATTTACTTTGACCTTCATTGCAATACTGTGTGCAAGGTACAATTAATATATCTATTTTATACATGAAGCAAAGGCAAAGAAAAGTCGGGGAAAAAGAAAAAAACTCTCTCCAGATTCTTGCAAGTACCTAGTTTCCAATTTGAGCCAGTACTCTCTGGTTCCAGAGCTAGTATTCTTGACCACCATGTGAGTCTGCCTCTTGTCTAACTGATATTCCCTTTCACTAAAAACGGAGATCTCTATTGAGAGAATGAAATAGTTCATGGCCTTCCCTAGGACTTAAGTATCTCCTCAAAGTCATCCAATTACTTTTGAATTAATCAAAACTCAACTAATTACATTCTAAATATTTAATTTCCCAGGTATTTTGTCAAAGGGAAGAGGGCTTGCCATAAAAAGCAAAATCTTATATCCTCCAGTATAAAGTAGGTAAGCATGTGGCGTTCGTTCAGCTTATTGATCTCTGATAGAATAATCAACTTCAGGACACTAGAGAAAACAATTTCTGAATATATAAAGCTAAAGATTGGAAACACTGGAAAATGTTAACCCTAAAGGTCACACGTAAACTACTAGGTGACATGCTCAGACAACCACCTCTTTCTTGGGCTCTTAATGATGCCATGTGGAAAGATTATTTTGTTTTCAACGAACGGCACTACAAAAAAAAAAAAAAAAAAAAACATATTTGAGTGAGATGAACATGCAGTTTGCAATCTGCAGAATCCAGCTCTACAACCCCACTACTCACCTGGGTAATGACAATTAACTTGAGATTAAAGTTTACGTCTGTAAAATAATATCTAAATATTTAAAAATAGTATTTAAACACGTGTGATTTTGAGGATTCAAAACAATGCGTGTTGTCTCTTTTAGAAATATATGGTGCTGAACCAAAGAGTCAATTCTCAGTCTTCAGTTTACCAACATTATTATAGCTAATCACTCTACTCTGGATTCACTTTTTTATTTGGCTTACAGGATACTACATTAAAAATAAAATCTAACTGGTGGCTACACTACTTAGTGGCTCCTCATTTCTGACCTATCTCTTAGCCTTGATATTTCTCAGGTTTAAGTTCCTGGTCCTCTTCTAAATTTGCATTCACACCCTTGGTGACCTTATTCAGTCTCTTGACATTAAATACTATTTATATATTGATGACTCGTAGATTCGAATCTACATCACAACTTTCACAAACTACTGTATACCTAGCTACCTACTCTTAAGTTCAATGTTTATTAGAAATCCAAAACTGACATATTCAACATGTAATATGTGATCTGCCCCCCAAATCCTGATCCTGCCTACAGGCTTTTCCATATAAATTGATAGAAATTTTGTCCTTCCCGTTACTCAGATCTCAACCCCTCTAATTTTCTCGCACCACATATCCAATCTTTCAAGAAATTCTGTAGCCCTAGAATCTGACCACAGCTGCAATCACCCTGGTCCTACTAAACATGTACTTAAATAGCACTCTGATTTAGTCTCTTAATAGGTCTCATTGTTTTCACTGTTGCCCGCCCCAGGGTGTTCTCTGCAAGAAAGGGTGTTATCACTAGCAATCCATTTGTGTTACCATCTGCTTAAAACCCTGCAATAACATCCAGTTTCCCTCAAAGTCAAAGAAAAGACCTCACAATGGCTACAAGACCGCACATCATGTGGCTCCCTCACATTTTTGATGTATTCTTCTACTCCCCCAATTTTTCATTCCATTTCAGCTGCACTGGGCTTCTCGCTCTTCCTTTAACGTGAGATGCATATTCCTGCTATAGGGCCTTTTCATAAGCCATTTTTTCTGCCTGAGATTCTCTTCCCCAAGATAAGTTCATGACTAATTCCAGTACCTTCAAATTTTTTGCTTAAATGTTATCTTTTCATTGATCCCTACCATCACCACCTGTTTAAAATTACAATCTGCCTTACTCATTTCTACTCACTCTTATCTTTAATTTTTTTCAATTACAATCACCTTTTAATGGATTATATGATTTACTTTTTTGTATTACATCATATGTTTATTAACTAATGGTTGCACAGTAATTGAACCCCAGGCAGGCAAGGATCTATTAGGTTCATTGATACAATACAAATGTCTAGAACAATGCCTGACATATAGTAGATATTCAATAGATTACTCTGCTTGGCCATGAGCAGTAGTTATTATCATCTATACAATCCACAGTGTATCATCAATTATTGGATATTGCCCAAAGGCCAGCATATTCCTATTCATCATATTTAATTCAATACGTAATGAAATTTCACGCAATCCTTGAATAAAATGTAGCATAAAATTTTAATACTATATCAAATAGAAACTCAGAAGTGTTACTGGAAAAGGAACCTTAGGACTAGATAGTGGTCAATTATGAAGCTACAGGTATTCATGAGTAGGAGAGAAAAATTAATGATAGTGAAGGCTGTGGTGAAGCAACCAGATCCTCTCTTTAGACCTGGGCATTTATTCTCCAGGCTGCAACAAATGTTGGCCACTGATAACTCACAGCTGTGTTCTCCAGGCCTTTGCCCTCAGCTGGAGAACAATATTCTGCTCAAGGAGATGCCGTCTTCCTAGGGCAGCTGAAATCCATTGACTGATCAATGCAAGGTATAAAAACCCAGCCCCCTTGTTTGGTTTGGAGTTGTTGTTGAGAGACATCTTAGCTCTGGAGAGTACAGACAAAAAATGGGATTTTGTATTACATTACCTCCTGCACAGCCAAAAATGAACACCATGTCACTGGAGGTAAGTAGAGTACTGATGCCTGGCATGCTGTCTCAGTGAAATTTTAAAATTTTCACTAGTGTTAAACTGGGATGGAATCATGTTAAAAGGGAATGCACTGGTGGTTGTATTATCTCAGGCATCCTGAGAGCCCAAAGAAAGTAGTATTATAAGGACTCTGAAATTAGTTTTTGTTGCATACTACTGATGTATTGGGGAAGAAAAAAATGAAGAAAAAAATGAAGGCATGATTAATCATCAATTTAGGTGAAATGTGAAAGCCAGATGACCTCCTAACTAGCATAAAGTTATTTTCATTTCTCAAGGGCAAAAACAACTATGCGTGAGGTCATAATTTAATTACAAAAATAGAGGAGTTACAGAAAAATTCAACTTCTTAACTCTGCAAGTGTGTTTGTCTTAAGATTAAGACCCTAGTTGGAAAAGCATGGAACCCTATGAAGGTAACAACTGGATTGATGTCCTTAAAAATCTTGAATTTCCAGATCCCTTAAACACAGTGGGCCTTTAGAAGTGGCCCACTGCTCTCTTAAAAGGCTAAAGTTCCATCCTTATGTGAAATTGATGCAGAAATTCTCTGCATCTATCCCCACTTCCACCCTGGGTCACCAAACCAGTAACCTGGGTCAAGTCACATTGTAACCCAACTGGAGCAGTGCTGCTGAGCCTATAAAGGGACAAAAAAGAATATGCACCCAAAAAAGCTGTAGGGGAGTAGCCAGAAGTTGCTTGTAGGAGTCGGAAGGGTATATATGGATCCTGAGGGGGCTAGGTTAAGAAGGGTCGAAGGGAGAGGTTCTGTTTGTTTTAATATATGTTAGCAGTTGTGTTAGGCAGAAGAGCACCTCCACCCCACCTCAACAGATGTCTGCTTCCTAATCTCTGGAAGCATCTTGAACCAGCAGGGTGAAAACTATGTATATGTGTGTGTGTGTGTGTGTGTGTGTGTGTATGTGTATGTATGTGTATATAATACATATACATAATACATATAATATATATCATAGGAAATTATTGCCTTACATGGCAAAGAAGAATTAAAAGTAGACAGTAGAGTTAAAGTTGCTAATAAGCTCACCTTAAACGAGAGAGGGTATTCTGGAATAGCCAGGTTGTTCCAATATAATTACAAGGGTTCTTAACATTGGAAGAGGGAAGTAGAAAATGAGAGTCCGAAAAAGGAGATGTGACTATGAAATCAGTCAGGGTGGAGCCAGGTGAGCAGGACTGAACTTGCCATATGCTCATTTCACAGATGGGAGAAAGAGGCCAGAAGCCAAGGAATCTGGGCAGACTCTAGAAGGCGGGAAAGGCAAAAAAATACGTTTTAATCTGGAGATTCCAGAAGTAACTTAGCTTTGGTGAGACCTTGATTTTTAGCCCAATGACACCAATTTCAGGCTTCTGCTCTTCATAACTATAAGATAGCAAATTCATACTCTTTAAACCACTTAGGTTTTGGAAATTTGTTATTGCAGCAAAAAAGAATTAATGCAGTGCTCCTTCATGATATAAAATTTAACACCTTGGCAAGGACCCCAAGAGATGCTAACATGGTCCTAGAGGCATAAATAAAATTATGTTAAGTTCATAATTTAACATAAATATTTATGTGTGCATTACTGTTGCTTTCAGCACCTGGAAAAATGAGTGCCTCAGCCTTGAAAGAAGGAAGTGGGCCGTCACCCCAGTATCTGCTACAGTCTAACCATGCCTTTCAGGTAAACTTATTTCATGTAACATGTTTGCTCCATCTGGAAACATTTCCAGCAGGATGCTGAGAATGTTAGCTGCTGATGGCATATTGTTAATTTTTGTTCCAGAATTGCCCTTAATGCTGTTTTCCCTAAGTTACCATCTTACTCAGGGGAAGTCCAAAAGCAAGGCTGCTTGATGAGGGGGTGCAGAGATCTAGACTCTGCCCCTCAACTTGAGACAGTTAGGAAGAATCATCCCAGCTCCAGAGCTCCCTGTGGAGATGAGCTGAGATGTCTGAAACTATATCACATTTCAACCTCTCCCTCTGCCTGATAGTTTCTCTTTATTCTCTAAAGCACTCCCCAATAAACTTTCTGCCTGCAACTCTCCATCTTGGAGTCTGTTTCCCAGAGAATTCATCTAACACAATAACTTTTTAAGGAAAGATATTAACTTTTCTCCCCTTATTGATATAAGCAGTGACTTTTTAAGTGATGGGCTAAGGGAAAATTATGCATTTACTACAATAGGGCTACAGATTTCTAGAAGGTCAAAGGTGAAGTTTTCAAGGTATAGAGCTTTTTATAGTGACATACAAAAGAGCAGCTTTATTGTGATGGATTGGGGAAGAATTCGTAATCCACCTTTACTATTTGATGTGATCCAGATGTGATGACTTATTTGAGAAATGAAGTAATGTACTCATTTCAAAACGTGGCCAGCATGAGTTTGGAGGTGGACGGATAGGGATGCAATCAATTCTGGAAAGGCTGAGAGGGCCTGGGAAACATGCAGAGGAGGCAATCACTTCATTAATTCATTCATATATTGATTCATTCATTAAACAAGTGTTTGTCGAGAACTTTCTAAATGTTTGCCACTGTGCTAGCATAACTGAGAAGAAAATATGCTGTCCTTGTCTTCTCAGATGGGGTCCAGACTTGTAAACAGGAACTTTTAATATTAGATGACAAATGTTGTCATATAGAAATAGAACCTAGGTAAGGATAGAGGTGAAATAATACAGGTGAAACTGATATCCAGGGCAAAGGCCCAAACTTCAGAAAGAGGATAACATGGTATTGCTCAATGACTTAAAACCACCACTGTAAGATAGAATGAAGAAGAAGATAAGAGAAGGGGTGAGCAGGCGTCAAACTGTGAAATGTCTTATGGGTAGGTCATGTTTAAGAGTTTAGATGTGATCTTGAAGGCTATAAGGGAGAATTGGAAGATTTTAAGTAGAGAGTGATATCATCAGATTTGCCTTTCAGAAATATCAGTGTGAAACTCCTACAGAGCATGGCTCAGAGGGCACAATCTGTGACACTTTCTGTTGCTTTGTAAACTTGATAACATCAATGCTCCGTAAACGTTGATCTCTCAGTGCCATGTAGAGATTTAGGATACAGTCTGGCTCTGGCATCTCTTACTTATAGGATGCAAATAGATAAAAAACATCAAGAAACTACAACCAAGAAAACACATAGAACACCATGGAAATTATTAAGGAGGTCACCAAAGTTTATAAATATACCAATGAAAGAATTTGTGGCATGATTAAATATGACCTCTCAAATCATGGAACTATACTTTGACTATTTTCAAAAGGCAGTTCTGCTCAGGGTATGGGCTATAAACTAGTGACCAATGAATCTTACCCTCATTTCCATCGGTATGTTCAAATAATTTTGTCCTAAGACTCCAAAGATGAATAAACTTGAGTAATATTAACACAACATAGTAAAGGTGTTTTTTAAAAATGTTTTAGAAGATGCCATTTCCCTTAGACATCAGAGGGAAAACCTATATATTTGTCTGGAGTTTCATTTCCATAAGTTTCAGTAAAAATCTTAGAATCTTATATGGTTTTAAGGAAAAAGTGTTATTAACCCTGATGAAGGTACATTTAACCCTAGGCAATAGAAAATCTTAAGTTCTGATATCTGAAATAATCAGAAATGTTGTCTTACCTACAGCTGAATGTTACAAGACTCAGTTCAGACTTATCTTGTTAAGATCAGGTAGTAATAGTTTATTCCAAACATTTAGTTTTTAGATCTCTGATCTCCTTGAGTTTTATCCTGATTGGTTGCTTTAATATAAAGCCTTTTCAGGCTCTATCTGCCCTGATAATGTCAACGGAGCTGGTGAAGACTGGACAAGAGAAAGATATGAGAAATATTTGCTCTATAAATCTAAAATATAAATCAAATGATGAAGGCTTCCCAAGAGCAATTGCTCAAAAAATTATTATTGAACTAGATATATAAAACTCAGTGAAAACCCTGAAAAAATAGGTTTTCTTGATATGAGTAATACAATGCCTGATTATCTCTATATTAATACATATAATAATTTATATAATATATATTAGGTACTCATGGAGGATTAAAAATGGACTGATAAAATAATGCAAAATAATAAAAATCTGTACTGGGAGAATACAGTAGGCTGGTCAGATTTTGAGCCATTTAATTTAATGTTGAACAACCACCTAAGTTTTGTTAAATTTCCTAGTTTTGAAACAAACTACTAATATAGAGTATAAATTGCCATTACAGCCCATGAGTTTATTATTTCTGATTAAATGTTTACTAAATAATTGAGATTTACTAAAAATTGGAATCTCTTTATAATACCACCGTGGTACAACATTGGTTTTATAAAATCATTATTTCCATGTTCCATTAGAGATGCATTTGGATTTTATTACAGGCCTTCTTTATTAATTGTATACACCTCTCTGGGGTAAAACCACAGTTTGGGTTGCTTCTGTTATCTTTGACATTTATTCTGTATGTCATGTATCTTAAATCTGTACCTCTGACCTAATTTATTATCATGTACTTTAGACTTGCCCATTCAACTCCTGCCCAGATATTTGCATTCTAATATTGCTTGGACATCTCAAAATGAATATTCAAAACTTAAATAATAATTTCCCCTAAATCTACATCTACTTCTGTATCATTCTTTTACTCAGGGAAGCATATCCCCTGAAATATCTGATAATAAAAGGAATATTTTGACAAAGAAATATCTATACTTTTTATTACCAAGTAATGCATGTAACAAATATTATCTGACTTCATCCCATCCTTAAAACCACACTTGAATTTTTAGACTTTCATATTTTACTTTCTATATTGTGAGAATTTTACTAGAATGTTTTACTACGTATTATTTTAAAGGTCTGTTGGAAAAATGTACCACGTTATAACAGTAATGTCTGTATGCATAGGACTGATATCACTAACATTGCTGTTCATTAATGCAATTCATTATTTCCTGGGAAGTCTGAGATGGAGATGAAATAATCACATGGGGACTAAAATATGGTCCCCTATATCTCTCCCTTCCCCTGGTTTAAGACATACGTGAAGTGTCAGAGAATGAGCAAGTATTGAACAGGCTTATTTTCCTCTGCTGAAAGGAGGAAGGTTGGTAAACAGCAAAGCTAACAAAATCAGCCTCAGTATAATAATTACCATTTACTTCAGGTGTGCTATATGCCAAGCACTGATCTAAGGCCTTTACATATACTTAACACTCAAACAGCTAAAGTGGTAGTTAAACTGATTATCCTCATTCTATAGATAAGAAAAAGGAAACATATATGGGAGAGAAAAACTTACCAGAGATAAAAAATGAAGTAGGTAGAGGAACCATGCTTGGAGCTTTGTTTAGCTATAGGGCCAAGACTTTAAACTAAAATTATTCCTACCCATATTACGCTCTCTAATATGTTGCTTATAACACTGTTAATCAAACCTCAGCTTTCTACCTTAGAAACAAGGCTTAGCTTTGAGAAAGAGAGGGATATTAATAGAGAGAATAAATATTTCATCTCAAGACGGAAAGGGGATATATGATTTTGGTTACTTTGCAATTTTTAAAGAGTTGACCATTAAAGAATTATTTTAAACTCACACCAAAATGCCTAGTGCTTCTAGAGCATGAATGTTAGTCTTGTCTTCTGCTTTCCTCTCTCTTAACCACCAAGTATTTTTTTATTGTACCCCCAGGATTGTTCTAAAATCCATCCTGTTATCTCCATCCTGACACATCCTCCCCCTTCTGAATGTGACATTTCTTCCTAACTGGTTTAGTATCATCATGTTTAGTGCTTTCTAAATTATTCCCTAAATTTCAACAAGTGTGCACTTTTCAAAATGCAAATCTGATCACATTAATTCCCTGAAAAAAAAAAACTGAATACTTCTCATTTCTGAATGGATAGCATATTTTTGTATAATCTAGTCTCTTAGCCCTCCAGCTTCCTACTTTCCAGGTCACACTTCATAATCCAACTATATCTTACATCCTAAGCCTTTCAATGCACCTCGTGCTCTCCTGCCTATGGGCTTTTGATTATTCATGTTAAAATAATTTTCGATTTACAGAATAGTTGCATCAGTAGTCCAGGGTTCCTTAGTATTGTTCACTCAGCTTCCTCTAATACTAACAACTTGCGCATTCATTAAAACTATGAAATTAACATTAGCACAGTACTGTTAAGGAAACTGCAGTCTTTTTGCTGTTTTCACCAGTTTTTACACTGTGCTTTTTCTAATCCAATACCTGATGCAAGTTTTCATGTTGCATTTAGTTGTTGTGTTTCCTTAGTCTTCTTCTATTTGTGACAGTTCCTTAGTCTTTTAATATCTTTCAACATACTGATGCTTTTAAGAGTACTGGTCAATCATTTTGTGGAATGTAGTTTCAATTTGAATTTCTCTGGTGTGTCCTCATGGTAAGGTTAAGGTTATATAGTTTAGGGTTTTTTTTTGCAAAAATACCGCAGAAGTGGTGTGGCTTTCTCAGTGTATCATGTGAGGGAGTACATGATGTGATATGTCTTATTACTGGTGCTGTTCTTCTTGACCATTTGACAATTTGTCCATGGTAAAGTTACTATTTTTGATTTGTAACTGAAGTGTCTTGAAAGATGTTTTGAAACTATGCAAATATGCTGTTGCTCCTCAAACTTTTGCCACTAATTTTGGCATCCATTTGATAGAACTTGCCTGAAGAAAAAATATTGTGTTGTTCTGATGGTGATTTTCTGTCTTCCTCAATCCTACATTAATTTTTTTTTAGTGAGAAGGTTCTGTCTCTTTTCTTCCATTTATTCATTCATTTATATCACTATGAATTCATGGGTGTTTATTTTATTCTGGGGGTTATAATCAGTACTGTTTTATATGTTACTCAAATTGTTGAACAATTATTGAGCTTTAGCCATTAGGAATTCTTGCAGATTGGCTTCTGTGCATTTTCCACATCCTCATCACAATTTGAACCCTTTCTTTTCTAACATTCATAGAATGATATAGATTCATCTTGTATTTTCTCTGCCCTACAATCAACCACTTTTCCGAGTTGGCTTTGTTTAGTTCTTTGAGAATGGCACTTAGAAACCAAGATCTAGGTGCTAGGTATGCTCAAGTTTACAGTGATAGTATTGTTTCTAGTCCCTCTGATTAGACAGAGATAAGAAATGCGTATGTTGAAACCTACTACACACATAAAGTAATTCCAGAATTGCTAACCCATACTTTGTGAGCAAAACAGAACTAGAGCACTAGTTACTAACTAGAGCACAACGTTTGCGAACAGTTCTTTTTGTCATTAATCTTAGAGTATCAGGTCAAATTACTGTTTTCCAAAGATAGTCTAGTTATTTTCTTCCCTACTTGTTTTGTTGTTATTCAGATAATAGGTTCGTCTGTTTAATTGATATCTCCACATCTTGTTTTTGTTTTTATTTACATACAGTAAAACATACCCTTTGTGGTACATAGTTCTGTGGATTTTGACAAATGCTTTGAGTTGTATATCTACAACACAACTGTGAACGAGAATAATTTCATCACTCCCAAAATTGTCCTGAATTGCCCCTGTTTAGTTAATTTATTCCCCATCCTCAAAGCTAGAAAGCACTAGTCTATTTTCAATCCTACACTTTTGTCCTTCCCAGAATATCATATACATGGAATCATACAGCATATGACTCTTTGGGTCTGGCCAAAGCTTTCAAATGCATTTAAGGTTCATTCATATCATTCCATGAAAAGATAGTGTGTTCTATATTATCACTATGTAGTATTCATTTGTTGGCTGTACAACAGTTTATCCATTCATCTGCTGAATGACATCTGAGTTGTTTCCAGTTTTGGTGACTATGAATAAAGCTGTTATAAATATTCATGTACAGATTTTTATGTGAACATAAGTTTTCATTTCTTTTGAATAAATAGCTAGGAGTGGGACTGTGTGGTAATATAGTAAGTGTCTATTTAACTTTATGAGAAATAGCCAACCTGTTGTCTATAGTGGCTGGACATTTAGCATTTTCACCAGCACTGGTTGACAGTTCCTGTTACTCCACATCCTTGCCATGCCTTTGTAGCGCCAATATATGTTTAACTACTGATTATGTGAATAGTCATATATCAATATGGTTTTGATTTGCATTATGTAGTGACTAATGCTGTTGAGCATCTTTTCCTATGCTTATTTACCATCCATATATCTTTGGTGAAGTATCTATTTAGATCTTTTGCCTATTTTTTCAATTGGTTTTAGCGCTTGTTGTCATTGTTAAGCTTTCAGCATTCTTTATATATTCTAGAAACAGGTACTTTTGTCAAAAATGTGACTTGAAAATGTTTCTTCCAAGTCTTTGACGTCTTTTCATTACCTTATCTTTTTCTTTTTTTGCGGTACGTGGGCCTCTCACTGTTGTGGCCTCTCCCGTTGCGGAGCACAGGCTCCGGACGCGCAGGCTCAGCGGCCATGGCTCACGGGCCCAGCCGCTCCGCGGCATGTGGGATCTTCCCGGACCGGGGCACGAACCTGTGTCCCCTGCATCGGCAGGCGGACTCTCAACCACTGCGCCACCAGGGAAGCCCTACCTTGTCTTTCTTAAAGCTAGATATTTTAATTTTAATAAAATTCAGTTTTTATTTTTATTGCATGGATTGTGTTTTGATATACATATGTTAAGGAAGAAAAAAATATTTGCCTAAGTGATTATCACAAATGTATTTTCCTGTTTTCTTCTAGACTATAGTTTTATATCTTATATTTAAGTCTGTTTTATTTTGAGCTAATTTTTGGTATAAGATGTGAGATACAAGTTAAGTATTATTATTTTTTGCATATTTATAAATGTTCCAGTACCACTGGTTAAAAATGTATAAATGTTCTATTGTCACTTGGTGAAAAGACTACTCTTTTGCAATGAGCTAGCTGCCTTTGCATTCTTGTCAAAAATAAGTAGACAGCATTTGTGTGGGTCTTTTACTTGATTTTCTATTCTGTTCTCTTTTTTCCACATGTTTATCCACTTGCCTTGATTAAAGCAGAATTATAGTAAGTCTTGAAATCTTACTATGAGTCCTTAAACTTTTCTTTCAAATTGTTTTGGCTCTTCTAGTCCCTTTGCCTTTATGTGAAAATTCTTCATGAGCTTGTCAATATCTACAAATAGAATGCTGGAAACTTGATTGGGATTCTGTTGAATCTACAGATCAGTTTGGGTAAAACTGCCATTTTTAACTATTTAGTCTTCTGAGTCACAGACATAGCATATCTCTACATCTATTTAGGTCTTTGATTTCTTTCATCAATGTTTTGTATTTTGCATCATACAGATCCTGAACCACCTTTGTTAGATTTGTACCTAAATGCTTAATGTTGTGATGCTACTGTCAATGATGCTTTAAAAAACTTTTCCAATTGTTAGTTAAGAGATACAATTGATTTCCTTTTATTTTGTATGTTGACCTTATATCCCAAGACCCTTCTAAACTTACTTACTAATTTTAGGAGTTTTTGTGTAGGTCCTTCGAGATTTTCTAGATAGGTAATTCTGTCTGTGAATAGATGCAGTTTTATTTCTTCCCTTCCAATCTAAATACCCTTTCTTTTTTTCTTCTTGCCTTATTACACTAAAATTACTAGCACAGTGTTTAATACGACTTGTAAGAACAGACTTGTTCCCAATTAAGGGGAAAACTTTCATCATTGAATATTAAATACCTCATAACTTGGAGATTTTTATAGATGTCTTTTATCAGGTTAAGAAAACAAATTATCCCTAGTTTGCTAAAACTTTGATAATGAATGGACATTGAATTTTAAGTGCTTTTTGTTTATCTATTGAGGTGATTATATGATTTTTTAAAAAAATTCCATTTAAATGATGAAATAACAGAGTGGAAAAGGGGCGTTCTCTGACATTCTGATTAAGCTTCAGCCTTAGGTAGACACAATGTTCCTGAGTATGGAGCATGTGACCTTCTCATTGTTCTTGACTCCCCCTAAGCTTTTAGTTTTGGCTTCAGCATGTATTCCTGTCCCTCTTCCAACAGTAGAGGAGTTGTTTGTTTTTTTGCTTGTTCATTTTCACTAACTATATTGGATTTTCACCAGTGCCCAAGGATGTCTATTTCTGACCCCTTCCAACCAGAGAATAATGCAATTTTCCATATAGGAGATAAAGAAGATCCAGGCAGATTTTTTATGTTCTCACACAGCAACTACTCTTCCCTTTCACCTAGGTGTGCACTAATTCAGAAACTTTCTTAGTATTCTCAAATTTTGGGGGGGTTGATAGAGGGAAAATATCTACAGAAATGTGCCAGTCCCCTTATATCTGTGGCCTCCAGCAGCTCCACACTGTCTTCTCACACTTATCTTTTGCCAATTTGTTCACTGTTCTCGTTGAATTATTCTAATAGTCTCCACCTGCATCTGCTCTAGATAAGCAAGTGCTTGAGTCCTGTCTCTCCCTGCAGGTGTCATTCCTTAGATTTTATGCTAGATGATTACCTTGTAACCTCAGATCCCTGATGGATACAAGAAATGTGATGGATTTTCATTTTGTCCAAATTTTTGTTGTAAGAGTATATGTGATGCTCCTTCTAGCTCTCTATATTAATGAGTGAAATCTGGAAGTCCTACTCTCTTTTGAAAACCTCTTCCCTCCTGTGAAACATTTTCATGTCTTCCACCTTATACCCTTCCATCAATCTCTTCAGAGACTTGCCAAATTATACACTCTCTCTTATCCTTGTGATTAAGTGTTCTTTCAGATAACTTCCTCCAAAAAGCCATCTCTCATTTCAAAAAGTAAAGAGTCCCTCCTATGTGATTCCTCATGTACTTCTCTATTATTACACTTATTTAATTCCTTGTAATTTCATATTCACTAGTCCACTATTTATTCATTTAAGATTCCTGAAGGCAGGAGCCTGTTGCATTGCCAGTTCCTGTCACGCTTGGTAGGCATCTGATGATCATTTCTATATGGAAGGCTTCCTATTATGGATACCAGAAACAGTGTAAACAAGAAGTATGGTATTATATAAAAGTCCTCAACATAAACCTAGAGTCCAAAATATCACAAATGTTAAATATGTCTTTTAACTGTGCAAGAGATCCACGCTCCAAGAAAATGGAAAAACTCTTGGATATTAGACAATAGAATACAAAAATCAATGGAGACAGGAATGTATCCTTTTATTAATACCCCTCTCCCAGTAGCACTTATTGTAGAGTAAATTGAAAATTTTTAGAGGCAGAAAACAGAGGGGGAAAAAGTGAAGAATAATCCAGATATCTACTCTTGTTTCGGGAAAGCAATTAACACTATTAGGAAGTTTTTAAAGTTTTAATTATCATCAATATCCATAGGGAGCCCTTTGCTAAATCCTAATGTAAATCCTAAATAAACTTTATATTTTGTGTGTTCCCTGGCTTTTTCAAAATATTATGCAATTTTAAAGTAACAGAAAATATGTTTAGGGAAAATATAGATGAACTTCACAGAGAAAAGGAAGACCAGATCCTCATCTGTAGGTAATAATGGTAGGGACAGTGAATAATCCCAGGGCTAACAACCAGGAAACAGCTTACCTGGCCCAAGATACACAGACAATAGGCAGCTTCCCAACATGCTAAAGTATATTTCCTTAGGGAATAAATTTAATTACTGTACTAGTAAAATCAATGGATATTCAAGTTATTTCCCCAAAGAATTCAACATTTACACAAGAAGAACTGAAAAATCCTTCACTGCCTTATGCTCTGAGCCATAGTTAATTGCAGTTTAAACTTTTAAATTTTTTAATATATATTATTAATTATAATCATGAAAATAGACCTAAACATTTTAACATAACAATGCTAGACTCATAAAGGTGCAGCCTCTTTCCAGCCTTTAAGTGGTGATAAATTCTCATTTGGCTAGAGAGGAATTTCATTAAATCTACAAATATCCCATAAATGCAAAACTTAAACTTAACCTTGTCCTCTTTTTGCAGTATATCACATTCTAAAGAAATTATCAACAGGATTGCTACCTTATAAAATAGAGGGGGGCAAAAGGAGAGAAAATGTTGCTAGTGTATATCTAAGAACTTGGCAGTTTCCAGTAACATCCAAATGTCTAAAATTATTTTCACAGTATACACTTACAATCGTTGGTTATCTGGCAAAGTGAAACTAGATTTTTAGAATCAAAATTGTCAAAGAGTAAAAACCTTTTAACACTGGACAATAGCTCTTAAGTGGATTTGTAAACATAAACAGCTTTTATAACTGTTAGCACTCATCCCTCTCTCTCTCTCTTTGTACAGTTTTTTTCCTTGCATCTATATACACAGCTGCAGGTGTGAGGTAGTGCATTGTAGTGGTTCAGAGCAAGGGCTTTGGAGTCAGACCACCTGTGATTAGAGACCCTTTTGTATGTCTCAGTAGGTGTGTGGCTTTGAATATCTTCTAACACCTCATGAAGACTCAGTTTGTTCATTCATAGATGAGAGGGTAATACTGGCATGTACTGTGAAGGGTTGTTCTCAAAATTAAATGAGATAATTTCTGTAAAGCAATAGCCATGGTGGCTGATACATAGTGAATATGCAATAAATGTTAGCTGCAACAATAATGATCAGTGTATCACTGAGAGTAAGAATTGCATTATCTGGAACATCTCAGTAAATGGTAAACAAGTCATCCTTTTCTTCCTATAAGGGAAGACTTATGTTTCTACCAATTATACTAGGATGTAAATATGTCCCTTCTTTCGTAATGAGATCACTGTCACTAGAAAATCCAAATAGAGCTTCTTTTTACTGTTTATTATTTTTGTTTCTCACTCCAAAATGCCCCATGCTTATGAGTAACCATAGAGCAGGATCAATGGCCCCTGGTGTCCAGTGGTAACTCATAGAGAAAAACTTTGTTACTTAATTCTTGGTCTTATCAGTGGCCACTTGATTTATGAAGGAAGAGCAAAAATTTTGGAACATGACAGATCTTTATTTGTACTCTGGATCTGTCACTTATTGTTTAAAGCTGAAAAATACAATCATTCTCTGCCTGTTTTTCCTTTTGTAAAGGTAGGTTAATAACATCTAACTCACAGAGTTATTATAAGAATAATTGATTAATAAGAACTAAGCCTGGTTCATAATCAGACCTTAATAAATGACACCTATTATCATTTTCATTTAGTGCAAGTCACTCTGCCTTACTAATAAATAAACATAAACACAGAAAAAGTAGCAAAGATTAATTTTACTATCTTGTTTATAATGCAAATTACTGTCCTTATTAAAAAAGAAGCATTAGAATATCCTTTAAAAATATAATTACAGAGGTTAAGTAATTTTTGAAGTGGTTTATTAAGGGAGAAATAAAAATAAGTAGACTGTCTTCAGTTATAACTGTTGAAGATGCTTCTGTTCAGTTGTTTTTAAGAACCACAATTCCGAGCCTAAATCTTCTAATTGACAGAGTAAACGGTCAATTAAAAATGCTTTCTTAAATTATGAAACACTTCAGGCATACAAATAGATAATAAAATTAATGCCTCTATATCCAGCAGCCCAGCTTAGAAAATAAAGTCTTACGTATACAACTGAGGGCTCAGGATGCTTCTCGCATGTGCCACTGTCTTCTTTTTCTCCTACCACTAATACATGCCCTTAAAATCACTACCATTCTGAATTTGATAAATCATTCCTAGAGTTTAACCCAAAACTATAGTGACTTTAATGACTCATAATAAATGCTCACTATTATTTCTGCAATTAAGTTTTAGAACAAAGATAAAATAATTATAAACTTAAGGGAATTTTCTGCATGATTTCTGTGTTTTTAATTTCTCAATTTAAAGTAAATAATAGCATAAATTCCTACCATTGCTAAAAGTACATTTGTACCAGAAGCCATCAAGTTTATCTCTGAATCATTAAGGTAAATTAATAGACCTGTCCTTTTACTTAAAATAATGGGTATAGCATGATAAAAATCTATTCAAATAAAATGAAACATTACATGCAAGTTACCATGCTAAGAATACAGACATAAATAAGATTTGATCCTTGTGTTATGTTTTGGGATAGATTGCAAAATAACTGTCCCTCTCTTTTCCTTTTGTTAAATATCTTACATAAAGGTCTTGGTTTGTATTCATCTATAGCTGTTTTAAATGTTTACCACTCTGAGCAAATTAATAGTGACCTTGCATAGATCTATACTGACTCTTGAGAGTAACGTCTTTTCTAACCTTCAAAGAATATTCTCAGGGTGTTTAAAAAGCATATTAAAAATCTTTTTTGAGTGGAAAGGCTTTTAAATATCCTCTACTGAAAATAGTGTTAAAATGGACTTTCTTAAAAAAATGTGGTTTTTTTTCTATTTAGAAAACAGAATTCTCTTCCATAGTCAAATAGGCAAAATTAATATAGCTAAGCTTCTATAGTGTTTGTTTTAATGCTTTGGGTTCCTTCATATGGTGTCATGTTAAGATAATGCAGGTAAAAAGGAAAATGGTGAAACATATACACAGAATGCAGTTGGTCCTCTCTGAGTGGCCAGAAACCTCTGTAACCAACTCCATGACAATTGAGAAAGAACAAGAACATTTCTAAGACAAAACTGAGCAATGCAGTTTAGAAATTCCTCATGAATCCAAACAGACTATTTCCATTTTATTTCTGTACACACACAACACAGAGAAAACAATGTCAAGGAAACCAATATTGGAGAAGTCTGCATTTCAGTGTCAAAAGAGCCTTTTTTAGTTTCTTAACTTATAACATACTTTTCTATGGGTACTAGTACAGTATTGTAACCCCTCTTTCTCATTCCATCTTGCTACTAATCCAAGCACAGACACAAGTCTAAGATTCATATACACTAAATAATCATCCTAGAATCAGATTTTCACCAGTGTTCCCTGACAGATACGGTCCACTTTACATGTGACACCCCAAGTGCTTGAGATAAGTAGAATCAATTCTAGATCTATTCTATTTTACTAATTTACAAACATATTTGATTAATGACTTTTAATAAGAGGTAAAGGTACTTATCATAATCACATGGGGAAGTTCTTTCTTTCTTCAATATCCCAATTCTGAGAATACACACTAGAGATTCTGGCTTAATGTTGAGAATAGGGCATGAATATACATATTCTGGTAAAGAACTATGTCCAGGTATAACTGATACTTATTTGGAACATCTTCTAGGATCCTAATTAACTACTTAACAACCCATCCCCTGACTTCAGTTATAATCCAAAATCCTCAAATACTGTTGACACTGACCCTATGGCCAAGATTTACTGGACTGGACCCAAGAGGCTCAGTCAGAGTTTTCTCCTCAGGGAATTGTTTGGGGATTATAAAAAGGAAGGTAAATCAAGCATTTGAAATGGCGTAGTGGCTTTTATTTGCTCCCTACATAGACTAGACAAGCACAGAAAGCCAATGTGTAGATATAGAGTGAAACAAGCACATGGGGGAACTAAAGATGAAAGACAATAGCAATTTTCAACTTTCTGGTTTGACTACTGTTCTAATGTCCAGCAGACTTTCTGTCATTGACTTTGATGACTTGTCTCTGTTACATTACAATTCCCCTTCATGCCTAAGATATCTTAAGTTGATTTATTTTATTTCCAAACAAAAGCCCTAATTTAAATATGTAAATTATCCTAACCTTTGGAATAACAGGTATGTAACAAAATAATAACCAACTTATGGTTAGGACTATTCTTTCGTGATAGAAAATTGCCATCCGAGAAAATTGCCATCCCTCACAGCATCTGAGAAGGAACCACTTGCCTAGTCCTTCTCATTCACATTTGAATTAATAACCTTAAGCTAGTAATCCATTTTGAGACTTAGATGAGCATCACTTTCCTTTATGGAATTGACAATCACAGAATATGCATCAGGTTTTATTCCCTGGCCAATACAGGAATTTCCTCTATGATGTTTTGACAGGTGTCCAGCTTCATAAAGCTTTTAGCAGTTAGGATCTCTTTAATCTATGAAGCAATCAGTTGTATTATTATTAGAGAGTTGTGATGTTAGAATTTTTTCTCATATTAAAATATTTCAAAAGTGATTGAAAGTTCAGGGAAGGTTTGCCAATGACTTTTCAAAATGAAAAGTTTATACTATTGATATTATCAAGGTACTGTTTTCAGAAATGTAGATTAAAAATCCCAAGGGTTAGAGAATAATTAATATGAGCCATGTGACATGAATAGTTTGACAGAGGTTGAGATAGAAAACTAAACTATGAAATGCTATAAGTAAAAGGAAAGTAAAAACAGTGGGGAGACCATGACATTGAGAACTGTGCTTCAAGTGTTCTGCTCATTGTCTTGGCCTTGACTTGGCATTAATATTGCATAAGAAATTTAAATTTCTGCATATGAGTTTCTTCATGTTTAAACAAATTTCTGAATAAAGTCTCTAAGGGCCCCTTCAGACTCTGACATCCTATGGATAAATAAAAGAATGTATCACAAATACCTAATGCAGGCACTATACTAATCAATGAAGCTAGCAGTGCTCAGGGAACAAGGAGTAGAGCTGAACACTTCAGCACAGTACTTCATCAAATGCTGAGTCTTGACCTCTCTGTTTTTACTCTGACCCAGGATGCATGGCTAACAGAGAGTTTCAGCGTGCCATCTGTCACATCGGGCATCTGTAGTTTGAGGACTGGATTATAGCCAAAATTCCATCAATTGATGTATCAGTCTTTCCTTTCTTAAAGTCATACGGCTTTAAAAGTGGTGTCTTTGCCTTTATCTACATTTTACTTTTGATAAATCATAACTCAGTGGTTGGCAATGAACTAGAAAAGCAAGTGAATAGTAAATCACTGATACTGACTGTGCCTTTTATCATTCAAGTGAAGATGGCCACTCAGTTGGGTCTGAGAGATTGTGAAGTAGAAAAGGCACATTGAGTGTTTCATTAGCACCACTCCATCCTTCTCTGTGTGATTCCCTTCCTATTCTTCTGTATCCTCTGTCCCTTATTCCTGTCTATTGTACTGAGCTCTGAATACCAGAACCCTTCACTGCTCTACTTTTCTTCCATTCTAGCCTACTCTTCCACATTCAAGACCTTTACTCCTTTATTCAAAATATTCCGCACTGCATCTCATATCCTTTTATCCCTGCTAAGTAACTTGCTAGTTACTAAAATAGCTATATGGGGCTAGACTATTAATGGCTAGTAAAGAATGCAGTGTGCTATCGCTTACTTTAAAATTACAAAGTATTTATTCAGTGCTTAACATGTGCCAGTCTGCATGGAGTATTCAGAAATGTATACCTATATTATCCTTGATCTCTTGGAGATCACAGCCTAAAGAGAGAACCTAAGTAAATATCTAAGATAATGTGTGGTGAGTACTATAAGAAATATTAAACAACATACATTAAAAGCATAGAGAAAAAAAACTTGACTCAATGTGGATGTAAGGGATAAGAGGAAATAACTGGGAAGTCTATAAATGAGACTGTTCTACTCTCTCTGAGACAGTAGTAGTCACTCAAGAGGACAAGGTGGAGTGTTCTTCAGGAAGAAGAAAGAATACATGCAAAGTACTGTGGTGAGGAAGATAATGATGGATTACCTAGGCATAGGAATAAAAAGAGAAAAGGCCAAGAGAAAAAATCTTTACAAATGATCTTTTACAACATATTAAGGCATTTGGACACTATCATAATATGAGTAATGGGAAACCACTAGAATGGTTTACATGTTTGAAAGATCAGTCTGAGGATAGTGCAGATAATGAGTTGGAAGCATGGAGAAGGGAGAAAACTGGAAGCAAATAAAATATTTAAAAATCCACTGGAACACTAGTCAGAACTCAACAATTGAAATAGGAATAGAAAAAGATGAATCCCTCAGATATTTATTACTACAAGAATTGGCAGGGTGCAATGATCCACTGAATGTTTGTATGGGAGAGAAAAAAGGGCATAGGCAAGTATTCTGAGGGAAATAGCCGCTCATAATTGTATCTTTAGTCTTAATGTACAGTTTAGTACAAAAAATGGACTTAAATATTATTCAGTTAATAAAGAAATTTACAAATGTAAACAATTAAGATCATTTGGTAATAACTTGGTTTTAAAAAAAAAATCATTTGCCTGCTGTATGGAGGATAGACCATGAGAAGGAAAATGTCCATGAGAGGAGACTAAGTGTATTAATTATCTATTGTTATTTAATAATATTACTACAAAATTAGTAGATTAAAACAATTCATTTCAGTTTATGTAGGTCAAGAGCCAGGGCATAGCGAAGCTGAATTCTCTGCTTCAGGGTCTCATAAAGCTGCTATCAAGGTTTTACCCTAGGTTGTGGTCTCACCTGAGGCTTGACTGGGAAGGACCTGCTTTCAAGCCCATGTAATTGCCTGCACTTAATTCCTTGTGAGATTTTGGATTGAGGGCCTCAGTTTCTCACTGCCTCTTAGCTGGAGTCTATCTTCAATACATTTCCATATGGGTTTTCCCAACATGGCTGCTTCCTTCCTCAGAGCCAAAAAAATGGAAAGTTTCCTTGAGAGATGAACATTACAATCTTATGTATTATAATTATGAAAATGACATCCCATTACCTTTGCACATTCTGTTAATTGAAAGTAAGTCGGATTTCCTGTCCACACTCAAGGGCAGGATATTAACCAAGGCAGAAACACCAGGAAGGAGGAATCATGACATTACCTTTACAGTCTATCATCCACAACAGTTAAAATAGTGCTTCAATCCAGGTGAAAGAGCTCAGAGGTTTGGACGTGGGTCATAGCTGTGGATTTGGTTAAGATATGGTAAAATTTGGAACACAATTTGAAATATGAAGTTAAGGGTAATATTAATAGATTGGATCTAGTGCAAAGTAAGAAAGAAAGAATCAAATATGAGGGCTGAATATTCAGAATGAGCATCCAGGTGAATATTAGTACCATTTACTCTGATAGGTTAGATTGGAGGAAGTATAGGATTTGGCCATATTGTTTTTTTTTTTTTAGATATGGTAAGTTAGAGATTACTATTGTGTCCAAGCAAAGATGTCTATTAGGCAGTCCAGTATGTGTCTAGTATACAGAAAGAAAATAGGTGAAGATGGAAATTCAAGTTATCAGAATACATGTAAGGCCATGTAATTAGAAGAGACCACGCAGTGAATGAGAGTAAACAGGGAACAGAAGAAGGCCAGTATCTATCTGTGGGAAGGGAAGGAAGAGGCAGCAAAGAAAACTGAATAGTGACCACCAATAAAGTAGGAGAAAAATCAGAGTAGTGAGGTATCCCAAAAGGCTAGAAAAAGATGGTGTTCCAAGAAGAGTAATCAACTGCATTCAATGTTATTCAGTATCTTACTTAACCTTCTAATAAGAATTGACTATAGGGGGACACGCTCAGCAGCCTCCATCTTGCAAGCTCAGCTTGCTTTCTCCATTTGAGAAAATCTTGGAGCTGGATTCTTTTCAACTCCATCTCCAAAAGTATCTGGCTGTCCACAACTGTGGCTGACAGGGTATTGGTGCTCTGGCTGGATGTCAGGCCTGTGCCTCTGAGGTGGGGGAGCCAAGTTCAGGATATTGGTCCACGAGAGACCTCCCAGCTCCACATAATATCAAATGGTGAAAGGTCTCCCAGAGATCTCCATCTCAACACTATGACCCAGCTTCACTCAACAACCAGCAAGGTACAGTGCTAGACACCCTATGCCAAACAACTAGCAAGACAGGAACACAACCCGACCTTAGCAGAGAGGCTGCCTAAAATCATAATAAGGTCACTGACACCCCGAAACACACCACCACATGCAGTCCTGTCCACCAGAAAGACAAGATCCAGCCTCATCCAACAGAACACAGACACTAGTCCCCTGTACAAGGAAGCCTACACAACCCACTGAAACAACCTTAGCCACTGGGGCCAGGCACCAAAACAATGGGAACTACAAACCTGCAGGCTGCAAAAAGGGGACCCCAAACACAGTAAGTTAAGCAAAATGAGAAGACAGAGAAACAGCAGATGAAAGAGCAAGGTAAAAATCCACCAGACCAAACAAATGAAGAGGAAATAGGCAGTCTACCTGAAAAAGAATTCACATGATGATAATAAAGATGATCCAGAATCTTGGAAATAGAATGGAGAAAATATAGGAAATGTTTACAAGGTCATAGAAGAACTAAAGAGAAAACAAACAATGATGAACACAATAAATGAAATTTAAAATTCTCTAGAAGGAATCAATAGCAGAATAACTGAGGCAGAAGAATGGATAAGTAACATGGAAGATTAAAATAGTGGAAATAACTAAAGCAGAGCAGATTAAGAAAAAAGAATGAAAAGAATTGAGGACAGTCTCAGAGACCTCTGGTACAACATTAAACGCACCAACATTTGAATTACAGGGGTCCCAGAAGAAGAAGAGAAACAGAAAAAGACTGAGAAAATATTTGAACAGATTATAGTTACAAACTTCCCTAATATGGGAAAGGAAATAGTCAATCAAGTCCAGGAAGTGCAGAGAGTCCCATACAGGATAAATCCAGGGAGAAACATGCCAAGACACATATTAATCAAACTATCAAAAATTAAGTACAAAGAAAAACTATTAAAAGCAGCAAGGGAAAGCAACCAATAACATACAAGGGAATCCCCATAAGGTTAACAACTGATCTTTCAGCAGAAACTCTGCAAGCCAGGAAGGAGTGGAAAGCAATATTTAAAGTGATGAAAGGGAAAAACCTACAACCAAGATTACTCTACCCAGCAAGGATCTCATCCAGATTTCATGGAGAAATCAAAACATTTACAGACAAGCAAAAGCTAAGAGAATTCAGCATCACCAAACCAGCTTTAAAATAAATGCTAAAGGAACTTCTCTAGGCAGGAAACACAAGCGAAGAAAAAGACATACAATAACAAACCCAAAACAATTAAGAAAATGTTAATAGGAACATACATATTGATAATTACCTTAAATGTGAATGGTTTAAATGCTCCCACCAAAAGACACAGACTGGCTGAATGGATACAAAAACAAGACCCATATATATGCTGTCTACAAGAGACCCACTTCAGACTTAGAGACACATAGTGACTGAAAGTGAAGGGATGGAAAAAGATATTCCATGCAAGTGGAAATCAAAAAAAAGCTGGAGTAGCAAATTTCATATCAGACAAAAGAGACTTTAAAATAAAGACTATCACAAGAGACAAAGAAGGACACTACATAATGGTCAAGGGATCAATCCAAGAAGAAGATATAACAATTGTAAATATTTATGCACCCAACATAGGAGCACCTCAATACATAAAGCAAATGCTAACGGCCATAAAAGGGAGACTCAACAGTAACAAAATCAGAGTAAGGGACTTTAACACCCCACTTTCACCAATGGACAGATCATCCAAAATGAAAATAAATAAGGAAACACAAGCTTTAAATGATACATTAAACAAGATGGACTTAATTGATATTTATAAGACATTCCATCCAAAAACAACAGAATACACTTTCTTCTCAAGTGCTCATGGAACACCCTCCAGACTGATCATATCCTGGGTCACAAATCAAGCCTTGGTAAATTTAAGAAAACTGAAATTGTATCAAGTATCTTTTCCGACCACAATGCTATGAGACTAGATATCAGTTACCGGAAAAAATCGGTAAAAAATACAAACACATGGAGGCTAAACAATACACTACTTAATAACCAAGAGATCACTGAAGAAATCAAAGGGGAAATCAAAAAAATACCTAGAAACAAATGACAATGAAAACACGATGACCCAAAACGTATGGGATGCAGAAAAAGCAGTTCTGAGAGGGAAGTTTATAGAAATAAAATCGTACCTCAAGAAACAAAAAACATCTCAAACAACCTAACCTTACACCTAAAGCAATTAGAGAAAGAAAAAGAAAAAAAAAAAGTTAGCAGAAGGGAAGAAATCATAAAGATCAGATCAGAAATAAAGGAAAAAGAAATGAAGGAAATTATAGCAAAGATCAGTAAAACTAAAAGCTGATTCTTTGAGAAGATAAACAAAATTGATAAACCATTAGCCAGACTCATCAAGAAAAAAAGGGAGAAGACTCAATTCAGTAGAGTTAGAAATGAAAAAGGAGAAGTAACAACTGACACTTCAGAAATACAAAGAGTCATGAGAGATTACTACAAGCAGCTATATGCCAATAAAATGGGCAACCTGGAAGGAATGGACAAATTCTTAGAAAAGCACAACCTTATGAGACTGAACCAGGAAGAAATAGAAAATATAAACAGACCAATCAGAAGCACTGAAATTGATACTGTGATTAAAAATCTTCCAACACACAAAAGTGCAGGACCAATGGTTTCACAAACAACTTCTATCAAACCTTTACAGAAGAGCTAACACCTATCCTTCTCAAACTACACAAAATATAGCAGAGGGAGGAAAACTCCCAAAATCATTCTATGAGGCCACAATCACCCTGATACCAAAACCAGATAAAGATGTGACAAAGAAAGAAAACACGTCAATATCACTGATGAATATAGATGCAAAAATCCTCAACAAAATAGTGGCAAACAAAATCCAACAGCACATTAAAATGATCATACACCATGATCAAGTGGGGTTTATCCCAGGAATGCAAGGATTCTTTCATATACGAAAATCAATCAATGTGATAAACCATATTAACAAATTTAAGGAGAAAAACCATACAATCATCTCAATAGATGCAGAAAAAGGTTTTGACAAAATTCAACATCAATTTATGATAAAAACCCTCCAGAAATAGGCATAGATGGTACTTACCTCAACATAATAAAGGCCATATATGACAAACGCACAGCCAACATCATTCTCAATGGTTAAAAAATGAAAGCATTTCCACTAAGATCAGGAACAAGACAAGGTTGCCCACTCCCACCACTATTATTCAACATATTTTTTGAAGTTTTAGCCACAGCAATCAGAGAAGAAAAAGAAATAAAAAGAATCCAAGTCGGAAAAGAAGTAAAGCTGTCACTGTTTGCAGATGACATGATGTTATACATAGAGACTCCTAAAGAAGCTACCAGAAAACTACTAGACCTAATCAATGAATTTGGTAAAGTAGTAGTATACAAAATTAATGCACAGAAAACTCTTGTATTCCTATAAACTAATGATGAAAATTCTGAAAAAGAAATTAAGGAAACACTCCCATTTACCATTGCAACAAAAAGAATAAAATATCTAGGAATAAACCTACCTAAGGAGACAAAAGTCCTGTATGCAGAGAACTGTAAGACCCTGATGAAAGAAATGAAAGATGATACAAATAGATAGAGAGATATACCATGTTCTTGGATTGGAGGAATCAACATTGTGAAAATGACTCTACTACCCAAAACAATACTGATTCAATGCAATCCCCATCAAATTACCAATGGCATTTTCCACAGAACTAGAACAAAAAATTACACATTTTATATGGAAACAAAAAAGACCCCGAATAGCCAAAGCAATCTTGATAAAGAAAAATGGAGATGGAGGAATCAGAATACCTGACTTCTGACTATACTACAAAGCTACAGTAATCAAGATAGTATGGTCCTGACAGAAAAACAGAAATATAGATCAATGGAACAGGATAGAAAGCCCAGAGATAAACCCACACACATATGTTCTCCTTACTTTTGATAAAGGAGGCAAGAATATACAATGGAGAAAAGACAGCCTCTTCAATAAGTGGTGCTGGGAAAACAGGATGGCTACATGTAAAAGAATGAAATTAGAGCACTCCCTAACACCATACACAAAAATAAACTCAAAATGCATTAAAGACCTAAATATAAGGCCAGACACTAGAAAACTCTTAGACTAAAACATAGGCAGAACATTCTATGACATAAATCACAGCAATATCCTTTTTGACCCACCCCCTAGAGAAATGGAAATAAAAAGAAAAATAAGCAAATAGTACCTAATTAAACTTAAAAGCTTTTGCACGGCAAAGGAAACCATAAATAAGACAAAAAGACAACACTCAAAATGGGAGAAAATATTTGTAAATGAAGCAACTGACAAAGGATTAATCTCCAAAATTTACAAGCAGCCCATGCAACTCAATATCTAAAAAACAAAGAACCCAATCAAAAAATGGGCAGGAAACCTAAACAGACATTTCTCCAAAGAAGATATACAGATTGCCAGAAAACACATGCAAGGATGCTCAACATCACTAATCATTAGAGAACTGCAAATCAAAACTACAATGTGGTATCACCTCACACCAGATAGAATGGCCATCATCAAAAAATCTACAAACAATAAATGCTGGAGAGGGTGTGGAGAAAAGGGGACACTATTGCACTGTTGGTGGGAATGTAAATTGATACGTCCACTATGGAGGTTCCTTAAAATCTAAAAATAGAACTATGATATGACCCAGCAATCCCACTACTGGGCATATACCCTGAGAAAGCCATAATTCAAAATGAGTCATGTACCACATTGTTCATTGCATACATCAGCCGGGACATGGAAGCAACCTAAGTGTCCGTCGACAGATGAATGGATAAAGAAGATGTGGCATATATATATATAATGGAATATTACTCAGCCATAAAAAGAAATTGAGTTATTTGTAGTGAGGTGGGTGGACCTAGAGACTGTCATACAGAGTGAAGTAAGTCAGAAAGAGAAAAACAAATACTGTAAGCTAGCACGTATATGTGGAATCTAAAAAATATAAAGGTACTGAAGGACGTAGGGGCAGGAAAAGAATAATGACACAGATGTGGAGAATGGACATGAGGACATGGGAAGCAGGGAGGGTAAGCTGGGATGAAGTGAGAGAGTGGCATGGACTTATATACACTACCAAATGTAAAATAGGTAGCTAGTGGGAAGCTGCCACATAGCACAGGGAGATCAGCTTGATGCTTTGTGACCACCTACAGGGGTGTGATAGGGAGGGTGAGAGGGAGATGCAGGAGGGAGGAGATATGAGGATATATGTATATGTATAGCTGATTCACTGTGTTATAAAGCAGAAACTAACACATCATTGTAAAGCAATTATACTCCAATAAAGATGTTAAAAGAAAAAGAATTGACTATAGGATTTGATAAAATTGATTTTACTGGCAGCTTTATAAGAGCAATTTTATTTGAGTTGTGGGACAAACATTTAATTGTTTGAGTTACTGAGTGAATAGGAAGAAGAGAAATGGAATAAATCTTCAGTGTGATCAGGATAAGTGCATATATTTATCCTGGGGGATAGGGGATGGGAAGTTGCAGGAGTTCTCATGTGCTCTGAATTTTCTCTGTTATGTGATACTGATCACACGGTATAGAGACTTCATGAAATACAGTGAATGTTTAGAATAATTCCTGTGGGGAAAGGAAGACATAACTTTTTTTTTTTTTTTTTTTTTTTTTTTTTTTTTGCTGTACGCGGGCCTCTCACTGTTGTGACCTCTCTCGTTGTGGAGCACAGGCTCCGGACACGCAGGCTCAGCGGCCATGGCTCACGTGCCCAGCCGCTCCGCGGCTTGTGGGATCTTCCTGGACCGGGGCATGAACCCATGTCCCCTGCATCGGCAGGTGGACTCTCAACCAGTGCGCCACCAGGGAAGCCCCAGACATAGCTTTTTAAAGACACACACACAATTGCTTTTAACTAGAAAACTCCTCCTTTGGAAGTTTGAATATCTCTTATTGACATACCATCATCACCTTCAATATGTTAACTCATGATGGTGTAACATGACAGCAGGTCCTGTGGAGAAGAAAATATGGAGCAGGAATTTTGCCCAAAGTATCTTAACTCACACCAAATACGTGATTGCCAAATTTATTTACACTTAAGGTTAATCTGGGTCACAAAATCTAGGTAAAATCACTAAAATAGAATAGCGAATAGCAAATATGTAGAAATAGAAGCATTGTCTGAATGTAAATCATACATTCTACTTATTAACAGAGAAATCATACCTGAATATTTTTTTTTACATTTTTTTTTTATTTTTTTTATTTTTTTAACACATACCTGAATATTTTAACTGATACTACAAAACAGGAAAAAACTTGGGAAAAGTTTCTCAAATTCATACTCTGAATGTGAGCTTATCATTATGTGTCACAAATATTTATTTTGAAATAAATGTATCAAAATATATAGCAAAATAATTTATGAGCATAAATACAAGGCTTGAAACATGATTCATACTGTATTACTTGAATAGTTAATTCAGTTTTTATTCTGTATAATATATACAGCTCCTCCAAGAGTATGTTTACTGTCATGTATCTATGAGAAAAGTGTCTGTGATAGCTCCAAAGTTAAAATATCCCTCTAAGGGATCAAGTATGGTATTCATCAAGAACTCCAATTTCAAATTGTCAGCGTTCATCATTTCTTATATTTTCTATGTACTCTTGACATTGATTCAATAGCTTGCATTTCTTCAGCTTCCCATATCTATATAAGCATATTTTTTTTCAGCTTTGGGGTATAATTGACAAATAAAAGTGTAAGATATTTAAAGTGTACAATGTGATAATTTGACATCTGTATACATTGTGAGGATTTCCCCCATCGAGTTAATTAACACATCCATCACTTGATATATTTACTTTTTTTTCTTTTTGCTGAGAAAATTTAAGTTCTACTCTCTGGGCAAATTTCAATTACACAGTACAGTATTATCAGCAATAGTCACCAAGTTTATGCGTTAGATCCTTCAACCTTACTCATCTTAGAACTAATTGACAATTTTAGTATATTCTTTAACCAACCTCTCCCTGTTTTCCTCAATCTCCAGCACCTGATATCCACTTTTCTACTTGGTTTCTATGAACTGAACTTTTTTTTAGATTCCACCTATAAGTGATATTATGCAGTATTTGTCTTTCTCTACTTGACTTTTTTTTTTAACGTCTTTATTGGGGTATAATTGCTTTACAATGGTCTGTTAGTTTCTGCTTTATAACAAAGTGAATCAGTTATACATATACATATGTTCCCATATCTCTTCCCTCTTGCATCTTCCTCCCTCCCACCCTCCCTATCCCACCCCTCCAGGCGGTCACAAAGCACCGAGCTGATATTCCTGTGCTATGCGGCTGCTTCCCACTAGCTATATACCTTATGTTTTGGAGAGTATATATGTCCATGCCTCTCTCTCGCTGTGTAACAGCTCACCCTTCCCCCTCCCCATATCCTCAAGTCCGTTCTCCAGTAGGTCTGTGTCTTTATTCCTGTCTTACCCCTAGGTTCTTCATGACATTTTTTTTCTTAAACTCTTTCTGACTTACTTCACTCTGTATGACAGACTCTAGGTCTATCCACCTCATTACAAATAACTCAATTTCATTTCTTTTTATGGCTCAGTAATAATCCATTGTATATATGTGCCACATCTTCTTTATCCATTCATCCGATGATGGGCACTTAGGTTGTTTCCATCTCCTGGCTATTGTAAATAGAGCTGCAATGAACATTTTGGTACATGACTGTTTTTGAATTTTGGTTTTCTCAGGGTATATGCCCAGTAGTGAGATTGCTGGGTCATATGGTAGTTCTATTTGTAGTTTTTTAAGGAACCTCCATACTGTTCTCCATAGTGGCTGTACCAATTCACATTCCCATCAGCAGTGCAGGAGTGTTCCCTTTTCTCCACACCCTCTCCAGCATTTACTGTTTCTAGATTTTTTGATGATGGCCATTCTGACTGATGTGAGATGATATCTCATTGTAGTTTTGATTTGCATTTCCCTAATGATTAATGATGTTGAGCATTCTTTCATGTGTTTGTTGGCAGTCTGTATATCTTCTTTGGAGAAATGTCTATTTAGGTCTTCTGCCCATTTTTGGATTGGGTTGTTTGTTTTTTTGTTATTGAGCTGCATGAGCTGCTTGTAAATTTTAGAAATTAATCCTTTGTCAGTTGATTCATTTGCAAATTTTTTCTCCTATTCTGAGGGTTGTCTTTTGGTCTTGTTTATGGTTTCCTTTGCTGTGCAAAAGCTTTGAAGTTTCATTAGGTCCCATTTGTTTGTTTTTGGTTTTTTTTTTTTCCATTTCTGTAGGAGGTGGGTCAAAAAGGATCTTGCTGTGATTTATGTTATAGAGTGTTCTGCCTATGTTTTCCTCTAAGAGTTTGATAGTTTCTGGCCTTACATTTAGGTCTTTAATCCATTTTGAGCTTATTTTTGTGTATGGTGTTAGGTAGTGATCTAATCTCATACTTTTACATGTACCTGTCCAGTTTTCCCAGCACCACTTATTGAAGAGGCTGTCCTTTCTCCACTGTACATTCCTGCCTCCTTTATCAAAGATAAGGTGGTCATATGTGCGTGGGTTTATCTCTGGGCTTTCTATCCTGTCCCATTGATCTATCTTTCTGTTTCTGTGTTAATACCATACTGTCTTGATTACTATAGCTTTGTAGTATAGTCTGAAGTCAGGGATCCTGATTCCTCCATCTCCATTTTTCGTTCTCAAGATTGCTTTGGCTATTCTGGGTCTTTTTTGTTTCCATACAAATTGTGAAATTTTTTGTTCTGGTTCTGTGAAAAATGCCAGTGGTAGTTTGATAGGGATTGCATTGAATCTGTAGATTGCTTTGGGTAGTAGAGTCATTTTCACAATGTTGATTCTTCTAATCCAAGAACATGGTATATTTCTCCATCTATTTGTATCATCTTTAATTTCTTTCATCAGTGTCTTATAATATTCTGCATACAGGTCTTTTGTCTCCTTAGGTAGGTTTATTCCTAGATATATTATTCTTTTTGTTGCACTGGTAAATGGGAGTGTTTCCTTGATTTCACTTTCAGATTTTTCATCATTAGTGTATAGGAATGCAAGAGATTTCTGCGCATTAATTTTGTATCCTGCCACTTTACCAAATTCATTGATTAGCTCTAGTAGTTTTCTGGTAGCATCTTTAGGATTCTCTATGTATAGTATCATGTCATCTACAAACAGTGACAGTTTTACTTCTTCTTTTCCGATTTGGATTCCTTTTATTTCCTTTTCTTACCTGATTGTTGTGGCTAAAAATTCCAAAACCATATTGAATAAGAGTGGTGAGAGTGGGCAACCTTGTCTTGTTCCTGATCTTAGTGGAAATGCTTTCATTTTTTAACCATTGAGAATGATGTTGGCTGTGCATTTGTCATATATAGCCTTTATCATGTTGAGGAAAGTTCCCTCTATGCCTACTTTCTGCAGGCTTTTTATCATAAATTGATGCTGAATTTTGTCAAAAGCTTTCTCTGCATCTATTGAGATGATCATATGGTTTTTCACCTTCAATTTGTTAATATGGTTTATCACATTGATTGATTTGCGTATATTGAAGAATCCTTGAATTCCTGGAATAAACCCCACTTGATCATGGTGTATGATCATTTTAATGTGTTGTTGGATTCTGTCTGCTAGTATTTTGTTGAGGATTTTTGCATCTATGTTCATCAGTGATATTGGCCTGTAGTTTTCTTTCTTTGTGACATCCTTGTCTGGTTTTGGAATCAAGGTGATGGTGACCTCGTAGAATGAGTTTGGGAGTGTTCCTCTCTCTGCTGTATTTTGGAAGAATTTGAGAAGGATAAGTGTTAGCTCTTCTCTAAATGTTTGATAGAATTCTCCTGTGAAGCCCTCTGGTCCTGGGCTTTTGTTTGTTGGTAGATTTTTAATCACAGTTTCAATTTCAGTGCTTCTGATTGGTCTATTCATATTTTCTATTTCTTCCTGATTCAGTCTTGGTAGGTTGTGCATTTCTAAGAATTTGTCCATGTCTTCCAGGTTTTCCCATTTATTGGCATAGAGTTGCTTGTAGTAATCTCTCATGATCCTTTGTATTTCTGCAGTCAGTTGTTACTTCTCCTTTTTCATTTCTAATTCTATTGATTTGAGTCTTCTCCCTTTTTTTCTTGATGAGTCTGGCTAATGGTTAATCAATTTGGTTTATCTTCTCAAAGAACCATCTTTTAGTTTTATTGATCTTTGCTATTGTTTCCTTCATTTCTTTTTCATTTATTTCTGATCTGACTTTTATGATTTCTTTCCTTCTGCTAACTTTGGGGTATTTTTGTTCTTCTTTCTCTAATTGCTTTAGGTGCAAGGTTAGGTTGTTTATTTGAGATGTTTCCTGTTTCTTAAGGTGGGCTTGTATTGCTATAAACTTCCCTCTTAGAACTTCCTTTGCTGCATCCCATAGGTTTTGGGTTGTCGTGTCTCCATTGTCATTTGTTTCTAGGTATTTTTTATTTCCTCTTTGATTTCTTCAGTGATCACTTCGTTATTAAGTAGTGTATTGTTTAACCTCCATGTGTTTGTATTTTTTACAGATCTTTTCCTGTATTTGATATCTAGTCTCATGGCGTTGTGGTTGGAAAAGGTACTTGATACAATTTCTATTTTCTTAAATTTACCAAGGTTTGATTTGTGACCTAAGATATGATCTATCCTGGAGAATGTTCCATGAGCACTTGAGAAAAATGTATATTCTGTTGTTTTTGGATGGAGTGTCCTATAAATATTAATTAAGTCCATCTTGTTTAATGTATCATTTAAAGCTTTCTACTTGACTTTTAAAAGAAGTTGTGAATGGATTAGCAGCAGTTAAGTTAGGCTTATCTTTAGGATCATTAGAGGAAGAAATAGAGGTGAAGCAAGAGAAAATGAGCTGCTGTGGAAAGTATTTTTGTTGAAAGAAATACTCAAGGACTTTGTAGAACATATTCCTTGTGTATAGAGGGAGCTGCCTGCATATTTAGGTGAGAAATGAAAGGGAAATATTCTCTTAAACACACCTTCTGCCTCTAAAAGCATGGAAAATATGCAAGTAACTTGGGGAGGAGAAGAACGTTTTTCTCCTTGTGGACACACAGCATCATTAAACACCTTTAATGACTAAAATAGATCAAGAGTTGCTGAAGACATTCACCCCTACTGAGCAAAATTTCAGTACCCAACATTTCTCTAGAAACTTTTTAGCCTGAAGTAAATGGGAAGAATGAAAATTAACATTAAATCTGAAAATATTTCAGCAATGCATATATTATCTGGGACTTGGTTTTCTAATATTAAGAAAAAAGATTTTCAAGTGCCCTAGCATTTGGCCAGGGTACTTGAAAATCTCTTTTTATCACCTCAGAACTACTACTGAATTGAGTAAATTTTATTTTAACAGGAAAATGAGGTGTCAAAGCAACAGAGCCCATATTATCATTCATACTATTATAGGAAAAAATATGTGTAGTCAAAGAAGTTGCCATCATGTTTTTCAGTTTATTTGACCACCCTCCAAAACCATAGGACTTCGTGACAATAAAAGCAGAAAAATAACAAAACATTTGAACACTGACCACAAACTATTACACCATACTTGTCAGCCTCTCTCACATAGACACACACCCACACTCACACATATATGTGTATATATGTACACATGTTCTCTTATGAAAATAACTATATTCATTATTCAAACCAAAATAATCTGAAAATGTATATTTGCATACCCAACCTACATACATACCCATATATGGGTGAGGCTTTGGTATCAATAGCTTATCTGTGTCTTCATATCTATCTACAAATATATAAACTATGGGTTATAAACATCAAACTTATAAACAATCAAGAAAAAGGGACATGCTACAAAATATCATGGCTAGTTTTATTCTTATTATCCCTATTAGGACAAAAGAAGGAGCTGCTTATTCCATTGTTGTCATATCAGAAGAGAAATTATAAGAATCTGATTAGTCACATATATAGCTAGTTTGCAGTTCTTCAAAATTAAATAGTTTAAAAAATTGTTGGACTCAGAAATCAAAGTGCTCCTATAGTTTCCTAAATAGTGTGGACTGAATCACCCTCCTGAAAGAATTTCACTGTATTTTAATCTTCGGCTGCATATAAACCATTAAAGTTTATTTGCATCTGGAGAGCCCACACAACTAATTTTAGACACTAAATAATCTTGTGGTGAGTAAAAATAACTAAACATTATACAGGTATTTATTAAAAAGGGAATGGACTTGTTAAACCATCAAACTGACAGTCACTTTGTAAAGGACTCAAATTGATAAACCTAATGTGGTATATCAAAGAGAAGAAATAAATACTATTTCTTATGTCAACTCACTCTCTCAATCTACTTCCCCTGACACCTTGATAAAAGACAAATTTAACTATTACATTTTTGTTCTACATTCCACATAAAAAAAAAAAGCTGGTTTGAGAGGAAATAGCCACAGACTTTATAATAAAAGTTGAAACATTACCAAATGTCATTATTAATACCCTTAGGTATAATCCCTAAAAATGCTATTATATCAAAATAAAATATTAAGCTTGGTTAAGGATTAAAAAATCTCTGGTAACACCAAAAACAAAACATTTATATACACTAAATAAATATCACTCATGAAGAAAAAAAGTATGTCCTTTATTAACAATGTTTTTCTGGCCACCCCTAACCTATCAATTGCTAGTTTCAACATACATCAATGAATGGCCTTTGAAGGTAAAAACTCTTTCTAATGTAAGGGGCATTTGATCCACATTAATGTTTGATCTTGGCAGAAATGGTAAATTGAATGAAATCAAATAAAACAAAGGTATAAAAGTAGGGTAACTATACAGATTGAAAATTGAGTACAGCTAGGAAACAGAAAAAGATAAATTACTCATTTCAAACTATTATAGCTCATTTCTTAGATGGCATAACAACCTAATTTTAGTAAACACATCCTTTATGTACAAATAGTATTGTATATAAAAGAGAAGAGCTCTGAAAAATGTTAAAACTCTAAACATCTCGAGGATAGGTGCAATGCATTTCTTTTCATTCATCAAGCATTTCAAAAGAGGCATTTGCCACATTGTTATCAATGTGTGTGTCAGATATTGTCACCTTTTCATGACGTGACAGACTCTTAACGTTCAGGTGGCCAGAGAAAAACAGCAAAGAAGCTCTGCTAAATGTGTCCTTAGAGGGAAACGTGGAAGTAGAAGAGACATTTTCCCAGTTTGCCCGAGACACCCCCTCCCCTACATTCACTTGGTCATGTGTTCCTTACTCAAGGAGGAAGTAGAGGAGCTCTACCCCAAGGCACAAGGCTTTTTACTGCTCTTTTCTCCCTATACGAAAAGGAAATGAGCACAGTTAAGAACAGCAATATAATCAATCTGTCTTTACATGTTGGTTAGTCTGGCATTAATGTCTTATCATCCAGCCAGAGCACAAAAGTTAGCAATAGAAAGATGACAAATATTGAAGTTAATGTATTAGTTTTCTAAATTATTACCAAACTTCATTCTAACCATGATTCTTAAGTGCATTTAAAGTTTGATCATCACCTCTCAGTATTGCTAGTGCTTTTCTTCACTTCTTAGAATAGCAGCAGTCACTAAGACATAGATGGTTTGGGTTGTGATAACACTACTCCCTGTCTAAAGAAAGTCAAGTTTTCTGAAGACAAGTCAGGGTAAAGAACTTGTTATTATAAAGCAACTTACCTCTTACATTAAATTATCTTCATCTTGTTCAATTCTTAAAAATAGTAGTGGAGCTCTGTGCCCAGAAGTTCAATTGAATTTTTCATAAGCCAGACCTAAATATCAGTTTCTCAAATCTTTTTCAATATTTTATTTCTATAAATTACATTACTTTGCTGTAGCCATACTTTAAATATGTGTCATCAAATTAAAGAAAATCAACTTTAAAAAGAAAAATATCAAGTACTTAAGAATTTGACATCAATTTTTTTCAATGTACAATTTCTACTCCTGAAATAAAGCTCTATTTTAATATTAGGTATTTAACACTGGAAAAAAATATATGGAAAATAGTGCCGCCATAAAAATATTGATTTGTCTTTTCAATGTGTTTTTATTCTAAAAAAGCAAAACAAAACAAGATACATAATACTTGAATGCTTTCCACCCAGTCTAGAAATGTATATTGAGGTCAACACTGGTAGTTGTTTATGGTCAAATCTGAAACAAATTGGAAATAGCCACTAAGTTTTTGTTCATTCCTACAATTACTACGTTTTGTCCAGTGTCTTAAAACACTCAGGTCCTATCTTCTCCTACATATTCCAAAACTTATTTTTAAATATTTTAATACATCCATATTACAAAGGACTTAAAGAATTAACAGAATGAATTTTCCATATTTCCATCAAAGTGACTATTTTAAGAAAAATATTACTTGTAAGATTAAAGATCTTAAAGATATTCTGAGGTCTTGGAACACCATGTGGGGGAATACCTGAAATTGTATCATCACCACCTACTTAAGCCTTGAACTCTGTCTTCCAGGGGTTAGTTACAGTGGCATCAAAGCAAAAAAACCTAGATTTGAAACAACTGAGATAAAAACAATTAAAACAAAAATATATGCTAATATTAATTATGCTTATTTTAAAATGAAATGTGCTCACTCTAAGGAATTCAGAGAAGGAAGTTTCAGAGAAAGAAAAATTTACCTTATAGCTAAAGACTGTATAGGGCATGGGAAAGCAAAGTAAAGCAGGGGTGAGTTTAGGATTGGGGATAACTTAAAATAAAGTAATTATGTACTTTAAAAAAAAAAAGCACATGTTGTCATTTCAAGTAAGATGGTTTCATTACTTCCTTTTAATAAACTAGAAAACTTCAGTACCAAGAGGATTGAAAATCTCCCAATTTTTTTCTCCTTCAGCAAGGATATATGTGTTTATTACCAGAGAAATTTACAAGAATTTTCAAGAAATCAAGCTTTCAGAGACTTTAACATTAATTGATTCATTTTCTCATTGGATTATCTTTTTGCTCCATTCACACTTTTTACTCTTAGGAATCCAGAAGCTGGAACAGTGCAAATATAAGAACTGTCATCCACAAATAGAAGTTTACCAGGTTAGGGGAAAAATGATAGGCCTTCTACTTTTTGGACATAACACATTTTTTTTCCATCAAATGACTCCTGAGAGAATGGTTTTTCTTGTTGACCTAGAAAATATAAAATAGGATATAATGGAATAACTTTGTAGACCTCGAAACAAATCTTTATAGGAAACAACAACAAAAGCAAAAACCAAAAATAAAACAAAATAGGCTCTCTTCTCCTTGCCCTATCCTTTTGCACTCAGCAGTTCATTCTTTACAACACAAATGGATTTCCCTGGACCTTCTTCCCTAATTAACCTTAGCATTAAAATTATTTAACTGAAATGTCCTTTAACAAGGCTAGAGATAAGAATATTCATGCTACTTCTCTCAAAATTTAACTCCTAAAACAGTTTGCAAGACATGAAGAGCAAAATCCGTAAAGGCCATTTAATCTTTTAGCAGTAGCATTTTCTCACTGAGACTTCTGAATTCTCAGACCTTTCTTCCATTTTAGTTTTCTGCCTCTTTAAACAGGTCACAACTACAGGCCTGACAGGAAAAGAAATGTGGTGCCTCTAATTCGCTGTGCGTCTACTTGTATTTCTCTTTCTTCACATTTGGCCTTTTGTCAGACTCCATCTAAAATCAAATCACTATTGACGAAGGCCATGTCCACACAAAAATGGCAGAGTTAGATGTGTACAAATAAGATCATAATTCTGCTTAGCTATAGGAGTTTACACGGCGATGTGAAATATCAGCACCGTTGCTAGAAGAAAAGTCTGCCATGAGCTTACAGAAATCAAACCCACCAAATCTATTTTCCTTCATTCTGCCATTGATATCTGAAGCCAGATCAATTATTATCCATAAAGAAACAAAAAAATGGTAAACATTTACGATATTTTTAGAATTTTCTAAGTAGTTAGCATATGAGTTTCCCAAAATGTAGCCAAAGAACTCCTCAGAGGTATACGTAATAATTTCAAAGTTCTTTTCAGTCTACCAAGACACACTGCGTATATGTATAAGTAAACCATTCCACAAGTAGAACACCATAAATCTTCTCTGCCTTTAGTCACATTTACAAATTTTTACTGAAGCTGTCTCTGTAACCAGAGACAAAGATGTGTATTTTAACAAAATCCTACAAATGTGAACCCAATATGAACAGAAGATTGATTCTACAGATGTGACCCAAACATGAAATTATAGGAAATAAAAATAACTTTTATAAAAACCATTTAGAATGATGTATATCTATTAAATTTTTCCTTTAACTCCTTCTCCACCTTCTACCCTTTGTTGTCAAGTAGAGCATGTTCTTTTTTTGTATTTTCTCTACAGCATATACATTGATTTGCAGTGAGGTTGTGTGCTAAAATTTCAGTTCTGCTGTGTATGAAAGCCTCTTGATGGCCAAAAGAATACATCTATACTACTTTCAGTATAAAGATAAGACATGAAAAATCCAGCTACTGGATAGGTCTTCTGCCTACTTCTGGGTGCCCTCTGGAAGCAAGTTGGTCCATAGCTGTATAGCAGGTTTTTCATACTACTCATCTGCACCACAGTTATATCCCTCCCAATGGGCTAGACTTAAACATTATCCTATCTTCCTGTGCTGATTTTTTCTGCAGTTGATCCTGATCAACCCCAACCATTAGCTTATCCTACTCCTGTTTTTATATTCTCCAGGAGGTTAAATGATAATAAACCTCTCTCCCTTCTAAGCAAACAGGAAAACTGCCACAGTGAAGTTACAAGGAACAAGTCAGCCAAAGGCAGAGATAGAGTCAAAAAACATGTTGAGCCTTTTAAAAACTTGTTCTGACAGCAGCTTCCACCAGAGTTACTGAACTAATGAATTTGGTTTAGGTTTGTAACATATACCATTATCAGAGATACCATTTACCTAACCAGAAACAGGCTCAGGCCCTAGGAGTAATTATGTGGCAGAGGGTTTATCATTTACACAGTAAAGGAACCTCAGGCTAGAACCAGAACTGCAGCTCAGCTGAAAACTAAGACTTGATTTCTGCCACTCAAACTGCCCTTTGATGCACTCTTGCATGCTGTTCGTGAAAAGATGAGTTCGAGTTGGAGGCTCATCTGGTTTGCAGAAAGGACACAATTCAGCCAAGGGTAGAACGTAGTTTCCTGGTAACCACAATCTATAGAAAGAGAGCCAGTGACTCTTCTAGTCTCTATACCTTTCATAAAGCGGGCCAGAATTAAGTAAATTCTTCTGAAGATAAAATGAGGCAAGTTCTTCCATACTGCTAGTTGAGGAGAAGATATAAAATAGACTAAACATAAATCAAAGACTTTCTGACTTTGAAGATTTTTTGAGATATAATTGACATATAACATTATGCCAATTTCAGGTGTACAACTTAATGATTCAATATTTCTCTATACTGTGAAATGATCACTACAATAAGCCTAGTTAATTTCCATCCCCACACATAGTTACAAGTTTGTTTTTGTGATGAGAACTTTTAAGATGTACTCTTAACAATTTTCAAATATACAATTCGATATTATTAACTATAGTCACATTGCTATATATTACATCCTCAGGACTTATTTATTTTATAACTGGAAGTTTGTAACTTTGACAAGCTTCATTACCCCCTACCCACCGCTTCTGGCAAATACTAATCTGTCTCTATACCTATGAGTTCGGTTTTGTATTTTGTTGTTTTATATTCCACATATAAGTGAGATCATACAGTATTTGTCTTCCTCTGTCTGACTTATATCATTGAAGATGGATGGAGTATGAAGGCATTGTGCTGTTACAAATGGCAATATTTCCTTTGTTTTTCTGGGTGCATAAAAAGCAGTGGTACTTATATACCACATTTTCTTTACTCATTCAACCATTGGTAGACAGTTGAGTTGTTCTCTATGTTTTGGCTATGCATTTGGCAATGATGCAATGTACATGAAGGTGCATATATCTTTTTGAATTAATGTTTTTATTTCCTTCAAATAAATATCCATAGAGCAATTGCTAGATTATATGGTAGTTCTATTTTCAATTTCTGGAGGAACCTCCATACTGTTTTCCATAGTGGCTGTATGAATTTACATTCCTATCAGCAGATCACAAGTGTTCCCTTTTCTCCACATCCTTGCCAACACTTATTATTTCTTGTATTTTTGATCATAGTTATACCAAAAACTGTGAGGTAATGTTTCATTGTGTTTTTTTTTTTTTTTTTTTTTTTGCGGTACGCGGGCCTCTCACTGCTGTGGCCTCTCCCGTTGCAGAGCACAGGGTCCGGACGCGCAGGCTCAGCGGCCATGGCTCACGGGTCCAGCCGCTCTGCGGCACGTGGGATCCTCCCGGACTGGGGCACGAACCCGTGTGCCCTGCATTGGCAGGTGGACTCTCAACCACTGCGCCACCAGGGAAGCCCTTCATTGTAGTTTTGATTTTCATTTCCCTGATGGTTAGTGATGCTGACACTTTTCATGTACTTCTTGGCTATCTGTATGTAAAAAATGTCTATTGAGATCCTCTGCCCATTTTTAAATGGTATTATTTGGTTTTTGGTATTGAGTTGTATGTGTTCTTTATATATTTTTTTTTATTTTTATTTTTTAAATTTTATTTATGTTTGTCTGTGTTGGGTCTTCATTGCTGCGTGTGGGCTTTCTTTAGTTGCGAGTGGAGGCTACTCTTGTAGTGGGTGGGCTTCTCATTGCGGTGGCTTCTCTTGTTGTAGAGCACGGACTCTAGGCACGTAGGCTTCAGTAGTTGCAGCACATGGGCTCAGTAGTTGTGGTACATGGGCCCTAGAGCTCACGGGCTTCAGTAGTTGTGGCGCATGGGCTCAATAGTTGTGGTGTGCGGGCTCTAGGGCACACAGGCTCAGTAGTTGTGGCTTGCAGGATCTAGAGCTCAGACTCAGTATTTATGGTGCATGGGCTTAGTTGTTCCATGGCATGTGAGATCTTTCCAGACCAGGGATTGAACCCGTGTCTTGAATTGGCAGGCAGATTCTTAACCACTACTCCACCAGGGAAGTCCAATATGTTTTAGATATTAACCTCTTATCAGATATGATTTGCAAATATTTTTCCCATTAATTAGGTTGCCTTTTCATTTTATTGATCTTTTCATTTCCTGGACAAAACTTAAGTTTGATGTAGTCCCACTTATTTATTTTTGCTTTTGTTGTCTTTCTTTTGCTGTTAAAGCCAAAAAATCATCACCAAGACCACTGTCAAAGAGCTTACTGCCTATGTTTTGTTCTAGTTTACTAGTTTCAAGTTTTACCTTCAAGTCTTTAATCCATTTTGAGTTAATTTTTCTTTGTATTATAAGATAACGGTTCAGTTTCATTCTTTTGCATGTGGCTGGACAGTTTTTCCAACACCATTTAGTGAAGAGACTATCCATTCCCCATTGCATTTTCTTGGCTTCTTTCTCATCAATTAATTGACCACATACATATGGGTTTACTCTATTCCATATCTTGGCAACTGTAAATAATGCTGCTATGAACATTGGTGTGCATGTATCAAATGCATTAGTTTGTTGTGTCTAAGCTCTGTATTACCCTGCCTCATGTTCTGGTGTCAGAGCAACCTCTTGGTTTTAATCAGTAAGAAAACCCATATGACTTCTTTATAGGAACATATTACACATCTCAGCACATAGGTTCATTGTATTTCATCAGTATGGGTCCAGGTAACCACTTCATGTTTCTCCTACTCCTTCAACCTTGCCTTATAATCTTTGCTGTACCACATTAGGGATAAGTTATTAGTTGACACTGGTTTAAGTATTATTCAATTTTAGTAAGACATATTAAACCTAAAGGGGGTTTCAAGATTCAGGTAAAAAATCCCTAAGATGTTGAAAAACATGGTGACCACTATTTATTACCTTTTTAGACTTTCTTAGTAGTTATTTCTTACTAGTCTTGGCTAGTAGTTTCCTCCAGTTATACCTCAACAAATTTTCTTGGTCAGAGGGCCTTTGAAGGAGAAGATGCAAAGATATTCAAGGAATTTCTAAGATTATTTTAAATTTCATATATTGTAGTATATGCAGAAGGAAATAAGTTTTTTCTCATACATATGCACATTTTATAAAATGTTATATATTCAGTATTTTCATTACCCTACTGCATTTATGTGACACAAATGCACTTACTATATACTTACTATGATTATAAATATTCTACACTAATGATGTAAAAATTATAATGTACAATTAACATCACAGTTTCTAATCAATTTCGTAAGTCATATTGCTGAATTATTGCTGAATTTTTATCTTAAAAATTTTTTGCAAAGCATTTACTTTGTTGAATAGTAAAAGGAATGTACAAATTTCAGTATAGAGTTCTAGTTCTTTAATTAATGCGGAGCTAAAAATAAAAGTCTTTCTAGGATCCTTGTGACTCTCCAATCTACAATAGTATAAGAATATTATTTATAAATTTAGCTAAGGTAAATAAACTCTCAGTGTTAATGAGGAAACTGTCATAATTCCATAAATTAGGTTAAACTATTATCTTCTGATAGATTAAAAGTAGATGAGAAGAAACTAAACTTTAGCATTGTTTAGGGCTCTTAAATGAAAGTAATTAAAATGCATCTGTGACTAGCTTTAGGGCAAAGAAAAACTGAACATTTATTGGCCTTAACAAGCCAAGGAAATAAGATCTCAGTAAAGCATTTGATAGATTTTTTTTTTCTTGCTAGATACCCTTATCTGTCTATCTCTCTGGCTCTCTGTCTCTGTCTCTCTCTCTTTAACTCAATTGCTTCTTTCTACATAAATCCATTTGCTCTTACTGCCCCTTCTTTTTTCCACTTGACAGAAAACATGGTCACCAACATTTCCTGAATATCACACATGCCTCTATTACAGAAGGACTCTATTTCTAATTTTAGTTTGAAAAAAATTGTGGGGAATTACTGTGATTGTTTCAGCTTGATTTAGGTGTCCACTCCCGACAAATCAATAGTAGCCAGAAAAAAAAATAAAGCTTCAAATGGATCCCAAAATGATAGTCATGGAGGAATAGAGGTTCTTAAACCCATAATGGGGTGCTATATTCTAATGAAGGGGAGGAGTGACTGACTGGCACATAAACCTGTTCAACAACCTACAAAAACCATAACTTAAAACACTCCTGACTTAAGTTGTTTATTTTACTCCTTTAACCAAACTCCCAACAAATTTTGAGTTATGTGGCAGGAAAAAAAGAAAAACTTTAAACCTACAGACAAAAAAATTTTCTGTATCTGGATTTGAAAATGTTCACTATTTTCCTGTAGGTTTCATCTACTATATGTTTCATGCGAAGTCCTGTCCTTTAAGTATTTGCATGACAAGTTCAATATATTTTATTTATTCATATATTTTGCAAGATATATTAAGATAGTGTAAATTAAAATCAAGTAAAAATGAAGCAACACAACTTCTAAAAATCAGGAAATTTAAAACAAATTTAGAAATTATAAATAAATAAAAATACATAGATAATTATGACAATGTATACAACTTTGACCTAAATTTAACATTTGAACACCATATAAAATACCTATGGAGAGTCTTTATTACAGTCAAATATTGCAGTTTTCAGTGTTTGGGGAAAGGGAGAATAAATATGCAAATTTAGACATTTTAATAAGCATCTGCTAATTGCTTTTAGGAAGGAATTTGTGGCTAAGATCATGTTTTTTCACAGTTGTATGAATAACTCAAAATACAGAGTGGGAGAAAAATAATGATTCCAAAGGAAAATGTTTTACTTTCCAGAATGTGAATCGGGAAATTTATTGTTTAAAACTTTCCATTACTTAGGCTATTTACTACAGGGAGTATTAGATAACATGAGATGAAACTGACAAAACAGATTTTTTGATAAGCCCACTATTTTTGAGAGGTAGCTTCTGATAAACGATGTAAATCTAAAACATCTTGATAAAGAACTACACTATTTCAAGTAGCTAAGGGCAAAAATGAGACATCTGCCAGAGAGTCAAAAAAAGAGTGACAAGATCAACAGAAGTTGAGTGCCTGCAAGTTGCAAAACATTTTATGACATGATCTAGATGTTATTCTTTTTCTTTTTTTAAGTGAAAGATTGAAAGTGATTCTAGCACACCATATTTCAGGCATGAAGGAAATTTCTTGATAGTCTCAACTATGAAAGCCACCAAAGTGAGAGATTGCATATCTATAGTGGTATCTTCAAAAAGGGAATGAGACATTTTTTTAAATCAAAGTCAACATTATTTGAGAATGTACAATAACAGATATAGAACAGAGAAGGTAGTCTTGCAGATAATACCCGATGTGGAGGTACAGAGGATAAAAGTCAGAGTTTTAGAACTTCCTATTCTATTCAAGATCCCTTGACCTATTCTGTTTAATACAAACTGTATGTTTCAAAAGTTCTTGGATATCTCACTGAAGTCAGCTATTAGATCCCAAAGAAGTAACCACAGTCAAATTACTCGGAACAAATGTGAAGTAGATATTATAGGCTCCCTAGACTCCCCAGACCCTAAAAGTATTCTAGAATACTAGAATAAAAAGAAAATGAAACTACAGAACTGTCTTCCAGATCTATTTCTCTGAAAAAGGACACCACGACTTTTGATAGCACAACTACTTCTAATTAAAAATATAGATCACTGAAACTGAACTCTGGTTACCATTGACTGACTACATATTTCTGCCAAAACTCTTTGTCTCCAAACTTCACTTTATTAAAGACTTGGCACCTCATCTTGCCACCATAGACCCATGGAATATGGGTCCGTCTAGCTCTTCTGCTCTATGTTTAGACATGAAGGGGATTTAAACCCTCTAATGATAATATTCCAATTTTCTTGATTAGTCTCTCTCAATAGTCTGGACTGGCAGATTCGAAGCCCTTTCCATTGACATTAGCTGAGATAGAATACTTCAACTATGTGCTTGCCTTCTTCCTAAAAGGCCAGCTATTATTCTTCACCCTCATTGTGGTTATATAACCCAGTAAATAACAAGCTGGATCATGGTAGCCTTAGATCCTTAGCATGTTTTGTAGCAGAAGGGTGTCCATTTATACTATTGATGATGTCTCTGGTCCCCAGGACTTTCTCAGGCAGCTTATGCTTATTCTCCCCACCACTGATGCATTGTTTAAGTCAAGAGCAAAAAGTCATGACTTCTCCATACTTGGTCTTTTATACTAAGGAGTAGGAGTATTTAATATTCCTCACAGTAACCTACAATAATTTAATTTAGGTTGCTTTACTATAAATTACTATATACCTTAAGAGTAGAAGAGAATGATGAATATTTTGTACTCATAAGATACATGGCAAGATACCAACAAAAATTAAAATTAATTTTGAATATGAGCACTAAAAGGTGCCAAAAGGTAAGGAGAATTACAAAATACATCCCTCAGATATCTCACAATTTTACCCATATCTTATAGATTCGACTGTGAAGTTTTCAGTGAAAAATGAATAAATATTGAATAAATCCTTGTCATGTAACAACTCACTAAGCTAATTTAAGAAGTAGTTGGACAGATAAAAAGATGCTGAACAGAAGATATCTAAGTTTGGGCTCCCCACAATCACATTCTGAGACTGAGATTTCGGTACAGTAGCTTGTTTGGAAGAGGATCCCAGAAAGCTTGGTAAGAATGTGGGAGCATCAAACTGGATGAGAAAAGCCAATATGGTGTAATTCTGAACTAGTAACCATTGTGGGTAACAGGCGCTAAGGTTTAGAACACACCTTAAAATTTGTGAGGAAATGTGAGGAAACTTGGATATTTATTTACCATTTCCGTTCAGTTAAGGTTAGCTTCTAGATCAGTGGTCAGTAAAGGGCCAGATAGTAAATACTTTGGGCTTTGCAAACCATGTGTTCTCTGTCACACTATGCAACACTGACATTGTAACACAAAAGCATCTAACAGAAAGCTTGTTAACAAATAGCTATGGTTGTGTTCCTTTTATTTATTAAAACAAGTGATGAGCTGCATTTGGCCTGAGAGCCCCAGTTTGCCAACTCCTGTTGTAGACCATCATTAACCCTGCCCGGCACATCAGAAGGTGATCTTGTAACTAGAGAATGCCCTCAGGCAGAAAGATGCAGGAAGCCATGGACTTCTATGGAAATTTCTACAAGTGACCTCTTGGGAAGGCTAAGAGGTATAAGTGGTAAAGGATAAGAAAATAATAAAATTTGAAGTCAGAAAAAGAAATTACTTAAAAGAAAAATAGCTATATAACTATGTTGCATTTTAAAAAATCAGAAGAAAGAGGACATCTAAATATTATGTCAGAAGTATCTCAAATTATATTTTTAAATGATAAGTCTCATTACATTCTACACTTGAAACCTATTATTTGTCAAATATATATGCTAATTATATCTCAATAAAAATAAATCCTGAATTATAAGGAAAAAGATAGTCTTTAGATCTTTTTTATCCCTGATGGTTCAGTTATTCAGATCCCAAATTAAATAGGTTTTTTTTAACATCTTTATTGGAGTATAATTGCTTTACAATGTTGTGTTGGTTTCTGCTGTGTAACAAAGTGAATCAGCTATATGTATACATATATCCCATATCCCCTCCCTCTTGCATCTCCCTCCCACCCTCCCTATCCCACCCCTCTAGTTGGTCACAAAGCACCGAGCTGATCTCCCTGTATAATGCAGTTGCTTCCCACTAGCTATCTATTTTACATTTGGTAGTGTATATATGTCAATGCTACTCTCTCACTTCGTCTCAGCTTAACCTTCCTCCTCCCAGTGTCCTCAAGTCCATTCTCTACATCTACGTCTTTATTCCTGTCCTGCCCCTAGGTTCGTTAGAACCATTTTTTTTAATATATACAATAGAATATTACTCAGCCATAAAAAGAAATGAAATTGAGTTATTTGTAGTGAGGTGGATGGACCTAGAGTCTGTCATACAGAGTAAGTCAGAAAGAGAAAAACAAACACTGTATGTTAACACATATGTATGGAATCTAAAAAAATCAGTTATGTTTGATAGGTATAATCATAAGAACACTATGTAGGAAAAAGATGTTTCCAAAAACAAAACAAAGCAAAACTGCTATTGTCCACTTCACGGTTGTGAATCTATACCACGTGTAATTTGAAACATTGTGTGCCATAGTTAGTTCCTCTTAATGTCTGCAATGACAATGCATTCTTGCTTGCAAGTAACAAATCTTCAATAAATGTGTGGGCTTTAAAAAAAGTTTCTAAATCAGGTAAAATTGAAATTAGTTACAGATAGAGAAAAGAAGCTTGAAATCCAACATTGAGTTATCTAGCTCAAATATAAGCACGCGTGACCATAGTGAAGTTTGATGGTACAAAACAGTGATTCAAGAAACTAAATTATCACTTTAAAAAAATGGCTAAGTAAATTACGAATGATTTCTGTTTTTAGACTTAGCATTCATATTTCAGATATTTCACAAAACAACACTTAAAAACAAGGAGACACACATATATTCCAGGTCAAACAAATAAAGGAAAGTTGCAGAGATATAATTTGGGACATTTTTAAGACACATAAATAAGGTAATTTCATTTTGTGACTTTTCTAATTTGATTTTCAGTTAGGCTGTACCTGAAGAACTTTGACTTCTAAATATATCTTTACTGAACATAATTTTAAAATAAATGAAAGATCAAAACAAAAACATATGTAAGGTAATAGCATTTCTACTACAGTTTTATAAGACTGTATTTGAGTTCACTCATAAGCAACAAGATTATTGCTTCATAAAATAGCCCAGTAGAGCTAGAGTATTATCCTAACTGTGGTGCTACAAGCTTGATAAAAAAAAATATGTGCAATAACTATGAACATAAACATACAAGTGTATTGGATTTTTCTTTTCTGCCACATCAAGGGGTAAAAATAGCAATGCAAAAGAAAAGTTAAAAACATGAAAAAAATAAAAGAATCAGATGGATGAACCATAAAAATGTAGCCTAATAACAAATAGTACAGTGTTGTTGAGAATAGATATCTTAATAGAGAAAGGTATCTGTGTTCATAATATACTTACAAATTAATTGTTCAGAAAGCTCAAGTGTGAGTTGGATGGAGAACAGAGATGTTAGCATAACCAGTATGTTGTATAAGTCTGGTGTGAAAGTAAGAGAATTATACCAAGTTTTGAAGACCTTATATCTTTACATCTCTAACTTTCATTTACTAGTAGATAGAGAAGGCAGGAGAGAGATTGTGAAGGAAATGGTGTGTGCATAACAGATCTTATAAGATCAACTCACCTAAGAAAAATAAAAATGGAGGGGCAGGTATCTATTTAGAATGTATATGCTGTATTTTGGGACTGAAATATCAAAATACTTCACTTGCTTTTCTTTGATTGTCTATCGATTTTGTGTGGCTTTTTTTGTTTGTTTCTTTGCTTGCTTGCTTGTTTGTTTTCTCAGGGAAAACTCATTCCATATCAGACAAAAATGGGTCTATGCATCTGTATTCTTCACGTTATTTTATATATATTATAAAAGAAATGGTAACATGGAAGGTTAACACGATTGACTTTGCAGCTATTCTTTCTTTCTAAACTATCTAACTCTGGTAGGCACAATTCTAAAGTAATTCCAATAACCTCTTCCTTTGAGTGTGAGTACAACCATTGAACTCAGGATTAAGTTACTAATCAACTGATTTTAGTTAAAAGAAAGATTATCCTAAGTATGCCTAACTCAGTCAGGTAAGTCCTTAAAGGAAGGTGAAGCATCAGAGAAATTATCTTCCTGGCCCGAACAGAGAATTAAACTGGCATGTTGTGAGTGGGTCTAGAGGGAGGGGCAGCAAGAAGCTGAGACTGACCCCAGCTGACAGCCAGCCAGAAAAACAGGGACCTCAGTAACCATAACCTCAAAGAACGGAATTCTGCCAGCTACCTGAGAGATCTTTGAGGAGAACCACAAACTCCAGACAATGCCGCTTGGCCAACTTGTGAAACCCCTAGCAGAGAACCCAGCTAACCCATTCATTCCCAGACTGCTGACCCAAGAAACTGTGAATAATGAGTCTGTGCTGTTTAAGAGACTAAGTTCATAATAATTTGTTATGGAACATCAGAAAAGGAATACATTAGCCAAGAGCAACCATTAGAATCACTTCTCTAAAACACCTTATTTGTAGTAATTTTAGCTATAATTATATATCAATATTCATATACATACATATGTATTTCTGATTACCACAGTGATCCATTCACTGAAAAGAGTCAAATGATACAGATAATGCATAATTAAAAACAAAGCTGCTTTGAAATAGACCCATTCCTTCTCCTCTCTTCTCCTGCCCACCAGTGTTTCCCAGAAAATTGTTGTTAGCCATTGCTTACTATTTTTATTAGTCTAACATTCTTTTTGAAAAACAAGTGGCACTATTGTGTATATCCTCATTAGATCATTGCATTTTTCTCTAAATAATTATATGCATTACTTCATGTCTTTTCATCTAGAGTATATCATTCTTTTTAAGAGGATTTTATTGTCTGAAAATGCTGCTTCTCTCACTATTTGCACAATATACATGGGGTCTCAACTGAGCAATCCTCAAAATTTGATTTGGATAATTTGAAGCATGCAGCACTTTTTTTAAACGTAAAAATTCCAGCGTTGATTCCATAAACTTTCATACTCAGAAGTTACTACAGATTTCTATCTCTTTAATCCACATTCTATGCTTTTGTAAAGGCACATGATTTTCAATTAGACTTCAGATAATACAATAACCCCTTACTACAGGTGAAAACATGTGGTTTCACAATTACAAAGTTGGTTCCAAAGTTTCTTGATGGTCTATAAATGGTCAGAAGTTGCAGAAGAAAAAATCCTATACAATGAATTATTTTGCAGACCCAATAGAGTCATCTTTATTTTGGAAGATGCTGTGAGACTGGTGTGTGTTTGTGTTTAAATTACGAAGGACTTGGAGAAATAAGAAGCAGCGACAGAAGTCTTTATAAAGTGGAGAGATTAAATAAATAAAAGCAAGCTGATATGAACCCATTCTTTTGATTTGCCAAAAATGTTATGACAGTGCAGAAATGGTGGCTTTGAAATAAATACTGTGATAAACATAGCATGCCATGTACAAGGGTGATTCATAATAATAATCAGATGAGAAAATATTAGAAGGTAGGATCAAGATGGTGAAGTAGCAGGTCCTGAGCTCACCTCCTCCCACAAACACACCAAAACTACATATGGAACAATTCTCTTTGAGAACATCCTGAAGACTAGCAGAACAGCTCTTCTACAGTTAAGGATATTAAAGAAAACACACACACATTGAGATGGGTAGGAGGGGTAGAGGAACAATTTAGTCAGGACCCATACCCTCTACACAATAATCCACAAGCAAGAGGGGATATCATAAGCACAGAGTTCTCCCTAAGGAGTAAGGGGTTCGAGTCCCACAATAGGCACCGCAGCCCTGGGGACTGACACCAGGAAGACAAGCCCTTATAATATCTGGCTTTGAAAACCAGCAGAGATTATGTCCGTGAAAGCTGGAGGACTGTAGAAAACCAAGCAACCACTTTTAATGGGCTCATGCACAAACTCATTTCTCTGAGTCCCAGCTCAGAGACAATGGTTTGAAAGGCACATGGTGCTCAAACAAGCTTGCCAAGACCCTCCAGCACACAGTCACCCAATGCTCCCTCCAGCTCCAGCCACCCTGCCCAGACAGATTCAGCCAGTGTACCCCAGGAAACTCCCAGCCCACAACTGCTCCAGCTATCCCACCAAGGTGGGCACAGTCTGGTGCAACTAGGTACCTCCAGGCCCATGAACACTCCAGCTCCAGATGGCACTTCTGTACACTAACAGTGAACTTCAGAAAGATAAATTAAGAAAACAATCACATTTAAAATTGCATCAATGAGAATAAAATACCTAGGAATAAATCGTATTAAGGAGGTAAAAAACCTGTACTCAGAAAATTATAAGATACTGATGAGGGGCTTCCCTGGTGGTGCAGTGGTTGAGAGTCTGCCTGCCAATGCAGCGGACACTGGTTTATGTCCCAGTCCCGGAAGATCCCACATGCCGCAGAGCGGCTGGGCCCGTGAGCCATGGCCGCTAAGCCTGCATGTCCGGAGCCTGTGCTCTGCAGTGGACAAGGCCACAACAGTGAGAGGCCTGCGTACCGCAAAAAAAAATATATATATATATATATATATATATATATATATATACACTTATGAAAGAAATTGAAGAGGTTACAAAAAAATGGAAAGATATACCATGCTCATGATTGGAAGAATTATTATTGTTAAAATGACCATACTACTCAAGGCAATCTACAGATTAAATGTAATCCCTATCAAAATACCAATGGCATTTTTTGCAGAACTAGAACTAAATAGTTCTAAGTAATAATTCTACAATTTTAATATTTGGAAGCACAAAAGACTCAAAATAGCCAAAGCAATCTTGAGAAAAAAGAGCTGGAGGTATCACACTATTCAAACTATTCTACAAAGCTACAGTAATCAAAACAGTTTTGCATTGGCACAAAAACAGACACGTAAATTAATGAGATAGAATAGAGAGCCCAGAAATGAACTCATACTTATATGGTCAATTAACCTGTCACAAAGTAGGCAAGAATATACAATGGGGAAAAGACAGTCTCTTCAATAAATGGTGTCAGGAAAACTGGGCAGCTACATGCAAAAGAATCAAACTGGACTACTTTCTCATACCATATACAAAAATAAACTCAAAATGGATTAATGACTTAAATGTAAGATCTGAAACCATTAAACTCCTGGAAAACAGAGACAGTATGCTCTTTGACAGCAGTCTTAGCAATATTTTTTTGGCTTTCTCTCCTCAGGATAAATAAAACCAAAAATAACAAATGGGACTACATTAACCTAAAAAGCTTTTGCACAGAGAAGGAAACTATCAACAAAATGAAAAGGTCAGCTAATGAACAGGAGAAGATATTTGCAAACAATATATCTGATAAAAGGTAAATATCCAAAATATACAAAGAACTCATACAACTCAACATTGAAGAAACAACCCAATTAAAATATGAGCAGAGAATCTGAATAGACATGTTTACAAAGAAGACACACAGATGACCAACAGGCACATGAAAAGGTGTTCAACATCACTAATCATCAGGAAAATGCAAGTCAAAACCACAATGAAATATCACCTTACACCTGTCAGAATGGCCATTATCAAAAAGACAACAAATAACAAGTGCTGGTGAGGATGTGGATAAAGGGAACCCTCATGCATTCTTGGTGGGAGTGTAAATTGGTGCAACTTCTATGGAAAACAGTATGGAGGTTTCTCAAAAGATTAAAAATAGAACTACCATATGATCTAGTGATTCCACTTTGGGATATTTATCTGAAGAAAATGAAAACACTAATTTGAAAATATATATACACCCCAATGTCCATTGTAGCATTTAGTTACAATAGCAAGATATGGAAGCAACCTAAATGTCTATCAATAGATAAGTGGATAAAGATGTACAGAATATGTATATAGAATATATAGAATGGCATATATTTAGTCATAAAATAAATGAAATTTTGTCATTTGCAAAAACATGGATGAACCTAGAGGGTATTATGCTAAGTGAAATAAGTCAGAGAAAGATGAAAACCATATATTTTCACTTGTATAAGAAATCTAGAAAATAAATGAATGAATATAACAAAATGGAAACAGACTCATAAACACAGTGATCGCCAGAGGAGGAGGGTGAGGGGAATGGGTAAAGTAGGTGAAGGGGATTAAGAAGTACAAACTTCTACTTATAAACTAATTAAGTATGTGATGTAATGTACAGCATAAGGAATATAGTCAATAGTATTTTAATAATTTTGTATGGTGACAGATGGTAACTAGACTTATAGTGGTGATCATTTTGTAATGTATAAAATATTGAATCACTGTTATACACCTGAAACTAATATAATTTTGTAAGTCAATTGTACTTCAAAAAATAATGAGAAAATATTGTTTAAATATCCACCTTGATATTAAATCAGTTTAAGTCAACTACTCAATGTTTAAATATGAAAAGATATGAAAAGAATCATACCGTTCTAAACCTGTAAAGCTGTCAAATAGTGGACTATAGAAATTAACTATCAGCACCTATGCTACTTCTCCCAAAGCATCTTTTACATGAAGCACAGTGAGGTCCTACCAAACACTCTATTGTACTGAAGATAATATGGCAGATTAGAATCAGTTCCCCTTGGTTTTAATCTCAGCATGGACAATCACAAATGGTGTAATGTAATTTTGTACAAGTTACTTACACCAGCTCTCAGCACCTGTTTATATCTGTAAAGTGGGGATAATAATAGTACTTACTGAGTCAAGATTTTGTGAGAACTAATTGAGATGCTATAGGTCAAGTACTTAGTGAGAAGTGTTAATTAATATTGTTTTTCTAGTGTTAGTATAAGTTTGGGTATAAAGTGAAAATTCTATCTTCCAAAATATACCTGCTTAAACAATGGTAACTTAATCTTTCAAATCATTTTTATCCCTCCTTTCTGCCACATATATAAATGCTTTCCAAATCTGAAAAAGTGAATAAGAAATTTCACTACACTAATGCCACCTAAATTAATTTCCCAGGTATTTTTGCTTTCAATAGGTCATTAAAATTTTATTTGCTCTTTCCATTTAAGATTTGAAACCAACTTTGTTTCTTTGGAGACACTTCTGAATACTCAAAGTTGGATCTGCAAATAAAAACTCAAATGGAGTTGAATAAATTGTATTAAAATCTTTATAACTATAGAATGCAATAGTTTATCTGTTACAAATATAATAAAATTAGGATAGAGGTTTGGGGTAATAGTGGTAAAACCCATAGTCCAAAACTAAAAATTCTATAGTCTGAATCCTTAATCCAAATATATTTTCATTTCTGAAAGGTCTGGATCTAGCTACTACATCACATTTTATAAAAGAAAAAAATAATAATTTTGTTATCTTACCTCTAAGAATGGGAGAATAGGCTCCATTCAGGAGTTGCAAGTAGGGGTTGTAAAAAATATTTATTCTTGCTAATATACAAGCTGTTAGTAATCATGTAGCACTATAGAGTTGCTCTTCACACAGGTGACACATTACAGAAAAGTGACCTACCATAGAAATAGTTTTTGAAAAGTGACAAGTGCCTAAATATGTAATAACAGTCAACTTTCTAACAGCCTAAAACTAAAATAAATTTAAAGTTATCATTAATTTAATAAATTCACTGAGAAGAAGGGTTGTATATTTCTGGGAAAAATAAACTAAGTTTTGTTAGAACCTGGTAAGGCAGTCCTTACTTTGCATGGCTCCAGTATACACAAATCTCATTTATCGGAGTTTAAATAACACCAATCCCTCAACAACATGGTTCAAATTTCAGTTACCAAGGTGTATTAACTATGAATATATGAATAAAGTACATACATAGCTCTTCAGTTCACAAATAACTAAATAATAGATGTACACCATGATCAATGACTAACCATGTCACTTCTTTCAAAGTCTACTGGCGACTATTCATTGAACACCTGTTAGTCATTTCACACACAGAGAGCAAAGTATATAGTTGTATCACTTTTCTGTTTTTCAGTTTTACCAGTGATAAATTGTGACATTTTCCAAAAGGGAAAATCAATAGAGGAAATTAGCCAGCAATGGTAAAAGTACAGCAAAGTAACAAAGGGATAATGCTGAAAGTGAAATTTAAGTCAAATGCAAATTGTGTTAAAGAAAAAAAGTTGACATTGAGAATGTCGAACCCCCCCATTCAAGATATTCTAGATTTGCAACCAGAACTTAAGTGAAGGCAAATTTATTGACACAAAAGAGGAAAATGGTTGTGACTGAAAAAAAAAAAAAGGTGAGATCCCAAAGAAAGTGACACTGACAATAAACTTCACATTATTGTATATTTCACAACATTGGGTCCACAAAGCATACAATGTTCAAAGCTGATTCAAACACAGGAAGGACTATGACAATCTACCAAAGTGTAGAGAAGTTACACCCTCTGTATCATAAGCTATACAATAAGAAGGCAAGCACTTTCAAACTAACCTTGGTATTTTTTTTTTTTTACAAAGAAATACTTTCTCAACATTTCTAGTATTTTAAATTACAGAGAAATAAATGTTAATAGCATTATTTTTTCTTTTTCCTTACACATTTATAACTGATAGTGGGAGAGTTCTTAATATTTGACTAATTTTTGAAGACTATATACAGAACAATCAAAAATTTTCCATTGACTATTAAATCACTGTACTCTTTCAGTGGTTGCCAGCTATTTCATTATGATGTGGCTGTCAGTGTGTGTGTATCCCTGTGCCAGAGAAAGAGATTATCTTTTCTGAATTTTATTGAGTCTCTTGAAACTGGAAGTTTAAAATTTTCATCAAATTTGGAAAAATTCTATCATTTCTTCAAATATTTTTATCTGCCTGAATATCTTTATCTTCTCATTCTGGTACTCCAATTATTCATAACTTATATGGCTTGTTTCTGTCCTGTAAATCACTGAGGCTCTGTTCATTTTTTCCAGTGTATTTTTGCACTTCAATTTCAGCAAATTTTATTGTACTGTTTTTATTTTTTAATTTTTTAAATTAATTAATTCATATTTTATTTTTGGCTGTGTTGGGTCTTCAGTGCAGCACGCGGGCTTCTCATTGTGGTGGCTTCTTTTGTTGTGGAGCACAGGCTCCAGGCACATGGGCGTCAGTAGTTGTGGCTCGTGGGCTGTAGAGCGCAGGCTCAGTAGTTGTTGTGCACGGGCTTAGTTGCTCTGCAGCATGTGGGATCTTCCTGGACCAGGACTCAAACCCATGTCCCCTGCATTGGCAGGTGGATTCTTAACCAGTGTGCCACCAGGGAAGTCCATGTACTGTTTTTAAAACTTGTTGAGGTGGTGAAAATTTGGAGATCCTAATACACTGTTATACTATTCAGTGAGATTTTTGTTTCTTATATTGCTTTTTACACTTCCGGAATTTCCATTTGGTTCTTTCTTGGTGGTTCTAATAGTAACTCTAAAATTTCCTATTTGCTCCTTTGTTTTCTTTTAAATCCTTCAAGATATGTCTAATAGATTTTTAAATGAATGTTTTGCTAAGTCCATCATTTTTGTTGTTTGTAGTCTATTTGTATTGGCTTATTTTCATCCCTGGTAATGGGTCCCATTTTCCACATTTCTCTACCTACATGCTTATTAAAATGTTCTTACCTAGTGTATGCTGGACATTTTGAATGCTACATTGTTGAGAGTCTGGATTGTGTTTTCTTCAGTTAATACAGTATTTCATTTTGTTCTGACTGGCAGTTGCTTTACTGGAGGAAAAACTTCTCTTTTTGACCTCTTTACTTGAGCTTTGTTAAGGTGGATCTAGAGTAGCCTCTACTTTGGGGTTAGATGAGATTTAACCAAATGTATGATCTCTCTAGGTTGTCTCATGAATGCCTGGGGTTGTCAATGATGTTTCTTCAGTCTGACAGGACAGAACTCGTATTTTTTCTACTATATAAGGTTCAGTATCTGTTCAGCTCACAGAAATCTGGTAGTTATATTTTTCCCAGTTGTTGTACTTTACCAAGGCCTTATAGAATCTCAACCTTTGAATGTACAGCTTGGTTTTTGGCAACAAACACCATGAAGAATCTGAAGTTCCTTCTCTGTATTGTTTCTGACACAGGACCCCTGTCCTCTTTCCCATCACCTCAGTGACTCTGAATCCAGTTTCTATCTCCTCAGCTTGATGAGGCCTCCATGTATTTTTTGGCCTCCACTTCCTTTACTGTAGTCAAGAAAATACATCCAGCTAGGTATCTGGTACAAGTCTGGAACTTAACTCTTATAATCCTATCTCTCAAGGGTCACAGTCTTTTTTTAAAATTTTTATTGGAGTATAGTTGATTTAAAATGTGTTACTTTCTACTGTACAGCAGAGTGAATCAGTTATACATATACATATATCCACTCTTTTTAAGATTCTTTTCCCATATAGGTCATTGCAGAGTCTTGAGTAAAGTTCCCTTTGCTATATGGTAAGTCCTTATTAGTTATCTATTTTGTACATAGTAGTGTGAATATGTCAATCCCAATCTCCCAATTTATAAGGGTCACAGTCTTTATGTACTACATCTAAAGAGTTATTTCATATAACTCATACATTCAGTTTTAAACTACTTTCAGTAGGAGAGCTAGTCCAGGACAAGTTATTTCATCATAACCAAAGATGACAGTTCTTATTTTGAAATCTATAATATCCATATGAAAACTTTGTCATACTCTACCCTCTTCCTTTGAAATATTAACCAGCACTGCCACCATCCTCCCTATCTATGGACCAAATATTTAACTCACCATCTTGCTTAGGCCAACACTGATTAATGGAAGTGAGTTTTTTGTTGTTTTTCCAAGAAATGCTTTTCAAACTGGTTTGGTTGCAACTGGGTGTTATATTTACTTTTTTCAGAAGTTGAGTTATTGCTATGTATCTTTTAGAAATATTTTCTTTATGAAAACTTTGACTTCAAAACACTCTGAAAATACACACACACACAAACACAAGGTATGTAAATCTTTTGTAGGCACTTCATAGTCTACAGAGAATAACCTTTATACATTTAAATTTTCAGATACTAATGATCTGGGAGATATTTAAAATTGTTTTCAACCCAAGATTTTATATAAATATATAAATATGTAATATATACATACATGTGCATACTAGTATGTAAATATATAATATAAATATATATGATATATACATGCATATCCATATATACTACTTATTTTATTTATATATTCAATTTGTTTTAAAACATTGAATGAAAATTGGAAAATATTATATTGAATTATATTTTGATAGGATGAAACAATTGAAATAATAATAGAAATATATTTTCCTTTTTGCTCGGGCTAAATAAAAATAATGACACTGCTACAGTTATCTAAAGTTTGTAGAGCATAGGAGAGCAAATGATAGGTGTGGAAATAAGGTAATAGTTTGAGACAAATTGAAGCAGAGAGAAACAGATTAGAAATCTTGAGTTTGAAAAACAGATACCTTTAGCAGTATTTTTCCTAAAAATTAACCCCCTACCAAATGTTGCAATATAATATCAGGATCTGATTTTCTATATGTTAAAACCTTTTTAAGATAAATTATTGGACAATCTAGCATATCTAATAAGTCCCTACTGCCTTCGACAGCAGAAAATTTATAGATCTGGTGTCAATTATTCGTTTATGGTATCTTAGAGGTGAGTCAGCTATCAGCTACTCTGAGTGATACAATCTCCTTAATAGGGGCTCAGTAGTGGGATCAGGGAGGCAGATGTATCACAAGGACAGAGGGCAATACTGGTGAAGCCTTTTACATCAAACTTAGGAATATTACCTAATGATTTAAATAAAAAATAAAAATTATCCTTCTACATCTGTGACTCTTTCTGTTTTGTAAGTAAGTTCATTTGTATCATCTTTTTTTAGATTGTGCATATAAGCAGTATCATATGATATTTGTCTTTGTCTGATTGATATATACACACTACTACATATAAAACAAATAACTAGGGCTTCCCTGGTGGCTCAGTGGTTGAGAGTCTGCCTGCCGAAGCAGGGGACACGGGTTCGTGCCCCGGTCCAGGAAGATCCCACATGCCGCGGAGCGCCTGGGCCCGTGAGCCATGGCCGCTGAGCCTGCGTGTCCGGAGCCTGTGCTCTGCAACGGGAGAGGCCACAACAGTGAGAGGCTCGCCTACCGCAAAAAAAAAAAAAATAAAAAAAAATAAAACAACTAATAAGGACCTACCATATAGCACAGGGAGCTCTTCTCAGTACTCTGTAATGACCTATATGGGAGAAGAATCTAAAAAAGAGTGGATATAAGTATATGTATAACTGATTCACTTTGCTGTACATCAGAAACTAACACAACATTGTAAATCAACTATCCTCCAACAAAAATTTTTGTAAAAAGCTACCCATTAAAAAAAATCCTTAATCAGTCTAAAATTCTACTGGAAACTATTGGAAATAAGACTTGTAATATAAACTTGTTAAAATATCACTAGTCTGACAGTTTTTGTTTCACTATAGTTAAGTTTTTATAGGGAGTTGGCCATCAACATGTGATCAAGAAACTGCTTTTGTAAAAATATCTTCACAGAAAACTGTTGAGGAGTGGATGGCAGTGGGATCTCACTGAGTTGTTATTGTAGTCAAAAAGCAGAGAATTTGAAATAGTAACAGAATCACCTCAGTTATATTTTGTCTATTTGTTTTATTTGGTAATATATTTGGATCTATAATTAGTAATTTTTATTAACAAATGCCCATCTAAAATAGGAGCCCAAAATATAATTTCTCGAAATGTCTTGATCAACCTAATAATAGATAGACATTATAGAAGTTTAAAACGTTATTAAAAATCAAGTTGAACTACAGAGAACATACCATGCTTTGAAATTATTACAAAAATTTGCAATAAATTTTGGGATTATCAATAAAAATAAGATTTATGAATAAAATCCATCATAAATATTCATCATAGTGTTATGTAGGAAAGAAGGCGATGATTTTTCAAAATTAAACATTTCCAAACTTAAAAATTTTTCAACAATAGACATAAAGATAAAAGAACAAATGAAAAGTATATGGCTCTCCATGACATGCCTACGTATGTGTATGTATATGCACATACATATACATATTTACACACATACTCATATCTGAACTTTTGCAGAGGTGCAGAGTTAGTATTCATAATTATATTGGCTATGTTAACACTGTGGAAGCTGAATATTTCATATTTATGAAAATGCCTAATGCAAACTGCACTGTTCTGTGTAATTAATGAATGTGTAAAAGAAGAGATTGGAAAATGTAAAACATCTTCATAAAGAATGCAGGGGCAGGTGGTTTATTTGTCCATGAAATAAATCTTTAATTAGTGCTCTGGAATATGATTTTGCAAAATAGTATTCCATCTTTTCTATTACTAAAAGAAAATGGTCAAGATATCTGCCTTTATCCCTCTAAAATAACTCATTTCCTTATATAATGATAAGTGTATACATTAAGAAAATATCAGTTATATTACAACCAAAAAATTCTGACACACATACAAAGCTCACCATGATAATCTTTTTGTTATTGAACATATATTTTAGGCTGCTTTTCCTAATATTTGAGAAACAGGAGGCCAAGAAAAGGGTAGGAAATGTAATCCTGTAGTATATGCCATATCACAATTGATAATAGGTCAGGGAGAGATAAGGAGGAGAAGAGTTAGATGTGGAGGAGATACAAGTTGTAGGTTAAGAAATTCAAACAAGGAAGATACAGCTTCTAATGAATGAAGTGATTTGACATTTTTGAAATGGACAGGTGAAATGAGGGTATTTCAGAAGGTTAGAACGACCTACTTATGTGTAATCTAGGAACAGAGCAAGCAAAATGCAGAAAGGCAGGTAAAGCAGCAGCCAGCATCAAGAGTTGTGGAGTATTTGCAGTGACATGGATGGACCTAGAGATTGTCATACTGAGTGAAGCAAGTCAGACAGAGAAAGGCAAATATCATATATCGCTTATATGTGGAATCTAAAAAATGGTATGAATGAACTTATTTACAAAACAGAAATAGAGTCACAGATGTAGAAAACAAACTTACGGTTATCAAGGAGGGGAAGGGGGGAGGGATAAATAGGGAGATTTGAGTTCACATGTACACACTACTATATAGTAAAATAGATAACTAATAAGAACCTACTGTATAGCACAGGGAACTCTACTCAATACTCTGTGATGACCTATATGGGAGAAGAATCTAAAAAAGAGTGGATATATGTATAACAGATTCACTTTGCTATACACCTGAAACTAATACAACGTTGTAAATCAACTATACTCCAATAAAAATTAATTTTAAAACAGAGTTGTGGAAATAAGTAGCAGGGACCCATTTGTGACTCAGATATAGAAACAAGGTTTTCAAGACAGGTCTCCAGTCTTGAGCTTGGTCTGCAGATTGTCAAGTAGTCCCAGTTTTGGGGTGGTAGAGATGTAGGGATTAAGTCAGACAACCCAAGAAGTTAACTGATTCCCGGTGGGATTGAACTCAAACTCTCAGATTTGTAGTGTTCAGCCATTGGTTTTGACTGCATGACCTCCAGCAGCTATGAGGTGAGTCACAGTAATTTGTTACTGATAGAAAAATACAGAAAGTATTAATAAAAATAGTTCTGTGCTTATTGATATAAGAATGTCAATTTTTCTTACTCTCATTCTAGTATGCTTTTTGTGATGGGAGTACTAAGATTGAAGTTGGTTAGAGGTACCAGAAACGCCCATGCAAGTGACAAAGGAGTGTACCATTTCTGAGACATAAGATGAAATAGTAAAAAGATCATAACACTATGCTTCAGAGAACAAAAGTAAAAAGCCAAAGAAGTTATATTAACATCTGGTAAACAACCAGATGGTTACAAACACTCAACAATCAACAGATCTTTTTTTTTATTTTTTAATTAAACCCTTACAATGAACCAGGTGCTATATTTGTGTAACTAAGTGAACAACATCTTCTTTGTTCCAAGGAGTTTATGATATATTAAAAGGTTAGGAGTCCAAGGAGATGTGACCAAACTTGCCTGTTTCTCGATCTCAATGTTTCCCCATGTTCTTATAGTGTCCTAGGGATATTGCAGATTTAGAAACCTTCATGTTTATTGATGATGACATAAGGATGAAAGCAAATGTCTTGGATTCTGAAGATAAAAAGAAAAAGAAATACAGTCAGAATGTCCAGCTAATTCACTACTCTGAGGTGTAACTAGAATGGCAGGCAAAATCATGGCCATATGACCTCAAAATCTTTGATTTCCTCATCTGCAAAATGGAAGTAATTTTTTTTTTTTACCTTGTGTTAATCTTAGGACAAGAGGTAAGCTGGCGAATCCCTAGTTTTGCCTAGTACCAAGTACTTTATTATGCAAATATATACTTTTATATAAATGTATGCATATAAGATTAAAAGCACACATTTCAAGAAGTGGCATCTATGTCCTACATTATAAAGGTATTGATTTTACACTGGTGAGAACCCCAAACAAGATATTCCAATAACAGATCAGCTGTTGGCTTGTTCAGGAATCTTCTTAATTTATTAGATCTCTTCCTGTTTACTCTATTAATTAATGCACATCTATTTATTTCCCTATTATCTTGCTTCCTAATTGGCTGCCTGTCTTCCCCTAAGATAAAGACTTGAAAATGAAACTAGAAACATAAATGTAAGTTTGATCTGCACACAATAAAATTTTCCTTCCTACGCACATCCACAGATTCTATTTAACTTTTTATCATAACCTTGAGGATAACCTGAGTGTTGTCCTTCCAGTAGGGAATTAGATATGCGTTGGTGTAATATTCAGTTGAGTAGATAGCAATAATAGCATTAAGTTAAATATGGCAGGAATTTCAAAAATAGAATGTTTATATAATAACTACAGGTCTATTTAAAATATTTGGAAGGCTATGTTCTAGGCATTCACTGCTAAATTTATAGATATTTTTATTATATGATTTCTATTAGGAAAACCATAGCTTTGGAATAATAAATTATTTTTATATAATTTGAAATAAAATGTTTTATTGTATTTTGATAATTTGAAATAGCATAGATCCTTTGATTCTAGTAGCTACTAATGAAGTGTATGAACTAAGAGGATATTAATCAGGTAAGTCCCCTAAGACTATGATTTTATAAATACTATATAATGGATAATTCAACAGCAGAAGGCAGCTAAAGTAGAGTGGGATAATAGATTTTGAATTTAAATTGCTGTCTACATTTCTCATTATTTTTAAGTCTTAATTTTAGTTTGTTTAACAGAAATGCAGGGACAGATTAAAAAAAAAACAACAAAGAATGTCTTCCAATAGAAAACATTTCCCCTAACTCATAGCTTTAGAACGTGAAATAAAAACTTACTTATTGTACTGTGGAATAAATTGTAGCTCAGAGAGGCAAAGTGACATGCTCCAGATTATACATATTTTAATGGCTTTAGAAAAATTAGAACCAGAGTTTTTCCTATTTTCATTTCTATAGTCTTTCAAATATTTAAACTGCAGAAATTATTTATATAGGATGATAATACAGACTCCTCACTATCTACAAAATTTTAGAAACCCATGATTATGTAGGATTTGTTTATATAAATTTAAATTTTGTTAGCAATGAGGTTATCTGAACAATTTGCTGTGTTTCTTAGGATTTGATGGAATTAATGTTTTTGTTTTATTATTTGTGATGAAGGATTATATTAATTTTTTACAATATTTTCATATCTAAATCTCAAAAGAATTTAGACTCTGTCAAACTAACCACATGAAAAAAATGGTAAAATATATAAATGAGTTATTTCCTTCTGTAATACCGTATCTCTCTATATCCATCCATCCATCCTAGCAATTTGTAGCTCTTTAGTTTGAGACAAATTGATTTGTATTCATCATTAATTCCTCACATACACAATTCACATGGGGTAGTATACATTTGCTAGAGGTGACTGTTCAGTATCCTACAGAAGAGTATTATAAGGGCTGTAAGTTTCTTCTATGCTTTTCAAACGTCCCTTTCTTCTCACAAATTTGGAGTGCTTTATCGATATTAGCTCATTAATCTTCACAGCATCCTTGCAAAGAGGCAGTCATGAATCCAGGCACATCATGAATGCAAGAGTATATGCACATACCCTGAGCTAAATCCACTGGCTCTGAACTTCCTCAACTTCTTTAATAAGAATCATTGGGAACTCTTATTAAAATAAATATTCGTCTTCAACAAACACATTGCAATGGAAAAAAAAAGGGAACTTGGGAAAAAACCTTATAGATTAAGAGACTTCAAAGATATATAAATCAAGTGAGTTATATGATCTCTGTTTGGATTATGATTCAAACTATAAACATGTGCATTTATGAAGCAATGGAAAATTTGAACAGTGACCAGATATTTAGTAATATTTAGTGATTATTGGTGGATTTTTAGGTGTGGTAATGTTGTTGTGGCTATTTTACAAGAAGAGTCTTGTTTATGAGATATATTCTGAAATATGTTTGACCCTTGAACAACATAAGTTTGAAGAGCTCAGGTCCACTCATACACAGATTTTTATCAATAGTAAATTCAATCATACTACACAGTCTGAGGTTGGTTGAATACTGGATACCAGCCAGGGCAGACAAAGGAAAAGCAGATATGGAGGGATGATTATAAGTGGATTTTTCACTGCACAAGGGTGGGTGTCCCTAACTCCTGCATTGTTCAAAGATCAACTGTATAGGGATGAACTGATATGATGTCTGGGATTTACTCCAAAATCATACAGAAAGAGGTAGAACATGGTGTGTTAATCATTTTGTTGTTTCATCATCAGTTGATAATTGAAGTATTTGAGTTTATTATACTAAACTTTATATTTTTTTTATATGTTTGAAATTTCCTATTATAAAAAGTTCTTTTTAAAGGGGAAACAACTCTCCCTGATAAAATTCTGGTTTAGTATGTTTGTTGTGGACTTAAAGGTCTTTATTTTTCACAAGTTCCAAGGTGATTCTTATAATGAGGAAATTCTTGGAAAACCCTAGCGACCCATTCTCAAATACAAAAAAATCTGACATGAGAGCCAAATATTTTAGCATCTGTAATTTATTTACATGTAATTTTTCTGTGCAGAACTTTGGGTAATACACTGTTATTGGCTCAAAATAATTTTGTTTCCTTTTCTTTTTTTAAATGAATATTTATTTATTTTTGGCTGTGTTGGGTCTTTGTTTCTGTGCAAGGGCTTTCTCTAGTTGCAGTGAGCATGGGCCACTCTTCATCGCAGTGTGCGGGCCTCTCACTGTCGTGGCCTCTCTTGTTGCGGAGCACAGGCTCCAGACGCTCAGGCTCAGTAGCTGTGGTGTGAGGGCTTAGTTGTTCCATGGCATGTGGGATTTTCCCAGACCAGGGCTCGAACCCATGTGCCCTGCATTGGCAGGCAGATTCTCAACCACTGAGCCACCAGGGAAGCCCTTGTTTCCTTTTTGAAGCAAAAGACTCATTATTTATTTTAAAAAACATAATAAAATAAGTTATTTTACTAAAACCTTCTCTAGTTGAGTGGGCTATATAGATCTTATCAGTAGATTTTACTAAAAATTAAGGGAGCAAAGTTCATTTTTCACTGAAAAATTTTTTACATCAGATCAAGATAGCTCTGCTATGACATAGAATAGTGTTAAAACATATTCTGTTAGACAGGAATGGAGGTTATTACCTGGCCTGGAATAAAATTTTAATGATTTCTTAGGGAATAGAAAAATTATTTGAAGATATAGATCTATCTTTGCCTTTCAAAGAATCATATAACTATTTATGCATATCTGACCTTAATGAGAAATAAAATGTTTCTTTGGAAAAGAACCAGTCACTCATGTTTGTAAAATGGCAACACTACCATATTGCTGATTGAATGTAATTAACTTTGTTGTTCATAACTCTTACACATTAAGCTGACATTAACAGATTGAATTATTGTTTAACTGATGCTCATTTGATGGCAAAATGAGGCCATAGGAGGAATAACTGGAGGAAGATTTTCTAAAGATAATATAGTATTTTTTTCTATTCCAGGATTATTAGAGAAAACTTTCAAACAAAGAAACATTATTACCAAATTTCCTCATAAATTTTGTGATAACATTTTTACTTTAACTTTATAGGTTTATAAATTTGTAGAAATACATTTGATTAGCAAATTTAACTATTAAAATGTATTAAAATTCTTTCATTAATAAGAGACTAGTATACACCAGTGATCACCATCTACTTCTCCTAGTCAGTTCAATTTAACCAGAGCAATTAACCTTATAAAACATCCTGTGTAGGCTTTCTGGGCATTTACAGACATTAACTACAATATCTGTGTATGTATAAATGGAGTCATATCATTGTAGACATCCTTCACACAAAAATGTATTTCTCTATTTGAATGCATATTAATAGATATTTTAATTATTTAATTGTGCATGTACAGCACAGCCTGTTTCTACTCATATGCAGAGGTGATCTTGTCTAAGATTTCTTACACATTGACCCAATTCTTGATCTCTACTTTATATTCTTGAATTAATGAGAACTCAGGGTAGTGGGTAAACCAGGCCGTAAAGGGGGATGGACTGAGAAAGTACTTCCTATATTTCTGAAGCCATCAGCATGAAAATCGGTTGTGTAGCACAAATATGCTTTCAAAAATTAAATTTGCCCTATTAAAAGTTTTTTTTTAAAGAAGTGATGATTATTTAAAGCTCTGCATGTCTATTGTTTATAATCTTTGACAACAAAAACTTCTGAATGTGTATGGGTTCTCTTACTCAAATTTACAAAGCTGCAGTTCTTCCAGTGTATCTGAGGTCACTCAGAAGTGAGTACATGAGAGGAGGGTTAACAGCTGGAATATTCATAGATCTTGTGTGGAAATAATATTCACAAGAAAAGTTTTGGTAGTTAGAGTGTGATATTTTATTTTTTTCTATTTCTTCTTCAGAGATAGTGAAACAAATTCCAGTATTTGCTTCTGTCTTAGCCTGCCCAGGCTGCCATACCAAATTACCATTGACCTAGGAACCTAAACAACAGAAATTCATTTTCTCACTGTTCAGGAGGCCAGAAGTCCAAGATTAGCATAGTTGGATTCTGGTGACTGACTTTTTTCTAGCTTACATACTGCTGCCTTCTCACTATGTCCTCTCATGACAGAAAGAGAGAAGGATCTCTCTCATTTCCTCCTCCCATAAGGCCACCAATCCTATCAGACTAGGAGTTCATCCTTATGACCTCATTTAACCTTAATTACCTCCTAAAAGCCCTATCTCCAAATACAGTCACATTGTAAATTATTTCAACATACGAATTTGAGGGGGGATACAATTCAGTTCATAGCAGCTTCCCACCTTTTCTATCAGTGTTAATTTTCAGCCCAATATCTGTCTTCCTTTGTGGTGTAACTTTGTGTACAGTCGATGGATTAAGAGTTCCAAATAAGATTTCAGAAAGACCTGGTTGAATATCCCAGCTCCATTGCTTAATAAGTGTGGGACTTTCTGCAATTTAAATTTTCTAGTGTCAGTTTCCTCTTCTCTAAATTTGGAATAATAATATATAGACGTAGATTTAATTAGTTATTGCAGGTAATGTGTTTAGTACCTAGTGCTTTCTAAGTAACTAACAGCTTTTTAAAAAAATGTTAGCAGTGTAATTGGCATATAACATTATATCAATTTCAGGTGTACAACATAATGATTGGATATTTGTATGTATTGCAAAATGATTGCCACAATAAGCTTAGTTAACATCTGTCACCATAGTTTCAATATTTTTTCTTGAGACTAGAACTTTTAAGACATACTCTCTTATCAACTTTCAAATATGTAATATGATGTTATTAACTATAGTCATTATGTTGTCTACACCACCCATGACCTATTTATTTTATAACTGGAAGTTTGTAACTTTTGACCCCCATCAACCATTTTGCCCATCCATAACTCCCCTCCCCCACATCAGGCAACTACTAACTTGTTCTCTGTATCTCTGAGCTCATATTTTTGTTTTCTGATTTTTTAATTTTGTTTTGTTTTAGATTTTACATTTAAGTGAGATCATATGTATTAGCCTTTCTTTAATTTATTTCATTTAGTATAACATCATCAAGGTCTGTTTCTGTTGTCACAAACAGCAAGATTTTCTTCTTTTCTATAGCTGAATAATATTCCTCTGTGTGTGTGTGTGTGTGTGTGTGTGTGTGTGTGTGTGTGTTTATTTACCACATTTTCTTTATCAATTCATCCATCAGTGGACACTTAGTTTACTTCTATGTCTTGGCTATTGTAAATAATGCTGCAACAAACATGGGGGTTCATATACCTTTCCAAGTTAGTGTTTTTGTTTTCTTTGGATAAATACTCAGATGTGGAACTGCTGGATCATATGGTAGTTCTAATTTTAATATTTTGATGAACATTCAAACTGTTTTCCATAGTGGTTGCACCAATTTATATTCCCCCCAATAGTGCACAAGGGTTTCCTTTTCTCCACATCCTGGCCAACACTTGTTATTTTTTGTTTTTTTGATCACAGATATTCTAACAGGTGTAAGGAGTTAGCACTTTGTGGTTTTGATTTTCATTTCCTTGATGATTAATGGTGTTGGGTGGACTTCCTTGGTGGCACGGTGGTTAAGAATCCACCTGCCAATGCAGGGGACACAGGTTCGATCCCTTGCCCACGAAGATCCCACATGCTGCAGAGCAACTATGCCCATGCGCCACAACTACTGCCTGTACTCTAGAGCCCACAAGCCACAACTACTGGAGTCTGTGCATCAGGAGCCCATGCTCTGCAACAAGAGAAGCCACCACAGTGAGAAGCCTGCACACTGCAATGAAGAGTAGCCCGTGCTTGCCACAATTAGAGAAAGCCCATGTGCACCCAGTGCAGCCAATAAATAAATAAATAAATTTATTTATTTTTAAAAAGTGGTGTTGGACAACTTTCCACATAGCTGTTGGCTATCTGTATATTCTCTTCAGAAAATGAGTATTAAATTCCACCCCCCCCATTTTTTAACTGGATTTTTTTTTTGTATTTAGTTGTATGAGTTGTACAAGTTGTATATATTTTACATACTAACCTCTTATCAGATATATGATCTGCAAATTTTCATTAAGTAGGTTGCCTTTTCGTTTTGTTGATGTTTCATTTCTGTTCAGAAACTTTTTAATTTGATGGAGTCCCGTTTGTTGATTTTTGCTTCAAATCCAAAAAATCATCATCAAGACCAATGTCAAGGATCTTGCCACCTACGTTTTTTTCTCGGAGTTTTATGGTTTCAGGTCTTATGTTAAAATCTTCAATTCATTCTGAGTTAGTTTTGGGGTATGGTGTAAGATTCCGCCCCACTTTCATTTCTTTTTCATATGGCTGTACAGTTTTCCCAACACCATTTATGGAAGAGGCTGTTTTCCCTCCCCATTGTGTATATTCTTGACTCCTTTCTCATAAATTAATTGATGGTATATGTGTGGGTTTATTTCTGCTTTTATCTGTTCTGTTCCATTGATCTATGTGTCTGTTTTTAAGGCCAATACCATATTGTTTTGATTACTATAGCTTTGTAGTTAAATTTGAAATCTGGGAGCATGATGCCACCAGCTTTGGTTTTCTTTCTCAAGATTGCTTTGGCTACTTGAGGTCTTTTGTTGTTCCATACAAATTTTAGGATTGTTCTATTTCTGTGAAAAACACTAATGGAATTTTTAATGGGAATTACACTAAATCCATAGATTACTTTGGGTAGTATGGACATTTTGACAATAGTAATTCTTCTAATACATAAACACAGTATATCTTTCCATTTATTTGTGTCTTCTTCATTCATTAATGTCTTAAAATTTTCAGTATAAAGACCTTTTACTTCCTTGGGTAAAGTTTTTTCTAGTTTTTTTTTTTTTAATGAATTTGCAAATGAGCCTTTTTCTTAAATTCTCTGATAGTTTGTTATTAGTGTATAGAAACATGACATTTTTATATTGATTTTGTATCTGAATCTTTAATGAATTTGTTTATAAGAGTTTTGGGTGAATTTTTAGGGTTTTCTATATATAATATTATGCCAACTGAAAATAATGACCATTTTACTGCTTCCTTTCCAATTTGAATGCTTTTTATTTTTTTCCTTGCCTAATTGCTCTACCTAGACTTCCAATATTGTGTTGAATAAAATTGGTGAGAGTGGGTGTTCTTGTTTTGTTCCTGAGCATACAGCAAAGGTGTTCAGCTTTTCACAATTAAGTATGATGTTAGCTGTTGCATGTATATAGCCTTTATTATGTTGAGATACATTCCCTCTATACCCACTTTGTTGAGACTTTTTGTCATAAATGGATGTTGAATTTTGTCCAGTGCTTTACTGCATCTATTAGAGATGATCATATAATTTTTATTCTTCATTATGTTAATGTGGTGTACACATCGATTTGCAGATGTTGAATCATCCTTGTATCTCTGAGTAAACCCCACTTTATCATTCTTTTAATGCATTGCTAAATTTTGATTGCTAATATTTTGTTGAATTTTTTCACATCTATGTTCATCAGATATACTGGCCTCTAATATTGTGTCCTTATGGTGACCTTGTCTTGTTTTGGTATCAGGGTAATGCCAGCCTTGTAAAATGAGTTTGAAAGTGTTCCCTTCTATTTTTTTGGAAGAGTTTCAGAAGAATTGGCTTTAAATCTTTGAATGGTTGGTAAAACTCACCAGAAAAGCTATCTGGTCCTGGGCTTTTTTTCTTTGGGAGGTTTTTGATTCCTGACTCAATCACATTGCTAGTAATTAGTCTGTTCAGATTTTCTATTTCTTCATGATTCAGTTTTGGTAGGTTGTATGTTTCTAGAAATGTATCCATTTCTTTTAGGTTATTCAGTTTGCTATTGTGTAATTGCTATAATAATTTCTTATGATTCTTTATATTTCTGTGGTATCAGTTTTAATGTCTCCTCTTTCATATCTAATTTTATTTGCTAGATTCTTCTCTTTTTTCTTGTTGAATCTAGCTAAAAGCTTGTCAATTTGTTTATCTTTTCAAAAACCCAGTTCTTAGTGTCATTGATTATTTCTATAGTCATTTTAATCTCTATCAGTTTTTTCCACTCAGATTTTTGCTATTTCCTTCCTTTTATTAACTTTGGGATTTTCTTATTCTTTTTCTATTTGTTTGAGGTTTAAAAAAGGGTTGTTTGATATTTTTCTTGTTTCTCAACTTAGGTGTTTATTGCTATGAATTTGCCTCTTAGAACTGCTTTTACTTTATCACTGCTTTGGGGCTGTTGTAGTTCCATTTTGGTTTGTTTCAAGATAATTTTTTATTTCTCTTTTGATTTTAACTTTGACCCACTTGTTCAGTAGCATGTTGCTTAATTTCCACATACTTGTAAATTTTCCAATATTCTTCTTGTAAGTGATTTCTAGTTTACTAATGTGATCTGAAAAGATACATGATATAATTTCAGTCTTAAATTTTTAACTTGTTTTGTGGCCTGATATATGGACTGTCCTGTGGAGTATTCCAAGTGTACTCAGAGTGTGCATTCTGTTGCTTTTGGATGAACTATTCTGTATGTTTCTATTAAGGCCATCTTGTCCAACATATTGCTTAAGGCCAATATATCCTATTGAATTTCAGTCTGGATGATCTATCCATTGATGTAAGTGAGGTATTATAGTTCCCTACTATTGTTGTATTGTGGTCTATTTCTCCCTTTAGATCTGTTAATATTTGCTTTATATATTTAGGTCTTCTATTTTGGGTAAATAAATATTTACAAATGTTATATCTTCTTGTGTGTTGACCCCTTTATCATTATGTAATGCCCATCTTTGTCTTTTGTTACACTCTGTTTTAAAGTCTGTTTTGTCTGATATAAGTATAGCTACCCCAGCTTCCTTTTGGTTTCCATTTGCATGAAACATCTTTTTTCCTTCTCTTCACTTTTGGTCTGTGTGTCCTTAATTCTGAAGTGAGTCTTGTAGGCAGCGTATATAGGGGTCTTGTTTTTTATCCATTCAGCCACTCTGTCTTCTGAATGGAGTATTTAATCCATTTATATTTAGAGTAATTATTGATAGGTATGTACCTATCACTATTTTGTTAATTGTTTCCTGGCTTTTTTATGGTTCTTCTGTTCTTTCTTCTCTTGCTCCTTTCTTTGTGGTTTGATGGCTTTCTTTAGTGGTATGCTTAAATTTCTTTCTCTGTCTCTTTTGTATATCTCCTTTAGGTTTTTACTTTGTGGTTACCATGAGACTTACATAAAACAACTTATATTCATAACAGTCTATTTTAAGTTGATTAAAAAGTTTGAATGCATTCTAAAACTCTACATTTTTACCCATCTCACAATATTGCATGTTTTTGATGTCATAACTTACTACTTTTTATTTTCTCTATTCATTGACAAATTATTGTAGTTATAGTTATTTTTACTAATTTTCTCTTTTACCTTTTATACTAGCTTTGGAAATGATTAATACATCACCTTTACAAGATTAGATTATTCTGAATTTTACTATATGTTTACCTTTACTGGGAGATTTATATGTTCATATTTTTTCCTGTTACTACTTGGTGCCCTTTAGTTTCAGCTTAAAGAAATCCTTTACATATCTTGTAAGCCAGTTTAGGGGTGATTAATGATTTTAACTTTTGTTTGTCTAGAAAACACTTTATTTCTCCAATTCTGAATGACAGTTTTACTGGGTAGAGTATTCTTGGTTAGCAGTTGTTTTTTTCTTTCAGCAATTTGAATATATTGTGTCACTCTCTTCTGGCCTTCAAAGGTTCTGCTGGATAACCTGCTAATAGTCTTATGGGTGTAATAAGTTTTTTTTCTCTAGCTGCTTTCAAGGTTCTCTCTTTGTTTTTAACTTTTGACAGTCTAATTATAATGTGTTTGGTGTGGGTGTCTTTGGGTTCTTCTTATTTGGAACTCTCTTACCTTCCTGGGTCTGGATGTCTGTTTTCCTCTCCAGGTTAAGAAAAGTTGTCAGCCATTATTTCTTCACATACATTTTCTGCCCTTTTCTCTCTCTTCTTCTTTGGGGACCCCTATATTACAAATGTTGCTCCACCTGATGTTGTGTCATAGTCCCTTAAGCTACCTTCACATTTTTCATTCTTTTTTCTTTTTGCTGGTCTGATAGGGTGAGGTCCACTGCCCTGTGTTCATGTACACTGATCTTTTCTTTTGCTTCATCTAGTCTGATAGTGTATTTTTCAGTTCAGTTATTGTATTCTTCGTCTCCGTGGTTTTTATTTGGTACATTCTGTCTCTTTGTTGAAGTTCTCATTTTGTTCATCCTTACTTTTCCCAAGCTCATTGAACATCTTTATGACTCTTATTTGGAACACTTTATCAGGTAAATCACATTACCAAATCTCTATTTCATTAAGAACTTTTTCTGGGGTTTTATCTTGTTTTTTCCTTTGGAACATATTCCTCTGTTCTTCATTTTGCTTGGCTTTCTGAGTTGGTTTCTATGGATTAGATAAAATAACCACCTCTCCCAGTCTTGATGGAGTGGCATCATATAGAAGATGAATTTTGTTCAACCCTATCCTAGCACTTGGTTATTTCTCAAACTTCTATAATTGTCCAAGCAGCCTTGTTTATTCTTAATGGTTCCTGGTAGTTGAGTGTATGCCAAAACATGTCAGTGTCCCAAAGGAGAGGTTCTTACTTAGCACCTAGATTCAGGCTGATTGAAAGCCAGACCCTCAGGCAGCAGATTTTAAAGAATGCAAATATATACAGTCCTGTGGGATCTCAAATGTAAGTACCACTGGCTACCAGAGTCAGGCTATATAGAGTTAAGCCCTGGGTGGCAGCTGCAAAAAATTGAAGTGCCACGCATTGGTACAAGTTCCTTTCTGAGAGATACCAGTGAGTTGAGAGAGAGACAAAGGTGACGTCCACTGGCTTTCATTCCCTGAGAACACTTCAGTAAGCCTCTAGGTATGTGCTGAACCAGAAGCCTGCCCTTCAGACCACAGCTCCAAAAACAGCAAATAGGCTTCTTTCGTAGAAAGATTGGAGGTATTTTTTCGTCTGCAGTCTGCACTTTGCCTATTGGTGGTAGCTGACAAATAACTCTTTCTCCATGTTACAATCCTGTGGGACCCAGAAATGCAAGCTTCATTGGCCACAGAGCCAGGTGGTCAAGAGGCATCCCCTCAGCAGCAGCCACAAAAACTGGGATACCAGATGTAAAAACTGGTTTACCAGAGACATGTACACTCTCCCCTCCAGGAGATACAGGGTCTCTGGAGTGTAGCAGAGAGAGAGTGTGTGACGATAGCACCCACTCTCCAAAGTATGGAGGGGATCATAGTTGGCCATTAGATGTATATTTAATTCTAGCCTCCCCCTCAGGCCACAGCTTTGAAGATAAGCTAGTATGCCTCTTTATAGAGATATTGGGCACCTCAATCTATTGCTTCTCTGCTTTACCCTGGGGGCAGTAGAGGGTTAAGAACTCTTTCTCTGTTTGTTACTGTCCTGTGGGATTCACAAGTATTAGTTCCACTGAACAGCAGAGTCAGGTGATCTAGAGTTGTCCCATGGATGGTAACCGCAGAAATCAGGACACCAGATGTTGGCACAAGCTCCTTTCTAGGATATACTGGCAATCTGGAGCAAGGCAGAGGGAGATCACAAAGATGGTGGCAGTCATCATCCATCCCCAGAGAGTAGTTCAGTAGGCCCCTACATGTGTGTTAAATTAGATGCCTGCCCCTCTGGTCAGTGCTTTAAGATAATCACCTAAGCCTCTTTCACAGAAAGTCTGGGTGCTTTTCAGTCAGCTCCCTCTGCAATGGGCTCTCCGTGTGTGCAAACTCTAAAAATTGTTTCTCAGCTCACTGTAGCCTTGTGGTTTCAAGCCCTGTTGCCTTTCAAAGATAGATGTTTTGGGGCTCATCTCTCAGGTGCAGATCTTAAAAGTTGGGGTACCTGATATGAGGTTCAAACCCTTCACTCCTCAGAGAGAAGCTTGGGTTTATGAGTTCCCTTCTGATTGTGAATCACTGAGCTGAAGGGGGGTTTATAGCAAGATTGTGTCTCAGCTTCCCTACCTGCTTTGATGTGGATTTTCTTCTTGTTCACTCATGTGTAGGAGTCAGTTAGTTTGGGGTCTCTTTCAAAGGAAATTGTATATTCAGAGTGTATGTGGGAGGAGGTGAGTTCAGGAGTTCCTACATCACCATCTTGAACCTGAAACTTGAATGCTTATATTAATTTGCTGTGAATGCTTATATTAACACTGCTCCATTGTCTAAGTGTAAATGAATTATACAGGGGCATTCCTTCACTCTGTACATCTTTGTCGAATGCTCACTTGGTGTCATTCTTTGTTCTCATTGAGGATGCATCAGTGAACAAAAAAACAATATTTCCATTGTCATGGATTGTACTGTGAGGAAGAAAACACACAGTAAACATAAGACCATCACCTGATAGAGATTATCTGGCAGAAAATTATATAAAATGATGAAAGAGTGTGACAGGTTTAGACTGGATGGCTGGAGAGTGTCTTTCTAACATATGGGTACTAAGAATGAATCAATATTGCAAATATTGGATACAGTTTTCCAGGTAGATGGAGAAAGAACTTAATTCAAATAATGAAAGAAAAAAATCAGTGTGGCTGGAACAGGTTGGGAGCAGCAGCGTGGCTAAGTTAGCAGAGGGAGCCTAGACTTGGGCCAGTAGGGCTTCATGAAATAGACAAAACGTGAAAATTTTCTTCTTTGTAAGATATCAAGGGTTTTATGCAAGGGAATGATGTCGTGGCACGTATGTTTAAAAAAAAAAAAAACACCACTCTGGCTTCTAGGAGAAAAATGGATTATAGGCTAAGGATGTAAGAAGAAAGTGCACCTAAGAGGCTATTGCAGTGTCCAAAAACATGAATGCATTGCCATAAGTGGCCTCTTCCCATCTATTCTAGCCAGGTCTCATCAATGCTATAAGGATTCTGGGGCATAATAAATTTGTCTTTAGAAGATTTTCATTTATATACCACCATGTATAAATAGATTATCAGATCACTTTCTGCTGTTATGGTTATCAATAGCTGGGGCCTGGTACAGAGTGTGCATTACATATAGTTGGTGATCAAATGTGCCTATTGCCAGACTACATGACAATGATCTCATTGTTGTTGTTGACAGTTGGAAATACTATCATTTCTTCTTCATCCTCCTCCTCCTATTTCTTCTTCATATGACCATAGAAGAAAAAAAGAAAATAGTGAGTAAAATAGATATATCTCAAAGTCAGGACTTCTAAGTTTCAGGTTCAGTCCAGTTACAGAATAATGTGAATTTAAATTGTAAAGAGCTATGATTGAGCTATATACAGCACAGCCAGATGGTCAGATTAAGGCCATGTAGCAAAATAATTTAAATTCATTTGAATTTAATTTATTTAAATAAAAATTTTAAATTATTTAGAGTATTTATTTAAAATAATAATAAATAATATTATTTATTTAAAATTAAAAATACAGAGGTTGTGACAGGCATCTAATACAACATGGAAAAGATAATGATCCAAGACTTTAAAAACTTTTACTTACATTTTGTTATAGACAAGCATTTGCTTTCTATGTAGTGGTGCTGACACTGGGGGAAATTTCTGGTGGAGGCATTTTAATTATCTTTATGGGTTTTTTTTTAAGTTAATAAAGAGAGCAGAAGCAAAGATATTCCTAGGAGACTTAAGTATCATAATTATGTCTATAATTGTTAATACTAGTTGATCCTCTGTTACATTAAAAGCAAAAAAGCAAAGACATCACAAACTAAAAGGTAATTAGGGTCATTTAGTCCATCCCTCTGATTGATAAGAAACAGCTCTTCATATAAATAATTTTTGTCATGTATATTTTTCTCCTTTTCTTAATATTCACAGAAAATTCATTAAAGAATGACTGAATACCCACTCTAAAGCAAGGACCAAAAAAATAAATGCTTTCTGCCTTTGAAAAGCTGACAGTGAATGAGTTAGAAGCTTCAACACATTATTTCAATATAATATGCTTAGAAATCTATTTCTATACTAAACCAACAAACAAAAAACAAAAAAACTTTGTCTTCTATATTTTCTATAACCCATAGAAAACAGACCTCTGGTTCCCCTCTAATACTTTTACTCTTCTAAGGTCACTTAGTACATTTCTTTTTGCAAAAGTTATTCATGACCTTCTACACACTAGAAAAAAAAAGTTTTAAGTCTGTATTTTATGGGACCTCTTTTCCTGTATTTAACCCAATGTTTACTCCTTTCTTCTTTAAATTTTCCATCTCCTTGGTATCTCCTTCAGTGCGTATTATTGAGTTTTTTAACGTTTGTACATAATCCTTCCACGTTTTCTTCTTGGTTAGTTTTTGGTCTCCTTTTTCTCTCCCTACCTATCCTTGGGATTTGAGATTGACCCTCTACTCATTTTATGCTATTTTCTATTCCTAGGTGATCTGGTTCATGAAGAGCTACCTGTGGAGGTCTCCAACATCCTCATCTCCAGCCTCTCTTCAAATAAAATAGCCAACATAATGAGTGAGTAAAATAAGAATTTTCTTTAAAGGTTTAATGTTTTCAAAGTATTTATCTTTAACTCAATGGCATAATACAAAATATAAGAATTATTAGCATCATGTATATTATTTTAACTTTACTTTTCTAAGAGGCAGAAATTGAATTTGGTATATACTTAGTAGACTGCTCATAACATGATAAAAATTAATATTGAGTCTAATCCTATGAGAGGAGAGTGTTAGGAAAATATGCTCTATTAGAAGTAAACCTTTCCTCTTAGTAAATTACCATCGTCTGGGACATTAAAAATGTTAAACTGTGGTCTGCCTTCTTGTATTCTGGAAGGAGTAATTTACTTTGAATGAACAAAAATTTACGTTCAAAATAGAACTTTGTTTTTCTGACAACTGTGCCTTATATCAGCTAGCAAAAGGGTAGTATAAATGGCATACTCTTTGGGAAAATCCTGTGTATTTGCTTAAAAGGTAATGATAGTATATATATTTTTAAGTTAAGGAATTTAGGAAAAAGCCCTCAAAAGAAGATGGGGAAATAGAAAATTTGGTGATTATTATGTTTGTCTGTGTCTACACCTGGACATCACTCCATATTCAGACCTAGATAAATCATGTAGAATGTGTAAGCGGGCTTCATTTCACTTTGACTATTTCTCAGTTTATTCACTAAGTTTTCAAACATTTTTGGATACCTGTTATTAGCCATAATCAGAGTTCAACATCAAATACTGTGACAAAGTGACAGAGGCCCAGCACTGGGAATGCTGACTGTTAGCACAGAGGCTGAATACTGGCGATCAGTGAGCAACATCTGACATGCAGATGTGTTTGTTTGATCTGCTTAGGTCACCCCCATTCCCACCGCTCTTTATTGTTTCTCATTCCTGTCTGGGCCGTGTACCATTGTGTTTACAATCTCTAATCATGTTTGTTCAGCTTTGTGGCTGGGCCGAAACATAACCAGCAGGAAAAAATGAGGAGAGAGAAATAAACTGTCATGAAATAGCTATCAGCCCAAATACTAATGTGGAAGAACATGATAAACTTGGATTTGATTTAATAGGGCATTCTTTATCCAATGACTTATCCAATGGGTAAACCTGAGAGAGAAGGTATGGGCTTTTCAGTTGTTGCATTTAAAGTTATGAAAATGAATGAAATCATCTAGGTGGTGGTAGACTTGTTTTTTTGTTTTGTTTTGTTTCTAATCCACAAATCCTTTGTTTTAAATACATTTAGAGACTGTATATAATGCTGCTAAAAGTGGAGTTACCATGATTGAGGTGTATATGGGAGTATATGCACTCTATATGTAGAGCCTGGAAACCACAGGAAGAGCACACAGTCAAGAATCAAGCTCTAAGGGACACCTACATTTGAGTGTCAAAATTAAAGAAGAACCAGTGGGAGAAAGTCTGAAATTGAACGGTCAGTGTAATAGAAGGAAAACCAGAAATTAGCATAGAGGGAAGTTTTGAAAAGACGGCATTTGATTTGGCAAAGACATTTAGAATAGAAATTGAGACCTTTGCAATTAGTTATTTATATGCTAAATAAAAAGAGAAAACTAAGTGAGGTGGAAAGAAATCAGAGAGCAATCTTTCTAGGAGTAAAGGGAGTTGAGAAAGTAGAATTTTGTTGTAGTAGAGAAGAGTGTGACTGTAACAGCTTGAACTAAAAGTAGAGTCAAAGAAGTGTTTATTTGTTGTTTGATTTTAGCACATTTACAGTTTTTGAAGGAAAGGAAAAACATCTGGAGAATTAAAGCAACAGAAGAAAGGGTGACAATGGGCAGAACAAGATCCTGGATTACATGAGAAGTTGAGGGATAAATAAACAAAAGGAGGGATTCACACTTTTAGAAAGGACAGATATTCATGCATTTATGAAAGAAGGAAATGATGAATAATTTGAAGACCAGAGAAGTTCAAAATGGATAGCCTTTATTTTCCTTGTGATACAGAGCACAAGGAGTTTGTTAGAATGAAGTAGGTATAGATGAGTAGAAAAACTGAAAAGAATAGTTAAATTATGAAAGAACAGATGAGAAAAGCCCAAAAGCATATTAGCCAGGATCAAGTAAAAACAAAATTGCTATACTGTGTTGAGGGTCTAGTTATTGTTATAAACCATGTCATTTTTACTGGTGTCTACTTGAACCGTTAGCATCATTCTCTTGATTTTATATATTCTTATCGGTAAAGTAGTAAAAACAATTCTGATTTTTAAAGATATTTCAAGTGCCTTGGGGTGACATATCAATGCAGAAGTTATAATTCTATTCAGATCAAAATGATAGTCTGTAAGTAAATGTTTTAAGATCAATTTTAGATCATTTTCATCAACAGTTCATATTTGGAATCCACAGATAAAATAGGATGAATCCAAAATGTAGTCATATTCTGGCTCCACTGTGAAAACTTTGGATCAATTTCATTTGACATTTGGGATAGATCCACCTTGAAAAAATAGCTGTACAAAGATTTGGATTTATATGAAAAAACAACACTTTATCATGTCTTGATTTTATGGTCAATAGCTTCTTAATCTCTACCTGTTATACAATCCAAGATTGTCACTATTTTTAGACATTGAGTTTCAAAAAAGGTTAGTGTAATATATCTTTCCATTCATGATACTGACCATTCTGGGATTATTATTTAAAAGCCCATAAATACTCATTTTTAGGTCTTTTAGCAAATTATGATTATATACTGCAAGGTTAAAAATTATTATACATATTACAATTATTCATCATAGTTATAAAAATGAACTCAATTTCATATACAATGATGCTACTGCAGATCTACTAGAAGATTATTGGTGGTGTATGTACTATAAATTACTTTTCCAGGTCTATATATACATGGTCTGAGCTGATTCAGTCTCTTGCTGCTTCTAATGAGTCTGTAGTACCTATTTGCCAAGGATCTAGATTATGAGTAGCATCCATTATCATGAGGAGGATTTTCTTTTTAATTCAAAACTAACTGGCCCTTATATGATCTATGACCTTGGCATCACTAGAACAGTCTTTAACCATCTAAGCATATTGCTTTAGGCTATAATTTTTAATGTCTTTCTTGCAGGAAATTCCTCAATCCTTATTTTAAATGTTCTAAATTTCATAAGGTTATTTTATAGGATTTTCTGATTTACTCCTTTTCATGGTCCTCCAAACAGAATAGCTGAGATTATTTAACCTCTACATATATCCTAATTTCTACAGCAGCCAGCTTCTGGGACATATCAAAGGAGCAATTCAAAATATTCTGAGTCACCCACTAAATCAGCCCTTTCCCCAAATCATACTTGAGTTTTCTGCCAGCCCTTTCCCCAAATCATACTTGAATTTTCTTATAGAGATTACTAATCACCCCATACTCCAGTCCTCTCAGAGGCTGAATTACTGGTCTGACTATATTCCCAATTTCACCATTACTAGTATAACAAAAGAAAGTAAAATAGGACATTAACTAACTAAAAACAAGGTTTTGCCAAGGTTTTAAGCCAGAGTTCTGAAGCTATGGACTGGTGGGTTATTGATAGAAATAAAGGTGAGCATAAGTACAATAAGAATGATAGAACAGAAGATCATAGAGTATGAAAGAGAATAGCAGTCCAATAAGAAGTTTGCTCTATTATAATAATGGAGTATGTCAAGGAATAAATAATGAGAGTACACTGAAAGAATGAATAATGGTCCAGCACCCAAAATTACCACATTATATTGGTTTGCTCTTGATCATCCTTGTATTGTCTAAAGATGCACATATATAAATTTAATTTTTCCAGTTTTATTGAGATATGAAAAACAATACTATATAAATGTATGGTGTATAGCATAATGATTTGACTTAGGTATATTGTGAAATGATTACCATAATAAGCTTAGTTAACATCCATCATTATCATATAAATACAAAAAAAAAAAAAGAAAAATGATTGTTTTTTCCTTGTGATGAGAACTTTAAGGATTTTACTCTCTGAACTTTCAAATTTACCATATAGCAGTGTTAACTATAGTCATCATGTTGTACATTACATCCCTAGTATTTATTTATAACTCAAGTGTGTACTTTTTGATCAACTTCATCCAATTCCCCTCCCCCAACTCCCCACCTTTGGTAAACACAAATCTGATATCTTTTTCTACATATTTATTTGTCCTGGAGGCTGTTTTTTTTGTTTCTTTAGATTCCACTTATAAGTGAGATCATACAGTATTTGTCTCTCTCTGACTTATTTGCTTTAGCATAATGCCCTCAAGGTCCATCCAGGTTGTTGTAAACAGCAGGATTTCCTTTTTTATGGCTGAATAATAAATTTATTATTAATAAATAATAAATTTATTATTAATAATTTATATACATACACAATTTTGTGTATGTGTGTGTATATATAAATTTTACCTATATACCCCATCTTCTACTTCTGTATCTATTCATCCATCAGTGGACACTTAGCTTCCTTCCATGTCTTGGCTATTGTAAATAATGCTGCTATGAACATAGGGGTGCAGGTATCTTTTCAAGTTAGTGTTTTCATTTCCTTTCGATAAATACCCAGAAGTGGAATTGCTGGATCATATGGAAATTCTATTTTTAATTATTTGAGGAACCTCCATACTGTTTTCCTCAGTGGCTATACAAATATACATTCCCACCCACAGTGCACAGGGTTCCCTTGTTTCCACATCCTCCCCAGTATTTGTTATCTCTTGTCTTTTTGATGCTACCCATTCTGACATGCGTGAGGTGATATTGTGGTTTCAAAGATTAGTGATGTTGATCACATTTTAGTGTACCTGTTGACCATTTATCTTCTTTGGAAAAAAAGTGTATTCATGTCCTCTGTCCATTTTTCAGTTGGATTATTTATTTTCTTGCTATTGAGTTGTATGAGTTTTTATATATTTTGGATAGTAACCTCTTCTCTGATATATGGTTTGAAAATATATTTTTACATTCTGAAGATTGTCTTTTTATTTTCTTGATCATTTCTCTTGCTATGCAGAAGCTTTTTAGTTTCATGTAGTCCCACTTGTTTTTTGTTTTTGTTTTGTTTTTTTTTAATTTAATTGCTTGTACTGTAGGTGTCACATCCAAAGAACCATTGCCAACACTCATGTTAAACAGCTCTTTTCCTCTTTTTTCCAGGAATTTTATGGTGTCTGGTCTTACATTTAAGTATTTAATTTATTTTGAGTTTATTTTTGTGACTGGTGTAAAATAAGTGTCTAATTTCATTCTACTACATGTGCATATCCAATTTCCTCAGCACAATTTATTGAAAAGACTCTTTTTGTCTATTGAGTAGTCTTGGTTCCCTTGTCAAATATTAGTTGACCATATATGCAGGGTTTATTTCTGGGCTGTCAATTCTGTTCCCTTAGTCTATGTGTCTGTTTTTATGCCAGTATGATACTGTTTTTATTATTATAGCTTTATAATATAGCTCAAAATCAGGAAGTATGATTTCTCTAACTTTATTCTTCTTTCTCAGGATTGATTTGGCTATTTGGAGTCTTTCTTCCATATACATTTTAGGAATTTTTTTTCTACTTCTGTAAAAAATGCCATTGGAATCTTGATCAAGATTGCATTGACTCTATAATCAGCTTTGCATAGTATGGGCATTTTAACAATATTCATTCTACAAATTCATAAACAGGATACCTCTCCATTTACTTGTATCTTTAATTTGTTTCATCAGTGTCTTGTAGTTTTCAGAGTAGAAAACTTTCACTTCCTTGGTTAAATTTATTCCTAAGTATTTTATTGTTTTTGATGTTATTGTAAATAGAGTTGCTTTCATTCTTTTTCAGATAAATTGTTGTTAGTTTATAGAAATTGTTGTGTTTTTTGTATGTTAAATTCATATCCTGCAACTTTCCTAAATTTGTTGATTAAATCTAATAGTTTTTTTGGTGGAGTCTTTAGGATTTTCTATACAAAATCAATCATCTTCAAATACAGCCAGTTCTACTTCCCTTCCAGTTCTGATGCCTTTCATTTCTTTTCCTTACCTGATTTTTCTGGTTGAACTACTGGCACTATGTTGAATAGGAGTGGTGAGAGTGGGTGTCCTTGTCTTGTACCTGAACTTAATAAGGTTTTAAACTTTTACCACTGAATATAATGTTAGCTGTGAGCCTGTCACGTATGGCCTTTATTATGTTGTGGTACATTCCTTCTATACTTAATTTGTTAAGAGTTTTTAAATGAACAAATGTTGAATTTTGTCAGATGCTTTTTCTGTGTTAATTGAGATGATCATATGATGTTTAAATTTCATTTTATTAATGTGATGTATGACATTGTATGATTTGCATATGTTGCACCATCCTTGTATCATAGGAATCAATGCTACTTTATCACGGTGAATGATCCTTTTAAAATGTTGTTTAATTCTGTTTGCTAGTATTTTATTGAGAATTTCTGCATCTATATTCATCAAGGATATTGTTTTGAAGTTGTTTTTTTGTTTTTTTTTTCTTTTAGTATCCCTCTCTGGCTTTAGTATCAGGGTAATAGTGGCCTTGTAAAGTGAGCTTGGGAATGTTCCCTCCTCTTTGATTTTTTGAAGGATTTGAGAAGGATTGGCTTAATTTTTCTTTAAGTGTTTGGTAAAAATTACCAAAGTACTCTTGGTCCTGGACTTTCCTTTCTTGGATGATTTTTGATTACTGATTCAATATCCTTAAGAGTAATTAGTCTATTCACATTTTCTATATCTTTCTAATCACTCTTGGTGGATTGTAAGTTTCTAAGAATTTTTCCACTTCATCTAGGTTGTTGAATTTGTTCACATATTGTTGTTCATAGTAGCCTCTTATAATCTTTTGTATTTCTGTGGTGTCAGTTGTAATGTCTCATTTTTCATACATAATTTTGTTGATTTGGGTTTTCCTTTTGCACCTGGTTAATCTAGCTAAAGGTTGGTAAGTCTTATTTACCTTATTGAAGAACCAATTGTTAGTTTGGTTAGCCTTTTCTTTTGTCTTCCTGCTCTCTATTTCATTTATTTCTGCTCTAATCTTTATAACTTTCTTCTGTCTGCAACTTTGGGCTTAATGTTCTTTTTTTCTAGTTTCTTGAGGCCAGAAACTAGGGTTAGGTTATTTATTTGAGATGTTTCTTGTTTCTTAATGTTGGCTTTTATCATTATGAACTTCTCTCTTAGAACAGTATTTGTTACATCCCATTAGTTTTGGTATGTTTTGTTTCCATGTTTGTTTTTCTAAGATAAGTTTTTAGTTACCCTTTAATTTCTTCTTTGACCTATTGGTTGTTAACAAGGGTGTTTTTAATTTCCATGTATTCATGATTTTTCCAGTTTTCCTTCTGTTATTGGTATCTAGTTTTATACCATTGTGGTCAGAGAAGATACTTGGTATGATTTCAATCTTCTTGAATTTGACAAGATTTGTTTTGTGGCCTAACATATGGTCCATCCTAGAAAATGTTTCAAGTGTGCATCAGAAGAATGTGTATTCTGCTGTTGTCAGATATGTTTTATGTTTTTCTGGTTAGGTCCATTTTGGTCTATAGTGTGGTTAAAGTCTGCTGTTTCCTTATTGATTCCCTGTGTGGATAATCTATCCATTGTTGAGAGTGGGGTATTAAAGTCCCCAACTATTACTGTACTGCTGTTTATTTCTTATTTTAGCTCTGTTAGGTTTTGCTTTTTTAGATGCTCTAATATTGGGTGCATAACTATTTATAATTGTTATATCTTCTTGATGGTTCAGATTCTCTATCATTATATAATGACCTTCTTTTTCTCATTTTACCATTTTTAGTTTAAAGTCTATTTTGTCTGACATAAATACAGCTAGCGCTCCCCCCTTTTTTTGGTTACTATTTGCTTGAAATATCTTTTCATTCCTTTATTCTCAGTCTATATGTGTCTTCAAGGCTAATGTGAATCTTTTGTATGTAGCATATTGTTGGATTTTCTAAAAATCCACTTAGCTATTCTATGTTTTCTGATTGGATAATTTAATATATTTACATTTATAGTAATTATTGATGGGTAAGTGCTTAATATTGTCATTTTGTTCATTGTTTCTGGCTATTTTGGAGATTAATTGTTCCTCATATCTTACTCTTTTTTTGTGTTTTAATGATTTTTGGTATCAACATGCTTTGACTTCTTTACCATGTTTGTGTATTTACTACAGGCTTTTCCTTTGCGGTTACCATGAGGCATACTTAAAATATCTTAAAATTATAATACCCTATTTCAACTGACAACAACTTAAGTTGAATAGCATTTCTAAACTCTACACTTTTACTTCTCCCCCCATCACATTTTTCGTTATTGTTGTTAACAATTTACATATTTTATATTGTGTATCCAATAACAGATTACTGTAGTTATCATTATTTTTTTTATTAATTTTGTTTTTTAAATTAAAACTAAAGTTGTAAATTAATTACACACAACCATTACCATATTAAAAAGTCTAATTTTGACTATATATTTGCCATTATCAGTGAGTTTTATGCTACATTCTTATGTTTTTATGATATTAATTAGCATCCTTATGCTTCCATTTTGAAAATTCCCTTTAGCATTTTTTGTCGGGTTAGTCTAGTAGTGATAAACACACTCATCTTTTGTTTGTTTGAAAAAGTCTTTATCTCTCCTTCAGTTTTGAAGGACTGCTTTGTCAGCTATAGAATTTTTAATTGACAAATTCTTTTCCTTCAATATATCATTCCACTTTCTCCTGGTCTGAAAGTTTCTGATGAGAAATCCACCTATAGTCTGATTGATGTTCCCTCTTCTCTTGCTGCTTTCAAAGTTCTTTCTTTGTCTTTGACTTTTAACAATTGCTTATAATGTGTCTTGGTGTAGCACTAATCAGGTTCAACCTATTTGGAATCCTTTGGGCTCCATGAATCTGGATGTCCACTCCTCTTTGGGAAGTTTTTAGCTATTATTGCTTTAAATATACTAGCTGTCCTTTTCTCATGCTCTTCTCCATCTGGAACTTCCATAATGCAGATATTGTTTCTTTTGATTGTGTCCCTTAAGTCTCATTGGCTTTCTTTACTCTTTTCTTTTTCTGTACTTGCTGGATAATTTCAAACTGTGTTGTCTTCTAAGTCACTAATCCTTCTGCATGGTGAAGTCTGCTTTTGAAGTTTTCTGTTGAATTTCTCAGTTCAGCCATTATATATTTTAGCTCTAGTATTTCTTTCTTTGGTTGGGGATGATTAATATTTTATTGTTGAACTTATTTTGTTAATGAATTCTTTTCCTAATTTCATTGAATTATCTGTCTGTGTTCTTGTAGTTCACTAAATTTCTTTAACAGAATTATTCAGAATTCTTTGTCTGATGGTTAATAGAGCTCTATTTTTTAGGGTCAGTTATTGAAGCTTTATTAGTTTACTTTTGTGGTGCCATGTTTATCTGACTTCCCATGATCCTTAATTTCGTACATTGGTATCTGCTCTTGAGTAAATGGTTAAGTGGTCTCCTCTTCCAGACTTTACAGTTTTGCTTTAACAGAGACAGTTCTTCAACAGTCAATTCAGTTTGGGTTTCTAGATGTGTCCACTGGTAATGTTCTTAGGCAGATAAGCTTGATATTAGGATCTATTTTGGGGTGAGACCACCACCCAAGCTCTGAGGTCAGAGGTGGAGTATGTGACACTGGCTGAGAACAGTTGGGTGGGACTGCTGGTGTGGTTCCCCTCCTAAGCAAGGCTATAGGGTAGGATTCACAGTTGCTTGAGTTCTCTGGTCAGGCTTACTGGATGGTCAGACTAAATACTGTACTTATTAGTAGGTGGGGTTACATATTAGCTTTCCTGCCTTGTCAGAGCAGAACAGTCCCTAGGGCCTACATGGCCCACTGTTTAGGGACACAAATCATGCAAGACTATGCACAAAATTCCCTGGCCAGATGGGGCCTCTGGTTTTGCTCTGCACACAGGGAAAGCCATGGGTTGTGCTCTCTGTTTACAGTGCCACTGTAAGCAGGACTGCTGGATGAGCTCTACAGCTTCCCATGTGCTCTGATTAGGTTCCTTGGTTGAGTGAACTGAGTGCAGTATTCAGCAATGGACAGGGCTATAAATTAGTGTCACTGCCTAGGTGGAGATGGAAAACCATCTCCAAGTTTGACAAGGCTCTTTGTCTGTTGTCTTGACTCAAGCTAATCAATGCTTCAAGTTCACTGGCTGAACAGTGCCATGAGCTTTGCTCTGTGGACAATCAGCTCTGCCTGTGATACTCTCTGCTTAAATGTTACTGGGATACACATCTTCTAGGTGTTGTTGCCAGCCTTTCTGGTTGGGTGGGACCAGGAACTACATCAGCCATTGGCCTATCTATGATTCAGTTCCCTTGTGTTGGCAGGAGCAGACCAGGCTCCAAGGTTAACAAGACCCTTCACTTAAGGACACAAATCGAGTAGACCTGCACCCTGATGAGTTCCCTGGTCAGACCATGTCATTGTCTTGACTCTACAGATGAGCAAATCAGCTGGCTGGGAATACTACTTGGGTGCTGCCGAGAGGAACTTTGTTTGCCTAGATCAAAATGCTACTGGTTGCAAGACCCTCCCCACTTTTTTGTCACAATCCAATTCCCAGTGGTGAAGCCCTGCAGATTCCCCTGCAATCTTCATGAGGTGAGACTGCAGTGGGGGCACCTAAGAAGTGACCCACCATGCTAGGGGAGCTGGATGTCCACCTTGGGCCCTCTTTTCCCACTGGAGAAACCATTGTCTCAGAGGAGACCTCTCGGTGTGGTGCTGCACCATCCTGGGAAAAGGGCAATGAAATCAGTGTATAGCTGCTCCTTTTACCCTTCTCATGCAGTCTGTTTTGGTCTCTATTGTGAAGCTGGGTGGGGTGGAGGGGTTCAACTTCATTCCATGTTCTAGGATTTATTCAATAGTGTCTTGTCCATGAATTGTAGTTAGTTGTGATTCTTTTGAGAGAGCATTTCAGGAATGCCCTATGTTACCGTCTTGGTGACATCACTCTCACACATTTAGAATAGGGGTTTTTGGACAGAATTTTGCTTTGATACATAATTCACAAATATAGTATGTGTTATATTTTCTCCATTTTAATTAATTAGTCCTCTCCCAATAAATATATTAGAAGAACTTGTAAATCAGCACTTAGGAGCTTGCTTGTTCTGTTCTGCTGTGTGTTCCATGGGTTAAGGGAAATTAATTTTCACTCAACAACTTTTATTTAGTGTCTAGTATGAGCCCTTGTACTAGGTATAAGTGTGTAGTATTGAATAACACACAATGACTCTCATGGGAATTATAGTCTGAACATTTATTAAGCATCCCATCTTATGTTAAGGATTAGAAGGGAAACAAAAGAAAAAATAATGTTTATAAATTGTAATGAGTTCCATGAAGACAGTAAAAATTCTTGGGAAAGAGAGTAAATTGAGTGGCAGGAATCAAAAATCTTTTGAAGAAAATTTGTAGAAATCTTCAAGGTGAAATCTTGGGGTTGGGGTGGGGAATGTATTCCTGTCAAAGGAAACAAAACACTGATGCAGTTACCTGAGGTGGGAAAGGACTTGTTACATTTAAGGAAGTTTAAAAAATTCAGGATGGTTTTAGGACACAGTTTCATGTCCAGATAGTTACATTTAAAAGTAGCCAGTGACCAGAATTTTATGGGTCATGCCAGTAGGTTTGGGAAGCAATCAAAGAATAGAAATTATTTTTTAATGACATAATGTAAACTACTTTCTATAAGATTACTAGAAGTGTTGTGTAAATCATGGAGTAGAATTCCTAAATCTCAGAAATAACCAGAAGTCAACAAATAGCATGATACTCTAACTGTAAAGCTAAAAAAAGGCATGATTAAACAAATTATTTTTAGGGATATACAATAACATGAATAAAAATATTTTAAAAAACAAAGCAAATTAATATTTAGAATAATGGTAACCTCTGAAAGGAGGCAGGATGTAGGATAAATACAACCGTTTGGTAACGTTCTAGTGCTTAATTTTGGTGTCAGTTCAAAGTGTTTATTATATTATTTTGATTTCTAAGTTTCTAAATTACTATTAGCTTTTTAAATATGTCAAAGTTTATTTTTAAAATAGAGGTTAAGAAACTAAGAGGTCTGTTAATTTGGTCTTGACTAGATGGAGTAGGTGAGAGAGGGTAATGGGTCAAGGATGGCTTCTAGGTATGTGGCTCTATTAACAGGAAGAAGGGTGTTGCCTGTTCCTGAGATTGAGAAGATTAAAGGAGGTCTGGGAAAGACAAAATGTTTTGTTTTGAACATTTTGTACTTGGGAGACACATCTTAGAAGAGATGTGAAGCAGGCGGTTGGGCTTAGAAATTTTTCACTCAGAAAGAGATCTGAAGATATACATTTGGAAGCCATCAGTTTATAGAATGGATGTGAGGTCATAGGAATAGATGTAAGTAGGAGAGAGCAAGAGGAGGAAGAGGGAGAAAAGATGAAGAAAAATCCTCCAGCTTTAGAAATCCTTTGAGGAGTTGAATTTGAAAAAGGAGAGTAAAGGGGTGACCCTAAATGTTGGGGGGATTAGCAAGAAGGTATCGTTTCAAGTATTCCAAGAGAAAAATATTGTCTTAAGAAGTAAAAACTGTTTAACTTTGTTGAATGTTCTTGATAAATCTAATAATGTGACAAAAGAAATATTTCTACTTCATTTTGCAATACTGAACTAAAGACACTACAATGAGCAGCTTTTTTTCGTACAAAGAGAACAGATTTCAGACTGGAATGAGTTGGAGAATAAATGGAACATAAGAATACAGAAGCTGAGCTATAAAATGGTCTGGAGAGATAGGATAGTAACTGGAATTATTTTGCTTTTATTGTAGTTTTTATTGTCTTAAGACCAGAGATTCTAAATATGTAATGAAACAGGTTGATAATGCCAATGAAAGATGGATAGTCAGTGGATGTAGTTCCTGGGAAGCTAACAGAGGATAGGATATAAATCTTACCTTTGAAAGAAAGAGAAAAAGTTTATCCACAGTATAAAGAAAAATGAAGAAGAATTGAGATTTACATGAGAATTGAGATTTATGTGAGAATATGACTAAATTTGTAGTCTTTGAAGCAAATTTTATCATTGTGGGGATATTTTCTTTTCAGTGAACTAAAGGTAAAATTTGCTGAGGGTAAGGGAAGAAAAGGAATACAGAAGCTTTGAATCAGTAGGTAAGGCACTGTGGATTAGAGGGGAAGAATAAGCTAAATATAGAACTTGTAGCATTGCTGCATGACCTGAAGTAACTTCAGAGCTTTGCGGTTATTCTTAATCCATCTGGCTTTGATTCTTCTCCAGGAATCTCAAATAATAAGCCATCACACATCACACCATAATAAGCTCCTCTTCCTCATGTATCAATTTCTATTATCATTATCATTATCCAAATCACCCAAATTCCAAGCCCTAGAGACACTGCTATCTTCATTTACTGACAACCAACCAGTCCTCAAGTATAATTGTACCTCAACAATATGCATGTCTTTTATCTATCTTTTTCCTTACACTGGTACCACACTAGCTTAGAATCTTATTACTTCTTACCTAGACTAATCTCCCAAATTCCATTTAATCCATCCAGATACTGTACTTATATTATACTGTCTAAAATGCAGACTGAGTAAATTCCATTTATTTACTAAAAGTCTTCAAAGATTCTCATGGTATTCTACATCACCTATAACCCCTCAATCTTATATACCTGGATCTTTCAATATGATTCAACTCTGTTTTCCAGTCTTCTCTTATATTTTTTCAGTGTTTATACTCCATGATTCTGCCAAGTAAATGTATCTCTTATTACCTATCATATCCTACATTTTTATTAAGTCATTTTTCATTAAGTTCCATGTTTTATAACTGTAATATTCCTACCTTCTAAGCTAATTTTATTCACCTGTATTTTAAGCCAGTCTCAAATCCCATCTTCATTATGGTGTATTTTCTCTTCTACCCTTCTTCTCTTCCTTTCCGCCAGTTTCCTATGGTCTTCATTTTTGCTTTTGCATATGTGTGGTAATTGTCAGAATCTGCTCAATAGAAGTAGATAACATGGATAAAAATGTGTACTTTTTTATTTTTAAAAATTTTATCATGGGTGATAGCTTAAGACAGTGAACTTTAGTTTCTTTAAAAAAAGCATAGGTATTATATTACTCTGAAGATACAATGAAACAACATATGAAAACAATAGAATATTAGATCTCCTCAAGCCTCATTTCCCTTCCATTTATTTTTAATATTCTATCACCTAAAACAGTAGCTTTCATAAAATATCTATTCTATTAATAATTGCCAACCTAACCTGAATATGTTAAAAGTTGTCTTTAATAATCATCTTTAATAATCTTTAAAAACATTAATGCAGAGTTATGTAGTAAGTCATGCACATATCACTGGGAATTGTTTTCAGGGAATTTTTTTCACAATAACCAACTGAAATCTAGATAATAAAGTAATGAATTGGTGTTTGTTTGTTTTCATTTTTTTGCTTGTTTTCTTTTGAGATAGGAAGTTGAGGCACTCACTATCCACAAAAAAATATAACAAGTTGGAATGCTGCCATGAGAATAAAGAAAAGAAATGTAATAAATGAAAGGAAGGTTGGAGGAGAGGGCAAAGTAAGACAGATTTTGTCTCAAAACTTTAGCCTTGGGCCAATCCTGAAGAGAATAAATTTGTAGAAGAAATACTATGGTTCAAGAACTGAAGTTACAGGATAAAACAACCTTTTATTAGGTCCCATTGTTTCCCCTTAGGAGAAGTAATTGAGATCAGCTAAGTACTAAAATATGTATATATTGAAAACAGAAACCACACATATGTGATACTCAACTCCTATTTCATAATTTTCACAAACATTTGAAATATATTAAAGTATTTCCTAACTACCAATTACAAAATGAAAAGCTTTTTTTCTTTTTTTGAAATCACATAGGCATATTTATGTCAGCAGGAACCTCTTAATGGCAACAAAGCTTTGTAATTCATAGACACCTATTTTTATTCTACATTTTAGCTTGGTTACCAGAAATATTTCTAATTCCATATTAAGTACAAAATTATTATATAATCAATTTGTTACCTCAAGGTTGGATTATGGATTTGAATTTTTGTGAAGTTTTAAACTGATGCTTCAAATGAAATATACATGCTTAATGGAAATAATATTTTCTGCATTTCTTGTTTACCATTCCAAAACTGTGTAAAAACACAGTGTTTTAAGTCTGCCATGGAAAGTAAAGGCACCTTGCAAGAGATCCAAGATGCTGTAAATGTAGGAACAGGAAGAATAATAGCCTCTAAAAACCCAGGAAAAATCCTTGATATGCAATTTTATCATAGTGTCAGTAGTTGGTTTCTAAACTCAAGTTAATGCAGGCAGTATTCCATTTAGGTTCAGCAAGTCTCAAATGTTTGAAAATCACATATTAGAATATGGAGTAGATTTTTTTCTTATGAAACCATATTAGAAGTGGTAGTAAGTTTCATTTGGCCCCCCTACTCCTGAGCTTAATGAAACCAAACACCCCTCCCTCCCTCCTTCCCTCTCTGCCTCCCTTCTTCCCTCTCCCTCTCCCTCTCCATAGAGGAAAGGTTGGAGGAAGATAGGCAGACAGACAGCAGGCAGACAGGTGACCCTTGAACAGCACAAGGTTTGAAATGCATGGGTCAACTTACACGCAGTTTTTTTTTCAATAAACACGCAGTTGGCGCTCCATATGGGCACTTCCACATCCATAGCTTCAAGTAACCCTGGATCTCAAACTTTATACATCCAATCCACGGTTGGTAGAATACTTAGATGCAGGATCTGCAGATATGAAGGGCCAACTATGGGACATGAACATCCATAGATTTTGATATCCATGGCAGGTCTTGGAACCAATTCCCCTCTGATACCAAAGTATGACTGTATATAGATAGATGATATAGATAGATAGATATAGATAGATATATATAGAGATATATAGATTATATACATATTATCATTTCACATATGTATATACACACATATATAAACCATTATATATTATATATATATTATAAAATATATTTATAAAATATAATGGTATAATAATAATTATAGTAATTTATAGCTCTCTTTATTTTTTATTTCACATATCTTTGTCTAGGATTAGCAGCATTTGTTGTTCAAAATTCCTGCCACGTTCCCCTTGTTTTTTGGTTAGGGGAGCTTGACACTGAGCCAGGGACTAGAAGTCCACTAAACTTGGCATTTAACATACATGCAATTAATTATTTTCATGCCCAGATATTTATATTCAGTTACATAGTTAACATATATTGATATTCTTGAAACAGAACATCAGCTTAAGGAAGGACAAACAGAACATGTTAATTTCTCTGTTAGATCTTCATTAAGACAATGAAGGAACTAATAATGATGTCTGTCCATGAACCTGATTGTTATGTCTCTTTAGTGTTCAGTATGGTCTATGGGCCTTTCCTCAGGATGGAGTGGGAAGGATGCTTCTGTGAATTTGTGCATTTCCAAAATTTTGCCCTCTTCTTTGTTGCCTTAATCTTTACTTCCTCATTCAGCATCTTACTTACTAAATCTTCCATTATCCCCAGATGAATCATGAGTGTTCAGTGATTGATGTTATAATTTTCTTTCTTCATATGCATTATCTTAGTGGAATCTTACTCATTTTAAGTAGCTCCCACATTATGCAGCAAATAGATAGATACATAGGCTACTCGATTTTCACATCTGATGCCAAGGTTTTATGAAACCTTGGACTTTTCATGTTGTAATTTTACACACTAGTGTTACCTCCCAGTTTTATAACCTCTGCTCCAGTGAAGGGTATAAAACTACGTAAACATAGTTACTTAGTTTTCCCTATATTCCTGTTGTCATAATTTCTACAAGGGTAGGGGCTCTGTGCTACTTGCCTTTGGATCTCTAATGTCTAATACCCTATCTGGCACCAAGTGATTGTTTAAAGTATAAACGTGTATAAGGAAACATTTTTAAAAACAAAATATTTATACTATAAATTAGTAAGCAAATGCAAGGTCTTTGGTAAAATCTGTGTTCTGTGTTTCTGATGAATTTGGATTTTGACTGAAATCAATAAGAAAAACCAATGAGATATTATAAGATTTAAAAATATTTTAAATTGCTACCCTGGAGTTGCATGTGGTAAAAGAAACTGACAAGAGTATCCTTTATGGTCCTTAAAAAGTGAAAACCAGAATTGAATTCACAAGTGACACAAAATAATTTAAAAAATTGCTACATAACCCATGTAGATTTAATAGGTATAATTCACCTCCTTGCTCAAGTATTCTTACATGACCAGATTTTGCTCCAGTACTTTACTTTTCTTAATAAGCCCACTGTTAACCTGTTTATGGATCAGAGAAGAGGCAATGGGAATAAATAGTGAGTCTTCATTTTTGTAATACTGCCCAAAAGACCTTAATCAACAACTATTGATTTTAAGTCTAGAGGGAGGTCAGCCACAGTCGTGTACATTAATATTTATTAAAAGTGGTAGGTGAGGTATAATAAAAATTAGATTTTCTATTTATCTGCATTTAGATAGCAAGGAAATTAAAGTTGTAACAGCACCAATAATTGATTTCAGTTATTTACTTTAGCTTGGCAGTCTCCAGATGCTGACTTGTGAGTGAATTCAGAGGTGATGTTTACAAGAATCAGACCTGAGAACACAGGGCTCCAACACTTTTTCACAAAATCAGAGTTAAGGGACAAGCAGTTATTTACATAGAAGTAGCAATGCAATCTTAGATTCTCTCTAATCTGGTCTTTTTTTTTTTTGCCCTTCTCCCATAGGGGATATTAAACTTACAGAAGACTAGTAAGGGTGATGAAAGGGAACTCAGTATGACCCCACACATTCAGGGATCTTATATAACTTAAAGATGGAGAAATCAACTGAGAGCAATACATTCAAATCAACAAAGGCTGATTTATATATTGAATTGGATGTTTGCAAAATTATATAAAGAGAGGGAAAGTAGGAAGGAAGACAGATGAAGGCATTTTATGTATTTCACTTTTTATATTTAAATTATTCTCTCCTACATTTTTAACATCTCAATATTGATGAACTTGGTTATTGCTAGGATTAGGGAGGTAAAATGTATAGTGAAAACGGTGGTATGGAGACTGCTATAGGGTGTCATTTACTAGGCAATCCCATGGTGAGGTTCCATGGGTATTGTGGCAATACTGGGGCAACCTGCAAAGCCATGCATTTAAAAGTTTTGCTCATTCTTATATTCTAGAGATTAGGCAGAAATTCAACTTTGTCCCTGTCATTTGTAATTTTTACCCACAGAGGTCACTGTAGGGGATTATTTTCCCAGAAATCACAAGGCAGTAGAAACCTAGAGTGCATGGCAGCACAAGAAATTATAGCAGTAAAGGAGATTAGCACTTACAGACAGGTCAAAGTTGACTCACAGTCCCATATAATTTGCCTTACTAATAATTTGCATTTATATAGTTACTTATGTTCTCTTAAAGCATTTTCATATGTCATTAGAAATACACAACAATTATCTTCAAGCTATAGGTTGCTGAATGATGTCATATCTCTTATGATAGCCTCCCTAACACAGTGACAGTCATATTTCAAGCAACCGCTGCCAATGGCTATTCAGTGATCTTCAGGGAAACTGTAAATAAAAGAGAAAGAATTTCAAGATCAGGAGAGAATAAGCATAGGGGACCTGGCTTACCCTTGAGAAATACCGATATAGCAGACAGCAAATCCAGCTAAGGACATGACAAATTTTAAATGATCAAGATTATCACCAATCAGAAGAGGCACAGCATGAATATTCAAACCCAGATATCCAGATGCCTCATCATCAGTCATGTGTCTTTAAACAAGAGTGTTTATAGTAGAAGCTGACCAGCAGTTTAACCACACCCATTTTTCTTATTCCTAGGTACATAGCTAGACCACTATCTTTGATTCATTAGTAAATAGGTGACTCTAAATCACAAATACCATTTTTTTGTAGTAGTATGTGAACAAGAAATGTCAGTCACGTTTGAGCCACTATATACTTTCCATGGGTTTCCAAGAGCAGCTAGAATAATCTTGATTTATACCATAGCCCAACTGCATGAAGTCATCCAAAGGTCAACCAGTGGGCCTCAGTCACTCTAGTCTCTTTTCTGAAAAACGATCTTATCATCTCCCCTTCCTGTTATTGGCTTCATTTCAATGGTTTCCATCTCTTGGTCCCTTGAAATTAACAGAAGAGTTTAGATTCCACAGTTTAACCCCTGGTGTACCCTAGGACAAGGCTTGCATAAAACTTCATTTCTGTGGCTGTCTGCTACTGGACACTGTATAATGTCTTTGCTTAGCTCAGTTCTGGGGCCTGGACCCTTCCAAGTACTGGCCCTTTCACTATTGAGTGCCCTGGACATTTTTTTCTTCATGAAGATATTAAAGATTCTGCCACTAAGAAGTTAGAATAGAAGATTTCATGGTTTCTCATTGATGAGTCACTATGCATGACACTGATAGCTGAAAATCAAAAGACAGAGTTATGAAAGTCAAAGTCCAACCCCTGCTAGGAAGAAAAAGAATAGACGCACTAGCACATTTGTCAGCACCCAGGTCAAAAAACTTGGTGTTTAGAAGCTCAGAAAGTACTGATAATGCTCTGTATTTTCATATGCTTATATGAAAATATTATTTAAAATATTTTAAAGTTATAGTATGTGTGTATACGTTTTTGGGTTATTTTGTTTTATTGAAGTACAGTTGATTTACAATATTGTGTTAATTTCAGGTATACAGCAAAGTGATTCCGTTATTTTTTCAGATTATATTTCTTTATAGATATTAATAAGATATTGAATATAATTCCCTGTGTTATACAGTAAATCCTTGTTGCTTATCTATTTTATGTATACTAGTTTGTATCTGTTAATCCCATACTCCTAATTTGTCCCATTCTCCCTCACCCCCCACTTTGGTAACCATGTTTATTTTCTATGTGTGAGTCTATTTCTGTTTTGTATGTAGATTCATTTGTATTTTTTAGATTTCACCTAAAAGTACTATCGTGTAGTATTTGTCTTTCTCTGTCTGACTTATTTCACTAAATATAATATTCTCTAGGTCCATTCATATTGAGCATCTTTTCATGTGCCTCTTGGCCTTCTGTATGTCTTCTCTGGAAAAATGTCTATTTAGGTCTTCTGCCCATTTTTTGATTGGGGTGTTTGTTTTCTCAGTATTGAGTTGTATGAGCTATTTATATATTTTAATTAACCTCTTATCTGTAGCATTGTTTGCAAATATTTTCTCCCATTCCATAGGCTTTTTATTTTGTTGTCTTTTTTTTTGTTGTCTTTTTATTTTGTTGATGGTTTCCTTTGCTGTTCAAAAGCTTTTAAGTTTGATTAGGTTCCATTTGTTTATTTTTCCTTTTATTTCTTTTGCCTTGGAAGACTCACCTAAGAAAATATTGCTATGATTTGTCAGAATGTTTTGCCTGTGTTCTCTTCTAGGAGTTTTATGGTGCCATTTAGGTCTTTAAACCATTTTGAGTTTTTTTATATGGTGTGAAGAAGTGTTCTAATTTCACTGATTTACATGTAGCATCCAGCTTTCCCAACACCACTTGTTGAGGAGACTGTCCTTTCTCCATTGTATATTCTTGCCTCCTGTGTCATAGATTAATTGACCGTAGGTGTTTGGGTTTTCTTCTGGGCTCTCTATTCTGTTCCACTGATCGTTTGTTTATTTTGAGAAGTTACTGGCCCTGTTCAGACCAAAAGCTCCTGCTCACAGCTGCAAGACTAATTCCAGACTTTGTAACAAGTGGATATAAGTCTGTGAAAGCCTTGGTTAGTAATTATTCAGGAATTAAGAGGACCTGATCCCACAGATTGAGAGAGAAGCATCTACAGGTGAAAATGGGTGGAACAAGTAGGCTGACAATGATTTTGGATAAATAGCCAATTTGATAAATGCTGTTGTCTGGATGAATGACCCAATCAGTGATTTGTAGTGCCTCAAGTTACATTTTCTGTAGGTGAGGTCAAAGAGGAGGAAAAATCCTGTTTAACAAATAGATAAATTTATCAATCTTCATTTCAACATTCACTGTGTATAGCCAAGCATTTGGGGTCTCTTCAGTACATTATACAGATTCATGAAACTGAAGTACTCTTAGTTGATTTTTTTTTTTTTTTAATTAACTGCAGGGGTCATGCTAAGTTCTCTCTTAACACTCTTTTCTCATTCAATAACGCTCCAGGGAAGAAGATTGCAAGACTTCAGACTTCATTTCTAACAGCACATAGACAACACTCATCTTCTCATTGTGTCTCATTCAAATACCAATTCCACAAGCTTTTAATTTTCTTCGATCTGTTTAGTACATTTAAATGCAGATACAGCATAGTAGAATTATCATAGCCCAATTTGTGTTACTCATTAACAAATAATATTTATTAAGTCTCTTTAAAATAGTTTATATCTATGGTGACCTTGGTCTTTCATGTTTTCTATTCTAAATTATTACTTTCAATTATTCCTCTTTATTGTTATAGCTTTAGAATTTTAAAAACGTCTTTTTAATGTTAAAAGTATTAACAACACTGCTCTAAATATATACTGTAGATAACCAAGTAAAAGCATACAAAATGTGAAATGTATTTTGTTAACACCTCAAATATGTTATGCTTTCATATATTTTCAAGGGCACTTTTTAAATTGCCACTGGTGAAAATATAATAAGTAGGAAATGCTCAATTAAAACTATCAGAGCAAACTAGTCAAAACGTTGTATTAACACTTTAGCAACAAATTGAACTTCTGCATGCAAACCATGTTATTTTACATTTCAAGTTACTAGTGAGTGCACTGATATGCTCAAAGAAACATTATTAAATAATTGATATTCAACAGCAACAAAAATTTGAGCAAAACTGGAAATTAAATTAGGTCATGGTCATTAAAGCTAATACACAGCACTGTATAATCCCTGTTTATCAGTATTACGATCTATTTCCTTTAATTTCTCCCCCCAAAAAGGAAGACCTCTGTGCATATAATTCTATTTTTTAAGTGTATTACTTTCTTAAAAATTGAAAAATAAATGTATTCTGATGGAATATATTTTTAAAAAATATTGAAGAGAGTAAATTTCTCTATCAGCCCCAAATTAACTCTTCAAAAAAAGAAAAAATAGTGTATATAGATTCCTATGTATTCTCCTAGATCTTTTCCTATACACATATAGATAATAAATTCTTATACTTTTGTGTGTGTACATGTAATTTTATGTGATCACACTATAAATCCTGTTTTGTAATGTGATTTTTTCCACTAAATATATTACTAGCAAAATTATCTATAGAGTAGTATATATTTTGTTATTCTGTATTTCAATATATAATTTATTCATTTTCCATTTAATTGCTATTTGAGTTTTCTGTAATATTTCCCCATGCCCATCACTCATGCTGCAATGAATATTCTTGACAAGTTGTGTATTTTGAGTCAAAATTCTTAAATATATCAATTAAATAATATACACATTTTTATTAAAATATACATAACGTGTAAATTTAAGGTGTTCAACATATTAATTTGATGACATTTATATATTGTATATGATTGCCACTGTGGTGATTATTAGCACGTTTGTCACATCACATAACCATATTTCTCTTTAATGGTCAGAAAAATTAAGTTCTAGTCTCTTAGAAAGTTTGACAATTATAAAACAATATTGTTGTCTATATTCACTATACTGTGCACTAGAGCTCTAGGGCTTATTTACTACTTGTTGCAAATTTGTACCCTTAAAAAACATTTGTTCGATCCTCCCATCCCCTGGTTACTACCATCTTACTCTCCCTTTTTACCAGTTTGGCTTGTTTATATTTCACATATAAGTGATACCATACATTTCTTGTCTTTCTCTGTCCCACTTATCTCACTTAAAATAATGTGATCAAGGGCTTCTCTGGTGGCGCAGTGGTTGAGAGTCCGCCTGCCGATGCAGGGGATATGGGTTCGTGCCCCCGTCTGGGAAGATCTCACATGCCGCAGAGCGGCTAGGCCCGTGAGCCATGGCCGCTGAGCCTGCGCGTCTGGAGCCTGTGCTCCGCAACGGGAGAGGCCACAACAGTGAGAGGCCTGCGTACCGCAAAAAAAAAAAATAAATAAATAATAATGTGATCAAGGTCCATCCATGTTGTCACAAATGAGCAATGGCCTTCTTTCCCATGGCTGATAATACTCGTTGTATTTATGTCACATCTTCTTTATGCATTCATCCTTTGATTAATAGGTATTTCCATATCTTGGCTATTGTGAATAATGCTGCAATAAAAACATGGCAATGCATCTCTTCGATATCCTGTTTTCACTTACTTTAGGTGTATACCAAACAAGTGCAATTTGCTGGATCACATGGTGGATCAATTTTTTAATTTTTTAAGAACCTCCATATATTTTTCCATGGTGGCTGAACTAATTTACATTCTCACCAACAGTGTACAGGTGTTCCCTTTTCTCCACATCCTCACCAACACTTGTTACTTCTTGTCTTTTTTACAATATTCATTCTGACAGGTGTGAGGTGATATCTTATTGTGGTTTTTATCTGTATTTCCCTGATGATTAGTAATATTGAACATCTTTTCACTTACCTGTTTGTTATTTGGATGGCACCTTTGGAGAAATATCTCTTTAATTCTTCTGCCTATTTTTTTTTTTTTTTTCCGGTACGTGGGCCTCTCACTGCTGTGGCCTCCCCCCCCTGTGGAGCACAGGTTCCAGACATGCAGGCCCAGCAGCCACGGCTCACAGGCCCAGCCACTCCACAGCACGTGGGATCCTCCGGGACCGGGGCACAAACCTGCGCCCCCTGCATCAGCAGACAGACTCCCAACCACTGCACCACCAGGGAAGCCCTGCCTATTTTTTAATCTGTTTAATTTTTGTTGTTATTGAGTTATATGAGTTTCTTATATATTTTGGATATTATCCCTTTATCTGATACGGTTTGCAAATATTTTCTCCCATTCTGTAGGTTGCCTTTTCATTTTGTTAAGTGTTTCTTTTGCTGTGCAGGAGCTTTAAGTTTGATATAGTCCCATTTGTTGATTTTTGCTTTTATTGTTTGTGCTTTTGTGTCATATACAAAAAATAATTGCTTTGACCAATGTCAAGGAACTTAATGCCTATGTTTTCTTCCAGGAGTTTAATGGTATCTGGTCTCATGTGTAAGTGTTTGATCTATTTGGGTTAAATTTTGTGAGTGGTATAAGATAGGAGTTCAGTTTTATTGTTCTGCTTGTGTTTATCCAGTTTTCCCAATACCATTTGTTGAAGAGACTATTTTTCCTCCACTGGGTGTTCTTGTCTCCCTTGTCCAATATTAGTTGACCTTGTATACAGGGATCTAATTCTGGATCCTCTCTTCTGTTCCACTTGTCTATGTCTATTTTTGCCAGTACCATACTGTTACTATAGTTTTTTAGTATATTTTGAAATCAAGAAATGTGATACCTCTGGTTTTGTTCTTCTTTCTCAAGATTGGTTTAGCAATTTGAGTTCTTCTGTGGTTTTATAAAAATTTTTAAATTGCTTTTTTCTATTTCTGTGAATAATGACATTGAAATTTTGGTGGGGTTTCTGTTGAATCTATACCTGACTTTGGGTTGTACAGATATATTAACAGTATTCTTCCAATCCATGAACATGGGATGTCTTTCCATTTGTTTATGTCTTCTACAGTATCTTTCAACAAGTATTGTAGTTTTCATTGCACAGATCTTTCACTTCCTTGGTTAAATTTATCCCTAGGCATTTTATTGTTTTTGGTGCAAGTGTAAACAGGATAGTTATTTCTGTTTCAGATGTTTCATTATTAGTGTACAGAAATGCAATTGATTTCTGTATATTGATTTTATATCCTGCAACTTTACTGAAATTGTTGATTAGTTCCAATAGTGTTTTGGCTTACTCTTTGGGATTTGTGTATACAAAATCATATCATCTGCAAATAGTGAGTTTTACTTCTTCCTTTCCAATTTGGATGATTTTACTTCTTATTCTTGCCTTATTGCTCTAGCTAGGATTTCCAAAACTATACTGAATAATAGTGGTGAGAGTGGGTATTCTTGTCTTGTTCCTAATCTTAGAGCAAAAGCTTTTAATTTTTCCCCATTGAGTATAATGTTTGTTGTGGGTTTGTCATATATGTCCTTTATTATGCTGAGGTATCTTCCTTCTATGCCCAATCTGATGAGGGTTTTTATCATGAAAGGATGTTATATTATGTCAAATGCTTTTTTGCATCTATTGTGATAATTGTGATTATTTGATTTTTATATCTCATTCTATAAATCTGATGTATTACACTAATTTACTTGAGTATGTTGAAACAGTCTTGCATTCCAGGGGTAAATTCCACTTGACCACATGTGTATAATCCTTTGAAAGTGTTTTTGAATTCAGTTTCTAAAATTTCATTGAGAATATTTGCATCTATATTCATCAGGGATATTGGTCTATAATTTTCTTCTTATAATGTCCTTATCTGACATTGTTTTCGGGATAATGCTGGCCTTCTAGAATGAGTATGGAAATGTTCCCTCCTCTTCAGTTTTTGGAAGAGTTTGAGAAGAATTCGTGTTAATTCTTAAATGTCTGGTAGAATTTACCAGTGAATCCATGTGGTCCTGGGGCTTTCTGTGTTGGGAGTTTTTTGATTACCAATTCACTCTCTTAACTTGTTATGACCTGTTTAGATTTTTATTTCTTCCTGATTCAGTCTTTGTAGGTTGTGTGTTTCTAGGAGTTTATCTTTTTTCTAGATTATCTAATTTGTTGACATATAACTGTTCATAGTCATCTTTTATGATCCTATGCATTGCTATAGTATCAGTTGTAATGTCTCCTCTTTAATTTCTAATTTTATGTAGTCTCTTTTTTATTCTTAGTCTAAAGCTTGTAGACACTGCTTATCTTTAAAAAAAAACAGCTTTAGTTTCACTGCTTCTTTCTAGTGTTTTTCTATTTTATTTCCACTTTGATCTTTGTTATTTCCTTCTGCTAACTTTGGGCTGAATTTCTTCTTTTTTCTAGTTCCCTGCAGTATAAAGTTGGGCTGTTTATTTGGGATCTTTCTAATATCTTAACATATACATTTATCACTATAAAGGTAGGGTTGTGGGTTTTTTTAGATCTTTATTACTTAATATAGGCATTTATATTTTCCTCTATGAACTGCTTCTGCAGCATCCCATAGGATTTGATATTTTCCATTTTTATTTGTTTTGAGATAATTTTTCAGTTTTCTTTTCATTTCTTCTTTGACTCAATTGTTGTTCAGAAGTATGTTGCTTAGATTCTACATATTTATATTTTAGAGTTTCCAGCTTTCCTCTTGTTGATTTCTAGTTTCATACCATACGGTCGGAAAAGATAGTTGGTATGATTTCAATCTTCTTAATTTGTTAAAATTTGTTTTTGGTGTCCATCATACTATCTATCCTGGAGAATGTTCCATGTGCACTTGAGAAGAATGTTTATTCTGGTGCTGATGGATGGAATATTCTATATATGTCTGTTAAGTCCATTCGGTCTAAAGTATGGTTCAAGTCCAATGTTTCCTTGTTGATTTTTTGTGGGGATGATTTATCTATTGCTGACAGAGGGGATTGAAGACCCTTACTATTATGGTGTCTTTTATTTTTCCTTTCAGATCTGTTAGTTTTGCTTAATATATTTAGATGCTCTCATATTGGGTGCATTTATATTTATGATTGTTAAATCTTCTTGATTTGTTGGTCCCTTTATCACTGTATAATGCCATATTTTGCCCTTGTTATCATTTTTGGCTTGATATCTATTTCATCCAATGTAAGTATGACTATCCCACTTTTTAAAAAATTTCTACTTGAATGAAATTTCTTCTTCCATCCCCTCATGTTGAGCCTATGTGTGTCTTTAAAACTGAAATGAGTGTCCTTAGGCAGCATATTATTGGGTCTTCCCTTTTTAATCCAGCCAGCTACTCTGTGCCTTGTGATTGGTAAATTTAATCTATTTACATTTGGAGTGATTATTGATATGTAAGGACTTACAAATTAATCCAAGGCAAAAGATAAGATGGAATTAGTATCTCCATTGTTTCTTTTTCCCTCTGTTTCTGACAACGTTTATAAATTTGTGTTTTCCATGGTATATGTCCAGTCTTCCCTTTTTTGATGCTTTGTGAAACTCCTAGATTTTTGCTTTGAGGTTACCATGAGGCTCTCTTAAAACATCTCACAGATAAAGCAGTCCATTTTATGCTGATAGCAACTTATCATTGTTTGCCTATAAACATTTCACACTTATATTCCTCCCCTTTTATATTTTTGATGTTGCTATTTACCTCTTTTTATGCTATGTATATGTTAACAAATTATAGTGGCTATAGTTACTTTGAATATTCTTTTCTTTTAAATGTTATACTACAGTTAAGTGGTTAAATCACTATTCTAATATAGAGTTACAGTTTTCTAATTCTGATTGTTTCTTTTTCACCTGTACCAGAGTGTTGTGTAGTTTAAAATAATTGTATGTTACTGATTAGCATATTTTCATTTCACCTTGAATAACTCCTCTAAGCATTTCTTGCAAGGTAAGGTCTAGTGGTAAGCTCCCTCAAATTTTTATTTGTCTGGCAAAACCTTTACTTCCCCATCATATCTGAAGGATAACTCTGTCAGATAAAAATTGCCAGCCAAGAATACTTTATCTTTCCATACTTTGAATATGTCATTTTACACTCTCCCAGCCTGCACATTTTCTACTGATAAGTCTACTGTTAATGTAATGGTGGTTCCTTTGTAAGTTACTTATTTTCCCCACCTGGCTGCCATTAAGTCTTTATTGATTTCTGACAGTTTTGTTATAGTGTGACTTGGAAAAGGTCTTTTTTCAATGAGATAATAGGGTGTTCTATTAGCTTCTTGGACTTGTATGTCAAATTCCTTTCCCAGGTTTGGGAAGTTCTCAACTATTATTTCTTTAAATAAACCTTATGCTGCCTTCTTCCTCTCTTTTCCTTCTAGTACACCAATTATTTTATATTTGCTTCTCTGATTGAATCTGATTGATTGCTCTTGTAGGGTTTCTTTGTTGTTTTTTTTTTTTTTAATGTAGTTCTCTCCCCTCTTGTAAATTAACTATTTCTATATTCCTAGTCTCCAAGTCACTTTTTCTTTCTTTAATCTGCTCTGCCCGGTTACCAATGCTTTCTATTGTATTCTTCATCTTATTCATTGAATTGTTAAGCTCCAAAATTTGTTGGTTCTTTTTTATAATTTTGATGTTTTTGGTAAAGAAATCTTTATTTTCATTGACTTTATTCTTGAGTTCATTGAATTGCCTGAATTTTCTTATAGCTTGTTGAATTTTTTCACAATAGCTATTTTTAATTGTTTATCAGTTAGATTACAATATTCCATTCCTTCCAGTTCCATTTCTGGAGAATATAATTTTCTTTTTGTGATACCATATTTCCTTGATGTTTTTTCCAAAGTATTTGAATATATCCATTTATGCTTTCACATTTGAAGTAGAAGACTCCCTTTTAAGTTACGGTTTTCTTTATTTTTTAATTGAAGTATGGTTGATGTACAATATTACATAAGTTACAGGTGTACAATATAGTGATTCACAATTTTTAAGGTTATACTCCATTTATAGTTATAAAATATTGGCTATATTCTCTGTGCTGTGCAAAATATCCTTGTAGTTTATTTAATACATAATAATTTGTACCTCTTAATCTCCTACCCCTATATTGTCCCTCCCCTTTTCCCTCTCCCTACACTGGTAACCACTAGTTTGTTCTGTATATCTGTGAGTCTGCTTTTTTTGTTATATTCACTAGTTTGTTGTATTTTTTAGTCCACATAAAAATGACACAGTATTTGTCTTTCTCTGTCCCACTTATTTCCCTTAGCATAATACTCTCCAAATCCATCCATGCTACTGCAAATGGCAAAATTTCATTCTTTTTTATGGCTGAGTAGTATTCCATTGTACATATATACCACATCTTCTTTACCCATTCATCTGTTGACGGAAACTTAGGTTGCTTCCATATCTTGGCAACTGTAAATAATGCTACTATGAACATTGGAGTTCATGTATCTTTTCAAATTAGTGTTTTAAGGTTTTCCAGACATATACTCAGGAGTGGACTTGCTGAGTCATATGGTAGTTCTATTTTTGTTTTTTTGAGAAGCCTCCATAATGTGTCCACAGAAGCCTCCATAATGTGTCCCACAATTTACATTCCCAACAACAATGTATGAGTGTCCCCTTTTCTCCACATCCTCTCCAATATGTTTTTATTTGTGTTCTTTTTGATGATAGACATTCTGAGGTGATATCTGTAGTTTTAATTTTCATTTCCCTGATGATTAGTGATGTTGATAATTTTTTTATGTGCCTGTTGGCCATCTGCATTTCCTTTATGGAAAAATGTCTATTCAGTTCTTCTGCCCATTTTTTGATTGGGTTTGTTTTTTTGATGTTGAGTTATATGAGCTATTTATATATGTTGGATATTAACCCCTTACTGCTAATATCATTTGCAAATATTTTTTCCCATTCAGTAGACTGTCTTTTCATTTTGTCGATGGTTTCCTTTGTTGTGTAAAAACTTTTAAGTTTAATTAGGTACCGTTTATTTTTGCTTTTATTTCCTTTGCTTTACTAGACAGATCCAAAACAAGTATTGTTACAATTTATGTCAAAGAATGTTCTGCCTATATTTTCCTCTAGGAGTTTCATGTTGTTCGGTCTTACGTTTAGGTCTTTAATCCATTTTGAATTTATTTTTGTATATGGTATTAAAGAATGTTCTAATTTCATTCTTTTACATGTAGCTGTCCAGTTTTCCCAGTCCCACTTATTGGAGAGACTGTGTTTCCTCCTTTGTATATTCTTGCCTCCTTTGTTGTAAACTAATTGAACATAGGTGCGTGGGTTCATTTCTGGGCTTTCTATGCTGTTCCATTGATCTATAATTCTGCTTTTGTGCCAGTACCACACTGTTTTGATTGTTGTAGCTTTATAGTATAATCTTAAGTCAGGGAGCATGATTCCTCCAGCTCTGTTCTTTTTTTTCTCAAGGTTATTTTTGTTAGGGTCTTTTGTGTTTCCATACAAATTTTAAAATTATTTGTTCTAGTTCTGTGAAAAATGACATTGGTATTTTGATATGGGTTGCATTGAATATGTAGAATGCCTTGGGTAGTATGGTTATTTTAACATTATTAATTCTTCCAATCCAAGAACATTGTATATCTACCTTTCCATTTATTTATGTCATCTTAAATTTCTTTCTTCAATGCCTTATAGCTTTCCAAATTCTAGTTTATTTTTAATTTGGATCTTACAATTCAATAGACTACTAGAAAAAAAATATTCTAGAAGTGGTGTTACAGCTCAACTTTGTGGTTTGTCCTACCCACATGCTCTCAGAATTTGCACAAGGAACTGGCAGTGGAGTACGGGGACATGGGCTTAGCAATTAAGGATTTGGTGGTACCCACAACCTGGTAGGTAAATCCTCGATTGGGGTACACCCAAAAGTCTGTGGGTGGACGTCCTGCTGAAGTCTTTTATTTCTTTCATTTCTTTTTTTAAAATTTGTATTTTATATTGGAGTATAGTTGATTAACAATGTTGTGGTAGTTTCAGGTATACAGCAAAGTGATTCAGTTATACATATACATTTATCTATTCTTTTTCAAATTCTTTTCCCCTTTAGGTTATTAGAGAATATTGAGCAGAGTTTCCTGTGCTATACAATAGGTCCTTGTTGTTATTTATTTTAAACGTAGTGTGAATATGTCAGTCCAAACTCCCAATTTATCCCTCCCCACAACTTTTCCCCTTTGGTACCCACATATTTGTTTTCTATGTCTGAGTCCATTTCTATTTTGTAAATAAGTTTATTTGTATCATATTTTTGGATTCCACATATAAGTGATATCATATGATATTTGTCTTTCTCTGACTTCCTTCACTTAGTATGATAATCTCCAGGTCCATCCATGTTGCTACAATGACATTCTTTATTCTTTTCAATGGCTAATATTTCATCATATATATGTACCACATCTTCTTTATCCATTCCTCTGTCATTGGACATTTAGGTTGCTTCCATGTCTTGGCTATTGTAAATAGTGTTGCCATGAACATTGGGGTGCATGTATCCTTTTGAACCATGGTTTTCTCTGGATATATGCCCAGGAGGGGGATTGCTGGATCATATGGTAGCTCTATTTTTAGCTTCTTAAGGAATTCCATACTGTTTTCCATAGTGGCTATACCAATTTACATTCCCACCAACAGTGTAGGAGGGTTCCCTTTTCTCCACACCCTCTCCAGCATTTATTGTTTGTAGACTTTTTGGTGATGGCCATTCTGACAGGTGTGAGATGATATCTCATTGTAGTTTTGATTTGCATTTCTCTAATTAGTGATGTTGAGTATCTTTTCATGTGCCTCTGGGCCATCTGTATGTCTTCTTTGGAGAAATGTTTATTTAGGTCTTCTGCCCATTTTCTGATTGGATTGTTTGTTTTTTTGATATTGAGCCACGTGAGCTGTTTGTAGATTTTGGAGATTAATCCCTTGTCAGTGTCATCGTTTTCAAATATTTTCTCCTATTCTGTGAGTTGTCATTTTGTTTAAAGATTCCTTTGCAGTGCAAAAGCTTTTGAGTTGAGTTAATTAGGTCCCATTTTTATTTTGATTTCCATTACTTTAGGAGATGGATTCAAAAAGATATTGCTGTAATTTATGTCAAAGAGTGTTCTGCCTATGTTTTCCTCTAAGAGTTTTATAGTATCCACTCTTACATTTAGGTCTTTAATCCATTTTGAATTTATTTTTGTGTGTGGTATTAAAGAGTGTTCTAATTTCATTATTTTACATATAGCTGTCCAGTTTTCCTAGTAGCATTTATTCAAGAGACTGTCTTTTCTCCATTGTATAGTCTTGCCTCCTTTGTCATAGATTAATTGACCATAAGTGTGTGGGTTTATTTCTGGGTTTTCTATCCTCTCCCATTGATCTGTATTTCTGTTTTTGTGCCAGTACCATACTGTTTTAATGGCTGTAGCTTTGTAGTATAGTCTGAGGTCAAGGAGCCTGAGTCTTACAGCTCTGTTTTTCTTTCTCAAGATTGATTTGGCTATTCAGGGTCTTTCATGTCTGCACACAAATTGTAAAATTTTTTGTTCTAATTCTGTTAAAATGCCATTGGTAATTTGATAGGGATTGCATTGAATCTGTAGATTGCCTTGGGCAGTATAGTCATTTTGACAATATTGGTTCTTCCAATCCAAGAGCATGGTATAGCTTTCTGTTTCATCTTGAATTGCTTTAATCAGTGTGTTATAATTTTCTGAGTACAGGTCTTTTGCCTCCTTAGGTAGGTTTATTCCTAGGTATTTTATTCTTTTTGATGTGATGGTAAATGGGATTGTTTCTTTAATTTCTCTTTCTGATCTTTCATTGTTAGTGTAGAGAAATGCAACAGATTTCTCAGAACCTCCTGCTGAAGTCTTAAAACTGACAGCAAAAATCTTATTCTTGACAGACAGCCTGCTTCCTTTTTCTCTCCCTCCTCTGTAGTCAGAGAGGTCCTGCCTCAGACTTCTGAGAACTGTGTCCCTACATCTGCAACCTGCACAAATGGAACAGCCAAGCAGTCACTCGCCACCTTTGTTTTCCTCCTCCTCTGTGGGAGAGGTTTCTGCTTTCCACAACCTTTGCCAACGAGGTCACCGCAGATGCCACCAAAAGCTTAGCACCTTGCAGTGTCACTCTATGCAGGGACTGCCTTGGTGAATTTTTCCCTTTCCTCTACTTCTAAACTTGATGTGTATGAAAGTAAGGGACAATCCAGAAAAGGAAAGAAAGCCTGCCCAAGCCCCAAGCTATGCTTTTTCAAGGTTCTTTTGAATTCACAGAATTGTCTGTGGGGAACTGCATCTCAGGATTTGAAGAAGGCAAGATAATGAGTTGCCTATGGAAGACTAGAAAATAAAACAGCAAGTCAAAACAAGACTGGTATCATGTCTGATTCAGGAATGATCACCTAGTCTCTCAAATATATGAGAAGGAGATGGCTTTAAGAATGAGTGTTTTAAACTACACTCAGTGTCAAAATATATTTATAGTTAAAGTGTAATAGAAAGTAAATATTTATATTTCAATTTTTTGAAATATAATTATAATCAATTAAATATATACCTACTACCTTATTTGCCTGGCACTGTTTTAGGGACTGCTGATATGGAATTTCCTATTTCTTGGATCTTACACTTTAAAGGAGGAGAAATACATAAAAGTTACTAAACCAACTAACCCTCAAAATAATTTCAGAAAGTGATAAATAAGTGAGGAAAACAGATTGTACAAGGTGAGATAAAGAGACACAGCCAGTGGAACAGGACTACTTTCTTTAGATTAGAGGATGATGAAAGATCTGAGAGAATAATATTTGATATGAGACATGAAAGGAGAAGGGAAAACAAAGGATTGTTCCCTCTGCCTGAGACAAATACTCCAAGAGATTTAAGCTGGAATGAATTTGTTATGTTCAACAAAAAGAAGAGGAAATAAGGGAGGCTCTAATGCAGTAAAAAACAGAGAAGTATAAAATGAGGGGAAAAAATAGGTTGGTAGTTAATTGATATTGTAAAGCACTGGTTATCAAACTTAAGCACATATGGAGAATTTAAAACAAACACACAATCAGATTGCTAGGGTACCATTCTAGATCTTCTAATTCAGTAGGTCTGGTGTGGCCCCAAATTTTCATTTTTTAAAATTTTTATTGAAATATAGTTGATTTACAATGTTGTATTAGTTTCAGGTGTACAGCAAAGTGATTCAGTTATATATTATATACATATATATATGTATATATATATATATATATTCTTTTTTAGATTATTTTCCATTATAGGTTATTACAAGATATTGAGTATAGTTCCCTGTGCTATACAGTAAGTCCTTGCTGGTTATCTATTTTATATATATTAGTGTGTATATTTTAATCCCAAACTCCTAATTTATCCCCCCTTCCCCTTTAGTAACCACACATTTGTTTTCTGAGTCCACTTCTGTTTTGTAAATAAGTTCATTTGTAACATTTTTTTGGATTCCACATATAAGTGATATCATATGATATTTGTCTTTGTCTGACTTCCTTCACTTAGTATGATAATCTCCAGGTCCATCCTTGTTGCTGCAATGGCATTCTTTCATTCTTTTCTATGGCTGAGTAATATTTCTTTGTATATATGTACCACATCTTCTTGATCAATTCATTTGTTGATGGACACAGGTTGCTTCTATGCCTTGGCTATTGTAAATAGTGCTGCTATGAACACTGGGGTGTATGTATCTTTTCAACTTAGAGTTTTCTCCAGTCTAGTAGGGGGATCACTGGATCATATAGTAACTCTATTTTTAGTTTCTTAAGGAATTCCATACTGTTCTCCATAGTGGCTGCACCAATTTACATTCCCACCAACAGTGTAGGAGGGCTCCTTTTCCTCCATACCCTCTCCAGTATTTACTATTTGTAGACTTTTTGATGATGGCCATTCTGGTGGGTGGAAGTGATACTCCATTGTAGTTTTGATTTACATCTTTCTAATAGGGATGTTGAGCATCTTTTCATATGTCTGTTGCCCATCTGTATGTCTTTTTTTGAGAAATGTATATTTAGATCTTCTGCACATTTTTTAATTTTTTTTTTTTGATGTTGAACTGTATGAACTGTTTGTATATTTTGGAAATTAATCTCTTGTTGGTTGCATTGTTTGCAGATATTGTCTCCCATTCCATAGTTTTTTTTTTTCTTTTTGGTTTTGTTTTGTTTATAGTTTCCTTTGCTATGCAAAAGCTTTCAAGTTTAATTATATCTGATTTGTTTGTTTTTATTTCCATTACTCTAGGAGATGGTGCTAAAAAATGTTGCTATTATTTATGTCAAAGAATGTTCCGAATATGTTTTCCTCTAGGAGTTTGAGTATCCAGTCTTACATGTAGGTCTTTAATCCCCCCAGGTAGTGCTGAGGCTTCTGGTCTGAAGACCTACCTGGTGGACTGATGGCGTAGATCTTTGAACACAGGACAGGAAATTTGCATTTATCGTATTGTTCCTAAGTGTAATGGAAAGCCATAGGTAACTTGGAGCAATAGCCCCTGAATGAAGAATAAATTGGAGGAAGGGATTAAAGAATGAATGTATATTATATGCTCAACCTATTTTTTATCTTTGGCTCTAAAATCTATCTCCTGTAGACAGCATAGAGTTAGATCCTGTGTTTTCTTTTTTTATACCAGTCTGACAACATCTGTCTTTTGAGTGGATTGTTTTATCCATTTACATTTAATGTTTTTATTGATATGGTTGGATTTAGGTCTGCCATTGTGCTTCTTTGTTCTATATGTCTCATTATTAATTTGTTCCTCTATTCTTCCTTTACTAATTTCTATTAAGTGGATATTTTCTAGTATAACATTTAAATTTCCTTAATAATTTTTAACTGTTTTTTAACTGTGTTTTTTGAGTTATTTTCTTAGAAGTTGCTTTAGGGTCTAGAAAGCATAGAATACAAAATTAGATTAGATGACAGAAACCGCTAATAGAAAATAATGCTCCAAAATATAAGTAGTTTAACACAATGGAAGTTATTTTTTGCTCCCATATCTCAATATGATTTTTATCTGGCAACTCAATGCAGTGATTCAGGGACATAGATTTCTTCCACCTCTTGGCTCCTCTATTTCTAGGTCTTCCTAATCCTTGATTTTAGCCAATGGATAGGAAAAGATAGGTTAAGCAAAGTCCACTTGCCTCTAAGCCACCTGAGTTCAGAAGTAATGTTGCTCATTTTAATACATAACCCACTGAAATAACTTATCACATTCCTTCCCATTCTGCTGATACAAGAAATTTTAAAAGGTAGTACCTGATTGGGCAGCCAAAGCAACAACTCTGTATGGCAGAAGTGGTGCCTAAATCTTTCTGGTGGACTGAAAGTGGTTCCTGCTATGTGAGGAGACATGCTAGGAAACTACTTTGATTATCTAGGCTAGAGACTTTAGACTAAGATTGTACTGTGAGAGGTAGAGAAAGGATAGATTCAGAATGTGTTATGGAGACAGAATCAATAAATTTGCTAGTGTAAATAATAGTAATGTTATTTACAAATATGCAAAAAAGGTTTGAGAAAGAATGAATTAGTTTTGATACATTAATTCTGAGGTGCTAATTAGATATCCAAACGAAAGCATAAAGCAGGTTTTAGGTTATATGTATTTTGAGTTCAGTAAAGAGGTAGAATCTAGATATATACATTTGGAAGTCACTGGCATAGATATTATATATTTAAAGCCATAAGCAAGATTTTCTAGGGGAAATGTACATATTAGAGAAGTCAGGTCAAGATCTGAGTCCCAGTGGCTCACTAATAGTTTTAGAGGACAGAGAAGGTTGAGCAGCAAGAGAGGATATATATATATATATATATATATATATATATATATATATATATATATATATATATATATTTTTTTTTTTTTTTTTTTTTTTTTTTTTTTTTTGCGGTATGCGGGCCTCTCACTGTTGTGGCCTCTCCCGTTGTGGAGCACAGGCTCCAGACGTGCAGGCTCAGCAGCCATGGCTCACAGGTCCAGCCGCTCTGCAGCATGTGGGATCTTCCCAGACCGGAGCACGAACCCGTGTCCCCTGCATCGGCAGGCAGACTTTCAACCACTGCACCACCAGGGAACCCCAACACCGTCTATATTTTTAAATAGCTTAATTATTTTATTTTGATGCCTACTGTACTTAGTACAGCTAATAATATTGCTTCAGTTTTAATTAATTCACAATAAAAATATTATTTTCATAATGCACTTCCATTACATAAAATGTTATTTTCATAATGCACTTCCATTACATATTTATATCAAAGGATAGAGTCATTAATAGATTTTTTTCCACAGCTAGAGTTAATCAACATAGTTCAGAATTGAAGTCAAAACTCATGATTTCCATCTCTAAGTGATATCATGGAAGCCCTACAAATTGTATCATTGGTCTCATCTTTACCACCTATGAGCTTTTAAACTAATATTGCAGGAAATGTCAGATAATATATATAAATCAGGTCCTTCCATCATGAAAAGCACCAGAGTAGGAAGTAAATTCAATTTTTTATTTCTCCTATAGGCATAGAGAATTCATTGTCTAATATATATATATATATATATATATATATATATATATATATATATTTAAATGTTTTCAGGTTGACCCTAGAAACTTCCAGCTGAAACCTGAATTTTGATATTTTTGCTATATTTTGCTAATAATGCTAACATTATTCAAATTCACCTTTGGGTAAGCTGGTCTGAGGTAATTATATTTTTCTCTATGTAAGGACTACAGACTGTAATGAAATAATCCCTTGCAGCCAAAACCATTTCTTAATGAGCAAAGTGAATTTCAGAAATGACCTTGAAGCTCTAGACAAATTACAAAATATTGATTTATCAGAAAAAATTGGTATCAGACTAGCTGAGACAGATTTGCATCATTTAAAGATGTCACTCAGGATTTCCCTAAAAGTCAAATACTTGAGTCATAATATAATGTAGTATGAATAATATAGAGGACTTCCTCTACCATTAGACACATGGGTCTTTGGTTTTCTGCTTTCCACAGTTTATAAAGGAACTAAACTTGTTTGAAGTAAAGTTATTAAAAACAACTTGTTATACAATGGTTATTGACCTAGTTTTATGAAAACAACTGTTTTGTCGTCTTTCTCTCCAAAGATGTTTTACTGAATTTTATTTCTTATTTATATATTTGGATTGTCTTCCAATCAGTGATTTTCTTTTCCTTTGTTGTAAACATCAGTGCTTCAGGGAGAGAAACCCGGAAGTCAAATGGAATTAATGGAATTTGATGTTCATCTTTTCATTTATCAGTTGAATCTAGTTATCCATACTTTTAGAGAATATAGCTAATATTTTATAATATGTATAATCCATATGCATCTATGTGTAAAATGTGTATTTTGTGTATAATTACACTTAAATACTCTGTCATGCTAGATAACAATACAGATATTACACAACTGCAAATGGAATTACATCTGATGATGTGAGCAGCAGAAGGGAGAAACTACAGTGCTACAATGAGAAGGATGAAAGAAAATTTGCACCAAAAATGAGAAAGATAGATAGTCGTTGAAGAGAAACAGAACAGTAAGGGGCAAAACATTTACTTAGTTACTGTGATTAGTGAAGAGTTGATTTTCTATTCTACCACTACATTTCCAGCATGAGCATTTTCCCTTGCATTAAGTGTAGTTCAGTAAATTTTCTTTAAATGATTGATTTTCCTTTTCTAATTCTATTCCTGAAAATTCATAGACCACAATAATAGCTTCAGGAAGGTTCTGAGCTTAATTTGATCAGATCTAAGTGGAACTTCAATGCATTATCTCATACTCTGAATCTACTTTACCTTATTGTAGTTTATACCTCCTTATTACTGTAGCTCTCCAAATTTTCAGGATTTGGGGCGATTGCTGGGCATAGCATCTTTTACCCTAGATAAATGGATGTTGGAAAATAAGCATCAAGAAATATCAAGACAAACAGAGGGGGGCCAAAGGAGGATGGAGAGGAGGAAAAGATTGCTGTAGCTCTTAGCTGAAAGCAGTCATCAAAAAGTAGATAATTGCCAAGGGAAAGAGGAGAACTTAGTTATAGGTTTACTATGGGAAAATGATGAATATGGTAAGAGAAAGAGGAATAATAATAAAGCAGTGTATTCTCCATCATAATGACTGGTTTAGGGGAAGGGTTTGCAAAGGCCAGAGGAGGATTTAGTTGAGAAAGAATGGAAGATAAGAGGAGGAAAAGTGAAAAGAACAGAGGTGAGATAGAATTAAGGAAGCTATTTTTCATAATAACACCTTTAAGAATGTTCTAAGGTAATATTCAGAATGAATGAATATGTCTATCCATAATAATAGGAATGTTTAGATCTCTTATGGATTATAAACTCCTTGGTGGCAAAGACCTTAACAAACCTTTTAATCAGCATGAAATACAATTATATGCACCTTGTGCATATAAGAGATCGGGTGGCATGAGATATCTGCAGTAACATAGATTACGTGGAAGCAGAAGAGGATTGATGGCTGTCAATATGTAAAGTGATAAAGATGAATCAGTGACTTCTTTAGGAAGACAACAGGGTCTGTAACCACTAACACCTTCTTTTGGTTTACTAAAAATTGCACTCAGTCACTGTTTCCTGTGTACTGTGCTTTTTGCATATGTAAACTCACATCCATATAGTCCATGTGAAAAAGTAATGTGAAAGCCAAATCTGGTCACCATTCATTGAATTCAAATGTTAAAGGAAAAATTGTGGTGATTTAACATGAATTTAAATTTGGTCATGATTACAGGCAGAAAATTACAGGCAGAAAAAAGCACTCTGCTTTAAAATCTAGAGATAACCGAAAGACATGGCAGCCAGGTCAACAGTAGTCGTTTAATTGATAGACATCACAGGCTGGTAGATGTTAAGATCACCTCAGTCAGGAAGAAAAATAAGGAAGTGATGTTTAGGAAGGAAATGGTATCACTAATATGTAGGTTTAAGCCACGCAAAGCAGCATGGGGGCATGACAATGTGGAAGATATTTTTATACATGTACATGATGAGAGAGAGAGTATGTGTTGTCAATTTGATATAGAATCCTAGAATCTATGCAAAGAAGAGACTTTTTCTCTAAGTCCTATTCCCTCCTGATACAGAAAAATCTTCTGCAAAAATATCTATTATTGGACAGTTCCATTATTGGGGAGATTTTGTAACTTTAGGCTAAAAACACTTCATTTTTAAGATTTTACTTTAATTATTCCTTTTAATGGTTCATGTAATAAAATTACTTTCTTCAAATAGCAGAAATGTATAATTTTGATGAGAGTAATATTTCATTAATCCATCTCTTTTTCCCAACACTGTATCCCTAGTTGTAAATCACATTACATTGCTTTCCATCCTTCACCATAGGATTTGGCATGCTTTAGTTTGAAATATTTTTTCTCAAGTTATGTAGGATGAAATTCTTTCAAGGAAACAATCTTGCTTTACGCACGATGCAAACGAAAAAAAAACCTTTAAATTTTACTCGAGAAGGTGTCTATCATTAATTAATGCTAAATAAAGAGCATAGTATTTAGTTTTTCACTGTGGGCTTTTGGTAGTTTCAATTTGAATTTACATGTATCAGACACACCCAAACTTGAGTGTAAGTGCAAAATGTAATCTTAGTACTTTCTGCTATGTATGTTTTGTTGATATATATTTCACATAACTATACATATTTATATATTTTTATTTCCACATCAAGAATTAACTGCATATATTCAATATCTTCACCTACTTCATTGTACCATAAAATAAAGGAAAATTAAATTTTTGAGTAAAATTAATTCATAAGTTTAGAAGGTATGCTTATATGGTATCCATATAGAATAAAGTGTTTATACTCCTATGACAAAGAAAATAACTTAAACCAGGAAAGGTATAAGGTTTTCAAAGGAAAGTCAGCACAGATTAATTGTTTTGTAGCACTCCATTAAAAAATTACCTCAAATGACTTCACTTAATCATCATGTCAGTTACTGTTGATTGACCTTGGGCAAGTCACATAGCCTCTTTGGATCTCAATCTCCTTGTCTCTAAAATTAAAAGGCTAAGTTTGACAGAGTCCAGTGTCTTTCACTGTCCTTGAAGTGTCTACATTTTATGGTCTGAAAATGTACTGATAAGTTTTATATGAAAAACTCAGCAAATGATAATAAATTTAATATATACTTAGTATTCCACAAAGACATGTGAATGCCTTTTTAACAATAAAATATTTCAATGATAGATACTATTTTATAAAGCAGTATTTCAAAAGACAGTAACAGTATAAGAGAAAGAATAAGATCCAGGATGAAATAATATATTAAGAAAATATTAGTAGACTTTGGCTAAAATATGTTCAGATATCTTCACCTTAAACTTGAACAGGTATTTTATTATTACTAAACTTTAATAAAAGCAAACTTTGATTTCTTCAAGAATAGACATGCATTGACTTTATCTGGATTACTTCTTACAGTGACAGTGCACAAAAGAAGCTCAATAATTTCTTTTTGAATATAAAATGTATATTTAGAACTCATATTGTGCACCCTTGCTACCCATTAGAAAGTAATATATAATATAGCACAGTGGTTAAGAGTATGAATCTTAGAGCTACAGTAACCGACTCTAAACCCCGACTCTGATACTTGCAAGTTGTATGGCTTAGAGAAGTGACATGAGCTCTTTGTGACTCAGTTTCTTCACACAGCTTTTATGAGGGTAAATGTGGGTTGTATATGCAAAGAGCATAGAACAGTGCCTGGCACAGAGTAAGTACAATAAAAGTGCTAGCTGTTTTGACATTATGTCATTTTTTTTTACTTATTTTTTAAAATTTTTCTTCTTATTATATAAATATAGAGGGATATAGTCAATTAGAATTTTTCATGCCTAATAACCTTATGTATTTAAGCTATGGACTTCACTAGTTATGTTAAGACCTTTTTGTTTTAACAAGAATAGCTGGGATAAAAGCAAATTTACATTTAACCAAGCATATATCATAAAATGTGCCTATTACTTCATTTCAAATAAGAGAAGGAAGAGCAGAATATATTCCTCAAAACTCTGTTTACAATAAATGAAACCTGTATAACAAGAGGTAAAACCTCCATGTTTCAGATGTGGAATAAAGCATTTAATCCACCTATGGAACAAATATTCATTAAATGCCTATGTACATGACACTGAACATCCTGTTCTATAAATATGAAACTGTCCCTGCCCTTAAGGAGATATGATTTATTAAATGAACTTATACTCCAAGGCAACAAGAAACTCAATAATATTCAGAGAGGCCATGGGGAGAGGTCTCAAAAACAACACCATACAGCACATAAGAGAGGTGGCATTTGGAGTAGGACAATGTAAGATGGATGAGATAGAAGATAAACATTCCAGGCAAAAGGAATAGCCTAAGGCAAGACAGAGAAAAAAATGGGTGATGTGAAGGCAAAAACAATTAGATGGTATTGAATTCTCATGAGTGAGAGTGAAGTAAATTCACAAATATGTTTAAATAATTCTCTTATCAAGGAAAATTTAACTATAATTAATGAATTTCTATTTTTTTCTCTTATTGAAAATACTAACTCATATTACACTTTACTAGAATCAGTAAAGTAATAAGTGTTTGTTACTTAATACAGAGAGAAGAAAAGACATGAAATAAAACCCTTTGGCTTAGACTCCAGTTTAAGAAGTATTGATGTCTTTGGAGTTAACTGTCTCATAAAAAAATAAATACATTCTCAGCAAGAGTAAAGAAAGCTCTATATTCTGGTTAAAGTAAAGGAAAGATCAAATACAGAGAAGTAAACTTTAAGTAAGTTTAGAAACCATTTTCTAACTATGTAGTGCAGTACAGTTCTTTGCAGTAGTATGAAATTACTTTTAGAAAAGTAACTTAATTAGTTTTGTTTCATGTTTAAAACCTTCCATTACTAATAGTAGAATAAGAATCAATGTAAGAGCGTATACCTTGAATTCAAAGGATATTATTTTTCTTTTTAGGATATTCTCTTACTGCTAAGCAATCTAATAAAACATAGCATCTGAAAAAATATATCAAAGCATTTTTAATCTTTTGGAAGGAAGGAAGGAAAGAAGGGCTGAGAGGAAAAAGAGAAAGGGGTAAGAGGTGAAGGTGAGAGAGGAGAGAGTTTTCCTAATCATTTAGCATTTTTATATCTGGAACAAAAATATTCTCCTTGAAAGATTACTTGCTCCAGTGGTTTTAATGGGCATTTTAAAGGTGGCCTTGTTCTCGTACTAAAATTCAAGGCCACTGAGAAAAACATATCTTTTCCTATGAAAATAAGCAAGTTCATGAACCTTCTAGAGAGCATATGGTCACTACTAATCTAGCAACTTAATCCTCTCCTTTGGGCCTCTTATTCTGTTTCAGGTTATCTATCCTTGCCTCCAGGCAGGACTAACAACTAAGTCATGTAAGACAGATGGGTTTCTAGCTAGTCAAGATATCCAGAGAAGTCATTTTCACAGCCTCTCAACATTAATCAAAACAACCAGCCCCAGAATTTAGGAGAAATAGCATAACATTCCAAGCAGGCAAAACTTATTAGTAAAGAAACACAAATTATATACTTTGCATACTATGTAAGGCTCTTTTCAGGTCCAGACCTAAGCTTTCTTTTGTTTCTGAATGTCATTTTTTGTTATGATTTTTTAAAGCCTTAAAGTCAGAGTGGTGATTTCTTCTCCCCAATCATTTTGATCCTCAAAAGATTGGAAAATTGTATTTTCTAAATAACAATGTGAAATTTCACAAAGGGAAAGGCAGCTGTCACAAAATAAAATTTAAATAAAATATGGAAAAATCCAAGCTGCTTAACTGACTTTTAAGACTTCCCATCATTTTGCCTTTTCGTGTCATCAGGGTTTACAGCTAATTTAATATTTTCATCCTTCACAATTTCCCATCAACATTCACCACTTCCCCCTGTGCACCAAACATAAAGACCCTCTCCCAGGCTTTGTAGGCATACACGCTGCACATCACACAGTATACCCACCCATTCCTTATCAACATGCCTAAATCTAACGGCATCTATGAAAGTCTCACTAAAAATGACTCCTACAAAATGATGCCTCCTTCTACAGACTGAAAACAATGATAGCAGTGTTTATTAAACTCTATCACTATTTATTATTTACTAGTTAACATAGTTCAAGAACTGTGAGAATTATGATGCACAAATTCACCTGTTCCAAGAGACATTCAATGAGCTAAGTATTATTATCCCTAATTTAAAAATTGAAAAAAATAAACCTAACATGAATAGTAATATTTATCAGCAATTTATTTGGCTCTTACTGTGTCTTAGGCACTGTTCTAAAATAATTCATTTTCCTCTTTCTATTATAGTAAGCTGTTATCCCATGAAATAGATTAGTGATGAACAAACATTTTCAAAGTAGTGTTTGATTATTCATTGTTTGGTTTGACATTGCTAAAAATTCTCTATAATTCCAGGACACTTACCAGATCATGATGACAATGAAATTTTCTCCTCAAAGTGGAACAGTGCTCTACTAAAGAGGAACAGTATGGAGTACTGATTCATATTTAGAACTATCTACCGAATTATTAATAGAATATTAATATAATATTGAAACTTCTAAACAATGAAAGAAGAATGCTGATCTTGGTGATAAACAGTCATGATTCAAGATAGTCACTGAGGAAAAAAATAAAAAGGGTGGGAGGAAACTTTTGGATGTAATGGATATGTTTATGGCATATATTGTGATGATGGTTTCATGGATATATACTTCTCTAACTTATCAGATTGTATACATTAAAAATATACAATGAGATTAGATCACTCCCTAACATGAGATTAGATCACTCCCTAACAAACACCATACACAAAAATAAGCTCAAAATGGATTAAAGACCTAAATGTAAGGCCAGAAACTATCAAACTCTTAGAGGAAAACATAGGCAGAACACTCTATGACATAAATCACAGCAAGATCCTTTTTGACCCACCTCCTAGAGAAATGGAAATAAAAACAAAAATAAACAAATGGGACCTAATGAAACTTCAAAGCTTTTGCACAGCAAAGGAAACCATAAACAAGACCAAAAGACAACCCTCAGAATGGGAGAAAATATTTGCAAATGAAGCAACTGACAAAGATTTAATCTCCAAAATTTATAAGCAGCTCATGCAGCTCAATAACATAAAAACAAACAACCCAATCCAAAAATGGCCAGAAGACCTAAATAGACATTTCTCCAAAGAAGATATATAGACTGCCAACAAACACGTGAAAGAATGCTCAACATCATTAATCATTAGAGAAATGCAAATCAAAAAACTACAATGAGATATCATCTCACACCAGTCAGAATGACCATCATCAAAAAATCTAGAAACAATAAATGCTGGAGAGGGTGTGGAGAAAAGGGAACACTCTTGCACTGCTTGTGGGAATGTGAATTGGTTCAGCCACTATGGAGAACAGTATGGAGGTTCCTTAAAAAACTACAAATAGAACTACCATATGACCCAGCAATCTCACTACTGGGCATATACCCTGAGAAAACCAAAATTCAAAAAGAGTCATGTACCAAAATGTTCATTGCAGCTCTATTTACAATAGCCAGGAGATGGAGACAACCTAAGTGCCCATCATCGGATGAATGGATAAAGAAGATGTGGCACATATATACAATGGAATATTACTCAGCCATAAAAAGAAACGAAATTGAGCTGTTTGTTTATGATGAGGTGGATAGACCTAGAGTCTGTCATACAGAGTGAAGTAAGTCAGAAAGAGAAAGACAAATACCGTATGCTAACACATATATATGGAATTTAAGAAAAAATATGTCATGAAGAACCTAGGGGTAAGATAGGAATAAAGACACAAACCTACTGGAGAACGGACTTGAGGATATGGGGAAGGGGAAGGGTGAGCTGTGACAGGGCGAGAGAGAGGCATGGACATATATACACTAACAAACGTAAGGTAGATAGCTAGTGGGAAGCAGCCGCATGGCACAGGATATCAGCTCGGTGCTTTGTGACTGACTGGAGGGGTGGGATAGGGAGGGTGGGAGGGAGGGAGACGCAAGAGGGAAGAGATATGGGAACATATGTATATGTATAACTGATTCACTTTGTTATGAAGCAGAAACTAACACACCATTGTAAAGCAATTATTCCCCAATAAAGTTGTTAAAATATTATATATATATATATATATATATATATACAGCTTTTTGTACATCATACTTCAGATTTGCTTTAAAAAAGATAGCTGTCGAAGAGTCTCATAATCTCTGTACCTGACTAAATTACTATATTATTTCTGAATATATGTATATTTATTATACACACACAGTTCCCAATTTTACACATGGAGTTACTATTTAAAAAGGTTAATCTAGGTAAATGACAAACCAATCCAGTTTTTAAAGTTATACATTCATTATGATAAACATGATTAAACTAATGGACCTGTAAGACATTGCCTGTCTCCTGTTCAATTTCAGAATTATATTAATTAGTTCAGTACAGTTTAGTAACTTCTTATCAATTATATTAATGTTTTCAGTTTTTTAAAATTTTTTAATACAGCAGTTTCTTATTAGCTATCTATTTTATACATATTAGTGTATATATGTCAATCCCAATCTCCCAATTCATCCCTCCCCACCACTTTCCCCCCTTGTTGTCCATATGTTTGTTCTCTATATCTGTGTCTCTATTTCTGCCTTGCAAACCAATTCATCTGTACCATTTTTCTAGATTCCACATATATGCATTAATATTCGATATTTGTTTTTACTTTTTCTGACCTACTTCACCCAGTATGACAGTCTCTAGGTCCATCCACGTCTTTACAAATTACCCAATTTTGTTCCTTTTTATGGCTGAGTAATGTAGGCTTTCACAGTTCTTTAGTAAAAACTGATGATTGATAATACAATAAAGAGAATAAGTAATTACCTCTATGGAGAGAAAAAGTCTATTGTTCTTTCTTGTCTTTGTACAAAAGTTGATGTGTAATATTTTCAATCTTACTATTTCAATTAACACCTAAAATTAAATCTATAGGTCTATAATTTTAAAAAAAAATCAATAAAATCAAGATAAATAACAAAAAGCTGACACTTAGTGACATCAGAATTTTAAACCATAGGTAAAAGGTTTATATTCCTGCCACTGCTATGAAATGTTCTACAAATTTCAGAATAAGTGGAATTTTAGATACAAAAAAAAAAGTGTTCAAGTGTCAGTTTAACTTGATGTATATTTTGAAAAAAAGTACAAGAATTCTTCATGTCCTAATTTGTTCAGATTTTGAACAGATTCTTTTTCAAAAGACTGTTACTATCTTCATAAAGGAAACAATACAGATTGTATAAAAATGTTTCTAACATTAAGGTTTTCACTTATGTAAGTAAAATGTTTTACAATTTGAAAATGATTTTTTTCTTCATACTTGCTATTATAATACTTAAATGGTGCATAGTAACAAATTTTGCCTCATTACTAATTGTCTTCTTAATAAACTTGATTGAGATGATAAATAGAAATCTACCTCAGTTTGATTAGGAAATATTTTAAGAGTGATTTTATATAGGTATTTTTTCCTCCCCCCAAAATATCTTACCAAATCAAAGAAGGACTCTTTCTTTTATCTAAGCATTGAGTAAACGATGTAAGCTAACCTTAAATTGAAGAAAAATGTTTTCTCTCTTTAGTCCCTGCTAAGAATTCTATATTAAATAGAAATGCCTCACTCTAGGGATGGATGGATTTCTGCTGAATATGATGCATTTTCTTCCGTGGAAATTGTTTTGGGATTCTTTAAGATAAAATCTATATAAAAGTTATTATTTTCGGTTACCTGTCTTGGTTCCTTGATTCCTATATTGGCTATTTCCCAAAGGTAATTTTCATTAAACCTTACACTGTAACACTTCTGGACCTTCACCTCTTTGTGTTTGCTTCAGTCGGTGCTCTCAGACTCAGAAATGTACAGGGAAAGAGGGATCTTTCTTTGATTGATTCAGGGAAGCAGGTGCAAAATTTTGTGACCTGACTTTTTTTCCTGCAAGTTTTCTCTTTCAAGTCCCTTAATCTGATATGAAGAACATGGTAGTCTCTAATCACATTCTAATCTCTATTGGTCTAAATCCAAATAATTTCCTTCCACACCCTGCCTGGTTGAGACTTAAATCCCTTATTATTCAATGATCCTATTTTTAAACTCTGCCTGGGAAAGCAGTGGTGGCTTTTGATGCTAATCCTATTCAGTCCACTGACTCTATCCCCTTCAGGGGAATGGCCAAGGATTTTAAGGGGGAAAATATATAGCCAGCCCCATAATAAGAGAAAGAGGAAAGCTAAGTTAGAATTTTCAAAATTACACAGGATAATAAAAATAGAGCCTTTATATTAAAACCCAAGTATATTTATTCTGATGAGCTGATTGGAAATGACTAGTTAAATCCTTTAGCCACAGTTTTTCATGGCCTGGGAGTTCATAGCTACACAATTGTAGGATTAGAATTTGATTTTATATTTAAGGCAACAGCACTGGCAAGTCCTCAGTCAGACCCTTCAAATGAAAATTAACCTGACCACATTCCATATTCAAATTCTAAATAAATATGTTAATTGCTATGATAAATAACCCTTAAGTTCTTTCTTGACTTTCTGTTTGGATTTTTAAAATGGCCCCAAAATAATAAATTACAAAGAAAAACATACAGCAGAGAAAGCTCTGGATTGGGTGTCAGGACACCTTTGATATGAGTGTAATCTGAATTGCAGAACTGCACAACAGGCAGAGAACTGAATCTCTTAGAGAACCCCTATATCTGTTCAGAAGACCAAGAAAAGGGGATTTTGAGATCCCAGGGGTGAGAGAAAAATCCTTTTTTTTCCTTTCTATTTTTCTTCTCTCACCTCTGCTCTCCGATCAGCCCTAGTCATGGAGATGCACTGCTATGGTGTTGATGATGGCATAGGTTCCTACCCTAAAGAGAGAAAAAACTTATCTTTAGCCAAAGGAACCCCTGTGTTCTGAATCACCACTATTTTATTCTCTTATTATTTGACACCTCACCTCAAGGATGGACCCAGTCGTGTGGAACTGTGTGATAGCACAAGGGCTAAAATTCTGAGGGAAACTATTTTTCCACCCAGAGGAGCTGGGAAACGAGGACCCTGGGAACCAGAAATTGTGGAGGGAGCACTGAAGAAGTGAGAGCTGAAGAAGCAGGTTCCCTAATCTTGTGTATGATGGTCCAATACATGAGCCTGAGCCTACTTCCAAGGTCGACACCCAGTTAGAGTAAAGGATTTGAGAATAGAGCTGTGATGTAAACCACCAAATATTTTAGTCCCAGATGAACTCCTGAGTGGCTCATGCACTGGCAGGCATAAACACATAGCGGAATTTATATGTACACTGACATTGGAGCTACTGCCCACAGAGGATGAAATAGAACTTGCCTTCTGAACCTAATCATTTTAACTGTCTTTTATATAACAACAAGGATTTGACTAGGGCTCATGATCCCCCCAACATAATATTCCAAATGTCCATAGTACAATCCCAAATAATAACATGCCAAAGTTGGGGGATGAGGGGACAAAGGAAAAATTGACTAATCAAGGAGAAAGACAAAATGTCAACCCAAGATTGCCATGACAGTGAGATTATCACACAAAGACCTTATAAGAACTCTTAAGACATAAACTATGAAGTAAACACTCCTGAATGGAAAGTAGAAGTTCATAGTGGAAAAACAGAAATAATAGAAAAGATCTAAATGAAAATTTAGAAATTGAATATAAGATATCTGAATTTTAAAAAATGCTAGATGGCCTCAATAGCAGAATAAAGATGACAGAAAAATGAATCAGTGAAACTGAACATAGAGGAGAAATTTTCTAATAAGAATAGTAGAGAGAAAGAGATTTTAAAAATCAATGAATTAGCCCCTCCCCTCCTACTCAATATTGTGCTGGAAGTTCTAGACAGTATAGCAAGGAAATAAAGAAAAATTAACAAAATAGAGGTTGGAAAAAGTAAAATAAAACTGTCTCTATTAACAAACAATTTATAATTGTCTATGAACTCTCATGGAATCTACACAAAACACTCCTATAACTGATAGGTTAGTTTAGCAAGATAGCAGAATACAAGATTAATGGTACAAAAATCCATTGTTTTTTCTAAATAGTAGCACTGAACACTTGGAAATCAAAGTTTACAAGAGCACATACACAAAATCTTACACAATATGGCCTGAATCTGTCTGATAAAAACTCTAAAACATGGATGAAAGAAATCAAAGAAGACCTAATAAATAGATATACTAAGTTCATAATTGGAAAACTTAAGAATATTATATCAATACTCCTCCTATAGATGAATGTAATCCAAATGAAAATTCCAGAATTTTTTGTAGATATTAAAAACATTTTTCTAAAATTTATATAGAAAATAAGAGTTGAACTCACACTATACAATTTCAAGACTTATTATAAAGCTACAGTAATCAAGAAAGTGTGGTATTGCTGAAGAATGCACATATCAGTAGAACAGAATGGTGAGTTCAGAAATAGACCCACCATATATGAATAATTGATTTTCAACAAAGGTAAAATGTTAATTTAAGGTGAAAGGATAGTCTTTTCAACAAATGGTACTAGAAAAATTGGATATCCATGGATAAATAATTGAATCTTTACCTGTATCTCATACTTTTTGCAGAAATTACCTCAAAATAAACCATAGGTGTAAATGTAAAACCTAAACTTTTAGGAGTAAACATAGGAGAAAATCATTGTGGCTACATTTTAGGCAAAATGTTCTTAGATATAAACCAAAGTGATCTTCACCAAATTGTACTTCATCAAAATAAGCAAATAAACAAATTTTAAAAATAAGCAACATCGCCAAAACTGACAGTAAAAATATAGGTGAAGACGCAGAGCAACTAAAACTATCATACATTGCTGGGGGGAAGGCAAAATAGTATAGCCTCTTTAGAAAGGAGCTTAGTAATTTCTTATAAAGCTAAACATATACAAACTATATGGCCAGTAATCTTGACCATAGGTATCTACCCAAGAAAACTGATAACCTACTTGCGAATGTTTATAGCAGTTTTATTTGTAATTGCAAAAAAATGGATGCAACCCAGTTTTTCTTCAACTGGTAAAAAAAACAAACAAAAAAACTGTGGCACAACTATATGATGAAACACTACTCAACAATAAAAAAGGAGTAAACTACTGATACATGCAACAACATGGACAAACCACAAATGCACAATAAGTGAAATATGCTAGACTAAAAAGACTACAAACTGTATGATTCCATTTTTATGCTGTTCTGGAAAAGGCATGACTATGAGAATGGAGAATAGTTCTATGGTCATTAGGAATGAATAGGGGGAGTGACCAACTTTAAAAAAAGCAATACTAGGAAATGTTTTTTGTTGATGGAACTGTTGATGGTATCTTTATTATAGTTGTGGTTAAATGATTCTATGCCTTTATCAAGACATACAACTGTACACAAAAATGAGTGAATTTTACAGTAGGTAAATATTAAAAAGTATATTTTCTTAACTGTAGTGTCTGTTCTTCCTAGTTTTCTAGCTGTGTCCTCTTTTCCATTTGTTTATTGAAAAAGTAAGTAATTTGCCAAATACTAGAAAATAGATAAACATTTAAAAAACAAAATATATGTTTGCCTTCATGAAGCTTACTTTCTAATGGGAGGAAACTCACAATGGGCATGGTTATTAAGCAAAATATAGAATGTGTTATTTGATGATAAGAGTTAGGAGAAATATAAAACAGGGGAAGGAATTAACAAGTGTTAAAATGGTTGTATCATTTCTTAGAATGGTAGGGAAGATATCACTGGCAAGAGAAAACCTCACTGAGAAAGTAATATTTTAATTAATATTGAATCATCATGAAATCTACATCAGTTGCATTTTTCAGACAGCTGAGGAACGATAAGAAAAACAAATTGTGTTTATATATATAGATCATCCATGATAACAATGTAGAAAAATTAGAGAAAAGGTAGTGAAAATCCCTTCCTAACTTTTATCCATAAGACTTACTATGTCTTCAAGAATCAGCCTAAAAAAAACCTTTAATATTCATAGCCACACTTTGTGTTAAATTGCTCTGAAAATCCTCAGATGGTCACACCTCTTGTTATTAGGAAGCAGTGGTGTAGAAAGAAACAAGGTGTTTCAATAAAATATATGGACAGTTTAATTGCTGATACGACATTTACAAGTATGGGAAATAATGTGATATTTTTATATTATTGCATGATAATTCTGGAAGTTAGCACTAATGATAATAGACAGTCATACTAAATATATATGGGCAAGAAAAAGCATAAATTCAAACTGGCAGAATCAGGTCTTATTTTGAAGCAGCAGAAGTCTTATTTAAAGTGTTCCTGAAAAAATGGAAGGTATTATCAAAGTATAAAGGCATTGGAAACATGATTCCCAATAGAAATACCAATGTAAAAACACATAGAAAATAATCATTAATTTCTTTTGAAAGAATATAATTTGATGATGGTAATTTCAAGCAGTTATTTACTTAAGCTATAGATACTTAATAATACTATTTTTAATATTCTATCATAATAATTTTCATTGTAAATAAGGTATGTTATTAAATGTTCATGCATTTTATTGAAAGGCTTAAAATGGTCTTGATATTTAATTTTCAAATTATAAAACCCTTTTAGTTTGTGTACTGTAGCATAACAGGAAATCTAGGCAGGATAGATCTCTTTATAAACTATTTGTATCTCTTCTTATTTTCAATTTTATAAAATATACTTCCATTAAGTGTATATCTTATAAATTATGCTCTTAAGATTAAAGTGTGAAAATATAGTTCACCACACCCTTAAAAATATAGAGGCATCTCTTTATAGAGAATCAATACTGCACTTAGTCTTGTATCATAATAGCAGTTAAGTATAGGAACTTTACAGTTTAACTGCCTTAAGGATGCTTCTGGCTTTTCCATTTCTATTCTCTAAATTTTGCCTCATTTTAATTTTTCATCTTTCTCTGTGGAGATAAATTTAATATTTTATTATTTGTGCTTGTATGTGCTTGAATGGAGGCCCATAAACCCTTTGCTCTTTTGTACTGTTGTTTCCTTTGAAAATTATTACTTACAATTCTAGGATTTTTTTGCCTTTTCCCCCATTCCTTTACTATTATAATCTCAAAAGGAAAAATGGTCTGAGAAGAAGCTTTGAATATTGGAACTTCTGTACTTGAATACAGGGTTTTTGTCCACCATGCCCCAGAATAATAGCCAGGCTTCATCTAGTGTAGAACAGAAGATCCCAGGACCCAGTAGCACTGATCCTCAAAGGGCTAATTTCTTCTCAGTATTTACAGATGCAGATGTAAGGCAAAGGATACATTAAGGTTAATGATGCTCTGTTTACATCTTACAGATTTGTAAATTATATTACAAATTTTAAATTGATTCTCATAAAAACCCAAGAAGTAAGTATTGTGGACAGTCATTTTCCTTATATTACAACTCAGGATGCTAAAGCTCAGAGAACTTAGGTAGCGTGCCAGAAATCACCCAGCAAGGAAGTTAGTGTCCTAGAACTGAAACCTGGACCTTTAATCTCCCTCACTTCAGCGCAGTGCTTTTTTGCAAAGCATTACATTTAAAATAAAATATACTGAATGAGTTTCTATCAGACTCCACCATAACATAATTGTTGTTCTGATGTTCATGGCAAGGGCACTAAACTTGACTTTATTACTTTATTTATTATATGTGAACTTACCAAAGCATATGTATAATCTGATAATTAAAACAGGTGAAATAACTGGGCTACCAGTAGTTGTTTTTGGTCAAAATAACAAGAAAATCAGATTAATCAATATGAATTTAATATTCTATCATAAGGGTGTTGACCATAATACTTGTAAGTTTGACTGTATATATATATATATATATATATATATATATATATATATAAAGTTGTTTAAAAGGGCACAAAGATCACCCAGATATCAATTTAGCTTCATCATTTTTTGACTGCACTATCTCTTTTCTCAACATCTATAGTTTCATTTTCTTTCTTCACATTGAGCCATAATATATACTTGTATTACTAATATCTAGGTATCAATATATTATGTTCCTAAACAAGTATTAAATTATTTAAGAATAGAAACAATGTTTTACAATTTCTTTTACATACCTCAAATACATGCTAATTGATTGATTTAAAATAGACACAGCAGCATACACACACAGCTATATGCACAAATTTCATTTGCCTTAGTTCACTATTCACTTATTGAGCACAACTTCTCTTATTTATGTTTATATATCTAAATGTTTTCTGCATTTATTTTTTAGACGTATTGTTATAACTTTAAATAACCAATCAATAGAAAAAGAAAACAAAATTAAGGCAACAAATTTCTCTATATTTAAATCAGGGTGCACACATATTTGAGGATGTGTGGTAATATAATTAGTTGACTTTTTACATCCCCATTACAGTAAACTCCAATTTTTAAAAGCTACTTCTCCACATAAAGTTCATGTTATAAACAAATATCAATTAATTTTTTCCTACATATGTTTCACATCTTTTTACTGTGATTTGCTTTATTACAGTCTGCACTCACTTTTTATGATTGCCATTATTCTGTTGTTATTCAATAAAGGTGTTGGTCTTATGAATTTTATTATATTCTTCATTGAGAGAATTTACAAACACACAGAAATGCACACTGAAACATTCTGTTACCAGTATTGTGGCACTTAAAATAAGAAAATTGAATGCCTTTAACAAAATATTTATTTGTATCTCAAGAGTGGATAATAAAATAATTTTTACTATGCTAATAGAAAACACAGAAAAGTAGAGGACTAAATTTTACATGGAGGTTTTAATTTAAGTCCCACTTTAATTATTAATCACCTGTAATATTAAGTAAGTCATACTCCGGCTGAGCTCCTTTATTGGTAAAATGAGTATGTTGAGTGGGAAAAAGACAGAATAATTAAAATTAGTTTAGGGTAACTGCCTAATTATTTGTGAGAAAATAAACCTGAACACAAAACTTATTCCTTAAGCTAAGATAAATTCTATGTCCTTAAGGATTTAAATGTACAATAAAAACCATTAAAAAATACTAAAATTAAAAGTTATTGCACAGGCTCTGGATGCGCAGGCTCAGTGGCCATGGCTCACGGGCCCAGCCCCTCCGCAGCATGTGGGATCCTCCCGGACCGGGGGACAAACCCGCGTCCCCTGCATCGGCAGGCAGACTCTCAACCACTGCACCACCATGGAAGCCCGGGGAAATTCTTTTTAATCATAACAGAGAACTCAAAGGCCACAAAGAAAAAATGTAGTTGATAAATTTTAGACTATATAAATTTTAACAAAATATAAATAATTATAAAGGACAAGAATAAATTCGATAAAATATACAGAAAATAATATGAGAGCTAAATGGCTAATGTCCTTAATATGCCAAAACTTCTTAAAATCAATAAAATTTTTAAAACAATAAAAATGAGCACAAGATTAATAGAAGTCTAGCGAGAGAAAGAAAAGTATGTTTAAAAGATGCTTTTCTGATTTCTGGCTATGAATCATTTGACAAAAATCTTGCCCACTAAAAGCATCTGGAAATTGAAGATAAAATTATTACAGAATTATACTTTAGTTCATAAGAAGAGGAGGAGGGAGAGGGAAGACATGGGGGAGGTGGAAAGAGGAAATAGAAAAAGAAAACAGAAAAGTAGAATGGTAAGAATGTAAGCAGATATTGTCATTACCCAGGGAAATATAGGTTGACCTAGGTAAACTAGAGGATTAGCTTTTAACTTCACAGGGATAGAGGAATAAGCTATAAGTCTTCAAAAGATGAAGAATTAGAAATGTGGCCAACCCTTGAAGAGCTTCCAAGTCAGTGAATGGTTGGATTAAAAAGAAAATACACCCAGAGGGGAAGGGAGATACCGAGGAATCCTGTTTCTTTTTGTTGGAAATTTAAAGACCTGTGATTCTGTCAATGCGACTCACAGAGAGGGGATAAAACCTTATAATAATTTGCATTGCCTGGAAATTCTCAAGCTAAGAAATCAGTGTAAAATTCTGTTCTAGTCAGGTGGTGATGACTAATTAATGTGTCACCTTGACTAGGCACTCAAATATCTTGGCACCCAGATATCTGAACAACTTTCACAGATGACTCTGTGAAGGTATTTTTTGAGTGAGGTTAACATTTAAATCTTTGAATAAGGCAGATTGCCTGCCATGATGTGAGCGGCCTTATCCATTCAGTTGAAGACCTCTAGAAAAAGACTGACATCCCTCAAAGAAGAAGGAAATCTGCCAGTAGACTGCCTTAGGTCTTGAACTGCAACTCTTCCCGGAGTGTCCAGCCTGCTGGCCTACTCTGCATATTTTGGAATTGCCAGTTTCCACAATTGCATGAGCCAATTCCTTAAAATAAAACTATATATGCACATCTTATTGGTTCTCTCTGGAGAGCCCTGACTAACAGAGCAGGTGATATATTCGGAAGTAGTACTACAAGAAACAACTACAACAGCACTCTGAAGGGAAGAACCATAAATTAGGCTAGAAATACTCACAGGAAAACAAAACAACCAAAAACAACAACAAAATTGTCCTCTAAAAAGTCAGCACAAACACATAAAAGAGAAAACACTAGTTTAAAAAAATCTACTATGAGACACAAAAAAATGTCACTTTCAGAGTAATATACTCTATGTAATATCATAGTAATCTGAAACAGAAATAAAATAGGTATACTTAACATTATTACAGTCATGAAAGAATAACTGAATGATTAGGAAGATAAAAACTATCAGGCAGATGTGAGACAGACCAAAATACAATTAAAAATGAAAATATATAGACAGTGAAACTTTTTAAAAAAACTCAATTTCTATAAATTAGAAATAGTTGAAGACAGAATTGGAGAACTGGGTCATTGCACTCATTAGCTAGAATGCAACACAGAGAGATAAAAAGTATGACAGAGTAGTAAAAAGACATTGAGGCTAAAATGAGATAATCTAACATACACTTGAGTTCTCAAAGGAAAGTATGAAAGAGAAGTAAATTTGAAGATTCCACGTGTATACACACATCCCTTATTTGCACCGTGTGTTCCTTGTCACCTCATAGTGAAACTACATAATAATAAAACAGAAAATAGTATTGAAGCCACTAGAGAGGAAGATGGCTTATTTGCAAAGGAACCTCACTTAGACTCAAACTTGAATTCTCAATCACGGCATTCAAAGAAGATGGCAAAGGATAACATCTTCAACATGTTGAATGAAAGCATATATTAATCTAGATGGCTATACTCTGGCAAATTACTACTCAAACCTGAAGTTGAAAGTTCTAATGGAAACTGAATAAAGTTTACTGTTTCTGGAGCCTGACCTATTATTCAGCTGGTATTCATCAGAACAGCCACAAGAGTTGTTAAAACATTGAAATAATTCCATCAGTTGGAAAGCAGCTGATGCTGTAAGTCTTGTGACTGCCTTTCTGAATGATAGAATGGAACATGAGAAACAATCATTAAGCATTTAGTTAAAAATAAGGCAAGAAGTACATAAAATAGGATAATTATACCAACTAATATTTAGATTACAAAAAGAAGATGGAATTAAAATCCTGGACAAAAGTAACCTGTGAGATAGAAGGAAATATGTTTTAAGTAATAGAATTGGTCCATAATAAAATAATTGAAAATCTCAATAGCCACACACCATGAAGAAAATCAAATCATCAGCTAAAATTCTTCCACCTTCCTAACCCACATTTGAAAAATACATTTCAAAAATATCTAGGTCCATAAACAAGATGAAAATACAACCCTCAAAATGGGAGAAAATATTTGCAAATGAAGCAACTGACAAAGGATTAATCTCCAAAATTTACAAGCAACACATGCAGCTCAATATCAAAAAAACAAACAACCCAATCCCCGAATGGACAGAAGACCTAAATAGACATTTCTCCAAGAAGATATACAGAATGCCAACAAACACATGAAAGAATGCTCAACATCACTAATCATTAGAGAAATGCAAATCAAAACTATAATGAGGTATCACCTCACACCAGTCAGAATGGCCATCATCAAAAAAATCTACAAAAAATAAATGCTGGAGAGGGTGTGGAGAAAAGGGAGCCCTCTTGCACTGTTGGTGGGAATGTAAATGGATACACCCACCATGGAGAACAGTATGGAGGTTCCTTAAAAAACTAAAAATAGTACTACCATACGACACAGCAATCCCACTACTGGGCCTATACCCTGAGAAAACAATAATTCAAAAAGAATCATGTACAACAATGTTCATTGCAGCTCTATTTACAATAGCCAGCACATGGAATCAACCTAAGTGTCCATCGACAGATGAATGGATAAAGAAGATGTGGCACATATATACAATGGAATATTACTCAGCCATAAAAAGAAACAAATTTGAGTTATTTGTAGTGAAGTGGATAGACTTAGAGTGTATCATACAGAGGGAAGTCAGAAAGAGGAAAACAAATACCATATGCTAACATATATATGGAATCTAAAGAAAGAAAAAAAAAACAGCTCTGAAGAACCTAGGGGCAGGACAGGAATGCAGATGTAGAGAATGGACTTGAGGACACAGGTAGGGGCAAGGATAAACTGGGATGAAGTGAGACAGTAGCATGGACTTATATATACTACCAAATGTAAAATAGACAGCAAGTGGGAGGCAGCCGCATAGCACAGGGAGATCAGCTCAGTGCTTTGTGACTGCCTGGAGGGGTGGGATGGGGATGGTGGGGGGAGAAACATAGGAAGAGGGAGGTATGGGGATGTGTGTGTATGTATAGCTGGTTCACTTTGTTGTAAGGCAGAAAACTAGCACACCATTGTAAAGCAATTATGCTCCAATAAAGATGTTAAATAAATAAATAAATACAAGGTTGTAAAAAGAAAAATATAGGTCCAGCTATTTTATAATAAAGTATCTTAAAGTCTTTTAGAAATAGATATTTGTCTTATTCAAACTATTTGCATTAAGAGAAAAAGCAGAAATATGCCAAATAATTGTAACTTTGATATTAAACTAGATAAGGACATAGGAGAAAAATTACAGGTGACTTTCACTTAAAATATAAGTGTAAAAGTTATAAAAAATAATTTTAAATAAATAAAATATTAGCAAATCACCACTAAGTCAAAATTATTTAAGGAATATAAGATTTTACATTTAAAATCTTTAAGAGAAAAAGAACTAACATCTCAATAGATAAGATGTTCATCATCTTCATAATAATAAATATACTTAAATGAATTATCATTGTTTATATCTAGTGTTTATAAGAACTTGGAAGAGGAATAAATTGCTACGTTCTTTGTGGCTACTATTTAGTAAAAACTATAAAATAGTGCATACTCTTCGACTAAGCAATCCTTCCTCTAATAGTCTATATTGAAAGAATAATTCAAGCACTAATCAACTTCTGTGGATATGGATGTTCATTTTGCATTATCCATAATAGCAAAAGCTGGAAACAACGTAATCAAAGAAGTGGTTATTTAAATAAATTATGATTTAGTAATACAATAGCATATTATGTAGTTGTGGAATGAGACAGATCTCTAAGGACCAGCATGGAGTACACCCATGATATATTGTTGAGTGAAAAAGTAAGTACCAGAACCATATGAATTGTGTAAAGCAGTATGTGGTTTTAAAAAATCTATCTGTTTATGTATTCATAGAAAAACATCTAGAAGGATAGACACAAATCTATTTATAGTGGCAACCTCTGGGACATGGAATTGGAGTGGTTTTAATGTGAATTTGTTTATTCTGCCTTACAGACCTTTTTGCATTGTGGCACTTTAACCACCAATATTACTTTTAAAATAATATTAGAATAAATGATCACTAAATGATTAACTTTTATACCTGAGAAATTGATCACCAACCTTGAACTCTGTTTCCCTCATATTTGTTTATCAAAACCTTGCCTCTACAAAACATAGGCAGAACACTCTATGACATACATCACTGCAAGATCCTTTTCAACCCACCTCTTAGGGAAATGAAAATGAAAACAAAAATAAACAAATGGGACCTAATGAAACTTAAAAGCTTTTTCACAGCAAAGAAAACCATTAAAAAGACTAAAAGACAACTCTCAGAATGGGAAAAAAATATTTGCAAACGAAGTAACAAAGGATTAATCTCCAAAATATACAAGCAGCTCATGCAGCTCAATATCAAAAAAATAAACAACCCAATCCAAAAATGGGCAGAAGACCTAGATAGACATTTCTCCAAAGAAGATATACAGATTGCCAACAAACACATGAAAAGATGCTCGACATCACTGATCACTGTAGAGATGCGAATCAAAGCTACAATGAGGTATCACCTCACTTGGGTCAGAATGGCCATCATCAAAAAATCTACAAACAATAAATGCTGGAGAGGGTGTGGAGAAAAGGGAGCCCTCTTGCACTGTTGGTGGGAATGTAAATGGATAGAGCCACTATGGAGAACAGTATGGAGGTTCCTTAAAAGACTGAAAATGGAACTACCATATAACCCAGCAATCCCACTACTGGGCATATACCCTGAGAAAACCATAATACAAAAGGAGTCATGTACCACAATGTTCATTGCAGCTCTATTTACAATAGCCAGGACATGGAAGCAACTTAAGTGTCCATTGACAGATGAATGGATAAAGAAGATGTGGCACATATATACAATGGAATATTACTCAGCCATAAAAAGAAATGAAATTGAGTTATTTGTAGTGAGGTGGATGGACCTAGAGTCTGTCATACAGATGAAGCAAGTCAGAAAGAGAAAAACAAATACCGTATGCTAACACATACATATGGAATCTAAAAAAAGAAAAAAAAATGGTTCTGAAGAACCTAGGGTCAAGACAGAAATAAAGATGCAGACGTAGAGAATGGACTTGAGGACACGGGTGGGGGAAGGGTAAGCTGGGACGAAGTGAGAGAGTAACACTGACATATACACACTACCAAATGTAAAATAGTTAGCTAGTGGGAAGCAGCTGCATAGTACAGGAGATCAGCTGGTGCTTTGTGACCACCTAGAGGGGTGGGATAGGGAGGGTGGGAGGGAGACACAAGAGAGAGGGGATATGGGGATATACGTATGCATATAGCTGATTCACTTTGTTATACAGCAGAAACACAGCATTGTAAAGCAATTATACTCCAATAAAGATGTTAAAAAAAAAAAAACCTTGCCTCTAGGTAATACAACTCCCTGCTTATTCCACACTTGTACCATATAGCTGAACATGGCTAGACAGAAACAGCCAATCATGGTGACCAGTGTCTCTTTAAGTTCATAATCACAAACATCAAGCATGCTCTTTAGTGATGCCAAGTAATCAAAATGCATTTCCCTAAATTCAGTTAATACCCCATGCTCCCAGAAAGCTATTTTCTTTCCTCTTTTTCATCAGACCTTTATCTCCCCAGTCCTTCCTCCTGGCTGAGAACCTTGCTTTCTATTTGAACAAGAAAAAAGGAGCAATCAGGAAGGAATTTCCACCAACTGTAACCAAACTCCCTAACCCGTGTTCTTTCCCTTCTATTACTATGGATGACTTATGTGCTAAAATCAATCTTCCTCATATGCATTGTGTTTTGTTCTTTCTCATCTACATAGGAACACAGCTTCAGCATTTCTCTTGCTAAATTATTTCTACTACCATATCAGTAGTAACTCCTCCCATCTTCCAAAAAAATCAAATTTCTTGGATCCATATCCTCTCCTGACAATAGCTCATTTCCCTGCCCTATTTTTACAGCAAACCTTTTAATGTTTTGGTCCTTGAGTGCTTCTCTATTTCCCTCCTTCCATTTTCCCTTGAGCTCACCCCCTCCATTCAGCCTGTTGCCACTACCACATTACTCAAGATTACTCTTATCAAAGTCAGCTATCAATGATGAGTCCTCATTTCTCATCTGACTTGGCATATCTTGATATACTCTTGACTTTGCTTCCATATTATCCTCCTAGTTTCATCCTACCTTACTGGCTAATTCTTCCCACTAGCTTTCTTGATATCCTTTTCCATTCTCCCGTCTTGCTAATTCGAAGAGCCTTAGGGATTAGTCCTTGCTCCTCTTTTCTTCTGTCTTTGCTCATTTCCTTGGTTATCTCATTCAGTCCCACTAACTTAAGACCCATTTCCATGCTGGCAATCCCAGATATACATTCCTAGTTCAGACCTCTCCTCTGAACTCCATATTAAATGCTCCAGTTATCAATATCTTTTTTAGAAGTCCCATAGTCTTCTCACACTTGCCCTTCCACATTCTCTTCCTCCACTCTTCAATTAAGTGATTAAGCTAAAACCCTGTGGTCACATCCCACAGCCAGTCTGTCAGAAAATACTATTCTCTTTACTTTTAAGCATGTTCAGAAACTGACCATTTCACACTGTCTCCACCATGAATACCCTAGCTCACACCATCATTATTATTTATCTGGATTTTTGCAGTAGCTTCCAACTTATATTTCTGTTCCTCTTTTCTCCCCTACTGCTTATCTCAACACAGTTCAGAGTGTTCTTTAAAAATAAGTCAGATCATATTATTTCTTTGTCCCAAACCCTCCAATTTTTTCCCAAATCACTTATAGTAAAAGTGAAGGTTCTTAAAATGACCTAGGGGGCCCTACATGATATGTTTTTCTTTTTATTACTTTTCTGACCTCATCACCTTCTATCCTCCCCCCTCATTCAGTTCATGCCCTGCTACTTATTGAACACACTAGACAAACTCCCTCCTGAGTGCCTTTGTGCTTGCTTTTTCTTCTGCCTGGAATATTTTTCCACTACATGGACACATAAATGCTTGCTTTCTTATCCATCCCAGCACTTTGTAAAAATTCTACAAAATTCTACCTTCTGATTGACAACTTCCTTGACAACCCTATTTAACACTGTAAATCTGTTCCTCACCCTAGTATTTCCTAGTTCCCTCCTCTGCTTTACCTTTCTCCAAAGCACTTAGCACCATGAGAAATATATTAGATTTATTTATTTGCATATTTATATACTATAATATGCCTTTCATAATATTATGAAAGTTTAAAATTTAGTATATGGTCCCCCATCTAGAACATGATTGGAAACAGGTTTTCAATAAATATTTCTTGAATGAATGGATGAATGGTCCAGTTCTATCAGACTCAAAACAAATTTTTTGAAATGCATTAAAGGACAGAAAACTAGGAGATTTAGAAAATCAACCTAAAGAAAAATGTAAACCCATTTCCTAAAATATGCAATAAAATGATCTCAGTTATCATAAAGAGTTATGTTTACCTATTAAAATCAGTCATTTATAGTCCAAAGCATAAATATTCTCAGTCAATAGTAAATAGGCTAATTTTATCATTAAGACTAGATACTTTTGCTGAGGACTTCTTAATTATATTTAGGTCACTATTTAATGATAGTTGCAACATGAATTTATACAATGTCTTATAAAACAAAATATAAGTATTTCAGTATAATCAATTTTAATCTAATTTATGTGTTTGTCATTGGCAGGAACACAAAAATGTGTAAAAACTGAAGAAAACCTCCTACCTATGCAGTAAATATTCCTATTAGCATCTAACTGCAATGCTATAACTTAAAAAAAAATTAGACATTTTCTTATTTTTAGTTAGTTATCTAGATATATGGTCCTGTAGAGAAAGTTGTAGCTTGGTCAGAAACCTTTGCATACCTCTGCAGGTATAGCTTCCTATCAGAAAGTCACAAAGCAAATTATTACGTGGTAGACAGGGAGACAGTCAGTATTAAAGTAACCTATATAACTGGGTTTAATCCATGATTTTGTAAACTTATTTGAGTATCTAACCCTTTTTTCATAAAACACAAATTAATATACTAAGGAATTAAAAGGCCATAAAGCACACATGGATATATCGTTGATTTGTTTGGTACACTGAGCCTTTGTAATCATTTTTTTTTTCCTCAACTGGGTACGGCTTTTGAGAAACAAATCTTTGAGAAAACTGTTTTTGTTGAATGTACAATCAGTATGATATTCAGAAAATGATCTTTGTAATATTTAGCATTTTATCATGGATATTGTGAATTTTTCAGTAATGTTATTTAATAACATATGTAAGTTTCTAAATAACATCTAAAACCAAGTAAGTTTAATATATCATTTCTGAATGGATGTATATCTAATTAAATTCATGCTCACACATATATGCACAAAAAGAATATGTCAACTTACTCTTAAATATTTAGCAAGTCAATATAAGAACTACTAATACAGTTTTCCAGACATCTTTTTATGAACAAATAATATAAATATAATCAAATATAATTAGCTCACTAATATCACAGAGGGTGGAGCTGATAACAGACTTTTTAAATACTAAGTGAGATTCAGATATTTGAAAAAAGAGCTACTACTAAGTTATTACATACAAAAGCAGAAATGAAGAAAACTCAAACTATGGCTACCGAACTGTGTTAGCATAGAAAAAAACAAGTGCTTCTGGTCATGTATATTCAAGTGAACACTGTGAATATTTTTTTCTCAGTGTAGTACCCCAGGCAGGCCAAGGACCTATTCAAACTTCACTCCTCTGCTGAACATGCTCAGTGGTGGGGCAGTTTCATTTTTGAAGATAACTCAGTAATAAAATTTTGGGGATTATAACATAATGGAATTGATTTGCTTATATAATTCTAAGTCATTTTTAAGGCAGTTCCAAAGAAGATATCAAAAAATGGTTTGAATAACATTTTAACTGTGTTTTCTTTCCACAGTAAATAAGGATATTTAAATTGTTATGTTTCTCAACCCAAAACCTTCTGAGTTTAGAATCATACTTCTTACACACAAGTACAACATCTATCTACACTCACAGGAACTTCTCTTTTTAAAACCTGAAGTTTACTTTGTAAATCCCTAGAGACTTTAAATGATTCCCTATTAACATTTTAGATATCACAGTAACATTCTAATGTGGCAACAGCAAAATTTCTCAAACAGGACCATCTGTAAACTAAATTCAGAGAATTCACAGGTTCTGTAGCATGTTTAAAAATATTCTGTTTTCATTTTGACAGCACCTAAAACACTCAATATATCTGAACTATCTGAATAACCTGCCCTATAACCAAGAACTGACCAAGGAATTCATTGGTTGAGTTTGTTTTTTAAATCACATTGACACCACTTTAAACTATTTTAATTTTCAGGTCAACAAATTAAAGAATAATGGTGACTCAATATGATAAAGATCCACTTACTGAAGAAACTGAAAACACTAATTCAGAAAGATATACATCCCCATGTTCATTGCAGCAATATTTACAATAGGCAAGCTATGAAAAGAACTTAAGTGTTCATTGATGGATGAATGGATAAAGAAAATGTAGTGTGTGTGTGTGTGTGTGTGTGAGTGTGTGTGTGTGTGTGTATATATATATACACACACACACACACAATGGAATATTATATTCAGCCATAAAAAAGAATGAAATCTTGCCATTTGTGACAACATGGATAGATCTGGAGGACACTATTATGCTAAGTGAAATAAGTCAGACAGAGAAAGACAAATACCATATGATCTCATTTATATGTGGAATCTAAAAAGAAAAAGATCCACTCTTGCTTTGAAATAACAAATAATATCATTATGCAGTACACTAGCAAAGGTTTTGTAGTAGTTTAAATTAGTGTACAACATGTTGAACTTAAAAGAACATGCTCAGAGCAGCCAAGTTTTTATTCATGTTTGACACATTAAGTAAATTATATTACTTATCGTATGAAATTTATGTTGATTATTAGCATTTAAGTGGCTTACATGAATTTACATCTGTGTGGATCTTATAAATGTATAAGAGCTATAAGCTTGAGAAATTTATCACTAGATTCATACTTGCATGTATTTAAGTAGTAACATTACAATAAATATAAAATTAAACAGAATAGAAGTGGTTTGTCCACAATGTAAGACTCCTGAGAATGACTTTTCTTTTAAAATGAATCTCTACGTTACTTAGATTGATTGTTGTCATGCAACAATCAATCTAATTTTAGAGGTACACCATCCAATAAAGTGATCACTCCACCGTGCATCTGATGGGCACAGAAATGTGACTTGTCTGCATTGAGATGCACTGTAAATATAGATAACATTCCGAACTTTAATGACATTTTTTAATGCAAAATATTTCATTGATAATTTTACACTAATTCCATGTTGAAATGATAATATCTTTGAAATATCAGGTGAATAAAACATATTAGTAAAACTGATTTTACCATTTCTTTTTACTTTTTGAATATGGCTTCTAGAAAACTTAACATTATATATGTGGTCTGCATTACATTTCTATTGGGTGATTTACAAGGTTACCTGCCGTCTTGTACCATGTGCACACTTACTCTGGACACTTCTAGGTTATCTTGAACATACCACTGCTTTTTATACCTCTGTATTTTTGCACATAATACTTCTTTTTGGATTGTCCTTCATACCTTTCTGTTCTTAAAGAATTCCTAATAATTGTTCACTACTTAATTCAAAGGCTAATACGTCTGAAACCTTCTCTGATTTTTCCAAGTTAGATTTTTTTCCTCTTCCGAGCTCCTCTAGCCCTGTGCATGTCTGTTTTAGGAACCAACACACATTACAACTGTTTTTCGTCATGCTTGTATCCCTGTGAGATCTTGATGGCCAGGGTATTGTTTTAACTAGCTTTTTGTTCACAATCTTTAGGCCAGCATCCAGTGAATGTTCAGTACACAGTGAATGTTCAGTAGATATTTGTTGAATGAATTATTAAATGAATGAAAGATGAATAATTATATTTGCAGCTGAAAGTGTATACTTTACATTCCTGTATAACTAACTCAGATGTCAATTGGCTTATCTTTGCCCTACTGATCTATGAAAGGTAGACTAAACCCGAAGAAGTTTAAAATACTCTTCATTAGAGCTGTGAATCTATCACTGAAGTTTCTGAGATCTTGCTTTGTATAATTTATTTCACTTATAGATTGCCTCTCCTTCTTATGGATGCTATTTGTACTCCTCACTTTATCCAACCACACATGGAATTAGGTCATTTTCTAAATTTCCAAACACACTCAAAGATCACACAAAGAACTGTGTTTGTAATAGATCTTGTTTAGGACTTCCATTGGTAAAAGGAGTTTAGATTGCAAAAATAAGACAATTTCAAAAGAAATATCAGACATTAACTACTTAAAAAGCCTTTCCTATATGCTCCAACACTAGAATTTTTTTTTGTCTTTTCACCACAAAGGATCCCAATCACACATCCCAATCACATCATTTTTTCGGCTTCTCCTATTTCTTCCCTCTAAAACTCTTTTCCTCTCCTTCTCTCTCTTGAATGTCCAAGAAGTCTTGTCCTTATACATTATTACAAACTCACTTATTTCTCCAGACCTTACTTTCAGACTCAGCTGCAGATGTACTCTACAGCTATGAAGAGAATCAGAAGAATGAAAAGATCTTTTATTTACTCATAATCATCATTTATTATGTGTTTGTGTTGGAAAATATCATTTTATCCTCAACAACACATAAAACATATCAAGGCAAATATCATTACCTTTCTGCTATTGGATTTAGAACCATTGAAATAAATCCAATATTTGTGAAGATAAACATCTAGAAAAATATTGTAATTTTTATATTATTTTTCTGAATTCTAAAACTAAATTGCTATATTCAGTTTAATATGCTCTGTGGGATAAATGTGAATTACCCAAGATTTGGATTTTTGCATTATTCTGCAATATATTTAAAGTTTGTTTTTTTTACTAACTATCAAATATATTACTAAATGGTAAACAAGTTCTAGTATGTTAATCAGCAACAGGGTAAAATAAGAACTATCTTCATAAAGTAATTGGCATCAAAAATTCTAGAACCACAAAACATAAGTAAGTCTGCTGGTTTACCATAAAATAATCAAGAGCTTAAAAAAAACCCACAGATATTTTGATTGAATCCATCTAGTGCTAAGTACATATTTAGAACAGATAAATATAAAAAATGTATTCAGAGCAATTTCAGTATTTGTTATTCTATTAAAAAGTAATTGTTTGAAAAAAAGCTCAGTTTTATTTTACTTTTGTATTTATTTATTTTTGGCCATGCCCCCTGGCATGGGGAATCTTAGTTTCCTGACCAAGGATAGAACCCACACCACCTGCATTGGAAGTGTGGAGTCTTAACCATTCGACGGCCAGGGAAGTCCCCAAAAGTACAGTTTTAAAGAGCAATTTGCCCTCCCACTCCAGGCATTCTGTTCAGCATCAGCTCAATTTTATTTTAAGGTGTGTGTTTCACTAATGCCATTCAATAATGATGTGGGTCTAAACTAAGCCAAGAGTGGTAACCAAGGTGTTAAGGAGGAAAAAAAAAAAGTTTCAAGATATATTTAGAAGGTAGAGTCAATAAGGTATAAAATGAATTGGATGTGTTAGCGGAAGGAGTAATATATGATGAGTCTCAACTTTTGAGATTCATGCAAATAAAAGACTTTGATAGACAAGAGGCAGGAAACTAGAGATTCTTCTTGGTGATCTCTATTTTATGTGAAAATTAGAAAGTAATTGAGAGCTAAAAATAATAGAACTTGAAGAAAAGAATGTGAAATCAGAGTTGATCTGCTGGATTGCAGAGAGAATGAAGGGATAAAGGTCTAGGATGTTTCCACATAGCTAAAGAAGAAATGTGCATTAAGTTTTTATATCTAAATTTATTTATCCTGACAGAAAACACAAGTTTCCTGGATCAGAACACAGACTGATTATTTACTTACACAGCAATCTTAGCACAAATTTTCTATGCCCTAATTCCCCAAGGGGGAATGCAGTGAGAGTCAGATACATCCTTCTTGTTAATACCACAGGAGAGGATGTCTGAAATTACAAGTGCTGGAGATTATCGAGGGCAGCTGGCACATTTACCTCTTCTCCTCTCTGAAGAGAGAATGACCTTTGGTTTGGAATGCAAAGGAACCCTGTCTGGGGAAAGGAGGTAAAAGTTCCTAGGTATTCTCACTTGATATGTAAATAAGTGGTCCAGGGGAGTTGTCTCTAAATCTCTCTGAAAGTCTTGTAGGGGAAGCAAAATTTTGTCTCTACCCACTTAGGGTGTCTGGCTGAGCTTAAGAATTAAGTTGACATAAGACTGATTAATAGGAAAAAAGCATACGTATTTTATTTTTACATATACATGGAAGCCTTCACAGGAAAATGAATGCCCAAACAGTGCTTAGGTCTAAGTACTTAATACTAGGTTGAACAAAGAGAAGTAATGGTGAAACAGCAAAATATTTGGGGAGGCTAAAGGAAGATAAGAGTTATCTTAACAAAGTGTGTTTGTACAGATTCTTCCCAGCCTCAACCCCCCTTTCCTGGTGATAAGAATGTTCTCTTTTTGGGCTTCCCTGGTGGCGCAGTGGTTGAGAGTCCGCCTGCCAATGCAGGGGACACGGGTTCGTGCCCTGGTCCGGCTAGGCCCGAGAGCCATGGACACTGAAACTGCGTGTCCAGAGCCTGTGCTCTGCAACGGGAGAGGCCACGGCAGTGAGAGGCCCGCGTACCGCAAAAAAAAAAAAAAAAAAGAATGTTCTTTTCCTCCAGGTTCAGGAAGGGCATCTTTCACATGGAAATTTCATCTCTCTTTTCAAGAAGAAAAGTGGATGTCAGATGCTTTTTTGGGGCATCTGCTGTTTTCTAAGTACCTTTAGCTCAAAAAAGTCAATATGCCAAATTGGCATATTTCAAGGTGGCATGTTCTGAACCCTTTCATTCTGTCTTTAATTTTCAAGATTTGTTTTCCTTTCAAACATTCCTCTAACCGTGCGTCCAGCAATCTTTGTTCCAAAAGCTCCATTGATGCAGAAACATGAAAATATTCAAAATATTATTTCAGTGCAGTGGTATTGTGGCCCCTATGTCAAGATGAATGATTCAGTTTCTGTACCAGGTTGTTCATGCAGAGCACAATGACTGAGGATGAGGACTGAGCGAGCTAGATGGGTTAACCCCACAGACTCCCTAATATCTCTCAAGAACAGAAATCAAAGTTTTTCAGTCCTTAAAGGTATGTTGGAATACCCTAGTATAAAGGAGATTAGCATATGCAGAGGGCATGAGTTACAAAGAAGGAGGGCACTTTATAAGCAGTCAAGAAATAATAGCTGAAAGCCCAAAGACTTTTGACTCCCCCTTCCACTTTTGAATCAATTTCACTGGAAGATAAGTAGCCTTCCTCTAAAAGGACCAAAATAAAGAATGCTATAGGGAGAGCTGGGTTTGAGTTGAAGCAAAATGAGGCTGCATATGTTCTGTGATGTGGCTGAGTAAATACTGTTTACCACAAAACCAGCATTTCAGAGACTTCAGGAGAAAGGAAAGAGAAGAACCATCTTTAGGACAAGAAGTCAAGGTAGATAAATGGAAAAACTCATGTTTTCTGTACTCTACTACACTTCACTTCTGACACCAGATGCATGGTTTTCTCCACACCAAGCAATTCTCCAATTCTGGATGAACACTAACTCGGTGTCTCCAATTCTGACACTGTTTGGAGTTGGTGAAGACTCCACAAGTTAAGGGCTCAGTACCATAAGACTTCCCCACCCCACCTTCAGACACTGATCACAATTTTCAGGTTGTTCTCTGTATTTCTGATCAAGCAGTTATAAATTGGAGGTTCCCACAACCCCCTCCACAGGTTCTGTAGTTTGCTAGAATGGCTCACTGAACTCAGGAAAGCACTTTACTATTACTGATTTATAACCAAGAATATATTACAGGATAAAAATGAACAGGCAAATACAGAGATACACAGGATAAGGTATATAGCAAGAGGTGATGTGCATTTATGTCCTCCCTGGACAAGCCACCCTTCCCACACCTCCATGTGTTCCCCAACCCAGAAGCTCTCTAAATCCCTGTGGTTAGGGTTTTTTACAGAGGCTTCATTACCTAGGCACGACTGATTAAATCATTATCCATTAATGATCAACTCAACCTCCAGCCACTCTCCTCGCTCTGGAGCTTGGGGTTGGGCTGAAAGTTCCAACTCTGATAACACAAGTCGGTTCCCCTGGCATTTCGCCCCTCAGACTTAGGGGCTTTCCAAAAGTCACCGCATTAACATAAACTGAGGTGCCTTTCATCTGAGTTGGCATGTGTTATGAATAACATAAGATGCTCATTCCATTTCTATTGCTCTGGAGCTGTTTCAGGAACTGGAGACGAAAACCAAATATTATGACAAAATATACTCCTATTGCTCTTAGGAAATTAGTAAACTACACTTAAGAATCACTTAGGAAATTACAAGGCTTTTAGGAACTCTGGCCAGGAGCCTGGACAAAGAAGGAAACTATATATATATCTGTGATTATATAACAATTTTACAGTAGAGAAAGTTTCAAGCAATTCGATGATGAATTTGAAGAAGGGCCAATGAATTAAAGATGTTTTTTAAAGAGATTGAAGACCATAGGAATATTTGATCTTAATTCCTTAGGATAAGGCTCTTTTAAAAAATTAATTTATCTTCTGAAATCAACATAGTACTTGAGTTAATTTTCGTTAAGTAGTTATTGGCAATGCCTATTATTTCTTCAACATCCTAATTCATTTGTAACTAAGTTTGAATTTTATTGTTCACAAAAGATGAAATAATGGTAGAAGTTTGGTTTGAAGAGATTGTTGAAAGCATCTCCACGTGGTGATCTGTATGTGGCAGGGCACACATAAAGAAAGTCCTGAGGGAAGCCTTGCCCTGCATGCCTGGGACCTAGATTATGAGGAACAGGGAGGTCTCCTCAGATCAGCCTTAAACAGATATTAACAAAAAATAAAGGAAGCTAGAGAGAAACCACTACCACTTATTCCCTCTTCCTATTTCTCCCTCACTTATCTTCTCTTGCTCTTCCTTCCCCTTTACTTTTTGCTTCTTACCCATTACTCTTCACCCTGCTTTTTTCTTCCTTATATCATCACCCTTCCACCCTTTTTCCTCTTTTCTTCTCTTCTTCTGTCCCTTTTTTTTTTTTTTTTTGCTTTTTCCTTCTTAGTCTCTTTGTTTCCTCTGACCCAACTTTCTCCCTTCTCATTTTTCATTCATTAAACATTTTCTCTTTTCATTCTCCCTTCTAGGATACTGCTGGCCACTTTCCCCAAAGGAAGACAGTATTCTGTTTTTTCAGCTTGCTGTGTTCCAGTGAGTAATATGCCCCTTAGAGGTTGTCTATGTTCAATTTTTTAAATTAGGAGTTTGAGATTAACATATACACACTTCTATAAATAAAATAGGTAATCAACAAGGACCTACTGTATAGCACAGGGAACTCTACTCAATATTCTGTAATAACATTTATGGGAAAAGAATCTGGTATTGTATATATATAACTGAATCATTTGCTGTACAGCTGAAACTAAAACAACATTGTAAATCAACTGTATTCCAATATAAATAAAAATAAATAAATAAATAAATAAAATATGTGTCTTCAACAACTGCTGATTGGCTTTAAATCATGTGATGATAGTCTGAGTCAGTAGGTGGAAGAACACTAAACTGTTATGACCCGGCTTATGATTTATTACTGAGACCCAGATTAAGGAAAAGACAATGCAAGTGTCAGTGTTAGAACATTAATAGTGATATCTGCATTTTTCTGAGAAGGCAAGGACATTTGGGAGTTATGATTCCTCTAGAGTGCTTATCTGTGACTCATATTAGTTCTACTTTTGAGGACTCAATTTCTGACAATAATGTGCATCCTTGAAACATATTCTTTTTCATTAGTAGCCTTACCTATACTTTAACACGTACTGCAGAATGGACAGCTATATAAATTTATAAGTGGACAGCTATAAATTTAAGTTTATTCAGAATATGACCCAACAGAACAGTGCAATAATGATCACTGAAACATGAAACACCACAAAGTATATATCAACATGCAATAAAATATTCAATACCCTTCCTCAAAAATCTTGTGGAAAATTAAACATATATTGGTTTGTATTCTTTTAATGTTTACTTGAGAAAAAGAACCCAAGAGGGAATTCACTTAAAAAATAAAATTTATTTTTACTCAGTTTGGGGGTTTAAATTTGGGTTATTAAAATTTGGCATACATCTTGTTCTATACTTGTATATTTGGTTATTTTTATTTTAGAATTCCTTTCTTACGTGAATCAAGAAATAGGATGCCCCCAATCTTTCATTATAGAAACAGGACATGTGAAATTAGAGGGAAAAAAAAAGAAGTTTGGCAAAATATTTTAACTTCTTTCAGGGTCATTTCAGTTCAAGCTTTGGGCAAAGATTCAGGCCAGTTCTTATTTTACCCAAACTAGTGCATTCCTAATCATAATGCCATCAACCAGCTGTGTTGATTCACTTGTATCTAGTACATGCTTTTATTGTGCTGCAAAGGAAAAAAAGATCATTTCATTTGTGCTCAGGCAAGGGTATTTTTCATCAAAAACAACATAATACCATCTCTTATTTTTGCCATGTTCCATACAGTATTTGTGAATGATCTTACAAAAAATTTATGATGTTTTAAGCTAGTCTATGACTTATTTTAAATCATTTTGCCTTTCGTGGATATGAAAATAGAAGTACTTAATCTAGTATTTATTATATAATCATTTATAATACAGAGTTAACAGCCTCTATATAAAGTCATTAGTTAATGGAATATGCTAAAAGATGTCCCAAACCACATTAGATGTTAATATAAAGTTGTCTGTCCTGTTATTTTTATTAATATACATTCAAGAAAAGTTAACATAAATGTGGAGATTGACAATGCCTCTATATATCATATTTGTTCACATATATAAATGCACACACACAGGGACGTTATTCAGCATTAGTTTAGTATCAATTTGTTTCCACATTATTATAAAGGGAAGTCACTTTTAAATTCACTTCAAAAATAAATTCAGCTGACTTTGTCTTTATTTTTAAATGAATCAAAGTATAGCGAGCCTGATAACTGCTAATATCCTAGAATATTTTTCATCAGTATGTTATTTTAAGATACACCTTCTAAAATATGTATGGTCATGGACAAATTACCTGCTCAACTAAGTGTTCCATATAAATATCATGTAATCTTAGTTATTATTAAATTCTGATTAAATGTAATAAAGTTGTATTTTTCAGGTACTCCAAGATTGAAAGTTAGGTAAAACATATCTAACAATAAATGCAAATATGTTTATACATAGAGGATTCTCTTGCTCTGATCTAGATGATCTGGAAAACCTATTAAGTTAGAACATATAATTTATAGTAAATTCAAAAGTCTTCCCTATTGTATTTGTAACAAGTTATTTTAATTACCTTGATGTTAAACTATACTCGACAAAATATTTCCTCTAGAATTGTTTTGCTTGAATACATTTCTGAAACATTGAGAACATACATCTTATTTTTATAACAAAAGCATGCATGCCTGACTGGTAAGCAAGTGATACATATTGGAATAATGTATAGTACAGCATTTTAATATCAAAATAACACTATTTCTACATGATGTGATTGGGACTCAGTAGCTGAGAAAACATAAAATAATAAAGAGTAAAACAATGTATCCTGTTACTGAACAGTTTCAACTGATGATCCAGTAAAATTACCAGTCTCATTTTTGTAAGTATCATCCTATTAAATAAATCAATATGAAGAAAATGGTTTTGTTGGTGCTTGCATATAATTCCAATTCCCTTTCTCTTGTTTTTCTTCAAGTCTCTGTCCTAGAAATTTGTGGTCAGTGAAGGGAAATTCCAGTAGGTGGAGTAATAGTAAAGCAAATACTGTGTGTAAGGCTGTAAACTTCTGTTTCTATTGTCATTTGGGGCAGCAATTAGCATAAATCAGATGAGGTTAATATAGAAGTAAAAAGCATAATTATAGATAAATTATAAATAAATTATTTTACAGAGTAAATGTATTGCTGTAGAACAAAAACATATTCCCTCTAGTCTTCAATTTTCTCTATATTTTTCCTTTTCACTTTCAAAAGTTTCCTGGAGAACTTGCATTTAATACAAAAGACTGCCTATTATCAATAGTACCAAATTTGACAGAGAGCTCCTGAGTAATGTATTGGCGGAAATCAGAGAAGACAGACTCAGGCAACTCCAACTTTGGTATTTGGGTATTTGAGATATTAGAGAGAGAATTTTCTAATAAGGCCATAACCTTGCCAACCCACACTTGTTTAGCCTTGTCAGAGCCTTCATTGTCCTGAGCAGAAGCATGACAAAGAGATCTTTGCCAAGTCGGGGTGGGGGAGGGAGGGAGAGACAGAGAGGGCAGGGAGGTAGGGAGGGATCACGCATCTTTCTCTATTTCTCCTAGGGATCATACTGAGCTTTCACCAGCAAAAGTCTATCTACCAAACATGAATATATTTATCTACCAAATATGAATATGTGAGGGAAAATAAACTCAATTTATTATACCTCCATATCTGTATTTATATCTGTATCTCTATCTATACAAAAAACTGGAGGAAAAAAATTAATGTTTGTACTTTATTACCATCTTTTGTAATTTGCTATAGAAGTCTCTCTCCCCCTTCCAGACTCTTGTCATAATATCTTGGGAAAAGCTCCACTTGAACAGGTAAAAATGTGCCTGGTGTCCAAAAGAAGGCCCTGGGATTACTCTCTGAATGGACAGCAATTCATTGATGTCCTTTCTGAGTGTTTTTCATCTCATGTGGATTAATTTAGAGATTACTTCAGGATGCCAGGATAGTCTAGTTTAGAATCATGGCAAGCTGAAGTCTAGTTTGTCTTTATGTTTTCCCTTCGGCTTGTCAAATTGAATATGTTAGCCGATGCCTTGAAATCTAGGTAACATATACTACAGCCGTGATATACAGAAACAAATAGTGTCTTCGATGTTTTTCTTATGTTCAAAGTAGTACAAATAAAGACTCAATTAGAAACAACTGAAATAAGACACATTTCCTTAGTCTAAAACTTGTTTTTGTCATATCTAACCTTGTCTTATCAACTGAATAAATATACTATTTTATCAAAATGCTGAATGAGAAAATATTAATATAAGCCATGAATTCCATATTCTGTATTTTACTTCCTATGAAATATTTCTCCTTAGGATAGTTTAACAACATTATAATTACATATCATCACAAAAATTTAAAAAATGAATACGACTACCAAAGTTATTCAAATAAAACACAAGTATTTAAATTCATTCTCTCATTTATATCCTCTTTATTTATATGTATTTAGCTTTGTTAATTTAGGGAAAATATATAGCATGTGATTTGCACACTTCTACATTCTATCTGAATTTAACTTAGTGAGAATCATTAGATAATTGAGCATAAAATTCCAAAATTCTGAAAGTACCCCATAATAGCAATTTTCATTAACAAAACTGAATAGCATACAAGTTAATAAAAAAAAATTTAAGATCTAAACAAAAGTGAATCTTTAATCAAGACTAATCTTGATTATTTTTATAAATGTTAAACATTAGAGACAAAAATCAGTACTCTCATGTAAATATTTTCTACCTAATAATCAACCCAATTTTTTGGTTATTTCTCTTGTCCATATAATTCCATGTCCCTTACAAGTAGATAACCATCTCTCTTTTTTTTTTTTTTTTTTTTGCAGCCGAGCTACAGAATCCCAGAGGACACATTGACATTTTTGCTTAATTTTGAGGGGATAAAAAATTAATGAGTCACTATTAGAGGGATCAAAGTATCTTTTCAAGGAATAGTCAATCAACAAAGTGAAACACATTTTATTAGAATATGTTATGCTAGTGGGAACACTCCCTTTCTCTGATATCACATTTTCATATGAAGATGCTTGTGTTAGAATCTCTCCTTGCTATACTCCTCACCTTTTATTTCTCTTTTGACTGATTATCAGGCTGGATAAGAAGATGCTTTCATTTACTAACTGGTTCATACTTTTTGACTTTGTACAAATAAAGCATTGAAAGGTTTAATTTCTAAGCATTTGCTTTATTTTTTCCCCACTTCAACCCGTGAGAGACAGCTGTCTTGAAAACTCAAATTGCTTTGTAAACACAGCTTTTTCCTGGGATGGGTGGTTCCAAGGCATTTATAAGTATAGGAAAAGGGGATGCTGTGGGAGAAGGAAGGAATAATAGTCAACCCCCTTTAGATACAAATCTAGACTAATTTTCTATACTTTTTTACAATAATGATTTTTATATCCACCTGCTGTCTCTTATATTTTTCAATTTGTTTCTAATTCAGGAGGGAAAGGAGTGCTATATATATTGACACCCTTAATCCCTAAAATAGATTTGACAGTCTGAGAACCTCTCAGTTGAATATAATTAAATGCTAAATATGGTACCAACTTTGAAATACCTTACAACTTATCTGAAAAGAGGACATCATATCAGAGCAATTTTATATGCTATCATATTATTTTATATAATTATTAATGTCTTCTAAAATTACCTATAACAAGAAGACAGTCATAAAATAACAATACACTCTACTGAGGATATGACAGCTTGTTCCTTGATGAAGGACATTCTTAAATGTTTGGGCCTTCAATTAGGCCTCTGTAACATTAACATAACATTCGATCTTTCCTAATAAGTTTTAGTTTCTGGATCATGAAATGTACCAGTTACATATAAGTGGAGGCTATGAAAATAGAAGAGATCATTTTGTCAATATATATTGCCTTGAAGCTTTCTATATATGAAACTTCAGTTTATTAAAATGTGTCAGTGAAAGCATAGATAACACAATATTATTTAAGATCATATCAACTGGTCGTAAGCCAGGATGATACTTTCAACACAATTAAAAGCACTTTTTTTTAATAACTCAGTCAAACTTCTATAAAGTTTTTCACTTCAAACCGATATGAAATATAGATTATTTTATAATCACCTTGAGAGAAAAATATGTAGTTTCCATTAATCTTATAATCTTCATTTAAAGACAACATCAGTTATCTTGAATTTGAGGTAAAAATTAAAACAGGAAAAATAATTTGGCCATATGGCCCTATTAACATATGAAGGCACAAAACCCAGGAGAATCAGCTTAACAATAAAGCAAAAAAATTAAAAAAAAAATGTCTATATGTAGGCTATTGTTCAAGGACAGAAAGCAGACTTTTTCCATAAAAATGTAAAAGATTAATGGATTTGTGGATAGGAATTAATTTTTAGAGACTCATCTCCTAATCTCTCTGACATATGGACACAGACTTGTATGACTTTAAAGGCATAACATGATTTAGAGTAGAATATTATATATGGCACATTGTGACTTGAAAATGATGTTTCCAGTATGAATGTAATACTAGCACAAAGAAAGTACATCTCAGAGAAGGAAAAAATTATGCGGTAAGTTCCATTTTATCTAGATGGCAAAAGAGGTCATGTCAGTCAAGAAAGACAATTCCAAACTATTGCAGCTGAGCAAAATTCCATTATAAATCATCTCAATATAACATCTCAATATACATAGATTCAATTTTACAAAGTCATCAAATCATGACCTCATTTTGATAGGGATATATAGCATAACTGTAGATCTGGTTTCATTACTAACTAGTTGTGCAACTGAAAATCGATACTTCCCTTTTTTGAGGATTATTCTCTCCATCTATAAAATATGAGGATTAGAATAGATGATCTCTAAAGGCCCCTGGAGAGTGAATATTCTATGTTTGTTTCCCTAAAAACACAGAGAATGTAGCAAGAATACTATTCTTGCTTCTAAGTGTCAGGACTCTTTAATGAGATTGTTACATTTTAAATGATGAATAAAAGAATTTCAGGTTCAGCTAAGCTAGATGCATCAATTCCCTAGAAATGTGTGAATACTTCACTTGCTCAAGGAAGAGAAGAGTCACCCATCATTGCTTTACTTATTATAAAGGCAATGTTTCTTGATATTTGGGAGCCTTCCAATTAAGTTCTATATGAATGACTGGTTCTCATCACACACACACACATTACATACTAAAAATATAGATATATAATAAAGAGCCATTAACATTCTCAATAGTAATAAGTCAACAACAGATAGTCTCAAACTATTAAATGTTTCAAATTAGAAAAGTAAGCTTTATGTTCATGAAATAGTCTACTGCAGGGTTTTCCAGCCTCAGCACTATTTATATTTTGGACTGGATAATTCTTTGGCATGGGGGCTGTTCCATGCAATGTAGGATATTTAGCAACATACTGGGTTCTAGATGCTACTATGAACTTATCCCAACAAACTGCAAGAACAAACTGTGTCTCCTGGAAAAAAAGTGGTCCCTGATTGAGAACCACTGTTCTCAATGTGGAGAGGTATACTATCAATATACCAATATATGGAGGTATACTATCTGGAAAGAGCTAAGTCTTTGAAAAAGTACTTATCTCAATGTTCCAGGATGAATTGTTTCATTTAGGTTTGAACATGTATTACTACATTTAGTGTGGGCTTCTAGAAGTGTAAAAGTTAAGAAAAAAAGACTATTTAGCCTAGTTTTTCCTAAAATAAAATTATAGTGAAGCTACATAGAAATACAAATAAGGTTCACAACAGCCAAGATACTGACAATCTAAACATACTCTGAGAGATGAATGGATAGAGAAAATGTGGTATACCTACACAATGGAATATTATTCAGCCACAAAAAAGGAAAATCCTGAGACAGCAGAAGAACTACAATCCTGCAGCTTGTGGAACAAAAACCACATTCACAGAAAGATAGACAAAATGAAAACACAGAGGACTATGTACCAGATGAAGGAACAAGATAAAAACCCCAGAAAAACAACTAAATGAAGTGTAGACAGGCAACCTTCCAGAAAAAGAATTCAGAATAATGCTACTGAAGACGATCCAGGACCTTTGTGAGGCAAACATCGAGAAGATGCAAGAAATGTTTAACAAAGACCTAAAAGAATTAAAGAACAAACACAGATGAACAATACAATAACTGAAATGAAAAATACATTAGAAGGAATCAATAGCAAAATAACTGAGGCAGAAGAACAAATAAGTGACCTGGAAGACAGAATGGTGGAATTCACTGCTGCAGAACAGAATAAAGAAAAAAGAATGAAAAGAAATGAAAACAGCCTAAGAGACCTCTGGGACAACATTAACCACACCAACATTCACATAATAGGGGTCCCAGAAGGAGAAGAGAGAGAGAAATGACTTGAGAAAATATTTGAAGAGATTATAGTCTAAAACTTCCCTAACATGAGAAAGGAGATAGTCACCCAAGTGCAGGAAGCACAGAAAGTCCCAGGCAGGATAAACCCAAGAAGAAACACACCAAGACACATAGTAATCAAATTGACAAAAATTAAAGACAAAGAAAAATTATTAAAAGCAACAAGGGAAAAATGACAAGTAACATACAAGGGAACTCCCATAAGGTTAACAGCTGATTTCTCAACAGAAACTCTACAAGTCAGAAGGGAGTGGCAGCATATACATAAAGTGATGAAAGAGAAAAACCTACAACCAAGACTACTCTACCCAGCAAGGATCTCATTCAGATTTGACAGAGAAATAAAAAGCTTTACAGACAAGCAAAAGCTAAGAGAATTCAGCACCACCAAACCAGCTCTACAACAAATGCTAAAGGAACTTCTCTAGGCAGGAAAAACAAGAGAAGAAAAGGACTACAAAAACAAACCCAAAACAATTAAGAAAATAGTAATAGCAACAAAGATATTGACAATTACCTTAAATATGAATGGGTTAAATGCTCCAACCACAAGACACAAGCTCACTGAATGTGTACAAAAACAAGAGCCATATATAGGCTGTCTACAAGAGACCCACTTGAGACCTAGGGACACCTACATACTGAAAGTGAGGGGATGGAAAAAGATATTTCATGCAAGTGGAAATCAAAAGAAAGCCGGAGTAGCAATACTCATATCAGATAAAACAGATTTTAAAATAAAGAATGTTACAAGAGACAAGGAAGGACACTACATAACGATTAAGGGATCAATCCAAGAAGAAGATACAACAATTATAAATATACGTGCACCCAACGTAGGAGCACCACAGTACATAAGGCAAATGCTAACATCTAAAAAAGAGGAAATCAACAGAAACACAATAATAGTGGGAGACTTTAACACCTCAGTTACAATGGACAGATCATCCAGACATAAAATTAATAAGGAAACACAAGTTTTAAAAGACGCAATAGACCAGATAGATTTAATTGATATTCATAGGACATTCTATCTGAAAACAGCAGATTACACTTTCTTCTCAAATGCACATAGATCTTTCTCCAGGATAGATCACATTTTGGGTCACAAAGCCTCAGTAAATTTAAGAAAACTGAAATAATATCAAGCATCTCTTCTGACCACAATACTATGAGATTAGAAATAAATTACAGGGAAAAAAATGTAAAAAACATAAACACATGGAGGCTAAACAATACATTACTAAATAAGCAAGAGATCACTGAAGAAATCAAAGAGGAAATAAAAAAGATACCAAGAGACAAATGACAATGAAAACACGATGATTCAAAACCTATGGGATGCAGCAAAAGCAGTTCTAAGAGGGAAGTTTACAGCAATACAATTTTACCTTAAGAAACAAGAAACATCTCAAATAAACAACCTAACCTTACACCTAAAGCAATTAGAGAAAGAAGAACAAACAAAACACAAAGTTAGTAGAAGGTAAGAAATCATAAAGATCAGAGCAGAAATAAATGAAAGAGAAACAAAGAAAACAATAGCAAAGATCAATAAAAGTAAAAGCTGGTTCTTTAAGAAGATAAACAAAATTGATAAACCTTTAGCCAGACTCATCAAGAAAAAGAGGGAGAGGACTCAAATCAATAAAATTAGAAATGAAAAAGGAGAAGTTACAATGGACACCCAGCTATACAAAGCATCCTAAGAGAATACTACAAGCAACTCCATGACAATAAAATGGACAACCTGGCAGAAATGAACAAATTCTTAAAAAGGTATAAACTTCTAAGACTGAACCATAAAGAAATAGAAAATATGAACAGACCAGTCACAAGTAATGAAATTGAAACTGTGATTAAATATCTTCTAACAAAGTCCAGGACCAGATGGCTTCACAGGTGAATTCTATCAAACATTTAGAGAAGAGTTGACACCCATCTTTCTCAAACTCTTCCAAAAAATTGCAGAGGAAGGAACACTCCCAAGCTCCTTCTACAAGGACACCATCACCCTGATACCAAAACCAGACAAGATACGGCAAAAAGAGAAAATTACAGACCAATATCACTGATGCATATACATGCAAAAATCCTCAACAAAATACTAGCAAACAGAATCCAACAACACATTAAAAGGATCATACAACATGATCAAGTGGGATTTATCCTAGGGAGGCAAGGATTCTTCAATATATGCAAATTAATCAATGTGATACACCATATTAACAAATTAAAGAAGAAAACCCATATGATCTCAATAGATGAAGAAAAAGCTTTTGACAAAATTCAACACGGATTTATGATAAAAACTCTCCAGAAAGTGGGCATAGAGGGAACCTACCTCAACATAATAAAGGCCATATATGACAAACACACAGCAAACATCATTCTCAATGGTGAAAAACTGAAAGCATTTCCTCTAAGATCAGGAACAAGAGAAGAATGTCCATTCTCACCACTATTATTCAACATAGTTTTGGAAATCCTAGCCATGGCAATCAGAGAAGAAAAATAAATAAAAGGAATACACATTGGAAAAGAAGTAAAACTGTCACTGTTGGCAGATAACATGATACTATACACAGAGAATCCTAAACATGCCACCAGAAAACTACTAGAGCTAATCAATGAATTTGATAAAGTAGCAGGATACAAAATTAATGCACAGAAATCTCTTGCATTCCTATACACTAACAACAAAAGTTCAGAAAGAGAAATTAAGGAAACAATCCCATTCACTACTGCAACAAAAAGAATAAAATACCAAGGCATAAACCTACCTAAGGAGGTAAAACACCTGTACTCAGAAAACTAAGACAGTGATGAAAGAAATCAAAGATGACACAAACAGATGGAGAGATATACCATGTTCTAGGATTGGAAGCATCAATATTGTAAAAATGTCTATACTACACAAAGGAATCTACAGATTCAATGCAATCCCTATCAAATTACCAATGATATTTTTTTACAGAACTAGAACAAAAAATCTTAAAATTTGTATGGAGACACAGAAGAACCCAAATAGCCAAAGCAATCTTGAGGGAAAGAAACAGAGCTGGAGGAATCAGAGTTCCTGAATTCAGACTATACTACAAATTTACAGTGATCAAGACAATACGGTCCTGGCACAAAAACAGAAATATAGATCAACGGAACAGGATAGAAAGCCCAGAGATAAACCCACACACCTATGGTCAAGTAATCTATGACAAAGGAGGCAAGGATATACCATGGAGAAAAGACAGCCTACTCAATAAGTGGTGCTGGGAAAACAGGATGGCTACAGGTAAAAGAATGAAATTAGAACATTCCCTAACACCATACACAAAAATAAACTCAAAATGAGTTAAAGACCTAAATGTAAGGCCAGACACTATAAAACTCTTAGAGGAAAACATAGGAAGAACACTCTTTGACATAAATCACAGCAAGATCTTTTTTGACCCCCTTCCTAGAGTGATGGAAATAAAAACAAAAATAAACAAATGGGACCTAATAAAATTTAAAAGCTTTTGCACAGCAAAGGAAACTATAAACAAGATGAAAAGACAACCCTCAGAATGGGAGAAAATATTTGCAAACGAATCATCGGACAAAGGATTAATCTCCAAAATATATAAACAGCTCATGCAGGTCAATATTTTTAAAAAAACAAACAATCCAATCAAAAAATGGGCAGAAGACCTAAATAGACATTTCTCCAAAGAAGACATACAGATGGCCAAGAGGCACATGAAAAGCTGCTCAACGTCAATAATTAGTAGAGAAATGCATATCAAAACTACAATGAGGCATCACTTCACACCAATCAGAATGGCCATCATCAGGAAATCTACAAACAACAATGCTGCAGAGGGTGTGGAGGAAAGGGAACCTTCTTGCCCGGTTGGTGCAAATGTAAATTGATACAGCCACTATGGAGAACAGTATGGAGGTTCCTTAAAAAACTAAAAGTAGAATTACCATATGACCCAGCAATCCCACTACTGGGCATATACCCAGGGAAAACCATAATTCAAAAAGGCACATGCACGCAATGTTCATTGCAGCACTATTTACAATAGCCAGGTCATGGAAGCAACCTAAATGCCCATCGACAGACGAATGGCATGGATAAAGAAGATGTGGTACATATATACAATGGAATATTACTTAGCCATAAAAAGGAATGAAATTGGGTCATTTGTAGGGACGTGGATGGACCTAGAGACTGTCATACAGAGTGAAGTAAGTCAGAAAGAGAAAAACAAATATTGTATATTAACACATATATGTAGAATCTAGAAAAATGGTACAGATGAACCAGTTTGTAAGGCAGAAATAAAGACACAGATATAGAGAACAAACATATGGAAACCAAGGGGGGAAAACGGTGGGGGGTGGTGGTGGTGGTGGGATGAATTGGGAGATTGGGATTGACATATATACACTAGTATGTATAAAATAGATAACTAATAAGAACCTGCTGTATAAAAATAAATAAAATTCAAATAGAAAAAGAAAATATCACCTCACCCCATGACTCATCAGGCCTGAGATTGTACTGAAGATCAGAAGAATAAAAATCATATGATATCATTTACATTTGGAATCTAATAAAAAATGATACAAATGAACTTTTTTACAAAACAGAAACAGATTCACAGACTTTGAAATCAAACTTATGGTTACCAAATGGGAACATTGGGGTGAGGGATGGGTAAAATAGGAGACTGGGATTAACACATACCCACTACCATATATAAAATAGATAGCTAATAAGGACCTAGTGTACAGCACAGGGAATTCCACTCAATATTCTGTAATAACCTATATGGGAAAAGAATCTGAAAAAGAATGGATATATGTACATGTATAACTGACTCACTTTTCTGTACACCTGAAACTAACACATTGTAAGTCAACTATACTCCAATAAAAATTTAAAAAACAAAAACAAAAAACCAAAGCCTAGAGCTAAGCCCAGCACAGGTGCTGGGGAGCACAGTGGGTCCATCGAGATAAAGGTACCAATAAAAAGAAAAGGAAAATCCTGTCATTTGTGACAATATGGATGAAACTGGAGGGCATTATGGTAAGTAAAATAAGCCAAACAGGGAAAGACAAATACTGTACGGCATCACATACGTGAACAACAAAAAAAAAGCCAAGTAACAGAAACAGAATAGAATGATTGCTAGGGGGTAGGGAGAGGGAGAAATGGGGAGATGCCGGTTAAATGGCACAATCCTTCAGTTATAAGAAGAATAAGTTGTGAGGATCTAGTATACAGCATGGTGACTATAGTTAATAATATGGTATTGTAGGGGCTTCCCTGGTGGCGCAGTGGTTGAGAGTCCACCTGCCAGTGCAGAGGACACGGGTTCGTGCCCCGGTCCGGGAAGATCCCACATGCTGCGGAGCGGCTGGGCCCGTGAGCCATGGCCGCTGAGCCTGCGCGTCCGGAGCCTGTGCTCCGCAATGGGAGAGGCCACAACAGTGAGAGGCCCGCGTACCACAAAAAAAAAAAAAAAAGGTATTGTATACTTGAGAGCTACCGAGAACAAACCTTAAGTATTCTCACCACAAAAAGAGAGAGAGATTTAACTGTCTGAGCTGATGGACATATTAATTATCTTGGATTTGGTAATCACTCCACAATGTATACGTATGTCAAATCATCCAATTGTACACTTCAAATATATAAAATTACATTTGTCAATTATTCTCAATAAAGTTGGGGGAAAAAAACACAAAAGAGGCTTCTGCCGAGAAAACTGAGTTCTACAAATGTGCTTTCTTTACCGAAGAATCTCCTCATTACTGGACAAACGCCCTTAAGTTCCTGTGTGCTCTATGACTAAGGAGCGCTGATTGAATTCTGTGTCCTGTTCCATGACCTCTATCCTCTAAACATTGTGTAATGCTAGCAAAATAAAAAATTACCCTTTTTATTAGTGGTCTTGAGCCAACAAGTCTGTTGGTTCCTAATGAAAATTCTTTATCTACCAAGAGTTTTGTTTTCTTTTTCCCTCTTTGTTGATCTGTGACGATCCCATTATTTTTCATTTGAATATATTGATAATTATTTCATATATTTTCATATATATATATATTTTAAGAGTAAGCATGATTCAAGCCACCATGTATCTATGCTCTGGGGTATTCTATTGAGGCAAAATCACAACTGGCATTAAAACTAGAGAGAATTATGCATGGCCACAGAGAGAATGTTATTCACTTAGAGCTTGGCCACATAGTGACTTCAATCAGGTTTACTTTTCAAGTGTTAAATGGACTGAATGACTCTAAAGGTTTTTGGACACTTTCCAAAATTGGAGTAGGGCAGTTTTTGTTGTAAATTCAAGTTCTGTGGTTAAATTTGAAGAATCTTTAATATGAAGTAAATAAGTAGGATTCCACAAAGAAAATGCATTCAGGAAAATGAGGTTGTAATTTATTGATATGCTAATTAGTAAAACATGATGCAAATCCAAAGGCGGCCATGGAGTTTTTTCCTTCTAAGCATGAAAAGAAAATCTAATGTTACATAAGCTGCAGTCAGTTACAGTAGTGTGAGACTCAACCACATAGGCCTATTTTCCTTAACAGCAATGATCCTTTTTTCATCACTATTTACTTATTACTAGTCTACAAAAAGTCTCCAAATAATATATTTTGTTATCAAATGCATAAAACTTCTAGTGCATAAACTTGCTTGCCATATTCAGTCATAAGAAAAATCATCAAAATGTAAAGAATATATGTATATATATATATGTGTGTGTGTGTGTGTGTGTGTGTGTGTGTATGTATACACACATATATATGGGGTTTTTTTTTTTGAGGAAAGATATCTCATGTGGAGAAGCAGCCATATTAGTTCACCTAATACTGACAGTGAACACTTATGTTTGCAGAGATATAAATTTTATGAGTTGAAGGTGACCTTAAAAATAATCTACTTAGTTTTTAAATAGGAATGAAGAAACCCAAGATCATGTGGTCAGTTACCATAAGAGTGAAGACTGGAATACAGCCCTCCCTTCTCCTAGACCAATTTTTTTCCTTTTTTTTTTTTTTTTTTTTTTTTACAGAACTATCTCTGAGCTTTCAAAGCTATGTTCCTTTGAGCCACTGGGATTTTCATGCAAACAGCCTGCTTCTCAGCAACACAGACATATTTCCTTAGTGTTACAGATAGATATATAGGCCATTTAAAATCTGTGCTAGTAATAACAGTGAGATGTAAACACTATGTGTTTGGCTGGTTTAATTCTCTAATCTAGCACCCGTTAGCAAGTAAAAAACTTGCTAATAAAAGTGGTCAAGAGTGACGGGTTTGTTGTTTTTGTTTTGTAGAGCTCTATCAGTAGCCAATCATTCGCAAATGCAGGGATTATATTTTGTGTATCCACCATGTTGATAAATTAAATAAGTTCACACTGTGTAAAAAATGATCCTATCAGAGCAAATGAACACAAGCTTTCATGATCTTACCTTTGTTTTTTTCTTGGCACCCCAGAACCAGATTCTTTATGACTTGCATCAGAGCTATTTGGGGTAAAATCGTTTTTTCCCATGGATATCACCTTGTTGTTGTTGTTAGGTTTTATAGATTATTTTTACAGAATTAAATTACCACACTCTATACTTAATGTAAAGTATACAACAGAGGGGTTTTTATTGTTGTTGTTGTTGTTATTGTTGTTTAAACCAGGAGTTGACTAATTCTGGTAATTTGACTAAGGTTCTGGTTCAAGACAGTGACATAGGGAGGTCCTGAACTCACATCCTCTCGTGAATACACTGAGTCTACAGTTACATATAACACAATTTCCTCTTAAAATAACCTAAAGCCTGGCTGAGTGAGGACTACTGAGCAAACAAGAAGAAAGCCATATCAAAGTGGGTAGGAGAGGCTGGGACACAATCTCACCATAAATCCTATCCACAGCACAGTGACCCACAACTGGGAGAAAACTCAAAACCCAGAGCTTATCTCCAAGGAGCAAAGTGTTCAAACCCTACATGGAGCTTACATGTGAGAGACAAGCCACCAGAACTTTGAAAACCAACAGGGCTTACATCACGAGACCCCCAAGATTGTGGCCATCTGGGAAACAGCTCTTAAAGGGCCCTTGTGATGCTCAGACTTACCCACCCCAGAACCTAACTGAGAGGCAGCTGATGGTGCCCAGACTGAAAGTAAAGGAGGATTACCTGCTTATATTAAATCATCGGCTCAAGGAAAGGCATTTAATTTAAAATATGCATCTAGGATCCTGTTGGAACACTATCTAGGCATGGAGGCTAGCAGTTTCCATATTTATGCTTTTCCTTTCCTGCACTCCAGAGCACCAGTATCTCCTGAGAGGGAGCTGTCTCACGTGTCTGGTGCTCTGATCCCTGTGGCTCCCACCCAGGGAATGCCTCTTGACTGCCCGATTCTGGAGGCCAGGGGAATTTTGGTTCCTGGTCCCAGGGGACTGTAATAATTAGTGTCACTCAGAAAGAATCTCCTATGCCTGTCTGGCACCCCAATTTTAGTGACTTCTGTCAGGGGACACCTCTATATTGCCTGGCTCTGGAAGCTAGTGGGGCTTACTCTCACGAGTCCTACAGAACTATTACTAACAGAGAAAACGTTCTTAAACAGCTACCACCCCCAGGGCACAACAAGAGGCAACAGACCCAGGAGCTCAGTCTTTCTGTGAAGGAAGCCTGTTAACTAATCATTATGGCTGTGGCCTGAGAGGCAGGATTCTAGGGGCTGACTGAAGTCCTTTCCAGATACCTATCTTTGTGCTCTCCCTCTGCTGTGATCCAGAGCTTAAGTATCTCCTGGATGGGAGATTTACACATGGCTGGTAACCTGGCTTTTATGTCTGGTACCCTGGTTTGGGCAGCTGCCACCCAGGGGATGACTCTTGATCATCTGACTCAGGTGGCCAGGGCACTTGCATTCCTAGGTTCTACCAGACTGCAGCTGCACCACCCTCCACAAGGCACTGCACAAACTAAGGCACACCCTTAGTCTTTCTGTGAAGGAGGCCTCTTTGCTTGTCCTGGAGCTTTGGCCTGAGGGAACGACTTTCAGGTTTGACACACATCTAGTAGGCTATGGAGCTGCTCTCAAGGAGTGTATGCTGTGGGCACCATCTTGGCACTCTCCCTCTGTCTCACTCCAGCTTTCTCTTATATCCCAGAAAAAAGCTTATATACTCATCTGGAGTCCTGATTTTTGTGACTGCTGCCCAGCGGACATGGCAAGATCCTCTGGACAGTGAGGTTATGGTTGTAGCCCCACCTGACTATAAATACTGACATACTTTTAAAAGCTACTGCCTGAGAATCTGGTTTCCAAACCTGATTCTATGTGCTGAGGTGTCTTTTAGGGATACTGAAAGGCTTGGCACTTCCTCAACTATTGAAAACTATTAAAAATATAATAGGCTGAGTGGACAAGCACAAAGGTTTGAAAGACAATAAGGAGCTGAAGCAGGGTTGAATGACAAGTTTCATCTTCTACACAAGGCCAATCCTTTAAGATTGGGAGAGGTGATTGTATTATCTGCTGTATAGAAACTAACACAGAGAATCAAGCAAAATGAAGAAACAGAGGAATATGTTCCAATTCGAAGAACAAGATAAAGCCTCAGGAAAAAACCTTCATGAAATGGAGATAAGTAATTCATGTGATAAAGAGTTCAAAGTCATGGTCATAAAAATGCTCACCAAACTGGAGAGAAGAATGGATGAACACAGTGAGAATTTCAACAAAGAGATGGAAAATATGAGTGCCAAATAGAAGAAAAAGAAATGACAAAAAGTGAAGATAGCATAAGAGACTTAGGGGACATCAAACAAATTAACATTTGCATTATAGGGCTCCCAGAAGGAGAAGAGGGAAGAGGCAAATATCTTATTTGAATACATAATGGCTAAAGCCTTCCCTAATCTGGGACAGGAAGCAGACATCCAGACCAGGAATCCCAGAGAGCCCCAAAAAAGAGTAACTCAAAGAGGCACATCAAGACATGTTAATAATTAAAATGTCAAAACTTAAAGACAATAAGAGAATATTAAAATCAGCAAGAGAAAAACAAGTTGTAATGTACAAGGGAATCCCCATAAAACTATCAGCAGATTTTTCAACAAAAACTTTGCAGGTCAAAAGGAAGTGGCATGATATATTCAATGAGGGTGGGGGGGACTCCAGCCAAGAACATTCTACTGACGAAGTTATCATTCTGAATTAAAGGAGACATAAAGTTTTCTCCAGATAAGCAAAAGCTAAAGGAGTTCATCACAGCTAAACCAGCCTTACAAAAAAATGTTGAAGGAGCTTCTTTAAACTGAAAATAAAGGATTCTAATTAGTAAGGAGAAAATATATGAAAGAGTAAATCTCATTGGAAAGTTAAATATATAGTAAAAGGAATGGAATATTTCTTATAATGCTAATATGAAGGTTAAAGGCAAAAGTAGTAACATAACTGATTAAAATAATTAGTAAAGGGATACACACAATAAGATGTGAAATGTGACATCAAAAACATAAAATATGGAGGGTAGAGTAAAAATGTTGAACCTTAGACTGGGATCAAACTTAAGTTGTTATCAGTTTAAAATAGACTGATAGAGATGTAAGTTTCTATTTATAAGCCTCATAGTAACCCCAAAGCAAAAACCTATGTTAAATACACACAAGATCAGAGAAAGGAATCTAAGTATATCACTAAAGAAAGTCATCAAACCACAAAAAGGAAAAGAAAAAAAGAGAACAGGAACAACATAAACAATAACAAAACAACTGACAAAATGACAAGTACATACCTATTAATAATTACTTTAAATGTAACTAAATTCCCCAAAAGACACAGAGTGGCTGAATGGATTTAAAAAAAAACAACAACACATCTATCTGCCTAAAATAGACTCACTTCAGACTTTAGATATACATACAGACTAAAAGTGAAAAGATGGAAGAAAAGATACTCTATGAAAATGGGAACCAGGAGAAAGCAGGAGTAACTATACTTAGACAAAATAGACTTTAAAACAAAGACTATAATAAGAGACAAAGATGGGTGTTACATAATGATAAAGAAGTCAATCCAACAAGAAGATATAACAATTGAAAATGTATTTGCACCCAACATAGGAGCATCTAAATATATAAAGCAAATATTAACAAACTGAATTTAACAATACATTTGATGAATTTATTCCAGGGATGCAAGAATGGTTCAATATCTGTAAATCAGTCAATGTGATACACATTAAGAAAATAAAGGATAAAAATCATATGATTATATCAATAGGTGCATAAAAAGCATTTGACAAAATTCAACATCCATTTATGACAAAAACTCTCAACAACATTTTCATAGAAGGAACATATCTCAACATAAAAAAGCCATATATAACAAGCCCACAGCTAATAGCAACTGAATAGTGAAAAGCTGAAAGCCTTTCCTCTAAGAAAAGAAACAGGGATGATCACTTGTGCCAATTTTAATAAACATCATTTTGGAAGTCCTGGCCAGAACAATTAGGCAAGAAAAAGAAATAAAAGGTATCCAAAGTGGAAAAGAAGTAAAACTGCCACTATTTGCAGATGATGTGATATTTATATAAAAACTCTAAAGACTTCATTTAAAAAACTGCTAGAATAAGCAAATTCAGTAAATTTACAGTATATAAAATCAATACACAAAATTTTTGCATTTCTATAACCAATAACTTATCAGAAAGAAAAATAAGACAATCTCACTTATAATTGCATGAAAAAGAATAAAACACCTAGGAATAAATTTAACCAAGTAGGCAAAAAACCTATACATTGAAAAACTATAAGACATTGATGAAAGAAATTGAAGACAACATAAATAAATGGAGACATATGATGTGCTCATGGATTGGAAGAATCAATATTGTAAAAATGTTCATACTACCAAAAACAATCTACAGATTCAATGTAATCCCTGTTAAAATTCCAATGGCATTTTTTCAAACAAATAGAAGAATCCTAAAATTTGTATGAAACCACAGAAAAAAAAAAACTGAATAGCCAAACCAATACTGAGAAAGAAAAAGTTGGAGGCATCACGTTTCCTGATTTCATAGTATACTATAAAGCTATAGTAATTAAAACAGTATGGTACTGGCATAAAAACAGACACATAGGTCAATGAGACAGAATAGAGAGCCAGAAATAAAACCGCTCATATATTGTCAATTAGTTTATGACAAAGGTGTGAAAAGTATACAATGGGAAAAGAACAGTCTCTAATAAATAGTGTCAGGGAAACTGGACAACCACATGCAAAAGAATGAAACTTGACCACTCCTTATATCATACATCAAATTAACTCAAAATGTAAAGAGTATTAAAGAATATAACTGCCATACATCTAAATTAAGCTTATAAAAAGTAAACTGTAATGTCATTCTGCAGATTTAACTTTTACTCTTCTCAATGTCCAATCACATAATGAGCTGAAATCAGAATTGGCAATTTATCTCAGCCACCATTTACATAAAATACCAAGAGTATTTTACAACTTATTTTCCATTAGCCATTCAGATACACATTTAAAAATTATTCTAAAAATAAGGCAAAATAAATATGTTTTAATTTTTTTGGTTTTAATACTGAAAAAAAATAGTTTGAAGATCACTTCTATGTCCACATAATTTAAGGTATGTAAAACAGATGTTTATTCAATTATTTAGACTCATATAGAAAAACATAGAAAATATATGTTTAAATGTTGAAATTCTCTAGTATATGGAGAATAATTCACTTTTTTCTCAGTCAATACTTTTAGTAGAGGGTAACAGTATTATAAAGAGATACTGGCTCTAAAGTCTACTATTTACTTTTATCTTCTAACATCTATTTTATGGTTCTTGATAATGGGCAGTTTAAGTTCTCTGTGCTTCAGTGTCTCTGTCTTTCTCTATATCACTGTACATAGGAGTGTAATTTAAATTAAATTACACACTACATATAAAGCATTTTGAATAGGTAATCTAGGCATTCAATAAGCATTAGCCTTTATTATTATGTACTTCCCACTTGATGCAAATTATAAAACTATTAATACATCTTCAAACATGGATAATGAAATGATAAAATGTGTTACATAAGGAAGGATCATGCATAGTGTTGTGAATTTCATGTGTAAAATATGTATATTTGTATATTTCTATAAAACTCTGATAGTAGTAGTTTTCTTCTACAAAAAGTAAAAATTCTAAAAATAAAAATCAATGATTCTAGTTTGGCTTTTAAGTTGTTTATAAAATATGAAAATAAATTTTTAAGATCACTTCCATAAATAGGTGTGATATCTCCACCCACTTCTAATTAATATACACTAATAATTGTTGGCATCTCTTGCACTGTGTCTGCTTACTTGGCATTTTGTACATATCTTCTAATTTAATTCTCATAATGAACTTGTGATTTAGGTTTTACTACTATAATGTATCATGTGAAACAACAGAATCCACAGGTTCTAGGAGATCTGTGATTCCAAATCAAGTCCTGTGATTCCTAACATATTACTGCCTGAGTAAAATAAAAGACCTGAGCTTCTAGAAATTCTCTCACTTGAATGCAAATGTTTGCTTGAAGACTTGATTTTTGGAAAGAAGACAGAAAAAGATAAATCCTAATAAAAAAATGATAATCATCCCAAATCTTTCTGCCACATACAAGCAAAGTAAAATTAGCCCGTGGTGAATTACTGAATTTTTTTTCACCTATTTTTAACTCACTACTCCATTTCTCAGTCTCGAAATTATTCTAATCTCGAAGGAAAATGTATGTGTGTGGGGGGTAGTACAATGAAATCTTCGGAAGGAGCTGAGCCATATGACAGGGGCAGTGCTAGGGATGATATTATAACCACGTATTGCAAAAAGAAAACCTTGGGGGTGGGAGGAGGAGTAGGGGGAAGGGAGGTGTGGACTTAAAAAAATGAGGGAATTTGCCCAAAGTCATTTCAAGTTGAGTCGTCTAACGCCAAAACGCGTACTTGGAAGTAAGAATTTGTTCCTTTCATTAAACTAATTCAAGGATTTTCTTTTCTACAGAATATTTTTTGCCTAGTCCAATTTTGCTTAATTTAGTGTTAGCTACTTAGACAGTAAGCTTCAAGAAGGCATAGGATTTTTAAAAATTAACTTTCTGGCCCTGTATATACACATCCTTATTTTAAAACAAAAATGACCAATGAGACTAATTGTGGTTATTGTTTGTAATTCACAGCCACATCCCTTCATTAAACATTAGCAGGGTAGACACATTAACTTCTGAGTTAAACTCTGGTATCCTTAATGAACACGAATATGTATTAAATATTTTTTACACTATCTGCCTAGTTAATGTATTTTATGTCATGAAATTTAACTTCAAAATATTAATACATAGGGATAGTAAATATATTCAACCATGATAGTTTATAAATTTTAATGAAAAAAGTAGATTATAAATCATTGCTTTGCTTAGTGCAATCCTTCAAAAATATCAAAGATACCTCAAAAGATGGTTACTTTTAAAGAAACTAAAATATTATCAATGAAACAGATTCTCAGTAAGAACAGCTTACAAAAAGAAACTGAGGATTAAAATTGTCCTCATTATAAAGGATTTGCAGTAAGAAGTTGGGTTATTTCTAAACTCCATACAATACAGATACAGTGGGACATGAACCTATAGGCAATAGCCAAAATGACTATGGATAGGGGTTAACTTTGTTGCAGTAATTTACAACTACAAGATCAATATTTCAAGGATGGCATTGAATTCTATTTAACCTACTTCTTGCTTCTGAAAAGATTTAAATATATGAGAGTTTAAAAATAGAGCATACCATTATATATGGGTTTACAACTGTTTCCCCCATTATACTTTTTAAAAATAATACTTTAAGAAAAAATTATCATTTCCTTTTCTCCCCCTTAATTTAAAGTGAGTCTCTATTATATTTTTGGTTCATTTATTCAGCAGGTGTCAAGAAAAATTCAAAAGAGGGGTAGATTAATAACCTGCATTATTAGCTTAATACATATTTGAATAAGTGAATGAGTGAACAAACTGGTACTAGAGCTTTAAGATAATAATTTTAAATGGAGGTGTTGTTATTTTCAAGGTTAAATCTGAGCTGCAAATTTGTGAATAATTCTAATATTGAAAATATTTATTCCTATAACATCAATATAACTTACTTTCCCACATCTTTTTTTTTTTTTTTAAGAGAAGAAAAAATCAAGTTAGAGTTAATAAGCCGGAAATAGTGAAGCACCCTCTGTATGCTCATGAAAAGAGGAACCATCTCTCTTTTTATTTTGTAACTTTTTTCCTTTACCTGGTTGTCTACATAAGATGACTTAGCGCCTACTTAAACTTGGGAGAAAGTTCAGCAATTTTTAGTTTAGAAAAATAAGAAGGAGAAAAAAAAATTCTTACATAAAATCATCTTTGTTCTCCCCAAAATGATTTTTATTGTTTTACATAAATGAATTTTTTAATGCCACACAGATTTTCTTTTACCTAGAATCAGTAGGCCTCATCCTTCTTGAGGAAAAATCCTCTCCATTTGGAAAATTTGTGGTAATATTAAGGTTTTAATAGTACTGACTAAAACTTACTGCCTTTAAAAATCCTTCAAATGAATCCCAGATCTAATCAGAGATAAAGTCATAGAAATAGGATCCATAATATGTGTGAAAAAATATAAATTATAATAAAGTTGCAAGAGACTATTGATAAAAAGTAGCATATAAAAAGAACATAAAAGAAGTACTAATAATGATGTGATAGACCAACAGATTAACTGCAAACTTATCAACCACAATGGAAGCCAGAAGACTGGATGAAAAAATAGCCATGAACCTAAATTTGCTTGTACAGGTAAACCATATATTAATAATGAGTAAAATAGTTATATTTTCTAACAAACTAAAGTTAATTTTTTCCACAAATAATTCTTCCCCAGACAAATGTCTAAAAGATACATTTCAGGAAGAAAAAAATACATATACCAGAAGGATGGTCTAAGATGCAAGAAAGAATAGTGGGGGAAAAAAAAAAAGTGCTTTGGGGAAGATGATGTAAAAATACAGAAAATTGCCAGGTGAACATGAAGACACCATCTGCAAGACAAGGAGAGAGGCCTAGAACAGATCTTTCCTTAATAGCTCTCAAAAGAATCCAACTCTAGTGACACTTTGATTTGGGGTTTCTTGCTTCCAAAACTGTGAGACAACAAATTTTTGTTGTTTAAGCCCCGAAAATGTTATAAATTTATTAAAATTTAATTAAAATTTAAATCCCACATGCCGCAACTAAAGATTCCGCATGCCGCAACTAAAAAGATCCCACGTGCTGCAACAAAGATCCAGCGGGCTGCAATGAAGACCCAGCACAGCCAAATAAATAAATAAATATTTTTTGAAAAAGTTACCTGTGTAATATCAAATATGTCTGGCTACAAAGAAGAAAGTAAAGTCATGAACAGAATGATCTATAAAACAGATTAGAGTTGAAAAAGTGAGAGTCCTTAGGTGTTTGAATCATTCAGAGGCCAAACATCAATATTAAAGGATGCATGGAAAATGACAGCCAAAAGCCACAACTTCCCAATTTTACAAGGTAAAAGTCTATGAAAAATAGGGAAAAAAATTAACATTTACAATTGTTATGAAAAAGAAAGGAAGAGGGCTTCCCCGGTGGCCCAGTGGTTGAGAGTCTGCCTGCCGATGCAGGGGACACGGGTCCGAGCCCCGGTCCGGGGAGATCCCACATGCCGCGGAGAGGCTGGGCCCGTGAGCCATGGCCGCTGAGCCTGCGCGTCCGGAGCCTGTGCTCCGCAACGGGAGAGGTCACAACAGCGAGAGGCCCCTCCCCCAAAAAAAAGAAAGAAAGGAGGAAAAAGGGGCTTAAAAAGTGAGACAACCATAAAACACTAAGTAAGATGAATAAGTCAAAATATATCAATCATCAAAAGGACTAAATTTTTCAGTTAAACAAAAGTAGAGAAAGTCCAAATGGAAAATCAAATAACACCCCACAATATGCTATTTACAATAAACATACACAAAACATAAACAGCCCAAAAGTTTCCTATATATATAAATAGGAAAGTGAGGGTCACTACACAATGATCAGTGTTCAATTAACCAGGATTATATAGCAATTGTATATTTGTTTACAACTAATAAAGTTGTATCCTGAGATTAGTTAGAGCTATATGTGTTACACAATTTAAAATAGCAATGGTTGAAGTAGTTTTTTTTTTTCCTTTTATACATTTAAACTTCCAGTGCTGGTATTAGAAATTTGCCTTCAAATTCCTCAAGGACCAGGTTTCTTGCACCTCATCTCTTAGTCACACTTAGATATAGTCCTCATGCTCCTGGTCCAAGAAGGTGACATTTGTGTCCCATGCTATAGGCTAGAAAAGGGACAAACAGGGCAAAGGTTCTCTGCCAACTATAGGGAAAAACTGACAACCACTATTATAGTGAGAGATTTCAATATTCCTCTCTCAAAATCTGAGAAGACCACTAAAAGTATTTTTATCTCTGTAAATAAATATATATTTAAAAATTTGAACAAAAGGTTTACCAAGCTAGATTAAAAGACATATATGTCACCCTGAAACCAACAATTGAGGAATGTTCATTCTTAAGAACATAGAGTGCACCTACAGAAAATTGGTCACATACTAGGATATAAATAAGATACCGAAAAAAAATTTTAGAAGTCGGTATCGCAACGGGAGAGGCCAAAACAGTGAGAGGCCCGCGTACCACAAAAAAAAAAAAAAAAAAAAAACGTCGGTATTGGCTTCCCTGGTGGTGCAGTGGTTGAGTCCGCCTGCCGATGCAGGGGACGCGGGTTTGTGCCCCGGTCCGGGAAGATCCCACATGCTGCGGAGCGGCTGGGCCCGTGAACCACGGCCGCTGAGCCTGCGCGTCCGGAGCCTGTGCTCCGCAACGGGAGAGGCCACAACAGTGAGAGGCCCGCGTACCACAAAAAAAAAAAAAAAAAAAAAACGTCGGTATTGGCTTCCCTGGTGGTGCAGTGGTTGAGTCCGCCTGCCGATGCAGGGGACGCGGGTTTGTGCCCCGGTCCGGGAAGATCCCACATGCTGCGGAGCGGCTGGGCCCGTGAACCACGGCCGCTGAGCCTGCGCGTCCGGAGCCTGTGCTCCGCAACGGGAGAGGCCACAACAGTGAGAGGCCCGCGTACCACAAAAAAAAAAAAAAAAAAAAAAATAGTCGGTATCAATTGTATCATAAATAAAATGCAAATAAACTATAGTGATACATTTCTTAATATATGCATATGCTTATAAATTAATCTCTTTTAACTATCTAATGTAACAAATAAGAATCATTATAGAAATTGAAATGCTAAGAAATGATTGTGTGTGTATATGTAGATATAGTTATATCTCAGACTTTGATGAAAAAGTGAAAGCAGTTTACCTGCTATTTGGGAAAAAAAGGACACTTTCTTAGAAAATCTATGCTACCGGATCTGAATTAGAAAGAAATTAAGCTCAAACATTACTTAAATAAATAAACTAATTGAATCAGTTTTTTAAAAATGTTCCAAAAGGCAAATTTCAGGACAAAAATGTTTTATGAGTAATTTTAATGTAATTCTAAGAAGAGACAATTTAAATCTTACATAAACTAAAAGAATTAAAACGAAGAAATACTCTCCAACTCATTCTATGAGGTGGTATTTTCATTATCAACTTTAGACGAGGACATAATGGAAAGGTTAACTATAGGCCACTTCTCCTTATAAATATAGATGTAAAAATCCTGAACAAATATTATTAACTTAATCTAGCAGTGCATGAAAAGGTGATAAAGCATGACTATACTTGGTTTATTCTAGAATTGCCAAGGTTGGTCTATCACTGAAAAATCTGTAAATGTGATTATCAAATGATTAATTCAATAAATGCAGGCATATCAAGTTATTAATTCAAATTTTATCATGAAAAGAACTATTGGTAAACTAGAAGTATCCTTAATTTAATAGAGATAACCTTAAAAGTGTTCCATTTAAAATCACAACAAATACAAGGATGACAACAGAGTTGTCTCTTCACATTGTATTGGAAAACATACCCAATGGAATAAGACAAAAATTAACTTTATAAGGATTAGAAGGAAAGAAATAAATTGCCATTATTCAAGGATGATATAATTGTGTAGGGACTAAAATATTCATAAAAATATTAAAACAGGTATTAAGAAAGTTGCTGAACGTAGTATAAATGTAAAAATATTAATTGCATTTTTGGAGAACTAAAATAAATATTGAGGACACATTCAAAAGGAAAACATCAGACATCATTTGTCATGGTGATTAAACTATGTCATCTCTGAGTAATCTAAAATACAGTAAGACATTTTTGCAGAAAATTACAAATTCATTATGAGACATAAATAGAGAACACATACAGTGTTCTTAGGTTGTAAGAATCTACCCAGTCATTTTTCTCAACATTGACCTATAGATTCAATGCAATTGCTATAACATTTTTAGCAGGATTTTTGTAAAATTTGTATGGAATTGCAAGTCCCAGGAGTAACTAAGAGGTTCCTGAAGAAGAGCAAGTTTGGAAGATCTTTATGAAATAAAGATTTATTAGAAAACTGAAATATTTAATTGAATGTGGTCTTGAAACAGGAATAGTCAAAACAGATTTAAAACATCCATTAATTGAAGAACATGAAATATATGACAGAAGAATCATGGCAATTATTAATAAATAATTGAGAAAAGAAGAGATTGTTTAATTAGTGTTACTGGGAGAATTAGTTATTCATATAGAGAAAAGAAAATGAAATTAGTTCATGAGATCCACGCTAGTCAACTTGAAATAGATTAAAGACTTAAGGAAAACAAAAACTACAAAACCTTTAAAAGAAAAAATGAAAGAATCTCTTATGGGCATTGGCATAGAAATACTATTCAAACATAAGAGTTTACTTAGAACATTAACCAAACAAGAAAAGCAAATGAAAGATGCTCTCTCATTACTAATTAGGAATATGCAAAATTAGACTCTAATGAGAAACTTTTATATTCATGAGACTAGCAATGTCTGACAATACCAAAAATGGCGGGAATATAGAACATAGGGAACTATGTATACTGCTAGCAGAAAAAATTGATGTAATTATATTGGAAACAAATTTGGCATTATCTTATAAAATTTGGCATTATCTTATATAAAATGATATGTGCAAATACTAAAAAACCAGCAACTCCACTTCTAAACTAGGCAAACTCCTGCAAATGTGCCCTAGAAAACAAGAATATTCAAAACAACATTGTATTAACAAGAAATGGAAACTGCCCCCAAAGTATAGGAAAATATACAAATAAATCATAATGTATTTATGTAGAATATTATAAAATAATGGCAACAAATGAAAATAACTTCATAGGAATAACATGGATAAAATTTAGAAACATAATGTTGAATGATAAATAAAAATATCAAAAAATTCTTAAAGTATTAAAACTTTTAAAAGCTCAAAGTAAATAAAATTAATAATGCATTGTGTGATATAGCATGTGAATAAAATTCTGAATTTTAAAAAATTCAAAAGATTAATTTTTCACTACAATGAGAGGCATGACAATGGAATGAGGAAGAGTAATAAGGTAGCAGTAATGGTTGTGGTTTCATTGATATCTGTTGTTATTATGCTTTATAACTTACAAATTTGTTACATACATATTTATGCATCAAACAATACAAGATTGTTCCAAGATTTCCAAAAGCAAAAACAAAAAAGAAACAAAAAAAAACTGGTATCAATTACAGCTATTTTTTTTTTTAATCACAGAGCTCTATTACTGAGGTATATTCAGAAAACAATGGCTAGGAAAATTATACTGTGCCATCAATAATAGGTGATAGTTCATTTATTTTGTAGGGATTAAAGATTTTATTAGTTAAGATTAATAAAATGCACACATACATGGAGAGAAAGGGAGACAGCCAGACAGGCTGAGAGTGCTTTGTGATTAAAGTTTGGCTTCCAATTATAATCCTCACATTAATATCCTATGTCACTTGGTCAAAGTCACTGGTGCTGGCTATTGAGTTAGAAGCAAGAAAAATGCTCCTTTCCAAACAAAAATTTCCCAAGTGTCAGCAAATTGTCCAAATCATCTATTTCACATTGTTGTGCCTTTAAAAAATTTTTCCCTTCAAATCAAGGGCACTTCTTTGTTCCAGATTTAAGGAGCAGATGAAATATATTCTAATAGATTCATATCATAAATCTCTAGTGTCTAAGTAGACCTGAAGAAACATCTATCTGTCCTGACCAGTATCTCCAGAGGCTATTATATTCCCATTCAAAAAAAAAAATGTCATCTGTGTAGAGCCCATCTCAGTCTCTAGCTTGTCAGTTCAAGAGCATTAGAATGCCTCTTTAGTTTTGCTCATTAAGATGTGTATCTCTTATGCCCCATGATAACCATTAATATTCAAAAAGTACAGGGAAAAGCATAAGGCAAGTGCTTAAACTAAAGAATACAGCTATGCCAAACATTCGGAGCTTCCCAATGACTACTGGACCCTATTTCCGTGTGGCAACTGAGGGTTATATCACAACATAATGCCATTTTGTGGATCAAGTAAGCAGCGTCAATCTAACTGCTAGTTGCAGGATGACTTTGTAGTCCTAGAGGATTGCAAGATGCAGATGATTGCTTCTTAGAGGAATAACTGTTGACAGGACTGGTGAAACAACTCACAAACGATGAACTGAGAAAGTGCCCAGCTGTTCATGCAGACCTGTAAATGTTCCACACCACAACCTTAGGAAGGATTACAGCAATTTCCCCATGTCCTATTATCTGCCTCTGACCAAAAATGACAGAGATGCACAGCATCACTAGGCATAATCTAGATGTACATTTCACACATCCTGATCCTTTAACATCATTGAGTTAAGAAATGTCATCCTACAGAGTTAAATCTTGAAGCTCTCTATTACACCTTGAACACATATCAATATCCTTTGTTACAAAATTAATGACTAAAACCAACTCTAATAATGTTTAAAATGAAGGAAGAACTTGCCGAGAGTTCAACATTGTACTTCTGTTTAGCCTTCTATTCCCAAGGCTAATCGCATGCACAAGGACTTTGATTAGGACTCACAACATAACAATTAAAATAAATCAGTCTGACCATCTGTGTGAATTTATGTAAATATAAGCATATAATAGGCATGCCTTGAGTTGCTTTAATCATGGAAAAACATTTACATAGTAATCTAAAAATAATATACGGTTTAAAAAGAACATAATTTATTCTTCTGCAGGTAGTACTCTCCCTGGTAACAACAGTGATAGCATTTACAAAAGGGAAAATATGATGCAATTGAGAAAAAGAATACATACACAAGAATGGGGTCATTTACTGTTTAACAGAGCAATCCCCTTCTATTATGTCTTTGATACATCTACCACTATAAACTGTTCATCATATTTGCTCAAATACCACACCATATACTTTAGTAGTTTAAAATTTGGCAGTTAAATAACACAATCAGTATATGAGCAAACTTTTAATTCCCTCCTTCTCCTACGTATTGTGCCATCTGTCTCATTTATTTTTCATTTGCTGGTGATCCCTTTGTTAGCCATTAATGGGTTACTTTATTCAACCATGTGTATCATTCATTGCCTTCTACTTTTATTATTATTATCATTATCGTTGTCGTTAAGAGCACTTAACATGATATATATTCTCTTAACACATTAAGTGCACAGTATAGTGTGTTAACTATGGACACAATGTTGTAGAGCAGATCTCTAGAACACATTCATCTTGTATATTAAAACTTTAATAACTGTCAAACAGAAACTCTCCATTTCTCTTCTACTTCCCACTTTGCCTTCACTGTTTCCCAAATCACTCTGGTGTCCCTGTGTTTTACCACTTTCTTTGTTCTTTTCCCTATTTTATCTACCTGACTTCTTAGAAAATACATTGATTTTTTTCTTACTTTTATTCTCAAATTCCAGATAAAGGAATTAAAATTCTACATGTGAATAATGTGTGAATAGTTAAGTCTCACACTTTAAGAAGAAAATCATTATCTAGTAAATAGATTTTATTTTATGCACATTAGATAAACACATCACAGTATCAATATTTTAGGAGGACCTCTCTGCTAAGGAGGAAAGATTATGCTATCTAATACATTTCTTGTCATCCAGCCTGTTAAATTAAGGTTTTTAATCTAAATTAAGTTTCTGGTTGTTGTCTTTGCTGATTTTTAATATCTTAGTCCCTCCCATTAATTCAGTCTTTTAAACAAAATGAAACAACGATGTTTAATAACCAGTAACACCCTAATAAAAGTTAGCATTTGGATGAAGAAGACCTAGTTTCCAGCAGGATGAGGTAATTGAACAAGAATTGCCACAGCTGCTTCTCATCGGGAGGAATTTAAATGCTCTGTTTTTATTTAGTCTTGATTCATTTTTTTTCAAATATGATTATTTTTTTATTTTATTTTCTGCACCACACGGCATGCGGGATCTTAGTTCCCTGACCAGGGATACGCATGCCCCCTGCAGTGGAAGCGTCGAGCCCTAACCACTGGACCGCTAGGGGAAACCTTTTCGTCTTGATTTTTAACCAGAGTTTAAAATGACAGTGAAGCCCAGTTCTGCCTTATTGGTTTGTTGATGACGGTTTTGGTAAATATAATTAAAATTCATCCTAAATTTGTTTTAAAACTCACTTTTTCAGCAGGCTTTCTGTGAGAATACATGTTCAGTTATATTTATGTAAGTGTATTTGAAAATTTTTTTAAAAGCATATAGCTTAAAAGTATGGAACATTCAAGAAATTAATATAGAAATTATTTTTACTTATTTTCAAAAGGAACTATAATCCTTATTACTACATAATCCTTTGAGTAAAAAATTAAAATGTACCACAAATACCCTTCTGTTCCACTTGCCGTTTTGAGAAAAAGATTGAATCACACACATTTGAAAATAAAAGGCCTTAGGAAAGATAGAAAACATTATTTCCTTAAAAATATTTCTTAAGAGGTAACCTAAAAGATTACATTTAAGAAATTTCCTCTTTTCAATATCTTATTTTGATATGATTTTCTAAGAAAATAGGGTATTAAGACGAAGTAACTTATTTGGAACATGATTTATAATGAAAATATATTGGTCCCCAGGTACTTATATATATGGATTATGTTCTAACATCACTTAGAAATCCATGTTCATCAACATTTATTAAATATTTCTCAATGGATTATAACTTTATGATATATTTATTTATTAATAGTAACAAGACAGACTTCGCTTAATCATTCTCAAGTATTCAGTTGGTAAATTGAATATACTACACATCTACAAAAACAAGGCATTTACCAGAAACGCTTTCCTCTATAACTTTGTATGTTTGGGGTTACTGTATATGCTTCTAGCAAACAAAGGGACAAATTATAGTAACTTATCTTGCAGTATTCTTATGTTTGTTATAATAACAATCATCTTTAAAATATACAACTAAATACATTTAAGTATGTATATGTTATAATTTAACATGCAATAAATTTTCTGTAATTACCAGGTACATAGAAATAAGACTATCATAAACAAACAGTGATCATCTTTTTTCTTGTGAAAATTTAGTTGGTCATGATAGCACTAATTTATTATGCAAAATTAAAATTAAGTAGACAAAACACTTTTATTATTGAATGTAGGAAAATACATCCCCTTAGGTTGTCAGAATTATACTCAGACTGAATTTTGTGGCGAGAGACGCAGCCTTTTAAATCTTGTACCTGCTACTTACATGTAATGTAAAGTTAAAGTGAGAATTTCAACATCTTTGAAATCATTCAAAGTATGTAGTGTAGATTATGAAAATTATATGAAAAAAATCTACATAAAGGACCCAGAAAGTAACCGGCCAACAATGATATTGCCAAAATATTAGTGAAATTTCTTCCCTTCTTTATCATAACTTCAAGTAATCAATGGTGTAGACAGATATTTTCCCCTATACTTAAAAAAATGTGGTAAATATGAATAACATAAAATTTACCAATTTAACCATTTTTCAGTGTACAATTCAGTAGCATTAAGTACATTCACATTTTTGTGTAAACATCATCACTATAAATCTGCATAAGTTTTCATCATCCCTAACTGAAACTGTAACCATTAAACGATAACTTCCTATTCTTCTGCCTCCTGTCACTTGTTACCACCACTATTCTATGTCTCTGTGTATTATTCTATTTACCTTATATAAGTAGAATCATACAACATTTATTCTTTTATGTCTGGCCTATTTCAGTCAGCATAATGTTTTGAAGTTTCATCCATACTGTAGCATATAACAGAATTTCATTCTTTACAAAGGCTGAATTATATTCCGTTGTATGTATATGCCACATTTTGTTTATCCATTCAACCTTCAATGGACATTTGGGTTATTTTCACCTTTTGAGTATTGTGGAAAATGCTGCTATGAACATGGTGTACAAAGATCTGTTTGACAACTTGCACTCAACTGTTTCGAACTCTTTGGGGTATATACCTAGACGTGGAATTGCTGGGTCATATGGTCGTTCTGTTTAATTTTTTTTTGAAGAAATACCATAGCATTTTCCTCAGGAACTTCATCACTTTAAAATTCCCACCAGCAACGCACAAGTGTTCCTATTTCTCCACATCCTTTCAAACAGTATTGTTTTCTGGGGTTTGTTTTAATAGTAGCCATTATAATGAATATGAAGTGGTATCTCATTTTGGTTGAGATTTAGCATTCTGATAATGCTGATAATGATTAGTGATGTTCATCTTTTCTTGTGCATATTGGTCATTTGTAAATCTTCTTTGGAGAAATGTCTGTTCAAGTCCTTTGCCCATTTTTTTAAGTTAGATTATTTTTGTTGAGTTTTAGAAGCTTTTTAAAAAATATTTTCTGGATATTAATCCTTCATCAGATACACTATTTGCAAATATTTTCTCCCATTTTGTGGGTTGCCTTTTCACTCTGTTGATGCCTTTTGATGCAAAAGTTTTTCATTTTGATGAAGTTCATTGAATCCGTTTTTTTCTTTTGTTGCCAATGCTTTTAACGTCACATCCAATAAATCACTACCATATTTAATGAATATTTTACCCTGTGTTTTCTTTTTATGTTTAGTTCTTATGTTTAGGTCTTTGACCTGTTTTGAGTTAATTTTTATATATGGGTATAGAGGTTACATTAAATAGAAATAGAGGTTACATTAAAAGGCTCAAATAGATTTTTATTTTTTTGTTTATTTATTTTTTGGGGCTGCACTGTGCAGCATGTGGGATCTCAGTTCCCCAACCAGGGATAGAACCCATGCCCCCTGCAGTGGAAAGCCAGAGTCCTAACCACTGGACTGCCCGGGAAGTCCCAGAATAGTTTTTTAGATAAATTTAATATTTTTAAATACTGGTGACAAGAATGAAGGTGTTACAAGGGACATTTGAAATGTTATTCAAGACAGTGAATAGAATCTACTGTCACAAAAAATGCTGAAATTATGTAGAGCAGTACTTTAGCTGCTATTTTTATTTTCTTTCTGTGTTTTTGACATATTCCTATAAACTTGTTCTCAAAATAGGGGATATTCAGGTACTTCCTGGTCATCATTACAAAGGCGACCCAGCTATGAGATTCATTAATTATATTTTCAGATCATGCAAGAATCCATTCTTGTGAACAGCATCAAGCTCCATCATTTAAATATTATCTTCAAAAGTGAAATTCACTGCTGTGGGAGGTGCTTCAGAATAAGGGAGAGGGTAAACTTAAAGTCTTGAGTAGCAGAATATCAGCCTTGTTGTATATTTGTTAGTTGCTTATTATAAACATATATATCTCTGATATAAATGGTTATGGATATCTTCTATAAAATGTTTTATTTATATAATATATATCATAAAATAATTTATTTCAGGTCTGTGAGGCTAAGATTATTAAACAGCAAGGTTACACACATTTTCTTATAATGTAACTCTGAAGTTAGCCACCCTACACCCAATGTCCTTACAAACAGTTGCAAATTCCAAGGATCATATATATTTCTTCTATTCACCTACGGTCTGATTCCCACCTTTGGTTAGACTTTCATTTTTCACTTTCTCTTTTGTAGCTGCTTAGGCTTTTCCCTATCTTTGCATGACACATTTTAGATGTCTGTGAAACATTTCATACTCTATTCATTAGACATGTATATATTTATGTTCAAAAAGATATTTGATTCATATACTACACAAGTAGTATTCTATTTAGATCTCTCTCTATATATATATATAGAGAGACTAAAACAAAGGCTAAAATAATGCCTTGCTCTCCATTTTTCTTCCTCTTAAAAAGCTCCCAGAATATGGTAAACCTATAATAAGAAAAATAAGATACTTATCCTAAATAAATGTAGTAGTATGAGGTGCCAGATTCCTCTATTTTAGAATTTACCAATCTAGTTAATAAAATCTTGACCATGGCTTCTAATTTATTAAATATTTTAATACTTTAGTAAATATTTATTGAATATTAAAAAAATAAATAGTAAAAATATGTTTCTCTATGGGCTGTACAAACAGATTTCCTTAGCATTAATTTATTTTTTCCAGGAACTTACAAAATCCTAATGGTATTGGTTCATCTTGGTGGCTACTACAACTATTCTCAGAGGGAGTATATCCAAAACTTAATTCTCATAAATGTGTCATGATTTATATGCATAATCGTCTACGTACATGCTGTTGTCCTCACTGGAATGTACTACCTCACTGTCATTTCTTAGTTTCTATTTGTCCTTTGGATTTTACCTGAAATGTCTCTTCTTCTACAACATTTCCCCTGATATTCCCCTAGCTGTAATTGTCTTTTGTCATCATTAGATGGTGATTATTGGTTGCAGGGATTGTGTCTTTTATTTCTTTACCCCGATACTTAGTTTAGTACCTGGTACACAGTAGATACTCAATAAAGTTGGAGAATGAAGTAATTTTTCAAATCTTATACATTTCCCTTTTTCTTGTCTTTGATTTATTTACATAGTAATTAATTTACTGAGCTCAATGCTGAAGCTGATTCAAAATTTTACCTAAATATAGTTCTTGCTACTTATAAACTGCAAATAGATATTAAAAGGAAAAGAAAAATCAGGTGGAAGATTTGGCTAGGAGGAAGATGATGGTTTTCCTTAGTTTCTGGCACAGTCAATGTTATGTGCTGATCTTTGGCACAGAGATAGAAAACTTGCTTCCTGAGTTTCCTACAGAGTCAGATTTTTGAGGCAGCAACATATTATTTCTTTCTCTTTTTTAAAAAACTGAACCTCATTCATGGAATTTAGCTTTCAGTGTTTCAGCTGTAAGTATTTTAAATTGAACATTTGAGGGCTTTCAAGAAATAAATATATACATCTACAGTTTGTCCCCATACTTTCCATGTATTTGGTTTGGCTATGACCATAGCCACATCCTCAGAATAATCCTTCTTGATATTCTGAAAACCTTATGTAGCTAAGATAAACTATACATTTCACCACCTCTATCACATAATGTCTATGAAAACACATGCATTTAATAAATAATGTTACAATTAATAAGACTAGATTCCATGCCCCACAGCTCTATGTGAACAAATAAGGCATTAATTTCCCTAGGAGAAAGCTAAACTCCCAAGACATATTTCAAAGCCTCTTTCAATTATCATAGTTTGTGGGATTCCTTTAGTCATGAGTGAATAATAATGTCCTTCCATCTTCAATGCCACCTTTGGATGTTTTTAATTCCACCACACCACCTTTCAAAAATGTTTGGGGAATATCTAATCAATGAAATGTGTAAAATTTAAAAGCTCTAAACTTTACTACAAACTTTATGTTTCACCTATGAAAGATTAGTCTTCATACATATTTACGGGTTTTTTGTGTGAGACTCATATATTTTGAAATATTTCTTTACTGAGCAAATCTCTACTGATCATTAATTACCATCTGTGATTTAACAATGCTTCCTGTTCTTAGTGATACTACTTGTAATATCTAGAGGTATCATATATCCTAATGCATCTCTATTATGCCAGGCTCATAGAACACACAATATTCAGCTCCTTTACTGCACGAATTATGATCTATTTACCTTAAAATAAGAGTCCCTTTGTCATAAGGTCTGTTGAATTTCAGCTTGCATTGGGTGGTATCTGCATACCCAGTTGGGGCTTGAATTATTATCCTGCTATGCCAGGCTGTGAAATATACCTCATTACTCAATTTTTCTTCTATAGAGATCTCTAAAAACAAAAAATTTCAAAGGTACTTCAAATGAGCATTCTCTTCTCATTTATTCCTCTATGTGTGAAGTTTTTAGAGCTCTTGGAATCATAGGTTCTCAAACTATAGTGTGCATTAAAATCGCTGTAGGTTCCATATCCAGAGATTCCAAATCAGTAGGCCAATAACGAGACCCCAGATATGACACTATCAGCAAATTCACTGGATGATTCTGTTGCTGCTAACCTTGGATCACACTCTGAGACTAGCTATTTTAGAGTATGAAACTCTAGGTTCAGAATTCATGGAAAACAGAGAAATTTCTGAGAGACAATACTTTCACCCCCTGCCCCCTACTGTGTTTCAGTGTTTCATAACATTTTGTATGAAGACAATTCATGATAAATTGATTGTGATCCTTAATTAATAAAAATAGTGATATTCCAAATATGTGTTATGTAAAAGGATAACTGGCAAAACTAAGTGGATTACACATTTTAATAATGAAAATGCTTCTAAGTGATGAAGAAGGAAGAGGAAGAGGATTATTAGATGCAAATGTAGCTGTAGAAATCACCATTAGGAACAATTACATCAAATAGATCTTAAAATTAAGCAAAAGAAAAAAGGGGAAATAAAAAGTCAGTATAACTAAAAAAACTTTTTGAGTCAATAGTGAATATAGGTATATGAATATTAACTCAAATACTCTGCAAATTGTGATTAAGAATTAATTTTATAATGAAAAAATAGAAAATTCTTTTAAACCCTGAATCCTACACCAGGAGCTTATCTTGAGCAAGGCTATAAAAACTATTTGTTGTGATTAATTGTATTGTTTTCAAATCTAAACTGAGCAAATACATTCATTGAAAAGGTAGATGCTGGTAAATTGTCTTTTGACAAGATGATATATTCTTAATGGCTACAGTTTAGATGATCAGAGCAGAGCAATACACAGTGGCAGTCCTATGACAGGGATGAAAGACATCATGGCATCCTGATCAATAACTTTGTGTTCTCACAGAGTCAGGTAAATGTGGACGCGGACCACAATGATAATTAATACATCTGTGTTCCTCTTGGTATTTTGATATGCTTTAATGCCACATTGTTTCTGCTAATGTTCTTGATTCCTGCTGCAGATTAAAACATTCCAATAGGAAAAGATCTTCGTTGCCTAAATTTTGAAATGTTCCTGCTATATTCTACCATTTTGAGCTATTTCATATACTGCTTTAATCCATCCCTGAGGTGAGGTTGGTAGACTGCTACCCAGATAGGTGCTAGATAAGTTAATTTGAAATGTGGATTCCATCAACAGGTGAGCTGACTTCAAAACTGGGTATCACCAACAGATATACATGCTCTGTCCTTAGCAAGTTGTGATGTGATATTTGGATATTAGCACCTAGATCATTTTTTTTTTCCATAGCAAAAGTTTCTCACTTGCTTCTTTTATTTTTTAATTTTTAAAGCATTTTATTTTTTAGAGCAGTTTTAAGTTTACAATAAATGAGAAGACGGTACAGAGATTACCCATATACCCCCAGCCCCACATATACATAGCCTCTCATTATCAACATCACTCACCAGAATGGTACATTTTTAACCAGGGATGAACCTACATTGACACATCATAATCACCAAAAGTCCATAGTTTACCTTAGGGTTTACTCCTTGTGTTGTACCTTTTATGGTTTGGACAAATGTATCACGACACATATCTAACATTATAAAGTCATACTGCCCTGAAAATCTTCTGTGCTTCTTTTGACTATTCTCAGTTCTCAGTGTGATATGGGGACACACACTTGATGACTAATACTTGAAAATGGCCAATATAAGGTCAATTTCATTTTATATCAAATTTATGTAATTTTCTAGTTCCTTTTTGTGTTTATCCTCCAAATCTTGCCACTTTTTGGTTATCAAATAATATACAATAGATCACATATAGGAAAACAGAGAGAGCTACAAGTTTTCAGTATTATCATGTTTGTTTGTTTATCTTATTCTTTGATTCAAACAATTCTAAAACTCATGTTTATATAGGTGGGCAATATTTGTCATATTTATTGTATAATTATGCTCAAAATTTCATTCAATAATTTCAACAAATATTTATTGAGTGCATACTGGATGCCAGGCACAGTTTCTGGATTCTGAATAGATAGCAACATACAAGACCAACCATAACACTGATGCATGAAGCTTGTATTTTAATGAGGGAAGAGAGATGTGTGGGGAAGATTTATCTCCCCCTGACAAATGTGTAGTTTGTCAGGGGGAGATAAATGACAAAGCAAAAGAATAACACATCGTGGATGGTAGAGAGTGAGATGATGTGGCTCCTCATTGTTGTATAAAGCAGGCAGGAGAATCCCCTCTGAGAAGGTGGTTTCTGAGCAGATGCACATCTTACTCTACTAAGTATGGGTCAGTGTTCTCATTGTACCCTGAGGCGTACTCTTTCCTAAGATAGTCCCTTCACACTGTGTACCAGTGCTCATTTGGTTTAAAACAAAGAAAAAATAAAAATAAAGCTTAAAAAAACACTAAAAACTCCTTCCACATGGATGAGTTATGAAGCCTTCCTATCTGACCAAAAGAATCTCAGCCCAGCTGAACAGGTATTGTGAAACTGGGACTCACTTTATCAAATGGCCATAGCTCGGGTCCAATTTTTCTCATAGGTACAATTTAACCAGCAGTTGGAAGTTTCAGTGAATATGCATTGCTTTCCAAGGTACTGGCTTTATTAAGTTAAACCAGATACAGCTCTGCCATACCAGGGCTTAAAATTACAACTCTGAATACCTCAAGTACATTAACACCCCAGGCTCTCAGGTCTGTACCGGTCCTTGTACCTCAGTAAGTCATATACCTTCAACTTCCACTTTACTGCCACAGCTAGGAAGTCCCTTTAAGTACCTGAAGATTTCTCTTTTTCACTCTCTTTTCATCTATGTCTTTTCATTGACAATAATATATATTTACTGTTATGTATTTGAAGTTTAAGGTATGAAGCTTGGTAGAGGTGGGAGTATGTCCAGAATTTACTCAGTCCCCTAACAGAAGTCCTCTCAATTGGAAGTCCTCTCAATTGGAAGAGTCTACAGTGTTTTCTGTGTGCTAAACCTCAATCTTAAAACCATTCATAAGAAGAACTACATGTATTTTATTTGATGTATTTTAACAACTCATTCTATCCATTTAATTTATGGTGACAAGCACTACTTTATTAGTTGGAAATTACCTGACTACCCATCAAGTAAGACAGTAGCCAAGTTTGTATTGTTGCAGAGAATGAGAAAAGTAAGCCTGAAGGTTCAAAGTTTGGACAAGTTAGTGTTCATCTTTAGGCTTCCGCTTTCCCTGTTAACTCTAGGAGGCTTGACTGGAGTGATATAAAACACTTTTATTGTCCATCAAGGTCACAATGGACCACTGAAAAAATGCACTTCAAATGGCTGAGCAAAACAAAGTCACAGTGTTTGGCTTCAGACAAAGACCTCAAAAGATTTAAGTTATGCTTCAAGTTATGCAACCCTCAACTACAAACATTTATACATGATGGTTATAGAATCCTCTTCCACTAAAGACCTTATGAAGCCTGTTGAAATGCTTCCTCAAGAGATAGACACACATCGATTTATAAGATGTTCTTTCTTTCACTGATTAGGTAGCAAGAAAAGTTGTCTTCTATAGGAAATAAACAGCCTTTTACTTTTAAGGATAAAGAAAGACTCTAAATGATACATTTAAAATCCCATATCAAATTGGGCATGTATCCAGAAAAGACAAAAACTCTAATTTGAAAAGATATATGCACACCAATGTTAATAGCAGCATTCTTTACCACAGTCAAGACATGGAAGCAACCTAAAAGTCCATCAACAGATGAATGGATAAAGAAGTGTGATACATATAGAAAAGGGGAGGGAGAGGGATAAATTAGGAGTATGGGATTACAGATACATGCTACCATATATAAAATAGATAAACAAGGATTTACTGTATAGCACAGGGAACTATATTCAATATCTTGTAATAACCTATAATGGAAGAGAATCTGAAGCTGTACACCTAAAACTAATACAATATTGTAAATCAACTATAGTTAAAATAAAACAAATTCCATATCAAATTGGCAATTAGTATGAACCAAGAATGTGAACTACATTCAAACTGAGTTATTAAATCCATAAAAATTTCACACTACATATTTGTTTCACATTTTCCAAATGAAATAGAAATCCGTTCAAAGTCATATCATCAATTTTATTGATATTTCATTAAAATGTGTTACAATTCTATAAAGCCTTGAAATAGATCTTAGTGTACTGTGTTAATTTTTTAACCATATATCACAGTGAGTATGCATTTGTTTTGTGTTTTTGTGGGTTTTGTAATTTTTTTTTTTTTAACCTATGAGAAAAATTTCAGTAGAGTAGTTTATCTTATTTTTCCTCCCTAAAATTACTGTCTGGTTTGCAAAGAAAATCTCTCATTAGGAAACTTAGTACAACTATGAATAATATAAAAGAAGTTATCAGGAAGGACGTTATCACTCCATGGAAATGAATGAAGCATAAGTGGGTGAGATGGTGAAATCTCACCCTCACTCACGAAGTTAGAATTCCAGTTAATGATTCCTACGTGTTTAAGTTTCAGGTCAGAAAAAACCTCAAAAATATATGTGGCCCGATTCATACTCTGAGAGATCCAAGCTACCTACCAATTTCAGATGCTCAATCACCTAAACATCTTGGATATGGATATTGAGTTTAAAACACCAAGCTCCAGAACTGTATACGAAAGATTAAAAAAAAAAAAAAAGTAAGCTGAAAGAATTACAATTTATATTGTATTATTTTGAGAAAATAATTTTAACCTACCAGAAATTATATTTCTATAAAGTAAGTATAAACTAAGATATTTGATTTATCTGAAATAGTCAGATAAGCAAAAACAGAGTATAAATAAGTTATTACTGTATTGGACCTCATTTTGCCCACCAGAAGATGGGGCGGACATGAAACGGATCCCTTCAGAATGAGCTCAGACAATAAGGATGTTTGTGTTCCTTGTAAAAGCTCATCAGAAAATTCCCTCTATATTAGAGGCTCTTAGCAATCAAGTAGGTACAATGATCTACTCTGTGAATGAAAAATCAGTACCCTTGCTATCCAGCCCAGTGCATGGATGATCTTCAGACATTTTATGGACTCATAAAAATGCCCAAGGTGGCAGAAATAGAGGCTGTCACTGGATTTCTACTCACAAAGACTGTGACTGACTACTCTGATCTAGATTGTATGTTTCCGGCTATGAAAATAAACAAGCAACAAATAAATCAAACTTTTGGTTCCCATTTGACATGATGCCTTCAAGAAACCAACCTGGAAGCAAGTTATTATACAGAGCCCCTTTTATATTAAAAGTTACAGTTGGTTTTTCTTCCCTTGAATAGACTTTTTTTTGTGGAGATGGATGTGCCTCCCCTCCATTCAAATAACTGCCAGCACTTCTACAAATAGATTTGCCACATGCATCAAATACTATCCATCATACACAATCTTACATAGCACTGACTCACTCATAGAGTTTATTTAACAGCAAAAGTAGGGCAACAGGCTGATGCCTTTGGGATTTTCTAACACTATCTACTTTTCCACCCAGGAACAGTTTTACTGAATAATGCAATGCCGTACTGATTTGTAGGATGTGATTAGAATCAGATGCCAATTAATACTGCAGTTTCTCCTATAGGTAAAACGCATGAGTCCTAGAATCAATGGCTGGAGTTGTCAGTGACTTCATGTTTGTACCCAAGTATATACCTTCACAATATTTTAAATTTTTTCATCAAGAGATCAGGTTCTATGGACATCCCGATTTTTTCACCCAAGGGATACTTTCTACTAGGGGACCCAACAATAGTTCCACTAGTTTGGAATCTAAGAGTTGGTGACTGAGGGTTGCTCATGCCACTAAACATAAGAAAAAAGAATGTTTCAGTATTTGATAGACTATTTCATAGTAATAAAACAGTAATAAAGGACAATAATAAAACCACTGTAAAATAGGAGCCCAGAAAAGTACAGTTGGAGTTCAGGTGATTGAGACACTTTCTTTTCTGAACTATGTCCAAAATTATGGTTACATTACTGCAAAACAAAACAGGAAAGATCGTCAAAGCTTTAAATCACTCAGGAAAGGAAGTTTGGTTCACTCCACCAGTGAAAGATTAGCAACAATACTATAGATCTGATCCAGGGAGCTGCTTTCTCTGCTACAATTAGTAAGGCAGGGAAATCAAGAAACAGCATTTGGGATGGTCATCTTTGGGGACATAGGTGCCTTCACTTCAGTTTAGAATATCAGAAACCCCTACCATCTCTGCAACTGTTTGTCCTCTAGCCATGTCTGTTAGCTTAATGTGCATGGGTAATTAATCAATGAACACACAAGTCTCAGCCTTGCAGGCTGACACCTTAAAATACAGTATCTCCATTGACTGGGGTAGGCACCATTATACAGAAAAAGCAGAAGAAAGACATTCTGCACCTCAACTAAAATTCCAAATCTTACACTTGGCAATTCACACAAATGTAGGAATTGGTGAAAATTAAAACAGGTCCAAAAACCTGGTCATAAGATTATCTGGGAAATGAAGTTTGTTGGTTGCTTGCTTGCTTCGTCCAGCTTCTGGAGGAGTCTTACACCAGGAGGTGGTTTAATGGATGTGTTGACCCATGATCTGTACTATATGAAGAAAATCAACTACAACTTGGGTTTTATTTGCATAGAAGAAAAGAATCATACTCTCACTTCATGTCCCAAATACATGTTTAATCATATATCTTGATAGTCTTAGCTTTCCACTGATCTTTCTCCTACTAATACATATAAAGTGTGTTAGAGGTAGATAAACTTACCTTTATGTTCATAGTTTATAGATTATCACATCATATTATGACATTTCACAGGAGAAAGGGGGCATCATTCAAGGCCATGTACTTGTCATTGGTATTCAGGCTATCACCCTGAAGAAATAGGGTAAAGCGTGTGTGTGTGTGCATGCACATGCATGCACGCACAATGTACAATTATGTAAAGTGGGGGCATTTTAAAATTGTATCTATGAAGAAAAGTATTTCTGTGTGTGACTGTCTCTTTATATTTTAAACACACAAGGGATGACTATAGTAGATACTTTCCAGCCATTGTCTCTCATCCCTTTTCTTTAAAAATCAGTATCCCTCTTTTCCTTTGTGGAACAATTCTCACATTCCCTGTGTTCTTCATGGAAATGTGTATCAAAGATCTATCACTCTGCATGTTCCTTCCCTCATCCCTTGCAGAGTGCACCTGAACCAGGTAGACCACTCACACTCTCCCTTCCAGAAATTAGAATCCTAAGAATAAAAAATGAACAAAAGGCAGATGAAACACTGAAAAGAGGTTGTTTTAAAACTCCTGGAAAACATCAGGGAGATTCATGGATCCCATGATTCCTAAGCTTGTTTTCTCAGATTTTTCTTTATTTCTGTGAGATTCCCAATATTATTCCAATATATCTGTCTTAGTCCATTGGGGTTGTTATAACAGAATTCCATGGGCAGGGGTGGCTTAAATGACAGAAACTTATTTCTCACAGATCTTGGTGTGTCCTCGGATGGTGGAGAGAGAGATCATCTCTTTGTGTCTCTTCTAATAAGGCACTAATCCCATTCATAAGTTCTCCACCCTCATGACCTAATTACCTCCTAAAAAGCCCCATCTCCAAATGCAATCATATTTGGGATTAGGGTTTCAACGTAGGAATTTGGGGGGGGCACAGATATTCAGTCCATAGCACTATTCATTTTCTTCAGTTATCTTATTGATTCATACAATAATGAAATCTTATTGATCAATTAATATTGGTTATAAACAGACATATGTCTTGGGCACTATGTTAATAGTTTCACATACTTTCTCATATTTAATGCTTACTATAATGAGTGAAGTAAACGTTATTATAATTTTAAGATTGGGAAATGAAGATTTTAGAGAATCAAAGTAACTTGAGTAAAGTATCAGAAAAGAAACTAGCAGACACAGGACCCAAGGCTACAGTTCTCTGACTTTAAAGTTGTGCTCTTAAATAAAAACATTGCTGTATAGTGAGAGGAGAAGAGAGGAGAGGAAAGAGGAATTTATTATTGTTAGTTAAAAAACTATGAACAATTCTGTAGAACAAATGCTGCATCTTTATGCCTGATATTTTTCTACCCAGAATCTAGGAGAATATAAAATACTGGACCAGAACTAGTATTGAGTCTTTAGTAATATAGAGAAAAAAAGACAATGTAAAAAGAAAATTTATTCCTTCTAGTTTGAATATCTGCAGTTTTTGTCTGATAGGAAAAGATGAGACTGATGTGTTAAATGATTTTCTTAGTAGACACACTGGTATTCAGAAAAAGTAAACACACACACACACACACACACACACACACACATACACACATGTAAAATATATCTTATGACACACTAAGGTTTTCTATTGAGGTTTCGACTCCTTAGCAGCAACTTATGCTCTGAGTAAAAGCTGCAGGAACAGGAACATATTGATTCCCAAGTGATGATATGAGAATTCCATGCCATGTATAACATGTCCTAAGGATGTTACCGACCCTCATCTGGATACAACTCTTCTAAACAAATATCTATTCCATCTATTCCACTGAGTAACATTAACACTCTGTGACCTATAGTGACCAGATAAGGCAAGTTTTGAGTATTAAACAGTCATTCCCCAAGCCATCTACACATCACAATCAGAGATGAGTTTGTCATTCCCCAGATCTACTGAAATAGAATGCAGGATACGGGTGGCCTGACATTTGTATTTTGAAAAATGACATGAGCTTCTGATGGGCAATTGGTCTTGATATGTAATACATGATATGGCCAAGTGAAGAGTCAGATTTGCTATTGATCCTGGCCGTGCTCCGAGAAAACTGTGCGGCCCCAAGAAAATTATTAAAATTAGGTAGGCTTTTACTTCTACATTGGTGAAGTTAGATATTCACATTTTAAAGAGTATGTTTTAAAAGGTACATTTTACATTTATCATAATAAATTATTGAATTATAATAAGCCTGCTATGGCACTAGTATATAAAAAGTGAATTGTTTAAGTTGCCATAGAGATAACATAATCTAGGTTTACTCTGAAAGCAAGATTTCTTGATTTTTGTTTTTTAATGTACCTAAATATTTCCTTCATAATTCATAGGAGTAAATTTCCCTGTCTTCATAAATGTGATAAAAATAATTGATTCTAAAATGTACCATCTACATGGCATCTTTGAGTTTAAGGGAGAAACTGAGTTAGGTGCCAATATACTAATGTAGACATGTTTCGGCCTTATGTTGGTCATTTTGAAGTTACAGATATCATAGAATTGGACCTTACCTGAACCTTAGTTTTATTTCTTTTCTTTGCTATAGCAAAGCACAAATGCCAAAATCATCATTTGGGAAACACAGCAGTTGTCAGGAAAAGTAGACGGCTGCATTGTCTTCCTTTTCTCATACTGACAAACTTATTTTTGAAATGCTGATGGAAAATTCAAATTGCAGTTTGCCAAAAACAATTCAAACTGTATTTTCACAAAAGTCTCTGTTCTTCACAGGAGAAGATAATTTTTGTTATGAAAGTCATAATTAGGGATAAATTCTTTAATTGAATATATGGTTAATTTTGTAGTTAAACTTTTATGTGAAAACTAAAATGGCATTTTTTTTATAGTATTCTAGATGTAGGAAGTTAGAGGCTTATACACAATAAAATATTAAATATATATATTATTTATTTAAAAAGAGAATATGTTCTCATGTGGTTTTATTTGAATTAATTCATTTTGATATGCCTATGATGTTTACCTAGACAGAATGTCAACTTATTTGCAGAAAATTAAAATCTATGTGGAAAATATAACATCTGTTAATTATTTTTCTGTTGAAGACAAATAATAAGTGAGTAGATTTCTAATAATTAAAAAGCTCGCTGGAAGGTTGGATAATTGTTTATCTATGCCCATATTTAACAACTAAAAATGCAAATTACTCACAGTGGCTGTAAGTAAAATGTCATCTTCAAATATTCACATGGAATTGGGGAAATTGAAGGATGTTAAGAGAGTTTGTAAAACCTGCTTATTTTACAGGTAAGTAACTTCTTCAAAGGAACACATTTAGATCATATTAAAACTGAGTTCGGAGTCTTATTTCCAGGTTTATTTCAATTCAGTGTCAGTTCCTGGATGATTTCCATTACTCGGTCTATTATTAAAAAATAAAAAAGAGGAAACAGATGTTGGGAAACAAAGACCAATAAATTCAACCAAAGAAAAGAATTCAGATGAAATTATACATCCAAGGCTGAATTTGCTTCCACCATATGGAGCTTAAATAAAATGGCCAGACTTTCTCCTGAAGGAGGGATGCAGAACATTTATAGGAATCATGCCAATAACCTTGTCACCGACAACACATTAATCTCTGCTTTGCTCAACTTTTCTTTACATGTAAAATTTTAGTCCTAACTTTTCCATTCTCTCTTCAATTCACTTCAGTCTGGCTTTAGCCCCCATTTCACAGAAATTTCTTTCATTAACAATGATTATGACTTTAAAGTGAATGGTCAATTTCTTCTCACTTTACCTGACTTCCTAACTTTGGATGTATCTTGCCGCTACTTGCTTCTTGAAATATTATTTCCCCTAGCTTCTATTTATGATTTTCCTCTAATGTTTCCGGACTCTCTTTAGTCTCCTTTGTTGACTACTATCCCTCCTCCAGACCTTTAAATAATAGAGTGCATCAAATTTTGGCCCTAATCTATTTTTGCATTCCCAACACTCCTTAGGACATCTCACCCATTCCACGGCTTATGTTCCATTCCCTACACAAAACACACAAACATTCATCATTATTTCAAACCATTTTTCTGTGTATGAGAAACAATAGCTGACCATTATTTGTTGTATATGTGAAGATGTCCTGAAGGCCCTTTGAATCTCATACGCCCTAAAGTAAACTCATGATCTTCCTCAGAAATGAATTGCAAAATGATGTTCAAGTTGGCATTTCTTTAGTATTACTTAAAAGAAATTGTACCCAACACAAAGAGAATTCCTATAAGCCCCATAGAGGATGTATTTCAGACAATACCTCTCTCTATAAAGTTTCCTTTAACATATCTTTATGACAGGGCACCACCAATCGTATAGTGGCCTCTCAAACAGCCTCTTCCTCTGCAAGAAATAAATCATGCTCTGAGTTGTAAGTATAATATCACCAAGGCCAATATTCTTACAGTTAATTCATTCATTCACTTATTAATTATGCATTTAACAAATCCTGAACTTATAGCAATGAAATAGAGAAGACAAGGTCCCTATAAGTTGATGGAACTGACAGCCTAATAGGAGGAAAACAAGTAATAAATATGTAAGTAAATAAGATGATTTCAGATAGCAATTAAATATTAGAAAATTAAACAGGAAAATGTGTACAGGTTGTCTTGGAGTTGGGTACTACTTTAGCTTGAATAAAAAGACAGCTTTTTAAGGAGGCAATGTTTTTGGTGAGACTAGAAGGATGGAAAGATCCAGGAGAACAAAGAGAAAAGAGAAAAACAATCTAGGCAAGGATGTAGAAGTTCTGATGGCCAGGGGGGCAGAAGAGGTCTGAGTGAGTGTACATGTTTCAGGACAGAAGGACAAGGGTGGACAGAAGAAAATAATCAGGAGAGAGTTTGTGGGGTGGGGGAAACAATAAAAAAGATGAAGTGGGGGGTAAGAGAAGCAATATCCCTTTCATGTAAGGTCCCTGCCTGTGGAAAAAATAATTGTTTTTAAATTTTAAGTGTAACGGGAAGCCACTGGGAGTGAGGGGTTAAGAGGGTCAATGATATGATTTGGTTTACATACCCAAATGCTTTTTCTCACTAGTCAGAGAGAGAGAGAGTGTCAGTTCTTCTCTGATGGCAAAAGCTCTGAGACATAAAAGTAGTTAGAGGCCATGTCCCCACCTTGTAGAGAAAGTCATCATAATACAAATCAAGCTAACAATCAGAGAGAGGCAAAAATAGAATACAGCAAAAGTTCTGCATTATTTATCTATTGATACATGACAATAGATAAGTTACCTGAAGTATTAGAAACTTAGAACAGCACACACATTTTGTTATCTCTTAGTGGCTGTGGGTCTCGAATCTTACACAACTTATCCTGGACCTCTACTTCAGGGTCTCTCACAGCCTATAACAAGATGCCCACTGAGCTTTCATCATGCCAAATCTCAAATGGGTAAAGATTTGCTTCCAAGGTCATGTGACTGATGGCAGGATTCCATTTTTGAAGGTTGTGAAGAAACTGACAGGCTCAGTTACTCACTGATGATTGGCCATAGGCTGTCCTCAGTTTCTTGCCACATGGGCTTCCCCAGCAAGGCATCTTGCTTCATAAAAACACACATGCTGAGAAGGCAACAGAGAGTCTACTAGAAGGACAGAAGTCATCATCTTTGAAAACCTGTTCGTGGAAGTGGCATTCCATAATTTTTGCCTTATTCTATCTTTTAGAAACAAACCATTAGATCCAGCCCATACTCAAAGAGAGATTACACAGGGCAGGAATACTAAGACGCAGGAATCATTGGAAGTGATATTAAATGATTCCCTACCATAGTCTATCCTCTGGCCTCCAACGATTTATGTCCCTCTAAAATACTCTCTCAAGGTCCTCGGAAGTCTCATCCCATTATATCATCAGCTCAAAGTCCAGAATCTTAATCACTAAAATCAGTTCTAGTGATGATTGTTCAGGACTTCTCTGTTACCTGTGACTCTCCAGGTTAACCCTGTGACACCTATTGATGCCACATGGAGCAAAAGAATCACCTAGCCAAGACTTTCCAGATTCCTTAACCACTTATTTACAGGATTTAATAAAATGTTTATTATTTTAAACAACTGGATTTTTGCTATATAGCAATTGAGAACCAGAAAAATTTACTGGGAATCCCAGTCCTTAGAACAACATAGTGTAGGACCACAAAATATACCCTGCAATAGCAGCATGTCAAAAGTTTTGAAGCAAAGCATCCTTATGTTTCATGATCAGATGTTCAGAACACATTCCTTTGGGAGAATAGATGCTGAAGGCCAGACAGCTACAGTACAGCACACTAGGTAGTTGTTAGCATGAACCTTGATGCTTACAGAAAGCTTTCTATATTCCTCTATGGGGCACACAGGTAAAGCCATTCAGAGGCTGCAGATAAGGGGGTTACTCTGATAACCACTAAAGAGTAGCACAACATGCCACCCCAAAATATGCTGCTTTGGTATATTGATTTCTTTGAGCTGTAGGCACCTGATAAACAACAAATGCAGGGAGAAGCTTTCTCTAAATTCCCCTTATCTGCCAAAAGATATATCCTCCAAAAGGAACTCAGTTGTCATAAATCCCCTCTCTGGGAGTTTCATTGACCAGGGAAGATATACTTTTATCACAGGAGAAAAAACTATATTACACCCAGACAAACTTTGTCACAAGCTGTCGTATCTTCCATTTTTCTTCTAAAGCCCCATTCATCTTTCCTAAAAAACATTGATTCTACCTTTAAAAAGTATTTTCCTATTAATATGGCATTTAGTCCTAAATTCTAAACCACCTCGAAGAGTTACTCATTTTTCCCTGGTATCTTTCATATATACATGTGGTATACATGCTAAACTTCTGTTTATTGCTCTTTTACTAATCTATTTTTATAGGGGTCTCAGCCATGAACTCAGAAGGGTAGAAGGAACATTAATTTCCTTCCCCTACACCACTCATATGATATGCATTATTTCTGCATACATCAAGATGTGATGGAAGACACAGGGTTTCTCAGGTCCCCATTCATCCCCAACCTTATCAGGAAGAGCTGGGAACAAGAAAATAACATCAAGCAGTTCCTATCCCATTTCACTGTGTAGAAGAGATATCAACTATCTGAAGGTGGGTGAATTTGTTCAACATGTGTCTCAGTAGGCACATGGCTGGACTCCCAAGTCTTTAAACCAATGAACAGTTGACTTCTGCTTATGAGGCTTTACCTAAGCAAAAGCTGGCTGATTTTTAAAGAAAGCTTTGAACAGCCTGTTGAATAGAATTTTATTCAGTTAAGAGAAAGAAGACCCATCTTTGATGGTTAGGGGACAGGAGGAATAGGACCATCAGTCTGGCACGAGGGAAATGTAGAAATCAGTCTTCATGGTTGTGGCAGAGACTTTCATGGCAGGGTTTTGACACACAGCGTAAAGTATTTACCACAAACTTTCTCTATACCAGAAGGCTTATCCTGGAACCGCCCTCATTATCTATACTCACTTCTGTTGTTATACAGGCTCATGACTTTAAATATCTTCCTACTGACGGCACTCAAATGTTACTCTGGTCTCTACCTATCACCCAGATACCGCGTTCATATTTCTACCTTCTCACATCTCCTCCTGGATCTCTAACTAGCATCTCAAACTTGATGTTTCGGAAATCAAATATTTGTTTTCTTTCCCTCAATCTACGTCTCCTCCGATCGTCTAAAATCCCACATACGATTCTTCCATTCACCCATTGCTCAGATTAAAAAAAAAATTTGGAGTCACCTTTGCCCCCTCTTTCCCTCATATCACACTGTGATCCATCAGCTAAGTATACCTTTAAATTCACCCTAAATCTATGCATTTGACTCCATCTCCAGGCAACCCTTCTGACTCATGACACCACATTCTTTCAAGTGGATATTGCAGTAGCCTCCTGACTGCTCTTCCTGATTCTATTCTTACACTCCTATAGTCTAAAGCTTTCGTGATCCTGTAAATCCTGTAGGATTATGTTAAATTTGTGAATTCCAAAAAGGGTCTTTCTATTCCTAATAAATCATCTCAAGGACTTGTCACCTGGAGATGTCATTTCTGCCCTCCCTTCCTACTTGAGCCCCATTGCTGGTATCCACTAGCAACCAAACCACTTCAGTAAGTCTTATCGTCACCATAATGACAGTAAGTGTAGTTTGAAAGCAGGTGTGTTACCAAGGAAGCTTTCTAGCCATTCCTAACATTATCAACAGTTGAAGGGACGGAGTATCTCTGAAAATGGCCTCCTTCCCAACCCTGTGATAATATGTCTGTTACCTCCAGAAGTAGATTTGTTTCTGCCTATACTGATTACTCCTCTTATCTCCAAAGAGAAAAGTGAAGACTTCCTTAAGTACCAGTAGAAATAAACAATCACAGGAATGGTACAATATATTGGACTGAGTAATTGGACCCCAATATGTCCTATTAGATTTATTATTTGCTCATGGAGGCAGTATTAACTTATGAATGAGATAAACCATGTCCTTGGTCATAGCTTTCATTTAGTTCCTACATATTTCCCTTTATTGCAATTCCCATCCCCCAAACCCATGGGCATGCTGCACCTGGGCTTGAGGTTTCTTAAAAAAGGCTTTTGGTAATAACAGAAGGTGAGTGTAGTTCAATAAGTTGTCATGGGAATTGGTGCTATATTTTATTAACCATATACTCAGACTGGGAATGTTCGCCCACTTTGAAGAGAGATATGAAAGGTAATGCGATGAAGTGACTTCCTACCGTAGTTTACAAAGCTCCTTTTGTTTGTAACTTATTGTTATTTTCAGTCTTTATGTTTCAAAGGTTTTAGATTGCTCCTTAGAGTTTGGAATTTATCTGTCCAGAACATCATAAAAAAGGGGAAAATATCCCCAAGTTCAAACTTCTGTTTTCTATAATAAAGGTATAAAAATCTCACAGAACTCATTCTTCGTGGTAGAATTGTGTGACCCATAAGCTGAGACTCAGGACAAAGAACTGCGTACATCTCCTCTCCTTCAGTTCCCAGCGGTTTTCATTTTCAAGCAACCACTACAAAGTTCTTTTTCTAGTTACTAAGATGAATACAAAAAGATTTAATGCTCCAGGGCATTTCTGTGTAAAAAAAAAATAAAGTCCTGTCACCTGAATAACTAATGCAAGCCCTAATGTGATATTCAACTTTATGATTCCAGTTTAGACAGAAAGAAAACAGATGAATTACACTTGAATACATATCAAAATATATTTGATGCTTCAACTTATAATGTAATCTTTCAAATGAAAACAAAAAAGGTAGATGCCTTTCATATGCCAGAGGTACCCAGTTTTTGACAATATCTGCATTTATCAGTACCAAAATGACACTAACAGAAAATAGACCACAAAATGCAAAGATATCAACTCATCTCACATGAGAAAGCTACAGCTCCTGAGTTTTGACCTGCATTTTTTATATAATTATGTTAGTTGTAATCACAAAAAAAAATTATAAACTTCTGTAGTTTGGGAATCTAAAGTATTTGAAAGCATCTGAATCCACATGTTCCCTTTGGGAATTTGACTAATGCAAAGGTGCTTTACAGAGTCATGATTATCATAAAACTCCCTTTGGGGAAGAATACACATCTTTTGAAAGAATTAGCGTATGCAGTCCTTTGAAAAAAAAATAATAGAAACTCTCTTTAACTAATTACATTTAAAAAACTAAGTAATTACTTTTATTATTCTTATATACTTCCAAGATGTTAAAATCCAATAATCCTTAAAGATGAGGAAAAAATCTGAATCCATGTATGTAAAAAAGCCAATATATACAGTCATTTTATTTTAAGCTTTTCATCACAAAATTAGATCATGCTTTTGCAATTGCAAAAGGTAAAATTATCCATAGATACACGTTTTCACTTCCCTGTCTTTGTCAATGACAACAGCAGTGTAATGGAAAGACTACTAATTGGAAAAACTGGATTCAAATTCTGCTTTGCAGCTCTCTGCTCCAATTATGGTAGGCAATCCAGTTAGCTTGTTTGGGTCCTAGTTGCAGTGCAAAAAAGTTTCTTTCTATCCCCATGGAAGGGTAATTAAACTTGTTTCTTTGGATCTCAGTAGTTATAATAGGACTAACAAGTACAAGCATCAAATTCAAGTTAAAATTTCTACAAGTTAGAGGTACACAAAGATGGCATGGGACACAGGAGGGATACATATTCAAACTTAAACTTATACTGGTTAATCACATGGCAAGAATCTGGGAGAGGAGACCCAAGCCTTGAAAGGGACACAGGACTAGAATTTCTACTAACCCTGAGATTTTATAATTTTCTGGCTTCCATATTTCTAATCTTCCTCAAATACTGCTTTCATCAGGGCACTTCCTTTTGAAAAGCCTCATTAGTTTAAACCATATTGTATTCAGTTCCTCTGAATAATTGTCATGGTGTATGATCTCTGTTTAAATATATTTATCCCTCAAAAGTATCTTCTACTCTAGCCAGAATAATCTTCACCTTGTGCCACAAATACACCATGGCCATGCCTATCTCCATTTTTTTTTTTTTTTAAACTCAGAATGCCATCTTAATTTTCCTTTTCTGTTTAGGTTAATGTCTTCATTATTCATAGGCTAATTCCTCAATATCTGGTTTAGTGTTTTAAACACCTCCTATCACCCCATTAATGAAGGACTTTTCTTGTCCTAAGGTTGTGGGAATGGCTGAACACACAACAACCAACTCTGGACAAATGAGATCAAGGGCAGTTTATTAGTCACAAATACTCACAGCCCGGAGGGGAGGAGGACGCTACCTGCCATTCAAGGCCCCACAGGGGTTGCACTTAGGAACAGAGTAAACAACAAGAGTTTTGTAGTATCAAGAGGGTGAGTGCCACCAGTACCAAAGGAAGGATACGATTGGCTTGTTTGAATAATTCCATGGGCTAGCAGGGAACTGAAACCTGCTACTCAGGTAGAAGCAAGAAATTTACCTGGTCCCTTAAATGAGAAGGGTTGTTTGGTTAGAGAACCACATTTGGTTAGAGAAGGGTTGTTTTGTTAGGAGTATCCTGGGGAGGGGAACTTGCAGAAAGGCCATTTGAGGCCCTCCAGATCTCAAGGCAGCACATGATACTAGACTTTTAATTTTAGGCCTTACACCACAATTATATCTTATCTTCCCCATAAAACCTTCTGATCAAATTAGATAAAGTACACAGATATGATTTTCAAATGACTACACTCATCTGTTATTTTCTCCTCTCTACTATAGCTTTTATTTCTGTCCAACTGAATAGCTAGAATGTAAAACATGAACTGATATATGCATTCTTATTACGAATTTGCTATTTTTGTCTCATTGTCTAGATTTCACATCCCTTAAGGGTACTGAATTTATAAAAGCCAAACTTTTACTTCACTTGCTCTACTGAACAACACTGAATAGATAGTAATCATTTGACTGATTTAATCTTTCTGTAATGGGGCAGGAGGAAGTGAACACATAATTTGTAAAATACCCATTGCATTCTAATAACTTTGTTCATTCATCTTCACTTAACAGAATAGATGCATTTCAGGAAAACTAATTATGATATGTATTCCCTTTCCCATATAATTTCCATTATAAAATTGGAGATTTCTTTCTGTGTAAAACTAGGCCTTAATAGATGGTGTTAAACATCTCTAATGTGGAAGTGATTAAACTAATAGTCACATGAAATGCCTGGAAAGGGAAGAATTATTAAACAAGAAGTTTATGGACATTTTAAAAATAAAATTAAAACAATTGGAAATCAGAAAGGATTTATTAAGAAAGAATTACACAAAAATTGACTTAGGTTTTAGCAGTCTTACTGATATTATTGATTTGGAAACTACCACACAGTATATTTTAATTTTGTTGATATATTTGACATGACTTTCTTAATATTCTTGAGGATTAGAAATAAATTTTAACTGGTGGAGGAGTACATAGAGCATATCGATTAATGTCAACATGACTAGAATTTTCTTCTAGTTTGATGAAAGATTCTGTCTGGTTTTGTCCTGTACAAAAAATTTAATGACTAGGATAGGACACAGGAAGTATGCTTATCAAATTTTGAATGGCATACAGTTGAGAGAGATGATAAATGAAAGAATCAGATCTAAAAATTTTCTCAACAAGCTAGAATGTTCAGTCCAAAAAACAAGATTAATTTTAATAGGAATACTGAAAATCAAGTCTTACATTTAGTTTAAAAATTAGTTGTGAAAGTTACAGGACAGGTGTATCTGGAAATACAGTTGGTCACATGGTTAATAATGAACTGGCAGTGCTATAAAGTTAAAGTGATCAATGGCTGGTGAAGCACAGGGTCTAGATCGATGGGGTGCATGACTGCACACCGCTGCTCTGCCCACACCCAGTGACTTCTTCTGTTGTGAATGTACAGAAAAGAACATGCCAGATGCGTGAGATGACCAAGTAAAAGATCCAATGGCTATAAGGTGAGGGAAGGTAGAAGAGAGAATAGGCACAGTATAATTTTTGAGGAAAATACTATGCTGTGATTTACAAATAAAAGTTTAAGGTTTCTGTGCTTTGATTTTATACTTAATTCTAAATTGAAGAATGAAGACATCATTACAAGAGGTTGTAGTGGAATAATATACCTATATACTTGGATATACATCTGAAGTGACTCTGACAAAAATGACTACCGACCCAAAGTTGATCCATATTCACTAACCAGGTTTTCAAGTCCACGTCTCAGATCACCAGACTAAGAAAACAAAAGTATATACCTGAAGCCAAAAACCACTCAGAGGTCACCCACAAACACAGCTTCCTGTAGATATCTAACAAAAGGGTAACAAAAAGAAGCTGCAGGAAAAGATGAGAGATAGGATAACAATAGCACATTTCAAAGCTGTGTACTTCAAAGGGAGAAAAGTTGAAAGGGAGAAAAGAAAGCAAAGAAAGAGGTTGATAGGGATAGGAGGGGATCAGAAGCAAAAACAACTTATTACAATGACTTTAAATTCACTGCTTCTCTTTTCTTTTTTTTAAAGCTCACCCTAATTATAATGCAACTTTGGCAAAGGAGATTTTCCAATTTGCATATTTACTTTAAGATATTCCAGTGTCAGGCAAATTGGATTTTTATTTATATTTAGCAAACTAATCATTTGCCTTGAGAAACAGAAAACTCTGAATGTTCTGAGACTTCTTTTTCAACAATTAAAGAGGCTGATATTCTCTCAGAATTTCCTGAGCTATTGGAAAACTGAAATTTGACAGAAAAATAAGTTTGTTATGCCAAAGAGCCTGCCAGGTGGGCAAAGTATTTAAGGGGAATTGCAGTGACTTTCAATTATCTATCCTTAGACACTTATCTGTGCCTCATGGTGTCCTACCTAATGAATAACTCTTCTGCAGACGGTGAGAAAACCAGGATTATTCATTGCCACCAGGCTAAAATTAACAATCGTGAGCAATGTTAGGGGAAGAACCTGGTATAACATAGTTCATCTATCAAAAAAAGGAAGCTGGGGCTTCCCTGGTGGCGCAGTGGTTGAGAGTCTGCCTGCCGATGCAGGGGACACGGGTTCGTGCCCCGGTCCGGGAAGATCCCACATGCCGCGGAGCGGCTGGGCCCGTGAGCCGTGGCCGCTGAGCCTGCGCATCCGGAGCCTGTGCTCCGCAACGGGAGAGGCCATAGCAGTGAGAGGCCCACATACCGCAAAAAAAAAAAAAAAAAAAAAAAAAAAAGAAGAAGGAAGCTGAATATTCACCTTGATGATATGTACTGTACAATAGATGGTAAGGATCATTTTAGCATTATGAAACCTCATCAAATTCTATTGCTACTAAGAGCAAGTATTAATAAAAGTAAAGTAACTGTAAAACTATTTTCACTGGATTAATGTTCCTTGAACCTGCTTTGATATTTATATTACCCACTCCTCAAAACTGCCTTGAAAGCAAATATAATTCTGCTTACCCATACCTCAACATTAACCTCTGCAATGTGTTCAAGAAACTTAAGTTGACGTTACAACTCAAACTGATATTTAATATTTAAACTGTATACACCTTCTTCTCCCAAGATCATACTTCATAGTCTAGCAAGTGCTACCATTGTTTCTCATATGAGCTTGCAATTATGAAGCAAATATATATGCAAATAAATGTCAAAATATGGTGACAGAGTATATGGTGATAGAGTATATAGTATGATGTTTATCCATATTTAATATCACTTATTTTATTGTAAGTCATTCTATGCAAGTAATTTAATAATTAGGGTAGTAATAGAAAATTGCAAGGAAAGAATAAAAAAAGTGAAAAGTAGTGATTGAGTAAACAGAGGCATTTTAACATAATTAATTTTCAAATAATTGTATAGATTTCTGTGTTTCAGCTGCTGGATTCCTGCAACCAAACATTGACTAGTTCAAAGTCTTGCATACTGCCTCTTTCTAATCTCATTTCTTAATCACAACTTAAAAATAAGGAAATGGGACAAAAACAAGGCAGCAATTGCCCAGATAGCCTTTTAATTATAGTTTTCTGCTTAACTTTTGTTTTAGGGTTCCAACTTCCAAACAATCTAATGGTTTGGGGAACTGAGAAGTGACAGTGAAAGTTCTCCATTCCAAATCTCTTCTTTCATTTCAAGGTCTATGAGATTAAAAGCTTGGCTGCAGGTTACTGTTGTATGTAGAGACTTGAGTCTATGCCAAGGCAACTTAGAATGTAGTACATGCTGGAATGTTTGAAATGATTTAAAGTGCACCCTAAAGCATCACTGAGCAGTAAGCAGGGCAAACATACCTAGATATGTCCTGCTGGACCACTTCCATCTTCTAGATGGACAACATCCATTTTCTAGAAGGAATTTTTCTTTAAGCAATTTCTAGGCCAACCATTGAACAATATCACAAAATTGGTCCAGAGTCAAGTGCCTCATACATAAGGAACTCATGATTTGCATCATATTCTCTTTAGTGTTGGAATTATCAAATATTAAATATTTTTCTCTTCTATCAAAAGATCTCAGAGGAGAAATATTCTATCAGCTAAACCCATTCCTAAGAACAAGTAGATTGATAAAGGTAGGGACTTGTGATTATATTTTGTTTTTGTTTTTTACTGTGTTTATCTTTTGAAAGACTAACTTTTCTAGTTCTTCAGGTTGAATTTGAAGCTAGGTGAATTTTGCAATATTGAAAACCTTTATACAATGAAAATCAAAAATGTAAAAGACTGATTTTTTTCATCCTGCAATCATGTTTCTTGATCACGTCTCTTCATATTACCTATTGGATGACTTTGGAAAGCTGTTATGGTAAAAAAAAAAAAAAAAAATACAAAGAGTGAAATTAAATGGCTCTTTTCCAAGGCTTCTTTGGCCTTGTAGGGCAAATAAACAAGCTATTAAGTGCCATGACAGCCTCCAACTTAAGCCCTCTCTATGAGCTGCAGAGTTAAGAACTACATGAAAAGGGTAAGAAATTAGAAGCCCTTAGATTATCAGCCTCCAAGATGAAGTTATCATACTTCCTTAAACCATGCAGTATTTATATCATTGGATATTGATATTGACTATCTCCTAAGATAGGGGAGATGTTTATTTCCTTATAGGAGGAACATAGGAGTTTTCATTGTTTATTTTTGGTTTTGCTTCTCATATTGTCCAGGGGATTTAAATAAAGCTACTTTGGAAATTATAAAGAGTTGGCTAAGTGACATGATGCTTTAGCAAAAATCTCTGTGGCTTTTTAAATTTTAATTATGTCTTCAAGCATCTGGATACTATTCAGTTGCTGCCCTGGGTGTCATCCCTATCCATACTTGCTAGAAGTTGAAAGAGACTGTACCTGTGATGCTCTTCTGCAGTTTAGTGTTCCAGATTTTACTCATTATTGATTATTGCAAATGCCAATATGCCCAAATCAAAAACTTTACCCCAAAACACAAATAAAATTTCCCAGAGCTTGTGTTTTTGTTTTGCACATTCCACTATCTTAGATAACTTGTCTATTCCATCACAATGGAGAAATGTTTTCCTTCCTACTTGGCATTAGATATGTACATTTTACTTTGTAATATATTTATCATCAATCCATTTTTAGGAGCTGAGTCTATTACTAACATAAAACAGTGGAATGCTATCTCAATGATAGAAAACAGAGAATGTCAGAGCCACGAAGACAGTAACTTGGGTAGACAGAAAGGCTAACACTTAAATGCAATTTCTGATTTTTTGGAAAGGAATTATTGGACCTTCTTTAGTCCTCTTCACTTATTCTGCTGCCCCACAGGTCTTTCCTCTTCCGCTTTTAATATTGGATTTCAGGAGATTCGATTGACTGCCATGCCCTACTGCCTAATCAGTCAGTAAAAAAGCACCAAAGTCAAGAAAAATATTTTAAGAGATGTCAGTCCCATAAAAGTCAACAGAGATAAAGAGATTTATTGCTTCTATCCTCATTGCTGACCTGATTCTGTTGGAGTCGGAAATGAAGAAGATCGGATTGTTTGTGTGTGGGTATGAAAGCAAGCAAACAAGCATGAGAAATAGATTGAGTTTGCAGGGGGAAAGGGATAATATTTGTAAGTTGTAGAAGTCCCCAGAAGTTGATATTTTACTGTGCTACCTCAATTTCTGGAACTTTTTTTTTCTTCTGTTGGTAGAAGAGAAGAAAACAAGATAAATTAAGGTGTAATATTCTCTCACTAGGCTTATTTGTTAATTCATGTACTCATTTGATCAATATTTATTATGCTCCTATTGTATGCTGAAAACTGTTATCTCATATAACTCACCAGAGTTATGAGTGAACCACCCTAATTTGCCTCTAATTTTATATTAACATGGCCTAAGGGAAAATACATTAATCTGTCATTTCACATAAAGAAAGATGAAAGGGATTGGAATAGAGCAAGAATGAGAGAAGAAACTACTCAAGATGTAGACCAATCAACTCCAGCAATTTCTGTAATTATAAAGTACCTTTCAGGTCAGAGCTAAGTTAGAAGAGACTGTGGGTCCAAACTGAATCCCTGCATGGTTGGAGGGCATCTAAGACATTGATATCTAGACTTTCTGGGACAGAAAGTATTTAGAGATAATTTTAGCATCCTTCCTTTTACAGATGACAAAAAATATGCAGCTCAGAGGGGTTGATTTGTTCTCATGGCTCATTATGATAGTGTGAAAACTAAAAATGCAGTTTCTTGTGCTCTATTTCATGGCAAATTCTGCCAGAATGTTTTAATGGCCCCTTATCTAAACAGCTTCTTTCAAAAGCCATTCTTGTTGTAAGAGTAATAGGAGTAGGTGCTATAGACTGTATAATGTAAGTTATACTTTAGTTCATATATGAGACACATGTGAAACATATAATACCAAACATTTTAGGCCTATTTACTGCCATACCCACAATCACAGTCAATAATTTAAATATTCCAATAATTAGTTGATTAATTCAACAAGGAGGAAGTACTCATGCACTTCAAGCTAGGAATTCTGTAACGTGAACACCCTGTTATATCATCTAAGCTCTCAAAATGTACTAGGTCAACACAATCCACAATCTCTTAACATTATAATCATGTCCCTCCATTTAATATCATCTGGGAGAGGAGATAAAAAGGAAGGAGTTTAAAAATTACAGAGAGTTATTTTTGTCAAAAACATACATGCTCAAGCATTATGGGCCTGGTTAAAACACATTAACTCCAGTATGCCCCCAAAATTTGTCCTCATCGCTTACTCTGAGGCCAATTAGCTGTTTTTTTAAAAAAAAATAGATACACTTAAGTCATTTTGTAAATTCTTTATAGATGTAAGAAGATATAGTGAAAAAACAGCTTTGTTAGAAATTTTAATAAGATTTTAAACATAACACACCATAATTTTCATCATTTTTTTCTGAAAACACGTAGCCAAAATGGACAACATTCTTTGAATGCATCTAACTGCTCAGTAACTATTATGCATGGACCTGAAACATACCCATCTTCTAAATACTGATTCCAAATTTCAAATGCATTTCTTATGGGTTCCAGTTTATCATTGTCCTTGTTTTCCTTCTTGCATTTATATAACCAAAACATAATACCTTTGAATATTTTGACTGTCCTCATTTTTTAAAAAAGAGGATGTCCATCATCTACTCTCCATAACTGTAAAGCATTTTACTTTTAGATTTATGAACACCAATTAGAGTAAAGAAGCCAATGAATTATTTTTCATTTCAATTTCATCAATATCCTTTCAATAATCTTTGCATGCATACTAGCCTTCAGCTTTTGTCCACTTGTGAAATATATCAAGTACATTTTGGTAAACAAACATAATACAAAATACTTTCACGTTTTTTAAAGAAAAAAGCATGCCTCATGCCCTTATCATAAAACATGCATGATGAAATGCCTTCTATTGTATGAAGTACTGCACAAGAAACTCATAGCTCCTTTTTTGTCTTTAGAAATGATGGTTCACTTGTTCAATATTGCTAATTCTTGAGAAAACTCATGTAAGTTATGGTCATCTGAAGACATTTCTGAGATTTCTATTCAACTTCACCATCATCATTAGAATCTTGAGCAGTGCCATCTGACTCTGCATTATTTCCTCATTTGCCTAATAATTTTGAAAAGTCTTTTTTCCCAATGTTTTACTCATTGCCATTATAGAAGAAAATGTTTTTAATTTAGTTCTTAATTGTTTAATGAAAACTTAAAACAAACAAGCAAACAAAAAGGCTATAAAGAAGGTGGCACCACACTTCTCTTAAACCTTTTTGAAGAATGATACAGTATTTTAAGTGATGTAATAAGAAAAATTGACAAATGATTAAAAGTTGATTATTTGTTTCACTATTGTATCACCCTACCAGGTGATTCCACCATTCTTCCATTTCCTTATTATAATCTTTATTAGAATAACTTGGCAATGTCCCGTCCAAGATGGCAACATAGGAGGCTCCTGAACTCACCCTCTCCCATGGACATACTAATTCTAAGCTACATATGGAACAACGCCCTCTGAAACAAATCCAGAAACTAGCTGAGTGACACCTACATGTCTGGTGAAGGAGAAAAGTCATATCAAAATTGGTAGGAGAAACGGAGACACAATGTCACCATAAACCCCACCTTCATTGTGGCAACACTCAGCTGCAAGGAACTCAACTCCCAACTTCTCCTTGAGGAGTGAAGGGTTTAGACTTAACAACTTGTAAGATTTCCACCTAAGAGATAGGCCTCCAAAACACCTAGCTCTACTAGCCCTAAATGCCGAAGAGTGTGTGCCCACAGGACTATAAGGAACAAGGAAATAGTTTTTAAAGGGCTCTAGAGCAGCGGTCCCCAACCTTTTTGGCACCAGGGACCAGTTTCGTGTAAGACGATTTTTCCACGGACGGGGAGTGGGGGGATGGTTTTGGGATGATTCAAGCACATTACATGTATTGTGCACTTTATTTCTATTATTATTACATTGTAATATGTAGTGAAATAATTATACAACTCACCATAATGTAGAATCAGTGGGAGCCCTGAGCTTGTTTTCACTTGCCACTCACTGATAGGGTTTTGTTATGAGTCCACAAGCAATTGATTTATTATGGTCTCTGTGCAGTCAGAGACTCTGCTAATGATAACCTGTATTTGCACCCGCTCCCCAGCGCTAGCATCACTGCCTCAGCCCTACCTCAGATCATCAGGCATTAGATTCTTATAAGGAGCGTGCAACCTAGATCGCTCACATGCGCAGTTCACAGTAGGGTTCAAGCTCCTATGAGAATCTAATGCCATCACTGATCTGACAGGGGGCGGAGCTCAGAATGTAATGCGAGCTATGGGCAGCAGCTGTAAATACAGATGAAGCTTTGCTAGCTTGCCAGCTGCTCACCTTCTGCAGTGCAGCCGGGTCCGTGGCCCAGAGGTTGGGGACTCCTGCTCTAGAGGGCTCACCTGGCTATCCTCTCAGGGGTTAGAGCAGAGGCAGCAGACTGAAATTCCCATCCAAAAGTCCTTCCCAGAAAGGAGGCTTGTTTGCCTATCTTAAAAGCTGCAGCCTGAGGTTCAGGCTCCTAATTTAACACAAATCTAGGGGCCAACTTCAACCCTCTCCAGAGACCAGGGTGACTAGTGGGCACCATCTTTGTGCTCTCCCTCTGTCCCTTTCCAGGTCACGCATATCTCCCTGAAAGGAACTTGTGCATAGAATATATGGGGAAAGTAGATCATCAAGTTTCCATAATAAATCTTATATTTATAAAAGACCCCAATGAACCCTTAAGAGCAAGATAAAATGAGTTTTATTCTATTAAAAATGTAAATTTTCTCTTTATAGAAGAATCTTTTAAAAAGAATAAAAGTCATGTAACATCAATTCTCACAGTAGATAGAACTTCTTGAAAAGAAACCCCAAAAGTTTGAGTTCAAAGGACCCTGATAGTATTCCCAGGGTTAAATTTAAATACCTTATATTGATAAAAGTTGAATATCTTCCTTACAGGTACTCTTAAGGGTGGTAATAGGCACACTTATCAAAAATTGTCTCATCCGAATCTGCATCTTTAAACTCATGAAAGATATCTGAGATATGAACCTAATGCCCAGATTTTTAATTACTGGATTCCTAGTTAGTAAAATTTACTTCCTTAGGCTTTTCAGATTAAAAAGGTTTACTGAAACATTTGTGTTAATATATTTTCCTAAAAACTCATGGTTTTAAAAATATATTTAGAATAAATTTTCAAATATTAGAGATTAATATAATTCAGTTTCCTAATTTTCTTCTGTGATTTCAGATTGAGATCATAGGAAAAACCTTGATTTTAATTAACTTTTTGTTGGTATTATATAACCTGCAAAGGTAAAGTTTTGAGTGCCTGACCAAAGATCCAGCATTTGGCCCTAGAATTCTGCTGGGCTTCACACTATTCAGGGAGAAAGTTCTGCTCATCCAAGGAAATCAAACCTTGGAAAATAAACATCAGCTCTGCATGAGAAAGCAAGGCCGTGACATCACTGTGGCTGAAGATAACTAAATTTATTGATGGGGCTAGGAAGCCTGCACTGAAGTGGTTATGTCAGAGGCGGAGACCATTCAGGCAGCAGAAGACAGGTATTATGTGAATAATCTCCAGAGCATTAGCCATAGTTTACCAAAAATATCTAATAGTGGTCACTGTTCTTGCTTTTGATATGCCATGATTAATATAATCACAAGTGAGAAAGTCATGTTTGCTTCAGGGTATTTCCCTCTACAGCAAAGATTTCTCAGGTATTTGGATAAAGAATACAGTTACGGGCTTCCCTGGTGGCACAGTGGTTGAGAATCTGCCTGCTAAATGCAGGGGACACGAGTTTGAGCCCTGGTCTGGGAAGATCCCACGTGCCGCGGAGCAACTAGGCCCGTGAGCCACAACTACTGAGCCTGCGCGTCTGGAGCCTGTGCTCCGCAACAAGAGGCCGCGACAGTGAGAGGCCCACGCACCGCGATGAAGAGTGGCCCCCACTTGCCACAACTAGAGAAAGCCCTCGCACAGAAACGAAGACCCAACACAGCAAAAATAAATTAATGAATAAAAACTCCTACCCCCAACATCTTCTTAAAAAAAAAAAAAAGAATACAGTTATTAAAATTGCAAAATAAAGAGTCCTTCCTGCTATGTGTATGTTTACATGCGCATGACCTAATAACATCCTAACAGATGGGGACGTTTGAGTAGGTGAATTAACAACAGATTAACAATACATTGCATACGTGAAGGATCTTTGTCTTACACTGACCACTTGGCAAGCCTTTGCTTTTATAAGTTCTGGATATTTATCATTTCACTTACTCCATTACCCACTGATTTTAGATTGAACAATATCAGCATGATGGTTAAGCACAGTGATCTGTATGAGGTTGTCAAAAATACTTAGCCAGGTGGCTCAAAAACATATCGCCTACGAGTCAGGTCCACATATATCCTAGTTTACCTAGGGCAATCCTGGCTTATGACTAGTTTTTACAAGTTTTTAATATTGTCTGCCTTCACTCTCAAGGAGTTCTGGTTTCTGAGAGAAATTATGTGGTCACTCTACCTATAAGAATTGAAAAGGACTCATCCCTCATCCCTTAGTTTTCAATAGTTAATTTTGATTGTAATAAAAATGACTCAGGATAGAGGTGAGGAAAACCCAGACCTTGCCACCATGCTACCACCCGGAAAATGTTCTATTAGTGGAGGGTACTGGGTTGAAGGATCCAGCAAATAGAGACTTGTGATTCATTCAAAGGCCAGAGTTAAGTCTGATTTCTTTGTCGATTCTTCCACTGTATCTAGTTCAGTGTTGGGTAGGTAGAAACAATAAGCACTAGCAGATAGATTAGATAAATTCTTCATTCAACAAATAGGAGAACGACCATTCAATATTAGAATAATATATATTTTTGGCGATTTTAGAGAAGGCCTCTCTGAAACAAACACCCACACACAAATAGGTCACTGAAACTTCATTTTTTTTTTTTTTTTGTGGTACGCGGGCCTCTCACCGTCGTGGCCTCTCCCGTTGCGGAGCACAGGCTCCAGACGCGCAGGCTCAGCGGCCATGGCTCACGGGCCCAGCCGCTCCGAGGCATGTGGGATCTTCCCGGACCGGAGCATGAACCCGTGTCCCCTGCATCGGCAGGCGGACTCTCAACCACTGCACCACCAGGGAAGCCCACTGAAACTTCATTTTGAGTAAACTTTTCTTTTTAGTGAATGCAGCAAAGAATGAATAAACTTGTCTCTGATGTTCTTTGAAGCCAGGTATGCCCTATAGTCATCAACGACTGATTTGGAAAAAAAAAAAAAAAAGTGTAAAAATGTATTTATACTGAAAAAAAAATTCTTGTTCTTACAACCGGATTGACTGTAGAACATGTCCTGAAAATGAAGCTTCAGATTCTAGTTAACACTATTTTTCATCAGTAAATTCTGTATTTCTCTAATTACAATGGCTTTAATATTGAACAGAATTTTCCAGCCCATGTCAAGCATTTATTTGTAATTTCCATACCTGAATTAAAAAATTATGATGTAGAACTGCCAAAAAGTATTATTAAATCAGTGAATTCTAAACTAGGAGACTGTGATATCCTGGTGTGATGGAAGCAGCAACCACAGTGCTATGGAAGCACAGGGGCTTTGGCAAGATCTGCTTCACTATCAATACCTCACCCTGAAAAGGAAATAGGACAAATCCCAGCAGAAACAGGGTATTTAAGACAGAGCAGCAATAAACAAACACAAGATATTTTAAAAGGACTTTTAAAATAAAATCTGAATTGTCATAGAAATCAGAACACTTGACAATGATTAGTTATTAAAAGGTAAGAAATGGTCAGTCATCTTGCCTGGTAGTCAGCTCCTTCCTTAATCCTGCCCTTCTTTATCTAGTCCCCATCACAGTAAATAACTCCATCATCAACCTGACAGCCTAAACCAATCCCTGGATTCAATTTTATCTCTTTCACTAGTCTCCTACTCATATCCCCACAGCCTTACCCAAGATCAATGAAAGTGTCACACTCATGCCACCTTCCTGTTAATATATGTTAATACTAGAATGGGGTTGGCCATTTTTTTGGACAACCTATTCGGGATGTTTGAGAGTTACCAGTTAATAATATGTCCCTTCTTTGGGCTAGAATCTACTTTTTTTTCCTCAATGAGTCCCAGATGCTAAGAGATAGAAGCTATCAAATGCAATGCACAGACAATATCACATATTACTGCATGCTTCTCTAAACGTGAACATATTCAATCATACGAACAGTACTAGGCTCCTGAAGATGGATGGCAGAATGGTCTTGCTCTCACCTTATCACCCAAACTCAGTAGAGGTTGAACTTCTAGGAAAGTATGTCCTGAGAATTGAGATTTCTCTCAAGATAGATTGTTGGCCATGGTAAAATCCAAGTAAAACTTCCTTTTTTTTTTTTTTAATATACAAAGGTAGTTTCTTCTTACATTTTTAAGAAGCCAGGCTTATCAAAAAATAAGAAAGATTCCTAAAAGGGTTGTTTATTGGAGGTGATACTGAAAAATCATTTACATGTTCCAGGCACTGAACTAAATTTAGTGAATATGACAACAAGCAAAACAAACAAAAGTCCCTCTCCTCAAGAAAAACTACATGTTTTTATTTTTTAAACACTTAACTCATTGTTACAGAAAAGAGCAAAGTTACCATGGCCCACCTAAGAACAAATTCATCTTGTTTTGTTTCTGTGAAAAATAAGTTTTTATGTGACAGAATGCCAGAGACCTCAATCTCCATTTAGAGACTGATGACACTGAAACTTACCACTCTTACTTCAAACGACTACCCTATGTCCCTACAGAGAGGACATTTATTATGTTTATTTTCCAACATCCACTTCCTGTTCTCTCTGTAACCATTCCAATATTGTACTGGGAACGACATTTTCCCTACTGGATACAGTCTGATGATATGGCCAATCAAGATTGGAAAAAGACTGGAAAAGCTACTCACAGATTCATTCCCACAATGGCGACCTAAAGAAACTACCCATTACGTTTTGCGACCTGGAATCCAGGCTCTGCTCTAGTTCCTGCCCTGCTTTCTCAGCATCCAGTTATCCCTGTGAGCTCCATAAATCACCACATGAAACTTTCCTTTGCTTAGTTAGCTTCAGTTTCCCTTGTTGGTAGTCCAAGATTCCTCATAGATACAGCATGGATTATTCCAGAGGCATTGATTACATTCCCTGGGATCAGAGCATGCCTTATAGTGCCTGGCAACAAGCACTGAGACAAGTATATTTTACTTAAAATGAAAATGAAAATAGCATAAAACGATGGTGTTGACTCATCGTCTAATTTATTCTTATAAATTATTCCTTGTGATTAATGTAGCTAGTAGCTAAAATTGTTGCTTGGACACAACACAAAAATGCCAGAAAGTTATTTTCCTGGATAGTAAAAAGCTACTGACTTTTATACCAGATTATTATTACAGCAATTACGCAGCTGACATGCAGAAGCCTCAAAGATATGTGGCCCTTGGGATAGCAAATAAGAAGTTAGAAATAAATAAAACTCAAATACTGGAGTCGTGTGGATGGTCAGCATGGCTCCTCTTGGCAAGAAAGCTGTTTCTTCTCTTCCAAGAAAGAATTTGCATGACACTTGCCATAGATATTACTTTTCCTCCCCGTCACACATTAATTGACTACCCAGGTGCTCAGAGTAAGGAGAATAACACCAAGTGCTTATTTAGGAAAAAACCTTTCAAGAAAGCACAATGTAATCACAAACATGGTTGCCTTGATAATAATTAATACCTTGGGTTAGCTTCTAGCCTAAATCAATAATGGTTATTTTGCCCATCTATAAAATTCCAGACGTGATCCTTTCTCCACACCCCTTGCCATAAGAGCTAAAAGCAAAGCCTGTGTCAAATTCTTGATTCCATACCTATTGCAGCACAATGCAAGAAATAAAACCTAATGAGTTTCTACCAACACAACCAATTTGTTAGCATTGACTGGTCACTTCAGTGAAAGAACCAGTCAATTTAATCAAATTGGCCAAACTGGCCTTAAGCTGAAGTGACAAATGGATGCAGTCAAAATAATCAAACTATGTAAATAGACTGGGTATGTTCACTTCAATATCCTTATTATGGTTCTGAATCTTAATATTTTAGCTAATAAGCATTCGTCTCTGCTGAGTGGGAAAATGTTAATACTGGGGAATCACAAAGAGAGATGCCTGCTTACCCCAGTGGTCATAACCGATCACCTGAATGAGCAAAACCTGTAGGCAAATGGAATAAACCTTCCCCCAACCTCTTGACTGAGGGCATGCCCAGGAGTCCTACACCAGGTTTTCTAATCATTGGTATGTGAAGAATCCAGAAGAGACATTGCCCCTAGCCACAGTATAATTGGTTACATACATAACAGTACAAACATACATTTACTGGACAGTGGACACAGGAATACTGAATTAGAAAACATACCCAAGTGACTCTACCAGGAATCTAAGAAGAATAGACAGCAGAGAGGGCTTTCTAAAGCCCCAAACAATCATGGTAATTCACTTCCAACTGTTGCCCTGCTGGCACTTTTCCTAAGCAGACAGCGGAGAACTGCTGCATCTCTCAGATAACAAGGTAATTAATGTTAAAAAGGAAGACCATATTGAGGAGGGTCAGCTGTAGCTTCAGGATTATAAAAAGGTAGAATTAAAGAGCTTATTTCCATTTGGCTTTTTTTTATAAGGCTTATTTTAAAAAGACTTGAAAAGGCAGGGGTAGAGACGTGAATAAACAAAAGCTATTATAGGAAGATGAAATTCCCTTCCTCTTGGCCTCTTTCTATTACAGAACTTTTCTGAAGCCCCAATGGCATTTCATAACCCAACCTTCCAAAATTATTCATCTACTTAAAAAAGTCATATCACAGAATTTGCTCATAAACACCTTTAGGGGTGATGCCATCCTTTCAATGTGCCCCAACTTTCCGCCCTGATTCTCTGTAAATACATGATCACTGTCAATTACTTAAACTACAATTATTGTCACATAACATCTGGAGAAATTTTACCATCAGAAGATTGTGATGGGCTTACAGAAACCTATATGGAGGATTACATAAGATTTAAATGTCCTATTTTAAAAGACTAAGACAGAAATTGAATATTACTTTCAAATCCATGACATTGATTTCATAATAAATAACAACAGTAAAGTTTGTCTTTAAATATCAAACAGAAGAAAATATTCAGCCTTACGCAGCAGCTAAAAGAAATAAATGAGACTTTGAGAAATAGTATTAGGCTTACTTAGAGAAGCTGTAATCGTAAACATGATAATAGTTAACATGTACTAAACACTTACTCTCTGTTAAATACTAGACTTGGTGTTCTAATATGTTAAAATATTTAACACATTTAAATTGCATAACAACCCTAAGGGGTAGTTATGACTTTTATCCTCATTGTTTTAAAGTGGTAAGAAAACTGAGGCACAGGTAGTTGGGCAACTTGACAAAGGTAGCACAGCTAATAAGTAGATGAGTGAGGATTTGAACCCTGAAAATAGAGCTCTGAGATTCATACCCTTAATCTATACATACAGAAGCCCTTAAAATAAAACATCTGGATATCTGTGTAAATGAAATATTTATAATTTAGTTTTGAGTATAATGTTCGATATGCAGGACAACCTCTCTAGGAATGCTAATGTTAATGGTAGAAGAAAATAATTATGGTAAATAGCATATAGTTTCTATACTGCATTCTAAAAAATATTAGGACACATTATATTTTTGATACTATTTACTTATGTATATGTATATATCACACTCACACACTTCCTTAGTGGTGAAATCTATGTCCAGAAACAACACCCATTACAGAAAGTTTTTAAAAGAGTTTTAATTTCTTCTATTTACCTATAGTGTTTGTTGTTTGAATGAGTATTCATGCATTAATTTTTGATCATTAATATAACTGATCAGTTTGGATTTGGGGCAAATTATCTTGAATAAAATTACTTTATAAGTCTTAACAAGCTTCTAGAGACTGTATATAACAACTATTATCCTACGTCCACAGACATGAGAGGACAGGTTTAATGGTTTCATTAAAAGCCTGGCAGATAGAGGAGAAGTCAGAATTTGGAACATTTGGATTTCAAACTCAAGTAAACAGTTGGCTAAAATCTATGATACTGGCTATTTCTTAAAATATGTCTTAACACACGTTAAATGACTATGATATGGAGCAACTATAGCCTCTGGTCATCCTTCCAACCTCTTAGCTCTCCTGCCTACCCAACACACACGGCCCTCCACCAATTCCACTACAGTAAAGCGGCAAAAAGAAATAAGAGGAGGGAGTCACAAAAGATCTCCGAATATATTAGAATTTCCCAAGTCTATCTTTATCATTTTGATCAGTATCAGTAAAGAAAAACCTAAACAGCTCACAACTCCTGAAATTGAAGTATGCCATAAACACAGGAAAAGATCGGTCATGATTCCCAAGAGATAGAAAGTCCACACAGAGCATTTTCACCCAGGAGAAGGTCTGCCTCATTAACCTTTAGGTGATGGCAACTCAGGGAGACAGCAGAAAAATGGGGAAGGAACAGCTCAAGGAAAGATGACAATGAGTCAGAAGTAAGATGGGTTGTGACAGGGATGATCTCTAAAGGAAGGAAAACACATGGACATCGGCAACACAAATGGGAAGTGACAGGAAGAAACTGTCTGGGACTATAAACGAGCTCAGTGGGAAAAGAAGTGGAACATGCATTGGAATGAAACCACTGAATTATGGGATTATGCCCCCAGAACTCTTAGCATAGTAATATTGTCTCCTAGCCCACAGAGCAGGCCTAGGTTTACTACACAACCTCCTGCCTTTCCCATTCTGTTCTCAGAGAAGCAGCAAAGTCAATTGCGACTGGAAAATGAACCAACTCTTTTCTTTTTTGCCTCTTCTTTTCTTCTCAAATTAGTGAAAACATAAATTTCCTCTCTGTAGCTGTTTACTGAGTGGTGACACTTTAGAAAATCCTGGTGAGAAAATTTAATTCCATGTTTTCTTCTTTCCATCAGAACTGATGTCCCTTTGAAGGTGCTAATGGATCCTCTCCTGTTCAGAGTCTAGTACATTTACCTCTAACGCTTTTCTATAAAAGGTCTTCTAAAATGAAGAAATCTGGGATGTAAATGTCTCAACGTATCCCCTGTGTTTGAACCTCAGGTGTTTCTCGGTTGTATTCCCCCCGTAGGCATTGTTAATAGATTGTATTTAGTAAGGAGGCCCCCAACTCTGAAATCTAGGTCACAAACTGATTGCTCCTTGCTCAGCATCCACTTTGTTTATAGGGATAGCTTCACTCCACTTGGAATGAAAGATATTTAGCACCTCTCTAATCCTGTGAAATGTTGCAGACTTATATAATCGAGTCCAATGGGGGCACATCAGCTCACACTTCCTGAATGTTGGACGGCAAGAGCTGTGGCCACTCTACGCTTGACCCCATGCAGTCCAGCTTTCACCTGAGTACCCAAATGAAAGCTTAACATGCTGTGTGTTCAGTGCCTCTCTGCATGCTTTACTTGCTTGAGAACAGATGCTTTAAGATGAAGAACAATAGTAGTCAGGAGGTAGGTTTCTTTGAGTAAAGCTTTTGAAACACAAAAATTATTTGATGCAGGTTTTTAATAGAACACACACACTCACTCACATAAATATAGACTAATTATAAATCAGAGTTTGAAAGCAAACAAAACTCAGATCTTGTGAAACCTTAAAGTTTATATATAATGGCTGTTTTACAACAAACCACAGGGTGATGGGGTTATAAGAGGGCATGGCAAACGAGTCTCTTTCATTCGTTCCCACTTCAAGCCCCTGAACTAGATGGAATTCTCCCTCCCTGGAAAAAATGAGCGATTTGCAGGGTTTGGAGAGATATATTAATTAATTAGAAAAGTTTGAGGGAAAAGATAGCATGAGAATGGGCTGGAAGTCCATCACCGCATCATCCACTGCACATTGGATGGGGTGGGGGACAGGGTGCAACAGCAGGGGTTGCCAAAATACAAGCATACACAGAAGATTGAGCTACTTTCTCTAGGTCACTCCCAGCTCCCTCAAGAGAGAAGGAAGCATGACGATCTAAGACTCAAGGTCAACACTCCTCATGTGAAGGGAAGTCTTGGCACAGAGAGGAGTAACTCTTGACCTCCGTCAGGTTTCACTTCAAGGTGTCACGCTATGGGATCACTTCTGCAATTTTCTTGTCTGTGAGATGCAAGAGAAAACATCAGGCAGCCTATACAAGCTTTCACAAATTGTAGGGAGAATTTCGCAGGTAAGTGAGGAGGGTAACCTGAAGGAGGAAGGGTTTCATATCGTCAGGGACAGCAGGCCAAGAAGGAGAGTGAGGGGACAGAGCAAAGGATGGAGTGTATTTCAGTGTTTCAGAGAGCATGGCTGGAGGTGACGCAGAGAGCACCAGGTGACGTTCATAGTGATTACTAGTATTGTCCACAGGAGGAACTGACAATCCCAGAGCTTGGAAGTGACCACAGCAGGGACCCTGCTGCCTGCAGTTGTTCCAGGGGAAATACAAAGTTTTTGAGGAAGATACAAGAATCAGAGAGGATGATGTTTTCAAAGAAGAAGGAATACATTTCTTTCCATTCCTTTTCCATTTAAGATCTAAGAACTGGCCTAAGAGGGGGAATCAAATGCCTTAGAAATAAAATATTGGGACTGTTGAGTATTTTTATAAAGATGCTGGCACAGTTGGCTTGGCTCCTATGTGAAGAATATAATTTCTGATGAAAATAAGACTTTTAATCTGGAGAAAACAATTATTGAGATATATAAAGATATTCAAATGTGTCCTCATTATATTGTCTCATTATTGGATTATTTTTAATATTGCATTTGTTGTCCATTGGAGCAGGAAAATAAATATTTGTAAAACTTGGAAAATATTTAAAAATAATAGATCTTACAGCTTCAAAACGTTGACTTCTTAAAAAACACACAAAAAATAGAAATAGAGATGATCTGTATTCTTATAAATGCTTTAAAGCAAGTTGTACAAAAATTTTTAAAAAATAAGCATGAGGGGCTTCCCTGGTGGTGCAGTGGTTGAGAGTCCACCTGCTGATGCAGGGTACACGGGTTCGTGCCCCGGTCTGGGAAGATCCCACGTGCCGCGGAGCGGCTGGGCCCGTGAGCCATGGCCGCTGAGCCTGCGCGTCCGGAGCGTGTGCTCCGCTGAGGGAGAGGCCACAACGGTGAGAGGCCCGCGTACCGCCAAAAAAAAAAAAAAAAAAAAAAAATTAACATCATTCAGTTAGCTTAAAAGACATGTTTTCTAAGGGAACTTCTGTAAAACTGCAATAGCTATGCTGTCCTAACAAAGACTCTTGCAAGACTTGAAGGGTAGTGTAGAAGCTGAATTTTGCCACTGTTACCTCCGTACATTTTTTCCTTTGAAGAGAATGATATTCAAACTGGAAACATAGTCATCTGGTCCCTGTCACCTGCATTTCAGTATTTGCTTTCTATTGTATTTGCCAAGCACCCTTCATTAAAGTCATAATTATTGACATATTGATTCAAAATTCACCTCTAAAATATCTGAATACTTCCAATTTCTCATACTCTCTAAAATTTTAGAGGAAATAATGAGATTACATCTAAATTTAATAACTTGAGATGAATAATTTGTTTAATGTAATTTACTGTCTAAAGAGTTTCTCACCTTGTACTTCCATTTTCTAATATTAAAGTTATTTCCAATTATAAAAAGTTATACATGTCATTTGATAGTTATAAAGGTATAGGAAGACAAAAAATTCCCATATCATCTAGAAATGATATCTGATATTTTGATATTTTTCTCCCAATAACCATGCAATTTAAATAGCTAAAACCATATTGATAAACTTTTTAATTTTGCTTTTTTGACAAACGTGATAAGCACTCCTTCATATAAATAATAATCTTTGTTTCAACGATTTCAATTCAACATAAGAGTATATAGTATTTTTCCCTTAGCTTAAATACATATATTCATGGGTCTATTTCTAGACTCTATTCTTTTCCATTGATTTGTTAGTCAATTCTTGCAGTAATACCACCCATTCTAGCTTTACAATAAGTCTTGATCCATTATAAAGTAAGTCCTGCTCATTGTGTTTTAGAATCCCTTGACAATTACATTTCTCTATGAATTTTAGAATCAGCTGTCAACTTCCACACACACACCCACACAAATCTGTGGGGATATTCATTGGGATTTTAGTGAATCTATCAATCAACTTGAGGATAATATCTTTACCAAGTTTTCTCCCTTCCCTTTGTCTCTCTCAGTATGTTCCAATCCATGATCATTATGCATTCCTCCATTTATTTAGGTCCTCTTTAGTTTCTCTCAATATTGTTTCATTGCCTTGAATATTTTTCATTCAGTCTGGTTCTATTTGATTTAATGTTACTGTATATAGCATTTTTTAAGTTTATGTTTAGTGATGCTGAAATAATTTTCTTATTCATTCCTGTACTATGGAGCACTTTAGTTATTTTTAGCTGAAAGTGTGTGTGTGTGTGCATGTATGCGTGATTTCTCTGCATTCTTTAGCGCTTTATTGTAGCAGTTAAAAATGTTAATTTTATAGGTGATAATCAAATTTTATGATCTTAATTCTCATTTCTTTAATTATTAGTAAGGGTGAATATTTTAAAATGTTCACTAGCCATTGTAACTGAATAATTGATGATTTTGCAAGCTACAGAGAAATTCAGAAATATTAGCTGAATTCTGATCATACGCTTTTTATGCAAAAGCATGTTTGTACATCAGCCTTTTTAAGCATTGCTTTATTCTGTATAATACTATGACTATGCTTTATAGTAATATCTGAATTTTCAAATCCTTTAGTTATGCCCTTGTTACTAATTGGATTCACTTACGCCATTATCGGTATGCTGAAAGTTTACCAATGCCAACTTTTTATTTATGACAAAAGGTTTTAATATATTGAATCCTGACTTACAAGATTTTATGTCATATGCTCTGAGTAAAACAAATGACTGATTCATTCCGTACTTTCAAGTAGTTGACCGTCTAGTAGTGTAGAAAGCCACATGTGCAGTCAAATATAATCAAGCCTGGGAACGGAATCTGAAATTAGCCAACCATAACATGGCAAGTAGAACATAACATTTACTTTGTCGTTTAATTTATTTTGCCATGTTGCTTTCTTAGATGTTAATGAATAATCCTACCTGGCCACCTGTGGTGAAACGAGTATGTTGATGAAAAGGCTGAATTCGAAATTGTGGAAAAGTTTATTGAGAAGGATAGGTGAAAATAAAAATTCACTTGTTACCATGAGAATAGACGTGGGAATGGAATTCACTATTGGAATGGAATTTGCATTTCCCTTTATCACGTATTTTATGCTAATTTATAGACTTGTTCAATGAAACCTGGGATGTGTTCTGCCAGCCCCCACTTCCCCGTAAAGCAGCAGATTCTGGATCTTCTTACCCTGCAGGTGTTACAGTTAATTAAACCAGTCTTTCTACTTTGCAAGTATTAGGATTGTGATAGCTAATGGTGATTAGTCTAGATAATATTGTTAGGCTCTCACTTTCCAGCTTAGGGGTATTGTTTTCATTCCAAAGTGTTGATTATTTCTTATCTAACTTTGAAAATAAGATTAGATGATTTTTAAACTGATGTCTCCTATACTGTCTAACTACGGAAATTTATATGGTAATTTAAAATCTGATAAGCTATGAGTGGCATAAGCCTGCATAATAAAGCAATCATAAGCATTGACACATTGGGCAGAATTCAATTCAGTTTGCTTTTGCAAGGGAAAAAAAATCTCCATCACATGCTGAAGAGTTAGAGGGGACATTGGAAATACTATTCATCAAACAGAATTATATTTATTTTATCCATTTTCGGCACATGTCTGGAAAAGTTTATTTTGGAATTTCAACAAGATTAATGAAGAAAATAAAGGATAATATCCCTCACGTTAGCATTTTGTTCACTCACTTTCTTCATTCAACAACTATTTTTTGAATGCCAACTTTGTAAAACAAGCCACTCTGCAAGGCACAAGAAAGGATCAGATGCCATTTTTGGGGGTTTTTTTGTTTGTTTGTTTTTTGCGGTACGCGGCCCTCTCACTGTTGTGGTCTCTCCCGTTGCGGAGCACAGGCTCCGGACGCGCAGGCTCAGCGGCCATGGCTCACCGGCCCAGCCGCTCCGCGGCATGTGGGATCTTCCCGGACTGGGGCACGAACCCGTGTCCCCTGCATCGGCAGGCGGACTCTCAACCACTGTGCCACCAGGGAAGCCCCAGATGCCATTTTTGACATCTAATAGAAGTCAGATCATTCACAGTCTATTTGCATCATTACAACCTGGGCACAAATTTGCTACTTAGTAGCAATGTGACCATGTAAAATCGTTTAATCAAAACTGCCCTTTTGACAGAGGTAAAAAGAGAAAAATATCTATCAAAGTTGTTCTGTGTATTACATTGTATGTTATCAGCCCAATTTCTGACAGAGTAGACACCAAAAAAACAACAAAAAAAACCTTTGTTTTCCATCCTAGGCAGCTCTGACATGCCTCGTGATGATCCCAGTCTCCTGGTATTTATACCCTTGTATTAACCCCTCCCATTGAGAGTAGGCTGAACCCAGTGACTTGCTTTTTAAAAACAGAATACAGTAAAAATGACAGATGTTATTTCATTGAGTAAGTTAGAAAAGACCATGATTTCTCTCTTGCCAGTACTTTTTTACTGGCACTTTGTCTCCTCACTTGCTCCCTTTGATGAGAAAAAATGTAATGTTGGAGAGACCCGTATAACAAGGAACTGAGGCCTTCAGTCCACCAGACTATGTGGGACAAAATCCTGTCAACAGCCAGTGAGTGAACTTGGAAGTGAACCATGCCCCATTTGGAGCTTGAGATGTCTACGGCCCCTACAAGTACTGTAACTGTACCCTTATAAGAGAGCTGGGCCAATATCTTGATTTCAGTCTTGCAAAAGACCATGAATCAGAGAACCCATAAAACGAGGCTCTGATTCTTGATTCAAAGAAGTTATGAGATAATAAACCTGACGTGTTTTAAGCTGCTATGCTTAGGAGTAGTTTGTTATCCAGCAGTAGCTAACTAATACAGTTTATGTCTCATATTCCTTCTCTGAATCTGCATTTCCTGATCTGTAAAAGATAATAATGCATGACCTACTGACCTCAGAAAATCTTTATAAAGTTCAATTATGATAATGTATATAGAATAACTTAAACTCTCAAGCACTCTAAAAATATAATTTTAAGGAATAAACAAGGTTAACACAAATGATTAGTATCACAAGGCAAGTAATTACCACTTACTGAGCGCCTAAGGATGTTCCAAGCACTTTCCAAGATATTTTAGAAATACATCTAATTGCTATTGACATCTTATAATTGAGGAAACAGATTTAGCAAAGTTTAGTTTGAATTCCAAAGAGATGGTTTTGGAATTCATCATTCAGGTGTGGGTAAAAAGCCCATGTCCTTTCCTCTATGAAATTTTGTTTTCATGTTGTTTAATAAAACAAAAGGTTAGGTTGTTTAAATATGTCTTATAGTGAGTAGTGTTGGTGGCTCACCAATATCTCCTTAATTGAGCAGGTACACTAAGCCTCCAGCTGTTGAGTATTGGCTGCCAAAGGGTCCAGCTGTCCCCTGATCTGAAGAAATCTCTTGCAGAAAGGGGACAGCCTGAGGCTTAGGACTGACTGACACAGGCTATCACATGAATGCATAAAGTTAAGACAAACTCTGTTGTAATTCATTCTTCAAAGTCTCCTATAGGATGAAGCAGAAACTAGTCTCCAGGTAAGAACACATCTTTGCCATGCTATTATTTCTCTGCCCTCTCTTGCTTCCACCACTCCATCTCTCCCGGGAGTACTTCCTCCCTGGATAAACCTCCCTCACCCACATCTTTGTCTCAGCCTCTGCCTCCAGGGAACTCAAGCTAAGATAGTCCTTTGCCTCCCTTATTTTCTACTTTATCCTTTGCACATTTCTATCCCCCAACCCCACGTACACTTACACAGCTATATATTTAGTCAAACCTTCAGGTTATACTTACACAGGTTATTGAGCTGATAACAGAACTAGCTGAGGTACAAGGAGTAGCAGCCCAAAGCTTGTGCTGTACTTTGCTGACAGACTCCTGAAAAAGTTTTTTTCATGGGTCTATGATATAAAATCTAGGAATACTGCATATGTGTTCATTGCACAAGAAAAATTCTATGTTGTATTAACAGATACTTTATACGTAGTTTATAAACTGTGTTCATTTTATTTGTAAAGTAATACAGTTGTGGTAGAAAAATTTGAAAATACAGGAAAATTTTTTGAAGAAAAATATATGCATACTCTTAATTCAACTATCAAAACTAATTTTAAAAATTAGTTTAATTCTAAAGGAACTTTTAAAAAATCCTAGTCCAAACTGATATTTGACTAGTCCAGAATATTAGTTCTTGATGGAAATTCTTGTTCTTTTACCAGTCATTACCCTTTGGGTACACAAGGCACCTTATAAATGTATGTTTTACTCTTTCAATGGAACTATTACTACAGTAGGAAAGTTCTAGTCTTCCTATTAGAAATGCCTTTGGATAAGCAGTGGGTTAAATTACTATTGATACATCCTTTACTTTTATTAACTTTCTAGGACAGATTCCTCAGAACACAGATATATTGACATTCTCCACTTGTGGCTCAACATAGATACAAGCTCAATACTCACTGCCCTCACCTTAAATCCTACTCATTGAGGTAATTTATCATACAAGTAAATTATTATATTATACTTTTTATTAACATCACTGAAAGAACATAATCATCAGTAATTATAATCATACTCATTATGATTAGACCCCACAAAATTTTAGGGGTATATAATCCAGATACCATGTGACCTGAAATGAACAATGTACGTGGGGCTGAAGATTGTACCCCACAAAGATCTATCCTTTTTCTCCCCTGTGCAGCCTTCATTTAAACACACATTGGCAGGCAACATCCCCCTCAAGAATACTGGAATGCTACACAGCACTTAACACATGTTCAATAAATATTAAAAGGCTTAGTTCCTCGATGGATGATTCCATCGTTTAAAATCATGCAAATGGCAGAGTACAGAGATAACATACTGTCTTCTCTGTTTGGCCTTGATCACTGATCCCTGAGATTACTCTGGAAATGTGTCTCAAGCAGATGTTAATCTTTGTCACTAGGTCTGTGATCAAAATGCTTTATTTAAACAGACAAGTCTATTAAGCTATATATTTTTCTAGCAAATATAAAATAATGAAAAAGCAACATAAAAACTTCCCCTTTGAGTACAAGTCAGTCATTATTGGGTAAGGGGAGCCTTGTTCCAGACTGTGCCAGCTGTCATAACTAGGGTGGTTACATTGCATTACCCCCATACTGTATATTTCTGTTTATTCTGCAGCTATTTCTTAGAGTATTTTGACTGTATATATCTAAATGAAGTATATAAAAATAAATGTTTTATATAGTCTGATAAACATGTATTTGCCTGTCTTTCAACATTTTTGCTTTACGTATCGCAAAGTTTGAGTCCATTTGGACATCAATTTGGCAACATCATGCATGGTTGTTAGTTATAATATAAGACACTATTTTAAGCCCTACCATGGCACTCTGGCTATGGTGTTCAGGTTCTTAACAACAATATACTACTACCTCTCATTCCAAACACTTCGGAAGGTTATGAGCTCAGAACCCTGGTTGAGTTTCATAATCTTATATTGTTTATATTCTTCTCTTTATCCCAAAACATGTTGCAATTGCCCTTGGGCAATAGCAGCTCAATATTCACTTTGCTTTCCCACTTTTAAAAAAAATACTTTAAAAAGTTTTAAATTTTTTTTTTTACAAGTTTTTACTTTTTTTTTAATTTTTTTTTTTTTTTTTTAACAAGGATGCATTTCCTTCCCAGAAAAAAATAAATAAACTTCTCTAGCTAGGACAGAATACATAGATTGTAAACACAACATTATGGTACAAAATAGAATTTTGACTGGTTGCCCAATAAATAAACTAGATGGAAGAATAGTATGCAATTTTCATCTACCAACAAAAACGTATACCATGAAATTATGACTATTACATGAAAAACACAAATAGATACACACCTTGATTTCATTTATATCCACCTTCAAATAACTTGAAAAGAATCACAGAATTTGAAAAATTCTCACTGCTTTAGAAGAGATAGTGTGTGTGAAAAATAAATCAATGACAGATTCTAAGGAGTGGTAACTTATCTACATCTACAGAAGTTTCCCTAAGTACCATTTGAGTTTTAAATGCTAGAAAATTAGAAGTAAAATATCTTGCTATTTACAGTGAAAATCTTCTCCTGATTAGAAGTGAGTGATATGACAGCCTATCACAGAGTCGGAAAGTCAATCTTTTCATACGAATGAAAAATCATAATCCATAGACTCTTTGAGAGAAAGATCAGATCAGAAATTTGATTTTCAAAATGGGGGAATCATGGCCCTGAAAGCTGAGTGATTTGCTTAAGTCTTTCTGTAACTCAGTGGTTGAAACTGAGCATCTCACTACCAGTTAGTCTCATTCATAATGGCACGTAGTCTCTAGTTACTAAAATAGGCATGGTCTCTGGTATTTCAATCACATTTTGGTTCACATTAATTACCTCAAAATAAAGAACCCAATGATTTATGTCTTAAGTATTCCATATCAATGTCACACAATCTACCTACATGCTTAATTTAGGTTTTATATACTTGCACCTGGTTCAAACAAGAATTTCTGAGTAAGAAATCTCTATTTCTTACTTTAAAATGTGCCTGTTTTGAACCAGCCATCTAATTAGGAAAGGTGGTGTCTTTGTGAAGACATCTTCAATATTTCATAAACAAAACTTTTAAAAAATAAAGGCTAGCACAATACCATGTGCACATATGTGTATGTTTTGTCTTTACTGAAGTTAGCATTATGTGACTTGAAAACAAAGATCTCTGCATATGATGTAAACTCTACTATAATAGTATATAAAAAATATGTGTCCTGCAAACGCAGGACTTAACTTCATAGTGACAAATTCTGAACAAGCTAGAATATCTGAAATAGTTTAATCTAAAATTAAAACTTCCCTACAGTATAATGAAAGGGTAATATAGACCATGACATTTTGATTTTGAATTGTATACATATGTATATATATACAATTCTGATCAGTAATTTTTATGAGTGGGGGTTTTTCTCCACACTACCAAGGAATTCTTGGATACTAGCTGGGTGTCCTGCAAATCAACTCAATTCTGATACTCTCCACCTGGAGATAGCATCAGATCCCACAAGTTAAGGGTTCAGACCTGTAAGACTGCCCCTCCATCACTTCAGGTGCCAAGTGCAAGTCTAGGTTGTCACCTGTGCTTTTGACCAACCACTTAGAGAATGGAGGTTCCAAAGACACCCTTCTTGGGTTTGTTTAGTTTGCTAGAATTCAGAGAAACATTTTACTTATTAGATTACCAGTTTATTATAAAAGGATATAACTCAGAACAGCCAGATGGAAGAGGTGCATAGAGAAAGGTAGGGGGAAAGAGCACAGAGCTGCCATGCCCTCTCCCAGTGAACCACTCTCCCCAAAATCTCCACATGATCACCAACCTAGAAGTTCTCCAAATCCTGTTCTTTTATGTTTTCATGGAGGCTTCATTACATAAGCATAATTGACTAAATCATTCACCACTGTCAACTGATTTAACCTACAGGCCCTCTCCCCACCCTAAAGGTGGGGAAGAGGGGACTGTAAGTTTTAACCCTCTAATTATGTGGTTGGTTCCCCTGGCAACCAACCCACAACCTTAGGTTACCTAGGCACTTTCCAAACGTCACCTCATTAACAAAAGAAACCTTTATTTATCATTTAGGAAATTCCAATGGTTTTATGAGTTCTGTGCCAGATAGACATTTCTTATTATAAGTTATAATATCAAAATATGCACGTATATGAATATTCACCCATAAATATTCATAGTTACAAACATTTAAGGTACAAAATACAACAAGCACTCATATATTTACCACCCAGATTTATGGTAAAACATTACCAGTACACATAGACATCCTCTCTGCTCACCCCCCTGTTCTCCCTCACTGACATAACCATAATACTGAATAATTTACCATTCTGTGGTATATTACCTCCAAAATAGCCACACATTTTCCCATTCCTATATGGTGTACTCTTTTGCAATGTGACTTTTAATTCTTCTCATGAAAAGGAAGAATCTGCCCTTCACTATATCAGGTTTTCTGGCCAATTTGACTGTGAGAGTGAACTTTGTCATCTTGGCTAAGACATGGTGCCCAGATATGTGGTCAAACATTATTCTGGATGTTTCTATAAGAGTGGTTTCGGATGAGAGTGACATTTAAATACGTGGTTTTTGAGTAAACAGATTGTCCTCCGTAACGTAAGTGGACCTCATCCAATCAGTTGAAAATCTGAAGAGAATGAAAGATTGACCTCCCCTGAACAAGAGAGAATTCTGCAGCAGGGAGACATCAAACCTGAACTTCAACATGAGTTTTCCCCTGGGTCACCAGCCTGCTGGCCCACTCTGCAGATTTGCACTTGCCAGCCTCCATAACTGTATGAACCAATTTCAATCAATCAATCTACTAATACACACACACACCCCACTGGTGCTATTTCTCGGAGAATCCCAATACATTGCTCTTTTAAAATCATGAAGCAAACAGAAGCTTGCAAAATGTTTGCATGGTAAGTCTTGACCTCTCTTCGTGCAGGTACTACTCCTTGGAAACTTGTGACCACCACCATATGAACAAACCAAGGCTAGCAGCTAAATGATAAGAGGCACAGTTAATTCCATCATTCATGTCAATAGCAAGTCTACTTTAAGAAATGGAAATGAGAAACTCAACTACCAGTTGCCCACAAATCCATGATCAAGCCCAGCTAACACATCTCAAAATTTAGCTTCTTAAAGCAACAAATACAATTATTATCTCATATGGTTTCTGAAGATCAGGAATCAAGAGTGGCTTAGCTGGTGTTTCTGACTCAGAGCCTCTTACTAGGTTGCAGTTGAGCTATCAGAACAGAAGCTAGCTCAAAACTTGACTGTAGCTAGAAAATTTGCTTCCGGGATCACTTACGTGGCTGATGGTAGGCCTCAGTTCTTAGCTGGCTGTTAGACATTTTATTTCCTTATGTATCCATAGGGGTACTCACAAATGACTCAGCTGGCTTCATCCAGAATAAGTGATCCAAGAGGGAAAGCAAGAGATCACCCAAGGCAGAAGCCAAGGTCTTTTATAATCTAAACTTGGAGGAAATATACTAGCATGTCTACCATATGCACTGGTCACATAGACCTTCACTGGGAAATGAGGGATGGGATTACAATACATATGTTTATCAAGAGGAGGGGCTCATTGAGGTATTTTTCAGAGGCTGGTTACCACAGGATTTATGTCTTTCAGTGAAGACTTAATAATAATTCTATTTTAATACAGCTTTTGTTGGATTTAGTCTTACTTTATTTTATGAGTAGTTATTTTAAATGGCATTTTAAAAATTTACATTTTTAACATTTTCCTGAGGATACATAAAAATGAATACAACTGACTTGTCTATAATGAGCTTTTATACAGAACTCTAAGCTCTTTTCATTAATTTTGAAAATAAATCTGCACTTCACATTTTTGATATAAACCTAGTCATGTAATTAACAACTAATGAGAGCTCTATTTCATACTTTCTAATTTCTCTCTCTTATTTAGTGATAGTTTCAGATTAGCTAAAAAATACCTGCTAAGTCTTTTAACCTTCACTATTTAAGTATGATGCTTGTTCTACATTGTGGAATTTAACAATTAGAAGTCTCCTTCTATGAAAAAGGAGAAGTTACATCAAACACCATAGAAATGCAAAGCATCCTAAGAGACTACTACAAGCAACTCTATGCCAATAAAATGGACAACCTGGAAGAAATGGAAAAGTTCTTAAAAAGGTATAACCTTCCAAGACTGAACCAGAAAGAAATAGAAAATATGAGCAAACCAATCACAAGTAATGAAATTGAAACTGAGTAAAAATCTTCCAACAAACAGAAGTCCAGGACCAGATGGCTTCACAGGTGAATTCTATCAAATATTTAGAGAACAGCTAACACCCATCCTTCTCAAACTCTTCCAAAAGATTGCAGAGGAAGGAACACTCCCAAACTCATTCTATGAGGCGACCATCACCCTGATACCAAAACCAGAAAAAGATACTACAAAAAAGAAAATTGCAGACCAATATCACTGATGAATATAGATGCAAAAATCCTCAACAAAATACTAGCAAACAGAATCCAACGACACATTAAAAGGATCAAACACCAAGATCAAGTGGGATTTACCCCAGGGCTGCAAGGATTCTTCATATACACAAATCAATCAATGTGATATATCATATTAACAACTTGAAGATTAAAAACCATATGATCATCTCAATAGATGCAAAAAAAGCTTTTGACAAAATTCACCACCAATTTATGATAAAAACTCTCCAGAAAGTGGGCATAGAGGGAACATACCTCAACATATTAAAGGTCATATAGGACAAACCCACAGCAAACATCATTCTCAATGATGAAAAACTGAAAGCATTTCCTCTAAGATCACGAATAAGACAAGGATGTCCACTCTCGCCACTATTATTCAACATAGTTTAGAAGTCCTAGCCACAGGAATCAGAGAATAAAAAGAAAAGGAATACAAATAGGAAAAGAAGAAGTAAAACTGTCATTGTTTGCAGATGACATGATACTATACATAGAGAATTCTAAAAATGCCACCAGAAAACTACTAGAGCTAATCAATGAATTTGGTAAAGTTGAAGGACACAAAATTAATGCACAGAAATCTCTTGCATTCCTTTACACTAATGATGAAAAATCTGAAAGAGAAATTTAGGAAACATTCCCATTTACCACCGCAATAAAAAGAATAAAATACCTAGGAATAAACCTACCTAGGGAGACAAAAGACCTGTAGACAGAAAACAATAAGACACTGATGAAAGAAATTAAAGATGATACAAACAAATGGAGAGATATACCGTGTTCTTGGATTGGAAGAATCAATACTGCAAAAATGACTATACTATCCAAAGCAATCTACAGATTCAATGCAATCCCTATCAAATTACCCATGGCATTTTTTATGGAACTAGAACAAAAAAAATCTTAAAATTTGTATGGAGACACAAAAGACCCCAAATAGCCAAAGCAGTCTTGAGGAAATAAAACGGACCTGGAGTAATCAGACTCCCTGACTTCGGACTATACTACAAAGCTACAGTAATCAAGACAATATGGTCCTGGCACAAAAACAGAAATATAGATCAATGGAACAGGACAGAAAGCCCAGAGATCAAACCACGCACCTATGATCAACTACTCTATGACAAAGGAGGAAAGGATATACAATGGAAAAAAGACAGTCTCTTCAATAAGTGGTGCCTGGAAAACTGGACAGCTACATGTAAAAGAATGAAATTAGAACACCCCCTAATATCATACACAAAAATAAACTCAAAATGGGTTAGAGACCTAAATGTAAGACTGGACACTATAAAACACTTAGAGTAAAACATAGGAAGAACACTGTGACAAAAATCACAGCAAGATCTTTTTTGATCCACCTCCTAGAGTAATGGAAATAAAAATAAACAAATGGGACCTAATGAAACTAAAAAGCTTTTGTAAAGCAAAGAAAACTACAAACCAGACCAAAAGACAACCCTCAGAATGGGAGAAAATATTTACAAATGAATCAACAGACAAAGGATTAATCTCCAAAATATATAAACAGCTCATGCAGTTCAATAATAGAAAAAAAACAACCCAATCAAAAAATGGGCAGAAGACCTAAATAGACATTTCTCCAAAGAAGACATACAGATGGTCAAGAAGCACATAAAAAGCTAGTCAACATCACTAATTATTAGAGAAATGCAAATCCAAACTATAATGAGGTATCACCTCATACCAGTTAGAATGGGCATCATCCGAAAATCTACAAACAACAAATGCTGGAGATGGTGCAGAGAAAAGGGAACCCTCTTGCACTGTTGGTGGGAATGTAAATTGATACAGCCACTATGGAGAACAGTATGGAGATTCCTTAAAAAACTAAAAATAGAATTACCATATGACCCAGAAATCCCACTACTGGGCATATACCCAGAGAAAACCATAATTCAAAAAGACACATGTACCCCCCAATGTTCATTGCAGCACTATTTACAATAGCCAGGTCATGAAAGCAACCTAAATGCCCATCAAGGGGTGAGTGGGTAAAGAAGACGTGGTACATATATACAATGGAATATTACTCAGCCATAAAATGAAACAAAATTGGGTCATTTGTTGAGATGTGGATGGACCTAGAGACTGTCATACAGAGTGAAGTCAGAAAGAGAAAAACAAATATCATATATTAACACATATATGTGGAACTTAGAAAAATGGTACAGATGAACTGGTTTGCAGGGCAGAAATAGAAACACAGATGTACAGAACAAACCTATGGGCACCAAGTAGGGGAAGTGTTGAGGGTGGTGGTGGTGGTGTGATGAATTGGGAGATTGGGATTGACATATTAGTGCATATATGTATAAAATGGATAACTAATAAGAACATGCTGTATAAAAAAATAAATTAAAAAATGAAGTCTCCTTCTATTTTGATCAAGCTATGAACTTAAGGATGGATGCTGAATTTTATTTAATGATTTTACTATAACCATTGAAATTATCATCACTTTTTGCTCATTTTATGTATTGATGTGGCTAATTACAATATCAATTTTCTTAAATTTAAACCAATCTGGCACTAGCAGAGAAATCCAACTTGGTCATGCTATGTTTTATTTTAATACATGCTGTATTTTACTTTGTATTATTATAAATGTTTTTGCATCTGTATTCAATGAGAGTAGGCTGTAATATTCCTGCCTTCTATGATCTTTGTAAGTTTTGATATTAAAGTTATATTGACTACATAAAATTTGGAGGAGTTCCTTTTATCCATTTTTTTAAAATTGATTAAGTTTGAAATTATATTTACTAGTTTTTGGTAGAAATCTATAAAATCATCTAGGCCTGGTATTCTTTTAAAATATTTTGCAGTAAAAATGTATTTTACCTACAATTCAATAGTTCTAATGGTTGTATTTTTATAGAGATTTCCTATTTCTTTTTGAGCAAAGGTTGACTTTTTAAGGAATAATTCTATTTCATCTAAGATTCAAATTTAAAATGTAATTTTTAATAAACTACTAACTGCATAATCTCTGTTGAATACATATACATATATACATATTTATGTCAATTTCTAATATTGTTTATTTCTGAACTCTCTATTTTTTTAAACATCTTTATTGGAGTATAATTGCTTTACAATGGCGTGTTAGATTCTGCTGTATAACAAAGTGAATCAGCTATACGTATACCTATATCCCCATATCTCCTCCCTCTCGCATCTCCCTTCCACCCTTGCTATCCCACCCCTCCAGGTGGACACAAAGCACCAGCTGATCTCCCTGTGCTATGCAGCTGCTTCCCACCAGCTATCTATTTTACATTTGGTAGTGTATATATGTCCATGCCACTCTCTCACTTTGTCCCAGCTTATCCTTCCCCCCACTGTGTCCTCATGTCCATTCTCTACATCTGCGTCTTTATTCCTGTCCTGCCCCTAGTTTCTTCAGAACCTTTTTTTTTAGATTCCATATATATGTGTTAGTATACGGTATTTGTTTTTCTCTTTCTGACTTACTTCACTTTGTATGACTGTCTCTAGGTCCAACCACCTCACTACAAATAACTCAATTTCATTTCTTTTTCTGGCTGAGTAATATTCCATTGCATATATGTGCCACATCTTCTTTATCCATTCATCTGTCAATGGATGCTTAGGTTGATTCCATGTCTTGGCTATTGTAAATAGAGCTGCAATGAACATTGTGGTACATGACTCTTTTTGAATTATGGTTTTCTCAGGGTATATGCCCAGTTGAACTCTATTTTTTATAAGATTTTCAAGGTTTTTAATTGCATGTGTTTCAGAACCAACCTTTAGATTTGTGATTTTTCTTTGCTTTATATTACTTTCATATCTCATTAACTTTCAGTATTCATTCATGCTTACATTTCATAGTATTGAAGGTTACTCTATGACTCCTTTTGTACCTATATAATTCAGTGCTTAGCTTACTAATTGTCAGACTTTTTCTCATCTAAGTTTTGCTAACATCAGCATAAAATTATATGTGATAATTTCATTATTAATTCTGTAGTTATTTGGATTTTTTTTAATTCCATAGTTTGGAGAATTTTTTTTGGAGAATTAGAGAATTTTTTAAATTCCATATTTTCTAAGTGGTTGTATTAGTATGATTTTTAAAGTTCTAAATATTTGGATTATTTAAACATTTCAAAATTTCCCCTTGAAAACTTAAAGAAAAAAAAATACAAGGCCAAAATCTTTACTTCCACATTTGTTCATAATATGTATTCTCTAATAGTTTACTTTATATGTTCACCAGGACTATCTTATTTTGAAAAAATCTAATTCTACTTTATGGTGTGTTGTTGATTTCACCCACTACGAATATCTATTTATTTAGTTCTGCTAATATGTAATTTATGTATTTTGTTACTATTTCACAGATACATACATGTTTAATAGTGTACATATTTCTCAGGAAATAAATACATTATTTTTTACCCATTTTTTCCTTAAACTATATAGTATATTTATATAACAGTAGTTACATAAGAATTTTTTCAATATTTCTTTTCATGAAATACTGTTTGCTTTTCTTGCCCTTTCAATATTTCTGTGCCTCTAGTTTTACGTATTTTTTTTGTAAACAGCATATAGTTTCACTGTGTGTATGTGTGCATTTTCATCTAGTCTAGTCATTGTCATATTTTAACTGAAGATATTCAATTTACATGGATTGTGATTATTGCTATATTTGTGTTTTTCTAACATCTTATGCTTTCTATTTTACTCATGTTCTTGTTGCCTTTCCTCCTTTCTTGTGTTTTTTTAAATTATTTTCTCTTCTCATTTCATTTTTTAAATCAGTTTGAAAACCTTACATTTTAAGTGGTTTCAGTAAGTATTAACATGCATTCGTAACGAAGTATAAAGTTAATTATCATTCCTCCTTTTCTTGATACTACAAGGATGGAAACACATGTTACTTTTGACTTTTATTTTAGGTGTCTTTTTTTTTCTTAAATAACACAAGTTATTAGTATTGTTTAGACACCATTTCTTGAGAAGACCAAAAGGCCAAATTGTGGTAAATTGACTCTTCCCTCCTGGAAGGCCCTGATACTATTGTGACCTGAATAGACATGCAATTCAGGTAGGGTTTGCCTACTGCCTGGAAGGCTTCTGTCAACATTCCCAAGGGATTAAACGGTGCTTGTTCCCATGGTATGGGATTCCATATAACATCAAAGACACCAGCAATCCACGTTATAGTAAAGGAGGTCCTAGAGATGGCTCATGAACACAGGCTCCACTGTTTTGCCACATACCCTACCACCCAGAAGCTGCTGGTCTGTTAGAACCATAAAATGACCAGCTGACAGCACAGCTAAAGAGTCAGCATGAAGGCAGTACTCTATGAGGATGGGGTACTCTTCTCCCAGATGCTGTGTACTGATTGATTCAAGATCCTTTAAATGGCACTAGGTTCCCAACAGGAGGGCTACTCCAGTCTGGAATCAAGCAGTGAAGCAGGAATTGCCTCACTTATCATTCCCAGTGTCTCCCTATGAGATTACATGTTTCATGTCCCCACAACTCTGGGCTGAGGTGTTAGAGGTCCTGGTCCCCCAGAGGCACAAGTTTTCCAGGGGACAGAGTGATTTATTTGAAATAAAACTACTAGTGCTATATAGGTAGTTTACATTTCTTCTTTTCAGAGACCAGGAAGTAAAAAGAGAATCACCATCTTTGCAGAGTAATTGACCTTGATCTTTGGCAGGAGACAGGGCTGCTCCTACACGATGGAAGCAGCAAGAAACACATGTGAGCACTTTGGGCACTCTTGCCTAAAACGACTCTGAATGAACAGGTAGAGCAACCTATCTTGAGAAAGTCATGGTGACTAGGGGCTCAGTTGGCTCAGGGATGAGAATTATCAAGGAAGACAGTAAAGCAGACAGAGGTGGTAGCTGTGGGTAAGGGGGAATCTAGAATGCACAATGGGGAAGGGACACAAAGAAAATCCATCTTGCTGCCAAATTCAACTGCATAGTGAGAACCGTATTGTCTTAATGACCTCCCTCTTTTAAGTTTCCTTTCAGGATGAAAGATCCACTGGAATCCTGATGGAACTGTCCCCTGAATTTGTGGGGAGTAGCACATCTGGGCAGTACATGGAGTGGGCTGTGATAGATGGAGATGTGCTGCCCAGATCCTCCTCCAAGTAAGGACCTGCAGCCCACCTGTAAGAAGCGTAGCCAGGAAACCACTGTGACCCATTAGGTCTTCAGAGGTCTGCCTCAGCTACAGACCTAGCCCAAGGTCATGAACTTCCCCAGGCAGCACACATTTTGTGACTGAGCAAAACCAGGGTAAGAAAGAGGGGTAACTCTGACAGAAAATACTTATTCCTAATCTCCCCACCAGTTTGATTGAGTTTTATTGTGCCTGTATACAAAAGTTTGACATCTTCCCCTGGTTAATCCTTCTTCTCCCTTCCTTTCATGAGAATTGAATCCTCATAAACATCTTGCACCCCAAACTCCTTGTAAACATTTGCTTTCAGAGATGGTAACACACCAGATACTCATTTCATGTCTTCAGCAATAAAGAACAGTTTCAAAGTAGCCAGTTTTATACTTGTGTCACATGCTGTTGGTAGCTTCATTGAGCAAACAACTAAGAGAGTCCAGTTTGGAAATAATTGAATTGCTCTACAGAACCTTTATTTTCCTTTAACATGGTATTTAAAAAGAAAAAAATCACACTTACGTATTTGTGCAATATAATTCCCTGGTCTCTCATTACTTGTGGTTTGACGGGCCCTCTGAACTTATACCCCCAGCACAGACACTCCTAAGCATTTGTATTCAATAGCTTATTAACATTTGCTTTTCACCACCTAATTTAGTGCTATATTGAAAATATTCTAATTATATTAATTGAGAAGAGTATAGCTAATAAAAATTGTGCAGACAAATGCGATAAAATGAATAGTTTTAAGATGGCTTCAGAAAAAAAAAAAAAAAACCCACCATAGCCCTATCTATCCTCTACACCACCAAAACTAAAACTAAAATAAAAACTAACAAAGTTATACCTGTGATTCTATTCATTCTCCTTGATGGAATTTTGATATTATGATGTAGTGCCTTGATTCCTTATACAGAAGCTGCTAATCCAGGAATTATTACGATAAACTGATGACACACTCAGGGCATAATTTAAAAATAACTGATAGAGACCTTTCAGAGACCCACTTACTCTTGGAACATGGATTTACAATTACATACATTGGCTATGAAGTAGTTTTCTCTCTAAACATCAATAATCATAATCAAATCACATAGACTGAAGTTGTTGTCTTTGTCCTTTTGTCAAAAAGAAAATTTGTCAGTTACTCCATATATCTTTGGAAGACATTTTTCAGTATTCATTAGAATTGCTCACGCAGCTCCATAAACACAACACTCATTTGGTACTCTTTTGCTGTTCCACATGGCTCAAGCAGGGAAACATTTGCCTGGAAATTGTCTTATTTCCTAGTATTTTTCACAAGGAAACTGTTTATGTGTCATTCATCAGTTTTATGGCCTTTCCCCCCAGATTTTAGAAAGTGGAAGCACGCTCAGTATTCAGTCACACACAGAGCAGGCTCATTACAGGATTGTCAATGGGCAATTTACCAAGCAGAAAGTCAAATTAGCTTTACTGGAAAGTTGACTATGGTGTGTTATCCTCCGTGCAAGCAGTGAGTAAAATTTTACCCACAACTGGTTACATAGGGGTAATTAAAACCATTCATCTTTTTATTGATCTTTGACTCCATTGCCTACTATATTTAGCAGATAAGACTCATGAGCTCCTGGAGTGTGTCCGTTGTCACAGACCTCCATCGATAGATATCCCCTGAAGAGGGCCCCAGGGTAAAAGAGCATTTATCTGATTTATGCTTATTATGTGGTTCCTTTAGACCTGAAACAAATAAGTGTTATGCTTTATTAAGAAGCAATATTTGCAAACTGCAAATCCTGTGAAAAGGGTAACTTTTCTCATGCTACGGAAAAGTACCACACAGTAAATGCCTTTTGAGTCATATCTGTTCCACTTATTTTTTACATTTGAAGGAGATATGGTTCTACTCAATAACATCCTAAAATGCTATAAGGCAATGCATAATTTTATACTTAGGTGCTCTTTAAAGAAAGTAAATGTTTGACCTTATAGTCCATAATTATGTCACTGAAGTGGTAACAGTCCATCACAAAAGCATGGCTTGGTTCACAGATCATTGATACAATTAGTTTCAGCAGATGCTTAGGTGCCATTATAATTTTTCCTATCCATTTGACCGTCATAAAAGCTAGAGTCACGTGTCCGACTTAGGCTATTATTTCCACAGAGCCTTTGCTCTCTTATACTATGAACAATTAGTAATTTACAAGACTGGAACATCAACCAGTGACCTTCATCAATTAGGGAGTTTTTTTAAATTAGGCATGTGGTAGCTACTCTGAATATCTATTGAGGAAAGTATAAGATTAGAAGATCTTTCACTGTGGGTTCCCATGGAGAGGAAAAGTCAATACAAGCCTGAGGATTTGGTATCGTGATAGCTGCAGTTTTGGAAACTTAATGGTGAGGGTCCAAGCCCAGTAAATACTGGCTACAATTTTCCATGCTCTCATGAAACTAATCCGTGCCGATGCAAATAAGTTACTCAGGCATTACAATTTTATTGATCAAAAATGCAGAAATATTATAATATATGCAGTGAACAGTTCTCATTTGAAGATTGCCAGTGTCTGCATTCTTTCTATTTGCAGGGTAAGCACGCATTGTTGTGGCCTTGATGAGAGTCAAGAACACCTTTCCTTTACCTAAACAGTTAAAAGGGAAGCAAGTAAGTCTTGCAAAGAACCAGCTTGAGACCAAATTTAGCAAAAGTGGACAAAACCAAGCAGAGGTATTCCTAGGGGACTGGAGGTGGAAGCTAAGCCCAGGGAGAGGCAGCAGGTGAGTGTGCAGAAGTCAGCCCACCAGCATGGACAGCCTGCTATCCTACTTGTGACCCTGGCTAATTCTCAAGGTTTTAGGTTTATTCGAGTCTTCAGTTTCCTAAGCCAGGTTCTCCGGATTTCTAATCATTTTGGATAGCCATTCAATAACCATGCAATCACTTAGTTTCTTCTGAAGTTACAGAGCTCACCTTCATTGTTTTAATCAATAATCATGACTGATAATACCTTGTTACTAGGTACACATGCAACTATGTACGTATGTCATAACTCATTTTGTTTGATGGACTCTCCTGGCTAATGAATATTTGTTGTCATAAGATTTTATCACTTCTCTGTATGCAGATTAATATCAGTGATTTTATCCATTTCTGGACTTCTGCTTTCAAATCTCAAAACTATAAATCCAGGACAAGATATCTAAACTTATTTCTGATGAGTATTTTTAATATTTCTTGGGCTCGGTATCTCACGAAAATTATGTTCTAAGAGACAGAGGCTCAAAATGTATTCATTAACATGATTTACACACTGTCAGGGAGGGTTTAATAAATATTCTAACAAATTTAGTAAATAAGTACATGAATAAACATATATTTCTATTTCTACTACATTTATAGTTGTAACAAAGTCTTATCAAATAGTCCTTCATAGTTTTGTTCTGTTTTTGCTTCCATTACATGTAGTACTGCCTCATTTTGAAAACTCTTTCACTCCCTAAATCACCGCCTACCCAGACGACTGAATTCGCTCAATCATTCAGTAACCATTTATTAAGTACCAGGTCTGTGACACGAGGCATTTGTTAATTAATGAAACATACATGGATTCTGCCTTTTGCCAGCTTACTCCTCTACGGGAAGTAAACAATAAACTTATCACATAACAAATGTGCGTGGGTGCGTGCGTGAGAGAGAGAGAGAATTATGAAGAAAACACACTGAAAGCAGAGGTAGAGAATAACCCAGTAACTGACTGAAGGAATAGCAAGCAAAGACCTCTCAAATAATGCTACATATAAAAAAAGGACTCAAAAGTATGCAAAGGAATTAGACATGAATAGAATGAGGACCGGCATGTGTATGTGTGTTGGAGAGAGGAAGGAACAGAGAGGAAAAGTAAAATGTGTGACGATTTCTGTACTGTGGAGAGTGTGGAATACATTAAAAGCTGACAGGGAGTCCATGCGACTGAATTGTTGGAGGCTACGGAGAAATGGCAAGAAAATGACACTGGAGAAGTGGGCAGACATTTCATGTAATATTTTACTGTCCATCGTAGAGTTTAAATTTATCCTGAGGAGAGTGGGAAGCAGTAGAAGGGTTTAAGTCTAAGACGTGACAGAATTTGACGCGTTTCTATTAAGCTGCCTAATATGTGGAGAATAAATTGAAGTTGTTAAAATTGGAGTCAGGAAGAGCAGTAAGGATGCAGTTGATGATGCTGGTTAGACTAGAGTGGTGGCAGGTGAGAGCTGGAGAGAAGCTCACTGAATATATTTTTGAGATAGAAAATACAGGACTTGATTGGCGGTCTGGAGTTAAAGTGAGAAAAAAATAAAGGGGGATTTCATGTCCCAAATATATAGTGATTTTAAGAGCTGTGAATAAAATGCAGTTAGTTCTACTCTTTGGTACTATTTCCATAAAGAAACTCCATCACCCTTTCCCTCCCTCCCTCCTTCCCCCGCCCCCATCTCTACCCTTTTCTCCCTCTCTGCTTCAGAAAACTTCTGAAACTAAGGCTATCTAGATGTCCTACAAATCTCTCAGTACAAAATACAAGAAGTATTGAGTAAAATATAGTATTACAGCACAATTGGGATCGCAGTTATTTAAGGTAATTCAAGGAAGAAAATCATTCTTTTTGTCTTTTTGTTCAAGATTCTCCTGACTCTCTCCTGAAGGCTTTGCTTTCCCTGCGAGCCTGTCAAGCAGTGGCTGTGTCTTCTCCGCATAGCCCTGTTTCTTTGTAGCTGCCCATGATACCCCTTTAAAGACTTTTAGAACTTTCTTTCTTGTCTCTAAGGACAACACATTCATCTTTGAATCTCATGTTATCATATTATGTTACCAACTACTCCACAAATTTTTTTTTATCTATCTAACCCCTAGATTATCTCTTCTGATTTCTTCATGAGTTTAGCTCTATCATAATGCTCTATCATAAGTGATTTCAAGACAAGTATAGACAAACCTTTCGTTCTCTGGTCTATCAGTTCTACTGATTACTCTCCTTCCATACTCTTGTCTTCTTTACTTCAGCTGCTAACTCCAATGTTGAACCAATGATCTAATAATTGTAACCACTCCATAATCTCAATTTCATGTATCCTTCTGAGTATCAATAGCTGTACTGTATAAATGTTAATTTCCTGAATATGATGCTTATTTCATGATTACATAGGGCAATATTCTTGCTTGTAGGAAATATAAAGTATTTGTAATTGATGGAGGTTGATTTTGACACCCTACCCTCAGACGGGGAAAATGAAGAGTTTTATTTGTGCCATAGTTCCAACATTTTTCTAAGTTTGTTACCACTTAAAAATTTTTAAAAAGTATCCACAGATTAAGTCCCACCAATAAGGAATTCACAGCCTATAGTCACCAAAGATACAATGCAACGACTCACTGTAAATGAAGTCAGGATTGCTAGAAAGGAAACATGCAATTTGCCAACACACAATGAGGAAACATTTTGATTCAAGGAACCCTACAAAACAAACTTTCAACCTAAGTCTAGATTCAACCCTCCAAACACATCCTATTGCATGAAAATTAATATTTGAATTTCCAACACAGACTTAAAATGCATGGCCTGACAACCTCTCAATCCTTGTCTTCAGTATTGCCCTTGGACCCCCCTGCAAGTGATATACTTCACAAACATCAAACCACAAGGTTTTTTCTTTTTCTTTTTATCCCCTTAGAACATTTTCTGAAAGTTCAGTTAACTGTCAAACAGGACTTAGAGGAGAGGGCGTGCCAGATGACGAGTTAGGACAGAGGGAAAAAATGCTTACCTCTGTTTAAAGCTGAGGGTCTCCCAAGTCATCCAAGACGGCAGGGACTTCAGATACCTTGCTACCTGCTCTGAAGTGAGGCACTTTGGGAAGGCTTTTAAAGCAGCCTAGAAATGCCACGTCAGAAAAATTAAGCATGATGAGGAAAACCTGCCCCATTTTGGCTTTCTGGGGAGTTGCACCAGGTCCGCTCCTGCTTGGGTTCAGATGAGTCTAATCACCATCGAGGAGCCCAGCGTGCAGCCCCTGCTTCTCCCCTGCCCAAGCTCAAACCATTAGCGCTCTCAATGAGGTTTGTGGACGCCAGGCCTGGCCAAAGAGGCAGGAAAAGTCACCTTTGACCTCCAGGTGGGGATGTTGGCCAGGCCACGAGTATAGCTTGGAGTATAACTTTCAAATATTCAGACATATTTAGACATATGATTTGGAACCCTCATTTGCACTCTAGCTCCAGTCCTAAAGAGTGTTGGGCTGGGCCTGTTCTTCTCTTAGCCTTCTATCACCTTCCCTGCCCAGCTACTCGGGCTGCTTGTTACCTTATGCCTCCAAGCTCAATCCCACCTCAGGACTGTCACCTGCTGACCTTCTGCCCGTGAAGCTCTCCCCCACTCTTTTCTCCTGACTCAGGTGTCGCAGCATTCAGATCTCCTCCACCCCCTTCCCAGCCTCCTCTGTAAAACAGCACACCAGTCCCCCTTGTTTCTCTCACTGTTTACTCTGCTTTATTTTGTCCATAGCAATTAAACTCTCTGAAACCGAAATAATTTTTTATCTGTTATTTCTCTCCTCATTAGAATGTACATGCTATGAAGGCAGGAATTTCATCTTTTTCATTTTGTGGCCCCAACACAACATAGTTGCCCAATATATACCAGATAAATGGATGAATAAACTAGAAAAGGGTGCGAAGTAATGTGATTTTCACTTTTAAAGAAAAAATAAAAATTGCAGACCATTTGAATATATAAGTTTGTAATATCTAAAATAAGTTAGGTGTTATATAAGAGCTAAAAGTGTCTAAAAATACTGGAAAGATCATGATCACAATTAATTCTTTAAAAAAGATGCAGATAAAATAAACATAGCTACATAGAAAAGCTCATACACCACTTTCTAGTAAAAAAATTAAAACAATATTGGAATTTCAAGAAAAAGAAACATTTGATAAACTTTGCATTAATAAGACTTTTTTTTGGGTCTTTTTGTTAAAATCATGGGTAGCTGAAGTAAAACAAATTTATCACTTTAGCAGGTTACATAGCTAGTCACAAGGTCACTTGTAGAGGTTTTAATTGATCATTGTCAAATTTAGTCTCATTCAGTGCTGAACGTTTTATTAACCTTGATGACTGAAAAAATGTATTTACATTCACGAAGTTTGAACAGCATCCAAGCCAGGGAAAGAGGTAACTATAAGCAAATAATATAATAATATTAGAAATCTTAAAAAACTCTCCAAAGATAAGACTAACCCAATAATTCTGTGAGCAGGTGAATATTAAATAAAAAATTACATTTTCTATATTAGTGACATGTGATCTACAACAAGAAATATTTTGGTATATAAATAAATATAAGAATTGGCTTCTAAATAGAAATCATTTGACCTTGAACAAATCATTTAACATTTTGAGGTTTAGCATGAATTCAGGTGAAATAATCAGTAAGTACAGTGAAAGTTACTTAAGGAATTTCTTTGACCTTCTCAAACTGGACAAAGTTCAAAGTTGATGTATGTGTTTGTCAAGTTAGTGAAGTGAACCAAAAAAGGGACTTTATACCTGCTTGCATAAATACTATTTTCAGGAGGTAGAATCAGGAAAATATATTATTTTCTTACAAACACCTGGGCTCAAATGGGATTTCACTGTTTATAAAGGCCATGATTTTCAAATATTGACAAGGTAAGTTTCAGGAATGATTAGTTCTTCATGGAAAAAAGACATTCATAATCAGTTTATGTTGAAGTTGCTTGTTTTTTTAAGTGTATCAGCATGATGAATTAAGTGGTGCTATTTAAATTATATCTTAAATTTAGTTCTAAAAATCACCAGATAAATGATAAATGACTGTGGCAGGGAAAATTACAAAAAGGTTTCTAGAAGATTCCCTGGTTATTTCAGCAAACACTAATCTTGGTACTATACTACTGAGAAGGCACTTTGCTGATGGAAAGAGGTTACTAATCAACTGACTTTAAAATAGGTAGAGCAGCCTGTCCTGTCCACGTGGGCCCAATATAATCACTTGAACCTTAAAAGCAGAAAAAATTCTCAGCTGGAAGCAGAGAGAGACAGGCAGAACAGACAGGCAGAGGGGAGGTGAGTCAGAAGGCGAGAAAGACTCAACTCTCCTTTACTGGCTTGAAGATGGAGGAAGGGGGGCCATGAACCAAGGAAGGTGTGAAGCCTCTAGAAGATAAGAACGACCCCTGACAGCCAATAAGGAAACTGGGGCCTCAGTCCTAAAACTGCATGCAACTGAGTTCTGCCAAAAAACTGAATGAGCTTAGATTCACCCCCATGGCCTCCAAAAGAGACACAACACTGCGAAAACCTTGATTTCAGCCCTGTGAAACCCAGTCTCACACCCAAAAGGTGAAATAATTAATTTGTGTTGTTTTAAGCCACTGATTTTGTGGTAATCTATTTTTTACAGCAATAAGATACTAATTACAATGGCAGAAACCAAAATTGCATATTCAGTCATTCTGTCGACTGGTATGTTTAAACCATGTATTCTTAGAGGCGGGAAAATAAAGAAATGACTTTTGGTGCTCATGGAACTCGATTTCATTTTTAGACAAATTTTCTTTAAACAGCATCCACTAAACTACTACATATGCAACTACATATGCAACTAAAGGAAAGATATATAAGTTATCTTTCCCTGTAAATGATCTGCTTGACCAGCAACGCAGTCTATCCACTCAGCTAATCCCCTAACACTAAGTCAACTCTGGGCTCTATAATAATTTCCTTGTTCCTTCTCACCTCAAACAAGGTTGACTGTTTGACCCTAGCCAATCAGGGTTGTTCTTTTTTCTCTTTCTTTATTCTTTGTCCTATAAAAGCTTCCTGTCTTTTGCCCCATTCTGCAGTTCTCAGAATGAAGACTATCTACTTCCTGAAGTGTTAAAATTTGTACAACCTAAATTGTCTTCTTTAATTATTCTTTAACAATACAAACACACACACACACACACATACATTCCTGAGCCCAATCTATGTTATATTAAACTAAGTAAAGGAAACACATTAGAGAGAGTAACTGATTATACAACAAAGACTGTATGTCACAAATAGCCTTTGTTTTTACCCTATACTAATGAGCATGTTTTCAAACAATGGAAATTTGTCTCCACAATTTTCAGTTTGATACCTGCCTGCCAAGGTGCAACTTTTTAAAGTAGCAGATGCTTTGTAATGCCTCCAAGCATCACTGTCTGACAAAATACCGCTGCACTGCACTAGAGGATGTGCTTTTTATGTAAACATTAGAGTTGTCAGAGACTGGGCATCGACTGATAATTGCTCTTTACTCATCTGATATTTTCTGTCTTGTTAGGAGACTGAGATTTTAACTTCTGTAAGGTCAAATTGGTCTTGGTGCAAAACTGAATCATCCTACTAATCATCATGTTGCTGAAATGCCTTAATAATCAGTTTTGCTTCCCTAACCTTTAACAACTGAGTTTTCATTTCATTAATTTTTTCCCCTATTACTAAAAATATTTATTCTGGCTATAATGGTAATTTAATTTACCAATTTAAATGTTTTGCATCACAGTTATTTTTACCCATATCTTAGCCTCCCTAGTAAATGTAAATCCTTCTTTTTTTTTTTTTTTTTTTTGCGGTACGCGGGCCTCTCACTGTTGTGGCCTCTCCCGTTGCGGGGCACAGGCTCCGGACACACAGGCTCAGCAGCCATGGCTCACCGGCCCAGCCGCTCCGCGGCATATGGAATCTTCCCAGACCGGGGCACGAATCCGTGTTCCCTGCATCGGCAGGCGGACTCTCAACCACTGCGCCACCAGGGAAGCCCTGTGTCATCTTTTTATAGCCCCCAGCACAGAATATTTCACCAAGTTCACAGTGAATGCAAAACAGTTGTTTTGACTACATATTGCAATATTTCCTGCTAACTTCCATGGGCTTTCCCATTAACTAGTTCGGCTGGAGTTATACACGTTATATTCCTCTCTCCAAAAAACCTTACAACTCTCTGAAATAAATGAGATATGTTCTCTGTTTTATTAAGAAGGTTAATTAAAACAAACAAAACAACATTAAGCATGTGGACTGAGAATTTCTGTAAACGTGAAACCTGAAAAACTCATAATTTCCAGATTGACTGGTTTAACTGCAGTCCCTAAAACTCCACTAAATGTTTTCCTGCTAACTATCTATGAAACCATCACCTACTTCCATTTGAAGCAGCCAATCTCCTAGCACTTGCTCTATTAGTTACTGTTACCAACTTCCAAAATCCATGGACCACACTATCATGAGTTTCTCATCTGACTTCTTCCAACCCACAGGCCATAGAAAACAAACATTTCCTGATTAAGTGAAGGAGACTTGAACGGGTTTCAGTGGAAGGGGGAGTGGTGTCCCCTTTCCCTCTTCCCTGCCATGGCCTCTCTCCCCTTTAAAGTCGTTTTCACTTAGGGGAGTTGCTATAGCTGATACCTGCATTGCAGAACAATTGAGATCACAGACTCTAAAAACCAGACGAGAGTTCTAATCCCAGCTCCACTGTCTGACAAGCTGTATAATCTCATACCCCTTGCTTAACCGTGCTAAGGTGAGATTGCTATTTGGCTGATTTTGTTAAAGAAGCACATGAACTGGAAGGAGTTAAGCTGATCAATGACTTAAATATAATAGAGGCAATTTTTCATCACATTCAGCCGCAAACATTAATAAAGCTTGGAAAGAAAAAAAAAAAGCTTTTAGAAAGGAGAAATCTACTGGATGCTCCGGAACCTGCTGAGGCAGGAGCCACAGACAATGCCATCTGTTGCTGTGTGTGGTTGGCTACTGCCACCACAGCGAGGTGGTTCTCCTACCGTGGAAGCTCGTGGGAGCTCCATGGTATTGAGTTCTATTCAGGGCAGTCACGTAGAAAAGGATAAGTGTAAAAAGCCCTTTTCACAATGCATATGTTTCTCGTTTTTCTATTATATCAGATTGTATTTTAGTTGTCATGAGTAATGATAGTTTCCTATCGGAACTGCTCTTTCTGGTGGTGGAATGCGTGTTCATTCATTCATTCATTTATCCGACCATGAAAACCTTGGTGTGCATAGCCTGGTTCACTTCCCTTCCTGGCACTGTATGCTATGTATAGTGTATCAAACATACATAAGTCAGCACTTAGGGGAGAAGATGTATTATCAAACTGCCAACTAAAAATATCACTTGCCATCCAGCTCTAGAAGGATTGAGCCATTAGCCTCTTCAGTGGCTGATCTTCACACACCCTGAAAGGAGTTCAGGGCAGAGATCAGGAATGAGGCATTCTGTGCTCTGAGAAAACTGATAAATAAAACTTTGGACAGATATTTGCAGGAGAAAGTTTTATGAACCCAATTTCTTGCATCTTCCCATACTTAGAAAAACACTAAAATCATTAACTAAGGTATCTGTGCCTCTTGACTAGTAGTAACCTTCTACCAAGATGTGTTTGATTGCCAGTACCCCTTCTCCAACATCAGGTATATGTTGATCTCCCCCCTTGCCTCTTCGGAGCTGTTCCTCAGAGCTATCTGGAAGGCTGTCTTCTGGGCTATAGTTCTCAGTAAGTCCCCAAATAAAACTGAAACAGCTGTCACATTGGCAATTTTTATTTCACTTGACGAAATCACCAATGTACAATATGCAAGAGGATTTCCTATTGCAATATGTTAAAAAGCACATAAAGGTGTTGGCTGAAATGAGGGGGAAATGTCCCTCTAAAAGAGTTAAGGGTCTCACTGAGAAGAGCACAAGAGAAATGTCTCTGACATTAACCTTACCTCTAATAATGACACTTTTGGTATTCAGATATATCTACTTTTAAAAAATAAGGTATCCTAATATTTTACATCAAAAATAGTCAATAATCTCTTAGTGAAAACTCTAATATGGACTCTGTAATAGAAGCTTTAACATTGAAATTCACAACCCCTTTTCCCTTTAAGCACAGGAAGATTATTAAAGTAGTTATGTATTGATCAACTTTTGAAATGCCAAGTTTATACCTACAATATATGAATGTGTCTCTGGATAGTAAGCCTCCATGGAAGTTGATCTATGTATGATTACCTTATTTGAAAAATAATTTTTAGAAATTCTATTGAGGTGTTTTTTTTCATATCCTCTATGTATATAGATAATTTACTGAAACCTTGGATATTACTTAAAACTAGAGGCTATCCAAATCAAAAAAATTCAGACTTACACTTTTTATTTACTCATATGGTATTTCTAAAGCCCATCATCCCTGTTGTTTTAATCTTCTTTGCTTCTGTAATGTCTCACCAATATTAGGTATCGTATTCTCCAATCTCATAACTACCTGCAGGCTGATTTTATTTAAGCCCCACCTAAAACCCTCAGGCCTCACACTGATGAGAATTTATTATGTTAATTTTATCTCTGTGGTCTTCTTTTCCTAGCTAGAGTATTAACTATATTACAAGAGGGTTACTAATATTATCAAAAGCTCCCTCTAAGACAACTTTGGTAATTACTTCCATCGACTAGAAGGAATGCATGTGGTTCACTCTTTGTTTTTTTTTTTTCACATCTGTATTGGAGTATAATTGTTTTACAATGGTGTGTTAGTTTCTGCTGTAGCACATACATACAATGGAATATTACTCAGCCATAAAAAGAAATGAAATTGAGTTATTTGTAGTGAGGTGGATGGACCTAGAGACTGTCATACAGAGTGAAGTAAGTCAGAAAGAGAAAAACAAATACCATATGCTAACACATATGTGTGGGTCACTCTTGATTCATTATTGTTTTAACCTGAATTCAACCTCATTTAATATGAAAACTCAAAAATTCAAGATAATCAAAGTCAAATTCTGATGATCTCTTCAAAATAACAGAGCAATGCACTATTAGAGAAATTTCTGCAGAGCACCTAAGCTTAAAATAAGCTGTTTGTATTTTGTAAAGCATGTTGGAGGTAGTGCTACCCAAGCAATGCTAACCCAATTCCTATAGGGGAGTAAGAAGTTATTAATTCACTGGTTAAGAATTAAATAAAGAATCCGTCTTCCCAGGCTTACTTATTTCTATTGGAGAAACACATTCTCTGATAAAGTGTTGCCCTTTCCCTGAGAGCTGCAACCACTCACTGCTCACTTATCAGCCAACACTGACCACTCCACACTATGGTGTCTCAGCAGCCTTTTTATATTCTGGGACTCTGCAGAGTTGAAGGGACCAGGAAAGGACACTTAGCAGTGGAGTTACTCATATTATCTGCCTATGGATGGACTAAATACCAGACTTGACAGCTATGGAATGAGGTGTGCATGTGTGGAGGGCAACAGGGTGGGGGAAAGTTGGGGTGGGATTGGGGAGGGCACATCTTCTGCCATATTCATGGAGAAGCAGGGAAAATTGGGCTAACAAACTGAAACAGGCACTCAGAGGCAGGATACCATATGAGTCTGGAAAGTGGGAAATTGAGAGCTGCATCACTCCCTGATTCCATCTAGTTCCTCATTCTACTAGACCCTCAAAAGTCAGGCTCTCACTTACTCACCTGGGAGGCTATGGAGATGGCATTTCTAAATATGGTCTACAGTTTTGTTTACACTGCTTTGAAGTTGACTTCTAGTATGTGAAACCTCAGAATCTTAAAGTACTCATGCACTCTATCCCACCAAAATACATTTAGCATTTTATAATTTATTACCTTTGTAGCACTTTCCTTCTCAAATTTAGAATGCTAATTTATGGCTCATCCTCTGACCCTCTTTAAATATTAGGAAATATTAAATAAAGCTTGCTATATAATTTTTTGAATATGTGCCACTACCTAAGGTAATCTGGTGGGAAATTGAGAGTTCAAATCCTCATTAAGTTTGGCAAATTTATTACCTTCAAGTATATATATATAGATATTTTTTTAAGAACTACAATGATTCCAATTTAAAGAGGCTTTAAAGTTCCCATCCATTTTAGATCAGGAATTTATAAGCTATAGTCTGAGAAATCTAATATTATAAAGAGTTTTTTTTAATATTCTATGTTTTTTGGTATGATTTCACTTTCATAAAAATACTTTTAAAACACTCAAATGTGAATAATGTCACAATTTAGCAGATTGTACACCACTAATACATTGTCTTATCCTGTCTGGTTTATCCTTTGAAGGGCCTTTATCAGGATAAACTTTTTCTTACTATCTCTGGAATTAAATTTGAAATTTTGTAAATGTGTCATTTCTTTCTATTAATATATCTGTATATATCCTCATAAAATTTGGCCACTAGGCACATACCATAATGCACATGTTCCACATGCAACTAAATGTGTAGGTGAAAGCAGAGCTCAACCATTACCTACCCATTATGTGTGATAGTCAAGTGTGCATGAATATGTGAATATATAGCAGATAGCATAATGATATCATGTGCAATTCTTAAGCATGTTTTGTGTTATCCTTATAGGGTTTTTCTATTTTTGGAATAAAATTTAAGAAATTGTTATGTATCATTTGTAATTCATTTTGTAACAGTTTCTCTACTACTTTCATTTAACTTGCAATGAATGGAATTTTTGTTAAATGTTCTTAAAAGGATAATATACATGTTTAAAACTGTACTGCTTCTGGGACTTCCCTGGTGGCGCAGTAGTTAAGAATCCGCCTGCCAATGCAGGGAACATGGGTTCAATCCCTGGTCTGGGAAGATCCCACATGCCGCAGAGCAACTAAGCCTATGCACCACAACAACTGAGCCCGCACGTCACAACTACTAAAGCCTGTGTGCCTAGAACCTGTGCTCCGCAACAAGAGAAGCCCCTGCAAATAAGAAGCCCACACACCGCAACGAAGAGTAACCCCAGCTCACCACAACTAGAGAAACCCCGCATGCAGCAACGAAGACCCAACGCAGCCAAAAAAACTATTTTAATTAAAAATAAATAAAATAAAATATACTGATTTTAAAAAATGTACTGCTTCCAGCAACTTAAATATGCGACTCAGAATTTCAAGAAACTGTAAAATATTTTTAAAAATTTGATACTCATACTGATATGTGGGTTTAACTTGTCAGATATAACCTGTAATTTCAGATTGTTTTATTCATCAAAACAACTTCTGTTCTCATTGATTGACTCTGTATTTATCGATTTACAGAAAACAATAGCAGATCTATTAATTTCCTATCTTGAGATCAAAACAAAATGATAAAAACAAATTAAATAATACAATAATAATGATGAGAATAAGGAAGGAAATATTAGAAAATCACCTGGAGAAGGTGACATTTCAATAAAAGTCTGACTGTGCAAGAGTAGAAATTAATAGGATGGACAGAAAAAGCTGCAGTGTAATATACTTCCAGAGGCGGGTATCAAGAAGGAGCTCTTTTGCCCAGTGCAACTGAATTAGGACATAGCAATGTTGGGAATGGCAGATTGCAGAAGAATCATGACTGGGGTTTGGTAACAAGGAATTATTTACAAGTCTTACAAGGAAGATTTTCCACACTTTGCATGCATTATAACATATTTCTACCAGGCAAGGATCAGAAGGTTCTAGAGTCAATTAACAGTATTGCCAAAATCTCCACATTGGTCAAAAGCTCCACTCAGTTCTTTGCATCATCTCCCTAAAGCAAAACCTACAAGTTGACTCAATCCTCCCACCTACACCAAGTACCAAACCAGCCATTATATTTCTTTCTCAAATATGGACAGATGATCAAGGCTAACAAACTTTTGTAAAATGTATCAGCGTGAAAGAAAAATATCTGTATTGAAGAGTGAGATGATGCAGAAACCTAAGTCATTAACACTCTAAACCACAAATGTATATGGGACAGAGTCATCAGCATTTTTTGGAAGACTTTCAGAAATTAAAATTATGATGGAAGAAATTAAAAATTTAGTAAAAGAGAGAGAAGATAAAGTCAATGAAATATCTCAGAATGTGTGACTAATGGGCACATTTGGGGGAGAGAATATACAAAGAATGAATTCAAGAGCTCCATCATCTGAAAAGCTGAAATTCCAGAAAGAACAAAAAGAGAATTAGAGAAGATAATACTCGAGAACAGAAAGACAGTAGCATTTACATTTAAAGACACACAGATGAAAAAGCTTAGGCATTTCTCTGTATGGTAAACTGGTAAGGGATATACGGAATTATGTATTATCTTTGCAATTTAAAAATTTTCCAAAATACAAAGCTTATTTAAGATAATATTTTTCTATCATTTCCTTATATGGTTTCAGATCCATCCCCTACCTTTCCTTTGCAATTGACCATACAAATAAAAATGAATCTTGGTTCTTACATTGCATCATATTCAATAATTAGCTCTAAGTTTATCACAATCCCAAATGTAAGATATAAATTTATTACACTTCCAGAAGAAAGCACAGGAGAAAAAACAATTTTACCTTGGGTTAGGCAAATAATTCTTAGAAAGGATAAAAATAAGCATGAAACATAAAAGAAAAACCTTATAAATTGCACTTCAACAAAATTAAAAACTTGTGTTTCAAAAGACACTTAATAAAATGAAAATGCAAGCCCAAACTGAGAATCATATTTGGGAAAATATTTTAATAAAGAACCTGTATCCATAATATGTAAAGGATTCTTTCAACTCAATGAAAAAAAACAAATACCACAATGAAAAATGGGCCAAAAATGGACGTGCGGCCAAGATGGCAGAGTAGGAAGACTCTGAGCTCACCTAGTCCATAGGCACATGAAAATAGCTATTTACAGAGCAATCCGATATGAGAATGACCTGAAAACTAGCAGAAAATAGTTTTCACAACTAAAAATATAAAGAAGAAACCACAATGAACATGTAGGTAGGGCAGAGATGCAGTATAGTCAAGACCAACACCCACAGGGGAGGTGACCCATAAATTGTAGGATAATCACAATTGCAGAGGTTCAACCAAGAAGTGAGGGGTCTGAGTCCCATGTTAAGTTCCCTAGCCCAGGAGTCCTATGCCATGAACATGAGCCCCCAGAACATTTGGCTTTAAAGGCCAGCAGGACTTGCCTACAGGAGAGCCAGAGGGCTGTAGGAAAGAGAGACTCTGCTTCTAAGGGGCACTGTGAAAATCTCACATGCTCTGAGTCCCAGCTCAGAGGCAGTTGTTTGAAAGGAGCCTGAGTCAGATCCACTTGCTGACGTTGGAGAGCTTCCTGGAGAGGCAAGAGGCCTCTGGAACTCCCCTTGGGGACATAGACACTAGTGGCAGCCATTTTTCAGAGCTCCTTCCACTGTGAGGACACTGGCAGTAGCACAACCCATTTTGGAATTCTCCTTCTTGCCTATTAGATCAGGGTCTTACATGCCCATGAGTGGGCTAGCACCAGCCTCTAGACCCCCTGAGCCATACAACTGGCCACATTGGGGCCCAGTCCCACCCACTAGCAAGTTGGCAGCCACTGCACAAGGCAGGACCAGGCAGCCAACCAGGCTGAGGGCCAACCCTGTCTATCAGTGTGCCCATAGTAGTCAGCCCACCCCAAGAGAAGGACATATGCAGCCCACAAAGAGGTCACCCTAAAGCATATGGCTCTGGTGACCAGAAGGGAGTGTGCTGCTGGGCCCCATAGGACATCTACTACATAAAGCTACTTCTCAAAGACCGGAAAATGTAACTGAGCTACCTAATACATAGAGATAAACACAGAGAATTAGGCAAAATGAGGAGACAGAGAAATATGTTCCAAAAAAAGTAACAAGAAAAATACCTCAGAAAAAGAACTAAACAAAGTGAAGATAAGCAAACTTAACCAATAAAGAGTTCAAGGTAATGATCATAAAGATGCTCAGAGAACTCAGGAGAACAATGGATGAACACAGGAAGAAGTTAGATGTTTCTAACAAAGAGAAAAATATAAAGAAAAAAGTACATATATAACAAACCTATAGCTGACATCATATTCAATGGTGAAAAGCTGAAAGCATTTCTTTTAAGATCAGGATCAAGACAAGGAAGCCCAGTCTTGCCACATTTATTTAACATATTATTGAAAGTTGTAACCATAGCAATCAAACAAGAAAAAAAAAAATAAATAAAAGGAATTCATATTAGAAAGGAAAAAGTAAAATTGTCACTGTTTGCAGATGACATACTATGTATAGAAAATCCTAAAGACACCACCAAAATATTATTAAAACAAATAAATTCAGCAAAGTTGCAAAATTAATATACAGAAATGTTTTGTTCATGCACATTAACAATGAAATATCAGATAAAGAAATTAAGAAAACAACCCTCTTTTGATTGCAACAAAATGATAAAATACCTAGGAATAAATCTAGCTGAGGAGGTAACAGACGTGTACTCAGAAAACTGTTAAGACACTAATGAAGGAAATTGAAGATGACACAAACAAATGAAAAGATATACCATGCTCACAGATTAGGGGAGTTAATATTGTTAAAATGGCCATACTACCCAAGGCAACTTGTAGATTCAATGCAATCTTTATCAAAATACCAATGGAAATTTTTATAGAACAAGAACAAATAAATCTAAAATTTGTATGGAAATGCAAAAGATCCTAAATAGCAAAAGCAAACTTGAGAGAGAAGAACAAAGCTGGAGAGATCATGATTTCTGATTTCAAATTGTACTACAAAGCTACAGTAATCTAAACAGTATAGCACTGCCACAAAAAACAGATGCATAGATCAATGGAATAGAATAGAGAGCCCAGAAATAAACCCACACTTATATGGCCAATTAATCTATAACAAAAGAGGCAAGAATATACAATCAGGAAAAACACCCTTTTAAATATATAGTGTTGGGAAAACTAGACAGCTACATGCAAAAGAATCAAATTGGACTATTTTCTCACACTATATATAAAAATGAATTCAAAATGGATCAAAACCTTAAATGTAAGACCTGAAACCATAAAACTCCTAGAAGAAAACATAGACAGTATGCTCACTGACATCAGTCTTAGCAATATTTTTTTGGATTTGTATCCTCAGGTAAGAGAAACAAAAGCAAAAATAAGCAAATGGGACTACACCAAACTAATAAAGTTTTGCAAAGCAAAGGAAACTATCAATAAAATAAAGTCACCTTACTGAAGGGGAGAAGATATTTGCAAATGATATATCCAATAAGGGGTTAATATTCAAAATATAGAAAGCACTTATAAAACTCAACATCAAAAAAAAAAAAAAAGCCTACTTAAAAATGGACAGAGAACCTGAATAGACATTTTTCCAAAGAAGACAGACAGATGGACAACATACACATGAAAAGATACTCAACATCATTAATTAGCAAGGAAATGCAAATCAAAACCACAATGAGATATCACCTTACATCTGTCAGAATGGATATCATCAAAAAGACAAAAAATAACAAGTGTTGGCAAAGACGTGGAGAAAAAGGAACCCTCGTGGACTGTTGATGGGAATGTAAATTGGTGCAGCCACTATGGAAAACAGTATGGAGATTCCTCAAAAATTACAAATAGAACTGCCATATGATCCAGCAATTTCACTTCTGGGTATTTACCCAAAGAAAACAAAAACACCAATTCAAAAAGATATATGCACCCACCACAATGTTCATTGCAGCATTATTTATAATCGCTAATATATGGAACCTAAGTGTCCATTGATAGATGAATGAACAAGGTATGGTGTGTGTGTGTGTGTGTGTGTGTGTGTGTGTGTGTGTATATATATATATATATATTTATATATAAAATAGAATATTAACCATAAAAAAGAATAAGATCTTGCCATTTAGGATAGCATGGATGGATCTAGTTTATATTATGCTAAGTGAAAGAAGTTAGAGAAAGACAAATACCATATGATCTCACACATGGAATCTAAAAAATAAAACAAACAAAAATGAAAACAGATTCAAAGATACAGAGAACAAACGGATGGTTGCCAGAGGAAGGGGCTGGGGGCAGGTGAAATAGATGTAGGGGATTAAGAGGTACAAACCTCCGGGGCTTCCCTGGTGGTGCAGTGGTTGAGAGTCCGCCTGCCGATGCAGGGGACGCGGGTTCGTGCCCCGGTCTGGGAGGATCCCACGTGCCACGGAGCGGCTGGGCCCGTGAGCCATGGCCGCTGAGCCTGCGCGTCTGGAGCCTGTGCTCCGCAACGGGAGAGGCCACAGCGGTGTGAGGCCTGCGTACCGCAAAAAAAAAAAAAAAAAAAAAGAGGTACAAACCTCCAGTTATATGATAAATAAGTCAGAGGATATAATATACAGCATAAGGAATATGGTCAATAATATTGTAATAACTGTATGGGAACAGATGTTTACTAGACTTACTGTGGTGATCATTTTATAATGTATGCAAATATAAAATCATTATGTATACCAGCTACTAATATAATATTGGAAGTCAACTATATTTCATTAAAAAGGGCAAACAAATGGAAAAAAAGATATATCAATTGCAGATAGGCACACAAGGAGATCGTCAGTCATTACTGGAATATAAAAAGCACAAATGACATTCCATTGCGTACAATTTAGAATGGCTAAAAACAAATAAACAATACTAACAACTGTTGGAAAGATAGAGATCAATTGAATCACACGTTGCTGAAAATGCAAAATAGCACAAGCATATTGGAGAATAGTTTAACGGCTCCTTAATGAAGTTAAACGTACTCTTACCATATTACAGACATTCTATGAACACCTATGTTTTTAACCAAGAGAAAGAAAACACATTTCAAAACAGTACTAATAATCAAATATCCATAGCAGTTTTATTCATAATAGTCAAAACCTAGGAAAAACCCAAAAGACCACCATCTGCTTAGTGAATAAACAAACTGTTATATACTCCTGCCATGATAACTGTTTCACAATAAAAAGATAAAAACGTCTGTTAACCTCAACTATATGGATGAATCTCAAAAACATCATGCCAAGTAAAAGCCAGAAACAAAAGACTGCTGGATGCTGTATGATCCCATTTATATGACTTTCAAAAAAGGAAAAACTATAGTGATAAAAAGCAGATCAGTAATTTCCAGGGCCAAGGGTTCAGGCAAGGCATGAAATCAAAAGAAGTGCATGTGGTAAAGCTCAATAATGCCCCTCACCCCATGTGGTAAGAGGGACTTTGCAGATGTGATTCACTTAAGGACCTTGAGATGGGAATATTATCCTGGATTATCCAGGTGGGTCTTTTGTAATCACAATGAGCAGATGCAGAAGAAGTCACAAGGATGGTCACAGGAGGAGTTACAGGAAGAGGAGAACCAATGTAACCATGAAAGATTGGGGTGATGTGGCCACAAGCCAAGGAATATGAACAGCTTCTAGAAACTGCAAGAGGCAAGAAAGGCAATGGATTGCTCTGGGAGCATTCACAAGGAGCTAGCTCTGTCAATACCTTATTTCCATAAGACTCACTTTGAACTTCTAATATCTAGAAGTGTAAAAGAATGCATTTGTGTTGATTTAAGCAACTACTTCTGTGGTGGTTTGTTTCAGTGGCAATAGGATACTAATACAGAACATGAGAGAATTTACCTACAAGTGATAGAAATGTGGTTGTGGTTATAAGATTACATACATGTATCAAACTCCATAGAACTATAGACTTTTATGAATTATATGTAAATTATATAATGCTAACAAAAAAGAAAATTATGTTATGTACATTCCATCCTCATTCTTTCAAGTAAATTTACCTGTAATACCTTAAATTTCTCATCCTCATCTTCTCCTATTAATATCTTAGTATCCTTCCAAATGCAACTGAATTCACAAAGACTTCCAAGATGACTTTAGCTTTCTCTATGTTTCAGTAGATCTCAAATTTTATCTCTCACATAGCTCTTATGATTTTCTGCCTTTTGGTATAAATATTTGTAATAATTCGTCTTCCCTGGCAATTTGTAGGTTTCTTGAGATCTAACACCAAGAAGATTTGTGTTCTGAAAGCAGTGCAGCACAGATCCTTGCAAATAGTACTCATTCCATAAAGATGTGCTGAAAAAATTCATTAATTCATTCATGCCTTTCAGCAAACATTGCCCGGATCACTACTATGTGCCTGGTTCTATATTAGATACCAGGCATTAAAATGTCTTTTCTGGTTATCACAAAGTTCTTTTTCTTTTTTTACCTCTATAGCCAGAGAGTCAGTACATTTATTGTGCTAAGAACTCCTATTTATTCATAAAAAAGAGCAAGATAAACACAGTACAGACATCTCCTAAGGTGATTAAAACACACTCAAACAGTCCTGTGTGTCTGGGCTCCATTTACTCTCTTAGGTATAGAGATCCACACAGCCTGGATGACCTGTGATGTCAGTGTGTTACTGCCTACAGTCCTGATTCCTGCTTTGTTAAACAGCATGATGAGCCAGCTGTTTGATTTCTTCTTCTCAACTCCTAAAGCACTACATTGTGCTTCCAATTATGTAATAGATTCTGCTGTGGTGGTGACTGCTGTTACATTTTTACCATGTATAGCCAGGCTTTGTATCATGCGATCACATTAAATAACAACCTAGGAATTCTGCAAAAGATAGGCAAATAATCTAGTCTGGATGACAAAACATTATACTTTACGTTAAATTTTAAACTATGGGCTAATAAAGTTTCTGGGAAAATGAGGGTGGTCCCAGTATGCACTGACTGGATTGCATTTTTATGCTGGCATGTACAATTTTCACCTCACAGGATTCCTATGAACCAATTTTATTTTTAAGAGCTTTGAACTAAACCATTGTGTTCACTGGTCTCATAAAAGTTTGATATCTGATTCATCTATTACTCTTATTTTTACAGAAATCGTACTGAAAAATGGAAAATAGTGTTTCATGTTTTTATTGTATTACAGAAAAAACCTCTAAAGTGTCACCTATATAGAGCTGTAAATGATACTAATTTCTCTCCTCACAGTTTAGGAGAGATGTAACTTTTGTAAAAAACATTTTCTCAGATCCTGGAAGATTTTAGCTATACACCTTCGGCAAGAATTGACTTTTATCTTTGTAGATTTCTACAATGTTTCCAAAGTTTCTTAATTCTGGAAAAATAGTAATCATTTATATTGGGACACTATTAGACAATGTATGTTTCAAACCTATTATCTATCTCCTACTTTAAGTGTTTACCCTAATATTTTACTATATTTTTTTCAAAATTAAAGCAAATTTGAGAGATTTTTACAGTGAATACCTGTTTCACTATACTTACTTTTTCACATGCTTATCAATTCCTCTCTCTATCTATGAATCCATCTTATTTTGGACACGTTTCAAGTAAATTAACTGCAGACATCAGTAAATTTTCCTCTAGATACTTTAGAACTCGTAGCATTATTAGAATTCAATATTTATTTACAGGTTTTATTTTTAATAAAACTTATATATGATAAAATGCAGATAATAAATGTCGATTCATTGATGTAGCCTACAGTTTTTTTTTTTTTTTTTTTGATGTAGCCTACAGTTGTGTAACCAAAACCTCTGTCAAGGTATATATATATGAACTTCACTCTCAGGCATCTCTTAGTCCTCATTTCCAGCCAATATCCCCTACTCCACGCTCAGGGTCAATCTCAACTCTGTTTTTTTCCAATTTATATTTTAGTAGCTATTTATCTATATTCTTGAGCCAAGAAATTTAGTGAACTTTGAAACAGAAATTACAAAAACAGAAGAATGGTCCAAAATGACAGAGTAAAGGCCTCTGAAAATCTGCTTCTCCACAAACGCAAAAAGAACACTAGCAAAAACTATCAAAATCAACTTTTTCAGAACTCTGGAAATTACTAAAGACTTAACTATCTCAGAGGCATTTATTTAAAAATAGAAAGAAATCAAACAGCTGAATCTCAGTAAAAAAAATACTGCACTTTCTGTCATTTTAATTTGCCCTAATCCCACTCCTCTCTCTTCAACTCTTCAGTTGGTTTGAAAACCAATAGCCTTGCAACTATGGTAGCTGTGAAAAACAGTGTGCTAAAAGCTATTGGAGAGGAAAAACAGATTTGGAGCTCCACAGAAACATTATCCCCAAGAACTGTTACTATTTTACCTGTTTGGCAGCTTGCTGAAAACTCCATTATCAGGGTCTGTCTCAAACTGACTCTATAAGCGTCCGCTGTGGGAGCAGTCTCATTCCCAAGGCATTTGTGGCAAATTATCAGGGCTAATTGTTTAACACTGAAGCTGCCTGAGGTGGAACTAACAAGAGTCTGACAAAAAGTCTTAATCCTGGGAATCTAGAAGGCCATGCATATAAGAAGTCCTCTGTGCATGCCCAGGGAAGACATGAGAAGACTCTAATTTCTCTCTTCTGACTGATCTTAAGGCTCTGCTCATGCAAGCAAAGGCTAAAGAAGAGTTGTAAACTACCGTCAGACCATTAAACACATACCTCAATACACACATGGAACTCCTTGGCAAAGGCTGGGAGAATTAATGTTTCAAGACATCTAAGGAAATCTCTGTCCAATCATTAGTTGTCTGACAACTGAAATAACCAGAGACATCAATGGCCTCATGTGAAATAGAATAAAGACTTCAGAGAATCAGTCCAGGAAAGTCACTAAACAAACAGAAGCAACATCAAACAGTGAAAACAACATATCCTGGAGGGAGGTGGTATTTTGATTTCCAGAGTTTCCACAATATATTATTTTTAAAATCAAGTTGTTATTTTTTAAAATAAAATGTCAATTGTAATCCACAGGAGAGGCATTAACAAAATAACTAGAGTATATACACCAAAGGAAGCAACAAGAGAATTAAATTGGTGTACAAGAAAGTATCTTTTTAATACAAGACAGAAACAAAAAATAGAGGAACAAAAATTAAATAAGACATATACAAAGAAAATAACAAAATGGAAGACATAAATCATACTTTATTAATTACATTAAATGTAAATGGGATAAACACACCAACTCAAAGGCAAAAATTAACAGTGAATTTTAAAAATAATTAACCATATACTATCATATGAGACAAACTTAAAATGAAAGACACAAATAAGTTGAAAGTATAAAGATGTAAGAAGTTAAACAATGCAAACAGTACCAAAAACAGAGCTGTAGTGGCTATATCATACATAATATAGACTTCAAAACAAAAAAAAATTGGTAGACACAAAGAAGGATATTTTAAAGTAAAAAAGGGTCAGTCCACTAGGAAGATGTGAAAATTATAAACATATATGTACATAAAAACAGAGCCCCAAAATACATAAAGCAAAAAGTGATAGAACTGAAGTTAGAAATAGACAATTCAACAATAATACCTGGAGAATTTAATACCTGATTTTCAGTAATGCATGAAACAAGACATAGATTAAGAAAAACATAGAAGACTTTAATAACACTAGAAACCAACTAGACCTAACAGATAACTATCAATCATTCTACCCAACAATAGCAGATAACACATTTTTCTCAAGTGCACATGGAACATTCTCCAATATAGACCACTTTTTATACTGTAAAACAAGTTTAAATAATTTCAAAAGGATTGAAATTATACAAGGTATTTTCTCTAGCCATGTGGAATAAAATTAAGAATCAATAGAGAAGAAAACTTGGGAAATTCAGAAATATGTGGAAATTAAACAACTCAATTTTAGAAAATGAATGTTTCAAAAAGAAATAACAAGATAAATTATAAAATACATTACGATGAATGAAGTGAATATGAAACATCCCAAAACATAGTGAGTGCAGTCAAAGCAGTGCTTAAAGGGAAGTTTATATCTGTAAACACCTATATTTAAAAAGAAAATAATTTCAAATTAATAGCCTAAACTTCCATCTTAAGAATCTAGAAAAAATAGAGGGAAACTTTCTCCACTTGACAGACTATCTACAAAAAATCTGCAACTAACATCATACTAAATGATGAGAAACTCAAAGCTTTCTCAATACGATCAGGTATAAGGCAAGGATGTCACCTCTCATCACTCCTTTTCAACATTGTACTGGAAACCCTTGCTCATGTAATAAAGCAAGAAAAGGACATTAAAGCTATACAGACTGGGAAGGAAGACATAAAACTATCTTTGTTCACAGATTACATGATCATCTATATAGAAAATCTAAAAGAATCAACAAAAAACTGCTGGAGTGAATAAGAAATTTATAGCAAGGTTAAAGGATACAAAGTTAATATACAAAAGTCAACAGTTTTCTTAAAAATCAACAATGAACAACTGGAATTGTAAATTAAAAACACAATATCACATTAGCACCTCCAATAATAAAATATTTAGGTATAAATCTAACAAAATATGTATGATATCTATATGAGAAAAACTACAATATTTTGATAAACATAATAAAAAAAACTAAATAGATGAGGAGAATTCTGTTTTTATGGGTAGGAAGACTCAATATTTTCAAGATGGCAATTCTTTCCAACTTGATCTATTGATTCAGAGCATTATCAATCAAAATCTCTGCAAGTCATTTTATGGATGTCAACAAACTTATTCTAAAGTTTATATGGAGAGACAAAAGACCCAGAATAGCCAACTCAATATTGAAGAACAAAGTTGGAGGACTGATACTACTTGACTTCAAGTCTTACTATAAAGCTACAGTAATTAAGGCAGTGTCGTATTGGTGAAAAAATAAACAAATAGGTCAATGGAATAGAATAAAAAGCTCAGAAATAGACTCATAAAACTATACTCAACGAACCAATGATAAAGGAGCAAAAGCAATACATACATTGGAGCAAAGGTAGTCTCTTGAACAAATGATGCTGGAACAACTAAACATCCACGTGCAAAAAAAAAAAAAATCTAGATACAGACCTTACATCTGTCACAAAAATTAACTCAGAAGGTATCATAGAACTAAGTGTAAAACACAAAACTATTAAACTCTTAAAAGATAACATAAGAGAAAACCTGGATGACTTTGGGTATGAGGATGACTTTTTAGATGCAACACCAAACACACAATCATGAAAGAAATAAGCTGGACCTCATTAAAATTAAAAATTGCTGCTCTGTGAAAGATAATATCAAGAGAATTAGAAAATAAGCCACACAGTGGAAGAAAACATTTGCAAAAAATACATTTGATAAAGGACTGTTGTCCGAAATACACAAAGAATACTTAAAACTTGACAATAAGAAAATAAACAGCCTGATTAAAAAATGGGTAAAGACCTTAACAGAAACCTCACCAAAAAGATATACAGATGGAAATTAGGCATATGAAAAGATGCTCCACATCATATGTCATAAGGGAAATGAAAATTAAAACAACAGTGAGATATCACTACACACCTATTAGAATGGCCAAAATCCAGAACACTGACAACACCAAATACTGGTATGAATGTGAAGGAATAGGAGCTCCCATACATTGCAGGTGATAATGCAAAATGGTACAGCCACTCTAGAAGAGAGTTTGGTGGTTTCTTACAAAACTAACCATACTCTTATACAATCCAGCAATCATGCTCTTTGGTAATTACCCAAAGGTGTTGAAAACTTATCTCCACACAAAACCTTGCACAAAGATATTTATATCCTCTTTATTCATAATTGTCAAAACTTGGGAGCAACCAAAATGTGAGCGGAGAAACTAAAGCACATCTAGATAATGGAATATTATTCAGCACTAAAAAAAAAAGAAGGAAAAAATAAGAGCCACCAAGCCATGAAAAGACCTTGATGATCCTTAATTGCATAGTACTAAGTGAAAGAAGCCAATCTGTATATACTGTATGATTCCAAATATATGATATTCTGGAAAAGGCAAAATAAGGAGTCAATAAAAATCAGCAGCTGCCAGAGGTGAAGAGGGAGAGAAATGAACAGGCAGAACACAGGATTCTTAGAGCAGTTAAATACTCTGTACAATATTATAAGTATGGTTATATGTCATTATATGTTTGTCCAAACTCATAGACTATACAACACCAAGAGTGAACCCTAAGGTAAAATATAGACTTTGGGTGATATTGATATGTCAATGTAAGCTCATCCTTGGTTAAAAAAAAAAAATGTATAATTTTGGTAAGTGATATTGATTATGGGGAGGCTACGCATGTTGTATGGATGGGGAGATATATGAAAAATCTCTGTACCTTCCTTTCAATTTTGTCATAAACCCCCAAAACTGCTCTAAAAAGATAAAAGACATCTAAAAAATTAAAATATAATTAAAAAATAATCTAAACTAAATCAAGCAGAAGAAAATCAATTATAAAAACTAGAGTGGGAAAAAAATCAAATAAAGAAGAGAAAAACAATAGGAAAAAATTAATGAAACCAAAAGTTGGTTATTTGAAAAGAGCAACAAAAATGGCATGTCTTTAGCTATACTGACCATGAAAAAACAAAAAGAATCACATGTTTAAAATAAAAATTAAAGACGGGACATAATTACTACTCTTGCAAAAATGAAAAGGATGATAAAATTATATGGTAACAAATTAGATAACTAGATGGCATAAACAAGTTTCTAAAGACAGAAATTATTGACACTGACCCAAGAAGAAATAGAAAATCTAAGTGGACTTATAATAACTAAATGGGTTGAATTAATATTTACACAAACTTCCTACAAAGAAAAATTCAATCCATATGACTTCACTGATCAATTCCAAATACCAAATGTTTATAGAGGGGTTAGCAACAGTCCTCCACAAACATTTAAACAACAGAAGAGGAGGGAGCACTTCTCAATTCACCCTATGAGGCCAGTAGATTTTTGATACAAAAAATAGAAAAATACATCCCAAGGTGGGAGGGAACAATTAGAGGTCAACAACCCTTATGAAATAGACCCCAAAAAATTCTCAAAAAAATACTGGCAATCCAAATCCAGTAGCACTTAAAAGAATAATAACACTATAACCAAATGGGATTTATTTCAAGAATGCAAGTTTGGTTTAAAATAAGAAAACTAATAATTGTGATACACCATATTAATAGAATAAATGACAAAACAAAACCCACATGATCATCTCAGTAAACACAGAAAGAGCACTTGGCAAAATCCAATACCCTTTCATTGTAAAAACACAAAGTGTTCTCACTCTGATAAAGGGCATCAAAACACACAACTCTCATCAATAGTGAAAGTCTGAATGTTTTCCCCTTAAGATAAGGAACAAAAAACATATCCAACACTTGTATGTAACACTGTACAGAAAAATTTTGCCAGAGCTATTAAGCAAGTAAAATAAATAAAAACATTCAGATTGGAAAGAGAGACACAAAACTATCTCTATTCACAGGTAACATAACCTTGTATTAGAAAATTACAGAAATCCAAAAATTCCATTAGGATTAAGAAAGTTCAACAAGGTTTCAGGATAAAAAAAATCAACATTCAAACATCATTTGTATTTTTATATATTAGCAATGAAGAATCCAAAAACAAAATTTAAAAAAACAAAATTTACAATAAGATTGCCAAAAAAGATTTAAATATTAGGAATAAATTAACAAAAGAAGTACAAGACTTATACATTAAAGTTTTTAAAAAATATCACTGAAAAAAGTAAAGAAGGCCTCAATAAAAGGCAAGACAGAAAAATTAACTGATAGTCTTATGGGGGTTCCTTTGTATATGACACTTCTTTCTTCTCTTGCTGCCTTTAGAATTTTCTCTGTCTTTAACTGTTCCATTTTAATTATTATATGTCTTGGTGTGGGTCTGTTTGGGTTCATTTGGTTTGGGATCCTCTTTGCTTCCTTTTGCAGGCCAGAAGAGAGTGACATGATGTATTCTCTTTCAGAAGGGCTGAAAGAGAAAACCTGCAACCTCAGATACTCTACCCAGCAAGGTTATCTTTTATAATTGAAGGAGAGATAAGGAACTTCTCAGATGAGCAAAAACTAGAAGAGTGCATCAGTACTAAAGCCACCATAAAATAAATATTACAGGGTCTTCTCTAAGAGGACAAGAAAAGGCTATAACAAGAAGTGTCAGTTTAAAACAAGTAGATATAGTTATAGATCAACAATATGAACCCCATGGTAACAACAATTCAAAGACCAATAACAGATCCACAAAAACAAGAGAGAAAGGAGCACAAGCATACCACTAAAGAAAATCATCAAACCACAAGGGAAAAAAACTAAAAGAAGAAAAAGTCAACCAGAAAACAAGTAACAAAATGGCAATAAGTACATACCTATCAATAATCATTTTAAATGTCAATGGACTAAGTGCTCCAATTAAAAGACATAAGGTGGATGGCTAGATAGGAAAAAAAAAAAAAAAGATCCAACTATATGCTGCTTACAAGAGACTCACTTCAGAGCTAAAGGTACACACAGACTGAGTGAGAGGGTGGAAAAGGGTATTTCACACAAATGGAAAAGACAAGAGTGGGGGTGGCAATACTCATATCAGACAAAATAGACTTTAAAACAAAATCAATAACAAAATACAAAGAAGGGAATTATATATATAATTATAAAGGGATCAACACATGAAGTGACTGTTATACTAGTTAACATATGTGCACCCAATACAAGAGCACTAAAATATATAAAGCAAATATTAACAGACATAAAGGAAGAAATTGATAATAATATTGTATAATAATAGTAGGGACTTTAATACCCTATGTATTGTCTGTCCCTAGGGACAGAAAATCAATAAGGAAAGAGTGGTCCTAAATGACACAGTAGACCATTTGGACTTAATAGTAATCTACAGGACATTCCATCCAATCACAGCAGAATATATATTCTTTTCAAGTACACATGGAATTTTCTCCAGGAAAGATCACATGCTAGGCCACAAAACAAATCTTAACAAGTTTAAGATGACAGAAATTATATCAATTTTTTTTCTAGCCACAACAGTATGAAACTGCAAACCAATTACTGGAAGAAAAATGAAAAAAAAAAACTCAAACACATGGAGACTAAATAATATGCTAGTAAAAAACCCAATTGGCCAATGAAGAAATCAAAGAGGAAATCAGAAAATACCTTGAGATAAATGAAAATAGAAACACAGCTTTCTAAAATCTACATGAGGCAGCAAATGCAGTTCTAAGAGGGAAGTTTATAGTGATACAGGCCTACTTTCAGAAACAAGAAAATTCTCAAATAAACAACCTAACCTTCCATCTAAAGGAATTAGGAAAAGAAGAACAAATAAAGCCCAAAGTGAGCAGAAGTAAGGGAATAATGAAGATCAGAGAGGAAATAAATAAAATAGACACCAAAAACACAATAGAAAACAATAAAACCAACAGCTGGTTTTCTGAAAAGATAAACCAAATTGATAAACCTTTAGCCAGGTACATCAAGAAGAAAAGAAAAAGAACACAAATAGATAAAATAAGAAATTGAAGAGGAGAAATAACAACCAACACCATAGAGATACAAAAAAATCACAAGAGAATACTACAAACAGTCTGTGCCAACATACGGGACAACAGAGAAGAAATGGACAAATCTCTAGAAACAATAAAACCTTCCAAAATTGAATCAGGAAGAAATATACAATCTGAACAGACTAATCACTAGAAGTAAAATTGAATTTGTAATTAAGAAAACTCCCAGCAAACAAAAGTTCAGGAACAGGTGGCTTCACAGGGGAATTCTATCAAACATATAAAGAAGAGCTAATACCTATTCTTCTCAAAATATTCCAAAAACTTGAAGACGATGGAACACTCCCAAATTCATTCTACGAGGTTACCATTACCCTGATACCAACATCACACAAAAACACTACAAGAAAAAGAAAATTACAGCTCAATATCTCTGATGAATATAGACATAAAAATCCTCAACAAAATATTAGCAAACCAAATTAAACAATATGTAAAATGTATCATACACCATGATCAAGTGGGATTTATTCCAGGGATGCAAGGATGGTTCACTAGTTGCAAATCAATCAATGTGATATACCACATTAACAAAAGGAAAGATTAAAAACCACATGATTATCTCAATAGGTGCAGAAAAGGTGTTTGATAAAATTCAACATCCATTTATGATAAAAAACTCTCATCAAATTTGGTATAGAGGGACCATGTCTCAACATAATAAAGGCCATTTATGACAAACCCACAGCTAACATCATACTTCACAGTGAAAAACTGAAAGGCTTTTCCTTTAAAATTAGAAACAAGACAATGATGTCCACTCTCACCACTTCCATCCCACATAGTATTGGAAGTTCCAGCCACAGCAATCAGATAAGAAAAAGTAATAAAAAGACATCCAAATTGGAAGGGAAGAAGTATAATTGTTACTATCTGTAGATGACATGATACTATATATAGAAAACTCTATAGAGTCTCCACCAAAAAACTAATAGAATTATAAAATGAATTCAGTAAAGTTGCAGGACACAAGATTAATATACAGATATCTGTTACTTCTCTATATTCTAATAATGAACTACCAGAAAGAGAACTTAGGAAGACAATCTCATTTATGAATTCATCAAAAATTAAAATACATAGGATACTTAACTGTGGAAGTTAAAGACCTATACTCTGAAATCTATAAAATATTGATGAAGGAATCTGAAAATGATACAAAGAAATGGAAAGATATCCCATGTTCTTGGATTGGAAAAATTAATATTGTTAAAATATCCATACTACCCAATGCAATCTACAGATTTAATGCAATCCCTTTCAAAATACCTATGACAGTTTTCACAGAACTAGAACAAACGATGCTAAAATTTATATGTAACCACAGAAGACTCCGAATTTCTAAAGCAATCTTGAAATAAAAGAATGAAGCTGGATGTATCATGCTCCCTGACTTCAGACCCTACTACAAAGCTACAGTAATCAAAACAGCATGGCACTGGCACAAAAACAGACACATAGATAAAAGGAATAGCATAAAGAGCCCAGAAATAAATCCACATACCTATAGTCAATTAATCTATGGCAAAGGAGGCAAGAATATACAATGGACAAAAGACAGTCTTCAGTGAGTGGTGCTGGGAAAACTGGACAGACACATATAAAATAATGAGATTAGAACATTTCCTCACACCATGCACAAAAATAAACTCAAAATGGATTAAAAACCTAATCATGTATCATAAAACTCCTGGGAGACAACATAGCAGAACACTCTTTGACATAATCGTAGCGATATTTTCTTGAATCAGTCTCTCAAGGCCAAAGAAATAAAAGCAAAAATAAACAAACTGGATCTATTTAAATTTCAAAGCTTTTGCAGAGCAAAGGAAACCACTCACAGAATGAAAAGATAATCTACTGAATGGGAGAAAATATTTGCAAGTGATATGTATGACCAATAAGGGATTAATATCCAAAATAAATAGAGAGCTCATACAATTCAATATCAAAAAAAAAGAACCTGATTAAAAACTGGGTAGAAGATATGAATAGACATTTTTCCAAAGAAGATATACAGATGGCTTACTGTCACATGAAAAAATGCTCAATATTGTTAATTATCAGAGAAGTGCAAATCAAAACCACAATGAGGTACCACCTCATACCTGTCAAAGTTAGAAGACAATATTATTAAGATAGCAATACTCCCCAAGCTGATCTACAGATTCAGTACATTCCCTTTCAAAATACTAGCTAACACTTTTTGCATACATTAACAAGATAATCCTAAAAACCCTACGAAAATGAAAGAAAACCTAAATAACCAAAACAATCTTTAAAAAGAAGAATAAATTTGGAAGACACACACTTCCCATTTTTTGCATCATCAAGCAAAAACAACACATTTATTTCCAAAATCCAGAATGCCTGCTCTTTTTCATCCCTAATCCATCACACTTTCTATTTTAATGCAAATGTATATACATATTTGCCAGGCATACATTAACATACATTTTTAGAATTACATAAAAATTATTTTATGAAATACTTATTTTATGTTAAAATTCGAATGGAAAAGGAACTGGCCACTTATCTCTCACTCTTTCTTCCACGTTAGCTAACCAGAATTACTAAAAATTGCAACCCAAATTTAATATGAGACCCTGGAAGAGAGATACATATTATTTAATGCTATAAATCTTTAAAACATTCCTCTGAATTTTTAAAGGTAATAATGCCTTATAATCAAACAGGATTTTAGCATTTGCAAATAACATTATGTCAGCTCATGTAAAAATGTGTTTAATGAAATGATGGCCTATTAACATATATTAAGTCAACATATAATTGTTCTATATTTTATAGACAGTATACTTGTTTTCTTTCAAGAATAAACTTTGTTGGCCATATAATAATTTGAAATTCAGCAGCCTAAGTAAGGAAATTCAAAGACTGACATTTCTGTATTAAGTCTTACATACTGAAAGACAATTAAAATTCTGGAGCTACCAGAGATATTGATATCGTCTTTCCAAAGCTCTCATTTCTAGTGACATAGGTCACTCAGACATTTTCAACTCAGTGTTCTTTTCTCTGTGAAATGAACACACACACACAATTAATGATTAACATTGTAGGACTAAAGAACAAATGAAGTACACCTTTTCACAAAGCTTACCTTCTCTCTTACTTCTTTTCTCCCAATTTCAGTTTTATATAATTTTTCTCATCTTATTTTTTGATAGTGATTCTAAACTTTAAGCACAGTTAATGCTCAAAAATATCATGCATTATTTAAGGAAAGAAGTGTGTTAAATCCATTCCTGTAGATATTAGCCCCCAGGGAGACCTCATTGAAAATACAGCTTAATGGTTAAGTCTAGACAATATATTCTAAGATACAACTGTATATCTTTACCTACCACATATATAGTTAACTGCTAGTACACAGTTTGTGTTCTACTGCCACTGACTGAAAATTCAAATAGAACTAAGCTTTACATCTCATAACTTTTTAAGCATTTCATTGAAATTAGACATTGTGACTGACAGACTAACTTGGTGGATTTTCTCCCTTAATGAAATTAATCATTGCCTCTAGGAGTTAAATCAAACTTGCTCTGAATTCAATTTGACCATGCAGATTTTACACCTCACTTGAACTATTTTGCTGCTGGCAAAGAATTTCTCCATCAGCCACTGCTGTAAACTTTGCATTTGGCATCTTTTGAACCATGAAGACAAACATAATAATAAAAGGATATGACTAAAAAGCTAACAGGTTTTGCATCTGTGTTTCTCACATCAGTGGTAGTTCAGCAGATTCTGTGTAATTTTTACTTGGGTGTAGAGCTAAGTTAAGAATATGTCTTTTGAAGTTAAAGATAAAAGGTCATCATTTCCTGAACAGGTATAGATGAAAGGAAAAATTATGAGATACCACTAGAGCTGAGAATGGCATAGCACCTCCAGGCATTTTGTTGGAAAAAAAGTTGGACAAACATAATAACTGGTACACACATCATTTTTTTTTTCACATTCTTCTACAGTCCCACACCTGCCGAGGAAAACAGTTCTGATTTAGCTATGAAACCATTTTATTTTGATTCAGTTATTTAATAGATCTGACCCTGTGGTAGAAGGGTAGGGGAATTAGATGAAAGACACAATAGGAGATTGGGTTTAAAATGGGATGTATTAGGCTAGGTTCTCCAGAGAAACAGAACCAATAGTGTATATGTGTGTGTGTGTATGTGTACATATGTGTGTGTATACATATTTATTATAAAGAATTGCCTCATGTGCTATGGAGCCTAGGAAGGTCCAAGATCTGCAGTCAGCAAAATGGACATGCAGGAGAGCCGATGGTGTATGTTCTAGTCCAAAAGCCAACAGGGTCAAGACCCAAGAAGAACCAGTGTTGCAGTCCGAATCCAAAGGCTGGAAGAGACCAATATCCCAGCTTATTCAGTCAGGCAAGAGGAGTTCCTTCTACTTAGCCTTTTTGTTTTATTCAGATATTCAACTGATAGGATGAGAACCCCCCTACATCAGGGTGGCAATCTGTTTTACTCAGTCAATTAAAATGTTAGTCTCATCCAGAGACTCCCCCACAGACACATCCAGAATGATGTTTTGTCAAATATCTGGGCAGCCTGTAGCCCAGTCAAATTGCCACATAAAATTAACTACCACATAGGCAAAACAGGAGTCGATCATTGAAAGGAGAATAATCAACCATCAACTGCAATATTTTCATTTGAATTCAAGCTAATGAATTCCGGTTGTACTCAATGGAGGGTCATCCTTTACTTATCTTGTGCCTACTCTATCATGAATGTGGCATGTTATTGCAGCTCCTGTGTATATGATTATACCATCCACTGCTTTGTGAGTCCCTTAAAGCACAGCCTGTTTGTATCGTCCTTGAGTATCCAACACAAAGCCTAGAATTTCTTATACATTCAATATATATTTGTTGAATGAATTAGTAAATGACCAATTATCATCTCAATTTACTTTAATAATAACTGACATTATTTATATCATTTTAGAGTTGTCACAGCACTTTTACATGCTTTATATCATCTAAGCATTATGATTCCAATTCCACAAATAAAAAATAAAGTTCAGAAATAGTATTGACACACAGCCAGAAGTCATCAGAATAATACTTGAAACCAGAGCTCCTGAACCCAGTCTGTACAGCACAAGTGTAAGGAAATGATTAGAAAATGATGTAAGAAAAAAATTAATATAAACTGACCTTCTTTACAAGTTAATAGAATTATAGATACTATTTAAGAACATAAAAGAAAAATTTTGGGTGTTTAACATACATTACCTTGTTTAATAGTTTCAATAACCATATGAGATAAAGATTATTATCACTATTTCACACTGTGGAAACTGAAGTGTTCAGAAGTTGTATAACCTACACAAGATTATATAGGTGGTAGCTATTAGAACCAGGTTTTCTACTGAGGTCTGACTAATCCTCAAAGCCTGTGCTACTAACCAATGTAAAATAGCATCAGTTATTCTTTAACATACCCACAAAGTATGTATAATTACAACATTTTATGGGTAAAGAAATGTAATCTCAGAAAGTTTAAAGTACTTAACTAGGCTACAAAGACAATTAGCAACACACAGATTTTTAAATCAAGTCCAAAACATGCTCTCTTTTTCCACTGACCTCAGCCTCCATGGCATTTTAGGCCCTTTGATGTGTAAGACAGGCACTGTACATGCACTTAAAAGCATATACTTTAAAAAGTAGAGAAATGTACAGAAATACAGTACTGGACTCTGAATTTACTTCTAATTTGGATCCATTAAAGAAACCAAACTTTCTCTATGGATTGCATGTCAGCCCGAAAAAAGATATGATAAGTCCAACTATATCAACATAGATGATGTAAAGGTAGCATTTAGCAAGATGAGTGAACATGGAAACAACAGTACAATAATTAAAGGACCTGTACCACAAATAGTGTATAGAGATTACATCTATAATTTTTGGCAAATGCTTCTACCAACTCCTCAAAAAGAATATTATAATAATATTGGCATATTCCAGTAGTTTTTAATAGATGTAGAGATAGGTAGTTTGAAAGAGACAGATAAATAGCCATAGAAATTCAGGTACGTGTAATTCACATGCACTTGAGGCAGCTATTTGGCATTCCCTACGTAGTTCATTCTGTAGAGTGATTTTAGTTCAACTAACCCTTTCCTATATTATTATCATAAGCCAAATGTTCAGAACCTCATCAGATATTCCTAAGAACCACTTTGGTAGAATAGAACTAAATTGGCATTTGACTGCTAGGATTTGGGTAATCATGGAAGATATATGGTAATTGTTTTCTATCCTGCCTTCACATTGTAAGGTGCTAAAAAGATTAAATTGATTAACAACTGTAAGGAATTTATAATTACTGAGAAATAAAACATGACATTTTGCCTAAAAGCCAAAGTAGAAGAAAAAAATCTAGTTTGGGAAGGAATGCTCTGAGTTCAGTTTGAACCCATTGACCTTGAGGGTGTCCAGGATGGGATACTCATCAAACTGTTTAAGATAAAAGAGATATCAGGAGATATCTCTTGATATGTAGGGTTTCCCTGGTGGCACAGTGGTTAAGAATCCGCCTGCCAATGCAGGAGACACGGGTTTGAGCCCTGCTCTGGCAAGATTCCCACATGTTATGGAGCAACTAAGCCCATACACCACAACTACTGAGCCTGTGCTCTAGAGTCTGTGAGCCACAACTACTGAAGCCCATGCACCTACCGCCCATGCTCCCCAACAAGAGAAGCCACCACAATGAGAAGCCCGCGCACCACCAACAAACAGTAGCCCCCACTCTCTGAAACTAGAGAAAGCCTGTGTGCAACAACAAAGACCCAGTGCAGCCAAAATTAAATAAATTAATTAATTTAAAAGAAAAAAAAGAGAAAAGAATATATTTTTTTAAAGAGATAAATGTAGGGCAGAAATAAAAATTTGGAAGTCAGGCCCTTCAAAGTAATTATTCAAGTTTTAAGAATGAATGTAATTTTATCAAGGAATAGAACAAAAATGATGGCAAATCCAGAATACTGGAGTGTTCCTACCATTGGCATTGGAAAGAAGAGAATGAGGAGATGTGGACAAAGAAGCATAGTTTCAAGAAAAGGTAGAGAAGTCCCACAACTACTATAAAAGACTCAGGAAAGAAAACTTTAGAGAGAAATGTTGGCCAACATTGAAGCACATTGAAAAAAGGCTGGAAAAAGAGGTGACCTGTGGAAAAGCTGTTTGATTATTAGGGAATTTTTGGTTACCTTCCTCAAAACAACCTCAATATTGGGTGAGATATAAATCAAGCAAGAAGTTATAAAAAGAAAATAGCTGATGATGATTAGATATTGGTAATGCTTTTTGAACTTTAATGTACATATGATCATGACTCTAAAATGCAAATTAGAAGAGAGAAAATACAGATTAGAGTACCATTTTTATTCAACATAGTATTAGAAATCCTATCCAGAGGAATTAGGCAAGAAAAAAACAATAAAAGAAACCCAAATTGGAAAGGAAAAAGTACAACTGTCACTATTTGCAGATGGCATGACATTATATAGAGAGAACCTTAAAGACTCCACTAAAAAAAAAACATTAGAATAAGTGAATTCTGTAAAGTTATAGAATATAAAATCAATATACAAAAATATATTTTCTATACACCAATAACACAATATCAGAAAGAGAAACAAAACAATCCCATTTAAAATTACATCCAAAAAAAAAAAAAAAAACCTAGTAATAAACTTAACCAGGAGGTAAAAGACCTGTATACTGAAAACTATAAGACATTAATTAAAGAAACTGAAGAAGACACAAATTAATGGAAAGATATTTCATGCTCATGGATTGGATGAATTAACATTGTTAAAATGTCCACACTACCCAAAGTAAACTACAGATTCAGTGTAATCTCCATCAAATTTGTATGTAACCACTAAAACCCTGAAAAGTCAAAGCAATCTTGAGAAAGAACAAAAGCTGGAAGGATCAAATGCCCTGATTTCAAACTATATTACAACACTATAGTAATTAAAACAGTATGGCACTGGCATAAAAACAGACACACAGATCAATAGGACAGAATACACAGCCCAGAAATAAACCCATGCATATGTGTTCAATTAGATTCATGTGGCTCACTTTATTGCAATATTTACTTATTGTGGTGGCCTGGAAATGAACCTGCAATATCTCTGAGGGAGGCCTGTATATTTTGGATATTAGTCCTTTATCAGACATATGATTTGCAAATATTTTCTCCCATTCAGTAGGTTGCTATTTCATTCGATGGTTTCCTTTCCTGATGCATATAAAAGTTATGTTTGCACTATACTGTAGTCTATTAAATGTGCAATAGCATTATGTATAAAAAAGCAATGCAAATATCTTAATTAAAAAATACTTTATTGGTAAAAAAATTCTAACCATCACCTGACAATGCAAGGTTGCCACAAACCTTCAATTTGTAAAAAATACAATATCTGCAAAGCACAGTAAAGCAACATGCAATAAACAAGGTTTGTCTGTAAAAGGAACTCTTACAACTCAATAGCAAAAAACCAAACAATTCAATTAAAAAAATGGGCATAATATCTGAATAGACATTTTTCCAAAGAAGACAAACAGATAGTCAATAAGTTATGAAAAGATGCTCAACATCATTAATCATCAGGGAAGTGCAAATCAAAACTACAATATCAATGCACACCTGTTAAAATAGCTACTATCAAAAAGTCAAGAAGTATGTATTGGCAAGGATGTGGAGAAAAGGAAACCCTGGTGCACTGTTGGTGAGAATATAAATTGGTGCAGCCACTATGAAAAAAGTATGGAGGTTCTTCAAACAACTAAAATTAGAACTATTATACCATATGATTCAGCAATTCCACTTCTGGGTATTTATCTGAGGAAAACAAAAACACTAACTCAAAAAGATATATGCTTCCCCGTGTTCATTGTAGCATTATTTACAATAGCTAAGATATGGAAACAACCTAAGTGTCCATCAATAGATGAATGGATAAATAAATTGTGGTATACATATATAGACAATGTAGTATTATTCAGCCATAAAAAAATCAAATCCTGCTATTTGTGACAACATGGATGGACCTCATGGGCATTTTACTAAGTGAAATAAGTCAGATAAAGACAAATACCATATCATTTCTTTTACATGTGGAATCTTAAAAAAACAAAACAAGCTCATAGCTACAGAGAACGGATTGGTAGACTCCAGAAACAGAGGGTGGGGATGGGAGAAATTAAAAAAAATAAATAATAATCCAACGCCAGGGGTACTCTCTTGACACCTACCAGTATATGCTCCAATGCAAGTAGCTCTTCTGGTGGAGTGTCTTTCCTCCATAATCAGGCCCAGCACGTCCCCATTCAGGTTATGCTGGGATTTAACCCTCGCTGTTGCGCTGGCACCCAGGGCAGGTGGTGGGTTTTAAAAGGAAAAAAAAAGGATACCCATGGCAGTATTGCATAAATGTAACAATGTGTGTTTTTAAAAAAACGAGACAGTAGGAAAAATATAAAGCAGGAAAATACAAAGGGCCATTAAACGTTTGAAAAATTATTCAAGTTTATATGTAATCTAAAATGCAATTTAATACTCAATCGGCAAATATTTATAAATAAAAAATAGTCAAGGAAAAACAATGACGAGATACCACCACACACTTCTTAGGATGGCCAAAAATAAATAAATACATGTGTATTTTGACTCAGTTAAGTCTGATATGTAGACTTAAATTCTGCATGTTTAGGTGGTCCAGTGGTTAAGACTTCACCTTCCAATGCAGGGGGTGTGGGTTCGATCCCTGGTTGGGGAGCTAAGATCCCACATGCCTTGCAGCCAAAAAAAACAGAACATAAAACAGAAGCAATATTGTGACAAATTCAATAAAGACTTTAAAAATGGTCCACATCAAAAAAATCTTTAGGGGCTTCCCTGGTGGCGCAGTGGTTGAGAGTCCGCCTGCCGATGCAGGGGACACAGGTTCGTGCCCCGGTCTGGGAGGATCCCACATGCCGCGGAGCGGCTGGGCCCGTGAGCCATGGCCACTGAGCCTGTGCGTCCGGAGCCTGTGCTCCGCAACGGGAGAGGCCACAACAGTGAGAGGCCCGCATACCGCAAAAAAAAGAAAAAAAAAAAAAAATCTTTAGAAAAATAAAAACTCCTAGGTAATACCACTGCAATTGGTCCATAGATCAAATTATATGCAGCAATACTGTAAAGGTTTTCAATTGATTTAGTAACAACCAACCAAAAGAGGAGCATTTTCTTATAATTCAAGGGATTTGGAGGATGGAGGGAGGATGGGATTCTTTGAGCTCACAAAGGTCAAGCTAACAGGAAATAAAAATAATGCCAGACTATATTTTAGTAAACCTTCCTTTTTAGTGTTTTTACAGGCCCAGGTTGGAATAAAAAATAACCAAAAATATTGGGTAACAGTTTTGTACAGGTAGACCATAGGTTTTGCTTGTTCCATCCTGATATAGATGGATTATGATAAAGAATTAGCTTTGACAAACACTTGATTTGAAAAGAAGGACTCTGAGACCAATTTACGCTTTTAGAGATGCAAAGGAAATTTGTTTCTATATAACTATTTCTCTAAAGCTTAGATTTTATATTTTTCTTACATTTTAAGATTTTTTCCCTTTTATATAAAGTATATCTAGTTGCTAAAACAGTAGAAGATATAAACAGACGTAAGTAGATGTAATTTATATTTCTTATATAATAATTGTGATATTTGAATAAGGTTTTAGTACATTTGCCTCCCACTCATCACACAAATACAGAGTAACAGATCTTAATTGACAATTTGTTAGAAACCACGTCGTGTTTCATAGTGTACTGTTACCTCAGTTGGAGGTAGTTTTGGATGGAGAACTAAATCTCTAATAAGGCAACATTCTTTCCTAGTTCTATTAAAGAAAAACAAAAGTAATAAAATATTTACATTCAATAGTGTTCAGTTAAACAGAGGACATGTAATTGGGTTCAAACATGACATGAAATTAAACAAGCTTTTGCAAATTTTGTCTATTTTTAAACATCTGGAAGCTAGCCAAAAACATCTGAAGAATTTATGCCAAATTAATTGTTTCCCTGGGGAGGAAAAGACATAAGTAAGTTGACAAAACCAGTATTTATAAACATTGATTGTCTGAACACCTTTCCTGGATTAACTTTGGGTAAGCTATGAACATGAATATAAGTTCATCATGAACCAGTCTTGGAAGAGAGACACCTGCATCTGAAGTGTAAACTCGGAAATAATAACATACACCTGCGAGGAATGTGGATTAATTTCCATTAGATACAGTACAGGTGGGACCAGATAGAAGGAAGACAGCAAGGCCACATTCATAGTTGCCCTCATGGAGAAAGCAGAATTATAGGAAGGAAGCAGGGACTGCGGTCTGTGAAAAAGAGAGAAAAGGTCAGACTAGGCACAGATGTAAAGATGACAGCCATTATTTGAGAATCAGTGGTTTTCCAAAGCAGCCTTTCTGGGAGGCACCAGGCAAGAATAGTCACAGCAAACTGAAAGCTGGCAGGTAGCCGGCCAATCTCCTGGATGTCAATTTGCATTTAACAGTCCTTCACTAAAAAAAAAAAAAAAAAAAAAAAAAAGAGAGAGAGAGAGAAGAGGATTATGACACACACCTTAATAAAAAGTGCAAAGAACATGAAGATGCTCTTTACCTACAAATATATATCACTAATACACATACATTAGTATATATTTACATTAGGTACAAATTATGAATCATATACCATGTACAAGCAACCTTACATGCAATATATCAATGAGACTCTAAAAATACAGCAAGGCACTGTAATTTTCCTATTTTCACTGATGGAGAAACTGAGTCTCAGTAACGTTAACTTGCATATAGGCACATTGCCAGAAATTGGCAAGTGTGGGATTTGAATGTAAAAGATTCTGGTTCTCAACTCCTATGCCTTAACACACATTCTATATGGTCTCACAGTTAATATATGATATGCAAAATTGAGTAATGATTCAACTTAAACACTAATGCTGATATTGGTTGTTGGCAGAGGTATAAACAGAAACTCTCAGTGTTAAGGTAAATAAAAGTTACTATAACTTTTATGAATAATATTTTAAAAATAATTAACAACAGTCAAATAATCCCTTTGAGACAATTCTACTTCTAAGAATTTGTTCAAAAGAAATAAGAATGAATGGACTTAAGATTTCATTACAAGGTTCTTTTTCTTTAAAACGACAAATAAATAAAGACCGAAGGTCTTAAAACAGGGTCTTGGTAAAATAAATTAAAGTACATCCAGGAGAACGTTATATGACCTTGAATGATACACTGAACATTGTAAATGGGTTGGAAGGTGGGCTTTCAAGGTAACACAGGGCAAAGATCTCTGTATCATTAAACCAGAATGCCTTTATACATACATGTAGTTTAAGAAAGAATTACTGTAGGCACTTCCCTTATTCCAAATTGGAGAGGAATAGTATATTCATATTGGTGGGGGACTTTATTTCCCTTTCAAAGACTCCAAGAGGGTAAGAGAAGGTCAAATTGAAATTTTAAACTCTCTTTCTAAAGAACTGGACTTCGACCTCAGATTTGAACCCGGACAGTCTTAAAGATTGAACTCTTAAGCATCATGCTGTATTTTTAGTTAAAGGCTACTTTTCCAGGGGATAAAATGTGCCAAGCACTGATCTAAGTACTCTGCAAATACTGACTCATTTTAGTCTAATGCTGCTATGACCATATGTGGTTGAAACCCCGTGACACAACTTCATGCAGATGTGAAGCAGCAGCATGGGGATCAAACCGCCGTCACACAGCTGATAAGAAGCAGAGCCAAGGCTTTCAGCATGAAAAAGTCTGACACCAGATCTATGCTTAACCACTGTGTTAAGATGCCTCCATATTCTCTGTGTTCCCTCTACCTCCTCCACAGCCTCTAGGGCCTCATTCCATTATCCTTAAAACTTCTGGATTGCTTTGGTTTGTATTATTATTTACATATCACCACTATGCTTCACAATTTTCTCCTTCCACATTTTCACCTTAATTTCCAGAGTTGTGTAGCTAACTTGGCTTCTACAAAGATTTTAAAATTCACTAATTTTATCAAGTGCCCCACTCATCTCCTTGCTAAAGCTTGTGTCTAAATTGGCTTATTAGCATCGTGTTTCCTGAATTTACAAATTTCTCTGTTGCCTCCATGCTTAAGATTGTACTTGATCTAAAATTCTTGAATTACACTTCACTTTCCTGATGATTTTGAAACAATGCTACTTCCTTTTCTGATTTTTATGTTGTTACAACCGGTCCTGGAGCCAGCGTTATTTATTACGGCTTATAGACAAATTGAATTTTCCCCCTGAATGCCTTAGGATTATTTATTGTTTTCTTGAAGTACACTTGTGTTAACTGACCTGGTTTTAGCTTGTAGCGTCAAGTTTTCAGTTATTTTATGCAAGTTTTCTTAAATTGTCTCTTTGCAAAACTTTTCCATTAGTTTCTGCTTTTGTGTATCGTATTCCATTTGTTTGGCTTTCTTTATAAGGATCAGCAATAATGTGTACATTAGACCATTTTTTCTATGATGCAGTTATTATTTTCTTTCAAAACATTTTTACACATTTTTACATTTCACTTGGCTTAATTTTCTTAATTCTCTCCTCTGTCTCCCTATTTTAAGAGGATATATTTTTATTTGCTTCCAATGTAACTTTTATTTCTGTAATGAGATTTTTCTCCTTTACAGGTAAATATATAAATATATTAATTCTGCCACATAACTTTTAATTTCTTTGCATTGTCTCCCTTTTCCTCTAATTCTTGTCTTTCACTATGCTATCTTGTTTCGAGATGTTTCATTGGTATTCACTTCAATTTACTTGATATAACAGTAAAATGTGCACTCCAAATCTCACCTGCTTCAGGCTATAATTTTTTTATCATGTTTCTATATGTTCACAAATACCTTTTGTATACTAAGTCCATTTTCACATTTTATTTTCAGTTATCTCTGCCACGGCCCATTATATTTCTTTTTATGAATCCAAAACCTTCTACCTAGACAAGTTCTTTGCAAAAGTTTAATGTTTAGTGTAAAGAAGGAAGTGGAGTATTGAGTTAGGGTGATGGACAGATTAAGAATTAGGCACCTTAAACTTTTAACTCTTGTCATTTTCTCATGAGCATCTCCACTGTGGCAGGATGCAACTCTGGGATAGCTAGAAGGCTCACAGTGGGTCTGCTTGGTGTGTTTGGACCTTTTCAATTTCAAGGAAACAGATGCACACATAAGCTCAAACTGTGTTAAGGGATTATCTGAATTCCTCTTATCTAGAGTCTGAAAATTCCAAGGTAGAGCTGGCCAGCACACAGGAGTCAGAATTTCAAACAGAGGCATCAGAACTTGGCTGGAGTTGGAAGACTCTTGACTACCCTGTTTTCTTCTGGGCTTCATCCATTTCCAGGAGTTCTAGACTTTAATACTCCTCTCACCAAATTTGGCAGACAATGCAGTAACTATTCAATATCTATTTTCTCTTTCTCCTTTACTAATAGAAGCATAGTTTGGTTTAGAACTGCAGTGTGTCCAGTTACGTGATATCCATGTTCCCAGGCTGTGTAACAGTGAGGGGTGACCATCAGCCTGTCCTTGAAATGAAAGATCTCTATTGCATGTAATCCAGGAATGATACTATTTTCCTGAAACAATTAAATAGATTGAGCTGACCCAAGTCTTGGTTCCTTGCCCTTTCCATTTTATTCTGCCTCCAGATGGAACAGCCATTCTGTGAACATAAGAGTCACAAAATGGGGAGAACAGAGAATGGGCCTGGACACAGCCCGAGTCTCTGATGTCTTTTTTTTAAACTGAGGTATAATGGACTTATAATATTATATTAGTTTCAGGTGTACAACATAATGATTTGATATTTGTATATATGGTGAAATAATCACTGCAGTAAATCCATCACCATATGTAATCACATTATTTTTTTCCCGTAATGAGAACTTTTAAGATTTACTCTCTTAGCAACTTTCAAATATGCACTACAGTATTAATATAGTCACAGTACTGTGCCTTATATCCCCATGACTTATTTATTTTATAACTGGAGGTTTTTATTTGTTGACCCCCTTCATCCATTCTGCCCCTCCCCTCCACCCCACTCCTACCTCTGGCAACCATCAGTATATTCTCTGTATCTATGAGCTTTTTCGTTTTAGATTTCACATATAAGTGAGATCATACAGTATTTGTCTGTCTAACTTATTTCATGTTGACATAATGCCATCAAGGTCCATCCATGTTGTCACAAATGGCAAGATTTCATTCTTTTTTATGGTTGAAACATTCTCTCTCTCTCTCCATACATACAAATTTACACATTTTCTTTATCCACTCATCCATCAATGGACACTTAAGATGTTTCCATGTCTTGGCTACTGTAAACAATGATGCAATGAACATGGGGGTACATAAATCTTTTTGAGTTAGTGTTTTCATTTTCTTCAGATAAATACCCAGAAGTGGGATTGCTGGATCATATGGTAGTTCTGTTTTCAATTTTTCTGAAACCTCCATACTGTTTTCCATAGTGGCTGTACCAATTTGCATTCCCATCAACAGTGCGAAAGTGTTCCCTTTTCTCCACACCCTCACCAACACTTATTTCTTGTCTTTTTGATAATAGCCATTCTAACAAGTGTGAGGTGATATCTCATTGAGATTTTGATTTGAATTTCCCTTATGATTAATGATATTGAACATCTTTTCATGTGTCTGTTGATCATCTGTATGTCTTCGCTGGAAAAACTTCTTTTCAGATCTTCTGGCCATTGTTTAATCATATTGTTTGGCTTTTTGCTATTGAGTTGTATGAGTTCTTTATATATTTTGATATTAATCATTTATCAGATATTTTATGATGGTTTTTAATGACGGCGCTAGCACTGAACTTGCTTTTTCTTATGCTCTAGAAATTATAAGAGAAAAAGAGACCTTATTTTCTTAAGAGACTAAAGTTGAATACCTGGTACAGAGAAATCACCAAATCCTAAATGACACGGGAAACTCACACAAAATTTAAAAAAGAAAGCTTTCACTTCTGGAAATTTGAAGTTCAGTCTAATTCATTCTGTTGGTTGATAGGCTCATTCCTAAACAAATAGCAATATCTGGGAGATAGGGATGGTGGGGGGAGGCTAGACTTTCATTCTCAACTATAAAGTCAAGGATGGAATTAGCTCTACCTGGACCAAGGAGACTACAAATGAAACACACACACACACACACACACACACACACACACACACACACACCAGGGCATTACTATGATGAGAACAGTGAATATATGCTAGAGAGGTAAAAACACTGTGTGTGTATGTATGTAAGATAATTAAATTTTGTTTAACTTCAGCTGACAAATATTGGCAGCAGCAAGTTGCAATCCATAGTTTCTCATCTAACTTGTCTCACTAAAGGCAAGCTTTTGTAGAGATGGAATGCTTGCATAATTTCCAGCTTCTACTCTAACCTAAGTATTGTCAAAGTTCAGGAGGTTTCTACAACCAGCTCCTACACTGTGATCTATTTGTTCAAAATATTTTTACTCCTCAGTTTATGCATCGTCGTTTCAAAAATCTAGTTCCTTGCTGAATCTGGCCAAAATCTGGCACTTTCATTCATGTATTGAGGTTGCAGGCTTTGGCGCTTCTCAATTTTGGTTAAAATGGAGTTTGTTCACTTGTTTTTTTGTTTGGTTTGGTTTTTTTAAAAAACGTTATTTATGCTATTGTTCTTATTGTTACTGGTTCTAATTAGGAGATGACAAGAATCTTTACCATCTTAAACCAGAAATATACCATATACTATTTACATCCACAAAAAATACATATCTTACACCTAAATTTATGTTCTAGATTTCATATTGATTTATTCTTAATATAAAGGTATACATTGCTGAAATACAGTTTTTATCATGCAAATTCTATCCTCAGACCATCAAAAGCAATTTTATCAGAAGATAAAATCCAATAGTCTTACCTTGGAATGTATGTACTTACGAAAAGCAAATTCAACTACGCAGTATCTCCAGTTCTGCTCTGTGCTTCTTCAAGTTTATGAGTGCACACAAGCTATATCTATCTAAAAGGTTTACTCTGTTCAAAATGTTCTCTTGGTTAATCAACAGTGTGTCAATATTGATAAGCCAATACCATGGAAAAGCCTCCTGCATTGACTCTACAACCAGATATGATCACTTTGAATTTCTATGTTACTGTGACACTTAGCATACTCTGTTCCACATTTTATTTATTTAAATATGTGTGTTTTTCAATGTTGAAATGTCTTACCTTCCCTAGTAGATATTTACATCCTTTAGGGCAGCATCTTTCTAGTCTTCATGAATATTTGAACTTTCATGGTGACGCTTAATTTAGGAGGTCTTCAGCAATTACTCATTGGACTACATTTTTTAAATTAAATTTTTAAAAAGAGTTGTATTAAACAACTTCCATTTCTGTACAAGTAAAAATAAGAATCAGTTTAGTCACTCCAAGTTCCAACTTAACCTTTAACTTATAATCACCCTGAAGTTACAGAGACTAAATAAAATTGACAGAAAAAATAGGAATTGACGTTGATAGCATGAACTTGAATAAGTAGGTATATGTTGATGGGACATTAAAACAACAACAATAAAAAACACAAAACACCATGAGGATTCTGTTTGATTTCCTACCCGATACCCTGAATCAGGAGTGATCAGACTCTTGGAAACATGAAGGTGCTGCATATATACCTTCATCAGAGACATCACTTTTGTGCTAACGTCTTCCAAATCTACAACCCCTTCAGATCTTTTTTCTAAGCTCCTATTCTGCCTTCTAGATACTGTCTGAAGACACAGACATGAAATGTCCACTCCATTAAAGTCATATTAAAAACAAACTTACTGTCTTTCCCCACTTGATAACTGTGTTTCCTTTTACATTTTCTATCCACCTTATATTTTAGACAAATGTTCTGCATATCTAATGCTGCATACAAAACCCTTAAACTTAGTGGTGTAAAACGACAATTATTTTGTTCACAGATCTGGTGTCTGGGCTGGTGCTTCAGCAGGACCAACTTGTTTCTAGTCCACTTTGTATGAGCTGGGAAAGCTTGAAGCCTGTATGCCAGTACCTTGGCTGGGACGCTTCTGCTAGGAAGTCTTGGCCTAGCACCAGAATTGGCCAGGAGTCCTTGGGAATCTCTATTTATTTCTATGTGATTTTCCAACATAGTATTTTCAAGGTAGTTGGACTTGTCACATGGACACTCAGACTTCAAAGCATGTGTTCCAAGAGTGGCCAAGGGAAAGCTGTGTCCTTGATATGACTTTGCCTTCGATTACATAGTTGGATTTCCATGATACTCTTTGGTTTGGCACAGTCTCAAGCCCCTTCTCAGACTCAAAAGGAGGGACCATAGATACCATTTGTCCATGAAAGAAAGTGTGATGTCTTACTGCAAATATTTTTCTGGCCACTGATAAAAAATACAATTCGTCCTAGCAAATTTATTTTGCTCTCAGATATCTGTTGAAAACTGTAGTTACTTGTAGTAGGATAGGACTCCATAAATATTTATTGTGGTTCAAGAAGGATTAATCTTCTAGAATAAATTACTAATAATTATTTTTGGCTGCGGATGTTCCTATGATTAACAATTATTACTGTTGTTTTCAAAATTTCTACCTGTTTGCACTTTTGCCTCTTTTTATTCCTTTTTAAAATTATTACCATGTAGATTTATTATGTATTTTAAAATAACTAATGTGTAAGATATAATATGCATCTATTTAATCGACACTAATAATGACAGATATATTTTTCATGTTTTCTTTTTTTTTAATAAATTTATTTATTTTATTTATTTATTTATTTTTAGCTGCATTGGGTCTTTGTTGCCATATGTGGGCTTTCTCTAGTTGCGGTGCACGGGCTTCTCATTGTAGTGGCTTCTCTTGCAGAGCACAGGCTCTAGGCGCACGGGCTTCAGTAGTTGTGGCTCACGGGCTCTAGAGTGCAGGCTCAGTAGTTGTGGCGCACGGGCTTAGTTGCTCCACGGCACGTGGGATCTTCCTGGACCAGGGCTCAAACCCGTGTCCCCTGCATTGGCAGGCAGATTCTTAACCACTTCGCCACGAGGGAAGCCCTTCATATTTTCTTCATATCGTTTATCATCACATTTCTTTCACTCTCACTTTCACTTTGCTCTCCAATTCTTTCATTAAAACTTTAGGCATGAAATAAAAGTTTTCTGGATTATTTTCCCCAATGCATTTACCCCTTCCTCTTTAATTTACCTAAAATTCATTTTTGAATATGGTATGATATAGGAAAATTGTACTTTTCCACATGGATAAAAATCATCCCATCATGACTTATCATATATTCTATCCTGACACTAATATTTTTAATTAGTTTGAGATTATAACTTGTACATAATAAAGTTCACCAATTATATGTGTATGATTTGAAAGTATTGACAGATGCATGCAGTCATGTAATTATAACAATAGCTATAATATAGAACACTTCTATAACCCAAAAATTTACCTCCTCAACCTCATCCCTGAGAAAGCATTAGCTGATTAGCTGTCTGTCACTATGGTTTTATCTCTTTTACAAATTCATATAAATGGAATCATAAAGTATATACCATGTACGTCTGGCTTCGTAAACTTAAATGTAATGCTTTTGATATTCATATATCCATGTTGTTGTTCTAGATCAATGGTTCATTCCTCTAATTATTGAGTACTATAGACTATATGGATATATGATTTTTTTTTAAGTATTTTCCAGTTGATGGATGTTTGGGTTTTTTTCAGTGTTTAACTATAATGAATCAAGCTGCTATTATGAATATTCACAAATGTTTATATAGATATATATTTTCTGTTTGAGTAGATACATTTCTCTTGGGTTTCCAGATTCATATAAATGCATGCTTAAATTTATAAGAAATTATCAAACCATTTTTTAAAGTGGTCCACCAGAAATAGATGGGGCTGCAGTTTATCGTAGCCTTACCAACATGTGTAGTGTCTGTTATTTTTAATATAGCCATTCTAGTGGATATGCAGTAGTATCTCATTATGATTTTATTGTACATTTTTCTCATGATTGATGATTTTGAGCATCTTTTCAAGTGCTCCTTTACTATTTGTATATCTTTCCTAGTGAACAGTCTATTCATCTTTTGTCTATTTTTAATCAGGTGATTTGTCTTAATTGCAAGGAAAAGAAAAGTCTTTGTCAGTAGTTGTGCAATCATTTTCCCATATTGTAGCATTCATTTTCGTTTTATTGACAGTGTCTTTAAAAGAGCAAAAAGTTTTAATTTTGGTGCAGTTTTTATGTAAAAATATGAAATTTGAAGTAGTCAGGCTTTACTTGTCCCTCGTTAAATAAAGGTTTGCAGAAAAATTTTTAGAAGTCAATAGATCATATCAAAAATGATAGATCAAAAAATCACATTATAAACATTTTGTTTAAAAATCACATTATAAACACTTTGTTTAAAAATATAGAAGAGACTTACACCAAGACACATTATAATTAGAGTGCCAAAAGTTAAAGACAAAGAGAGAATCTTAAAAGCAGCAAAAGAAACAGCTTGTTATGTACTCTGTACAAGGGAACCTCTATAAAACAATTAGCAGGATTTTCAGCAGAAACTTTGCAGGTCAGAAGGGAGGGGCACAACATATTCAAAGTGCTGACAGAAAAGAAAAACAAACAAACTGCCAACCAAGGATACTCTACCCAGCAAAGTTGCCATTCAGAATTGAAGGAGAGAGAGAGTTTTCAACAGAAGCAAAACTTAAAGGAGTTTATCACCACTAGACCAGCCTTAGAAGAAATGTTAAAGGGGATTTTTTAAAACTAAAACAAGGGTATTAATTAGTAACAAGAAAACATATAAAGGTATAATTCTCAGTGGAAAAGGTAAATATATAGTAAAATTCAGAATAATCTAATGTTGTAAAGGTGCTGGGTTAATCAGTAATAAGGTTAGTATGAAGATTAAAAGAAAAATGTAGTAAAAATAACTATAACTATGATAATTTTTAATGGATATATAAGATAAAAGTATGTAAACTGTGTCATCAAAAACATAAAATTACAGGAGGAGAGTGAAAATATAGACCTATAGAATGTGCTCAAAATAAAGTTGTTATCAACTTAAAATAGCTTGTTATAAATATAAGTTGTTTCATGTAAGCCTCATGGTAATCACAAAGCAAAAATCTATAGTATATACACAAAAAATAAAGAGAAAGGAATCTAAGAATACCATGACAGAATATCATCAAATCAAAAAGGAAGGGAGTAAGAGAAGAAAGAAATAAAGGAACTATGAAAGAAAACAACAAAATGGCAATGACTACATATCGATACCTGTGACTAATTACCTTAAATGTAAATGGACTATTTCTCCAATGAAAGGTTATAAAGTAGCTGAATGAATTTTTTTAAAAAAGACCCATCTATATGCTGTCTACAAGATACTCACTTCAGAAGTAAGGACACAGACGGACTGAAAGTGAAGGAATGGAAAAAGATATTCCACACAAATGGAAACCAAAAAACAGCTGGGGTAGCTATACATATATCAGACAAAAGAGACTTTCACCCAAAGACTGTGATAAGAGACAAAGAAGGTCATTATGTAACGATAAACGGGTCAGTCCAACAAGAGATTATAAAATTTGTAAATATTTATGATTTCAACACAAGAGTACCTATATATATAAAGCAAATATAAACAGACCTAAAGAGAGAAATACTAAAGAGAAAGCAATACTATAATAGTAGAGGACTTTAATACTCAACTTTCATCAATGGATAAATTATCCAGACAGAAACCAATAAAGAAACATTGGCCTTACAGGACACATTAGGTCAGACAGACTTAACAGACACACAGAACATTCATCTAAAAGCAATAGAATACACATTCTTTTCAAGTGAACATGGAACATTCTCCAGGTCATTTCATATATTTTAGGCCAGAAAACAAGTTTTAATAAATTTAAGAAGGCCAAAATCATATCAAGTTATTTTTTCTGATCTCAATGATATTTAACTAGAAATTAATTACAAGAAAACTGAAGAATTGACAAATATGTGGAGATTAAATAACATGGTAGTGAACAATCAATGGGTCAAAGAAGAAATCAAAAGGGGAATTCTACCAAACATATAAAGAAGAGCTAATACCTATCCTTCTCAAACTATTCCAAAAAATTGAAGAGGATGGAACACTCCCAAATTTGTTCAAAAAGGCCACCATTTCTGTGATACCAAAACCAGACAAGACAGACTACAAAAAAGAAAATTACAGGCCAGTATCTCTGATGACTATAGATGTAGAATTTCTCAACAAAATATTAGCAAACCAAATTCAACAATAAATTAAAAGGATGATACAACATGATCAAGTGGGATTATTCGAGAAACTCACATTAACAAAATGGAGGGCAAAAATCATATGAACATCTCAATAGATGCAGAAAAAGCAATGGAGAAAATTCAACGTCCATTTATGATAAAAACTCTCAACAAAGTGGGTATAGAAGGAATGTACCTCAGCATAATAAAGACCATATATGACAAGCCCACAGCTAACATCATACTCGACAGTGAAAAGCTGAAGCCCTCTAAAATCAGGAAGACGACAAGGAAGCCTACTCTCACCATTTTTATGCAACATAGTATTGGAATTCCTAGCCAGAGCAATTTGGTAAAGAAAGAAATAAAAGACAACCAAATAAACAAGGAAAAAGTAAAACTGTCACTATTTGCAGATGGCATGATATTATATATAATAAACCATAAAGACTCCATTAAAAAACTGTTAGAATAATCAAATTCATTAAAGTTGTAGGATATAATCATTACAGAGAAATATGTTGTATTTCTATACACTAATAAAAAAAAGTCTGAAAAATAAATTAAGAAAACAATCTCATTTACAATTTTATCAAAAAGAATAAAATACCTAAAAATATTTTAACCAAGGAAGTGAAAAACCTATACATGGAAAATTATAAGATACTAATGAAAGAAACTGAAAAAAGACATAAATTAAAAAAAAAAAAGATATTCTATGTTTATGGATTAAAAGAGTTAATATCATTAAAATGTTCATAGTACCCAAAGCAATCTATAGATTCAATGCAATGTCTATCAAAATCCCACCGGCATTTTCCAAAGAAATAGAACAAACAATTAAAAAAATTGTACGAAACTACAAAAGACCCCAAATAGTCAAAACAATCTCAAGAAAGAAAAAAAAAAAAATAGCTAGAGGAATCACAACTTGATTTAAAAATATATTATAAAGCTGTAGTAATCAAAACAGTATAGTATTAGCATAGAAACAGAAACATAAACCAATGTTATAGTATAGAGCCCAGAAATGAGCCCACAAATATATGACCAATTAATTTATGACAAAGGAGTTATGAATATACAATGGGGAAAGTTACAGTCTCTTCAATAAATGGTGCTGGGAAACTGTACAGCCACATCCAAAATGACGAAAATGGACCACTATCCATACACAAAAGTTAACTCAAAAGAGATTAAAGTCTTGACCATAAGACCTTAAACCACAAAACTCCTAGAAGGAAACACAGGTGGCAACCTCCTTGATATAGGACTTAGTGATAATTTCTGGATTTGACACCAAAAGCAACAAAAGCAAAAATAAACAAGTGGAACTACATCAAATTATAAAGCTTCTACACAGCAAAAGAAACCATCAACAAAATAAGAAGGCAACCTACAAAATGGAAGAAAACATTTGCAAATCATGTATATGATAAGGGACTAATATGCAAAATATATAATGAATTCATACAACTTAGTAACAAAAAAGCAAACAATATGATTAAAAAATGGGCTGAAGAGCTGAGTACACATTTTTCCAAAGAAGACAGACAGATGGCCAACAGGTACATGAAAAAATGTTCAACATCACTAATCATCAGGGAAATGCAAATCAAAACTACAGTGAGCTAACACTTCAACACCTGCCAAAATGGCTATCATCAAAAAGATGAGAAATGACAAGTATTGGGTAGGATGTGGAGTAAAGGTAACCATTATGCCCTGTTGGTGGGAATGCAAATTAACACAGCCGCCGTGGAAAACAGTGTGAAAGTTTCTCAAAAAATGAAAACAGAACTACCATATGATCCAGCAATTCCACTTCTGGCTATTTACCCAAAGAAACTAAAAACACTAACTTGAAAAGATGTATGTACCCTCATATTCATTGCAGCATTATTTACAATAGCCAAGACATGGAAAGAAGATGTCAAAATATAAGATACAGAAATTTTGAAATTTATACAGTATACCCCATTAGCATGGGCCAAAAGCGGGTTGGGGCACTCTTGGAAAATAAATATTCCTTCTCTATTCTCCCCACTTTCAAAAGAAGTCAAGAGAATTCCAGAACTTTGCCCTCTCCTGGGAAAACGCCCACTCTCCTTACCTCTTAACAGTCAGTCTACATTGAATCCACCAGGATCAATGTACTTTTGTTTTTATCCAGTTTATGTCTGGCACCACAAAAATTCAAAGAACCCCAGGTCTTCATCTTCAGAATTACCATGCACAACTGATGGATGCTGTCTCTCACTGCCTTCACAGAACCAGCCTGGGGGGGGGGGGGGTATGAAGTAGGTAATCCCCATCTTTCTCACTGCCGTTTCTAGATCATTATCACATCATTTTCTCTAACCCTATTTTGTATTTTATTTCATCAGATTACAGCACCTCTTCTTATTTCTCTCATATACTAACCCTCAAAACAAGCATTCTTCAGTACGCCGGATCCTAGTTTACCACCACTCATTACAACAGTTGTGTCACAATCCCAGGTGATTTCGATATTTACACAGATGATCAAGCCCAGCATGTCCTGTACCCCATCTTTAGTGATTTTACCCTCCACCTTACCTCAAGCACCCACTCTCAGGAACCTACTGTAGATTTTATCATTACCAACAGCTGCAAGCTCCCATAATTCAGAAATTCAAACAAACACCCAACTTTCTTTTCCGTCTCACTCCCTCTACTTCCTAACCCAGCAACTGTAACCCATAGATATCACCACATTTTAACGTCTCCTCCTCTCATGTTCCCGTTCTTCTTTGTACAATTTGTATACCATAGTTCCAGATTACACTCACTTTAAAGCCTGTATCTTTCAATTTCCTAGCCTCTTTCTCGTTTCTTCGTACTCACTAGTCAAAACACTAATCTCAGTCAACGCGGAGCGCAGAGAGCAGGCGCGGGCTGGGACGCTCGGTCCGTAGGGATCCCGCGAGAAGGGGCGCCTGCGCCCCGGGAAGCCAAGGGTCACCCACTCCTCCAGGCGCGCGTGAAGCGTGGACCGGCCGCGCGTTGCTGGAGCGGAGCGGGCGGGGCGAGGGAGGGAGGTGCGGCTCTGACTCCCGCGGGGCTGTGCTCTCCCTCCGCGTTCCGGGGGCGGGAGCGGAAGTCGGTGCGCTGGTCTGTGGTGCACGAAGTCATTGCATCCCTTGCCTGACCCCTCCTCACCCGGGTCCCAACTATACCAGGTCCTCCGCACCCGTCTACTCCAGAGCACCCTCCCTGAACTCACCAAGCCTCTCTATGACTCCTCACCACCTGAGAACATCCAAATCTGCATCTGGCCCCTAGCTATGCTCTGGACCCCTAAAGAGGACCCGACAGATGCCCTGACCCCGGGCAGTCCACCCTGTCTCAGCGTCCCCAGCTCGGACCCTCACACCTCTAATGTCATTATTTTGTTGGTCCCACAATTTTTCTCTATAAATTGGTTTGCAAATTACATAATTAACGCACACAAAATAAACAAAAATCGGATTTAAATATAACCCTATATATAAGTATATGATCAGTGCCTAGAAGAGTGTCTGGCATACAGGAAGCACTTAATAAACTCTTGTTAAATGAGTGAATGAAGGTACCATCCTTCAGAAATACAGAAACTAATTTGGATGGACCATTCATTCATTCAACAAATATTTCTTGAGTACATACTGGATTTTTAGATATCCAGCAACTCTGCTATTCAATAGGAACCTCACTATATGCTACACTCCTAGACCTTAACACACCCCATTGCATGTAAATGCTTTAGCACTTTCTGAAATTTTCAGTTGCGTCAACAAAGAACACAGAAGTGCATTAAGGATTAATAAGAATATTATCAGCTTTGTGCAAAGATAACAAAAGTTCCCTTAAAGATGGTTTTTGACAAAGAAAGAAGAGAGGACCTAAATAAGTACAAGTGATCAAAGTAAATGGACTAATAGTATGAACGTAAAGCTATCTCCATGAATGGTTAGGCAAATAGAATTGGAGAGAGGAAGAATGGGAGTGTATAACTACATTTCTCCATCTGTACTTTGGGTAGAGCTAGTTTCAGCTTAGATTGTCTCCTATGACTTGGTGATGTGTAAAAATGAAATTTTAGGGAACTCAAATATTATTACTTGTAAAATGTTGGAATCCCTCAGCAGATGTGGAAGGCCCTATTGTTAGTAGACTAACTACTCTTGCTGTCTTCGAACACTTGAAATACTCTGATGACAAAGGATTTATCCAAGAGTAAAGTACATAATCTTTAATGAGACTTACAAAAATTCTTGATCTGACTTTTGCTTACTTTTCTGAATTCATCTCTCCAACCTTCTTGTAATCTGTATACTCTTACTGAACAGCAGTTCCCCCAAATCTTCGTGGGTTTTTAATGCCACGGATATGCTGCTCCATCAACCTGAAATGTTCTCCCTCCTTTGACCCCTCTGTCTGTACCAGGGGAATTCCTACTCACCCCCTTGATCTCCATCTAGATGTCACTTTCCCCAGAGGTCTCCCTGATTTCTCAAGAAGCAGTAAGGTTCCTACTTCACACTGAACTTAGTTCAAACACAGACTCTAGTACCATAACCTGTGACTGTCTGTTTACATTTGTCTCCTTCACTAATATATTGAAAGGAGAAACTGGATCTTGGTCACTTGGTGTTCCCTCTGCCCAGCACTTAGCAAAAGGCTGGGGCTCAGTAAATATTATTGTACAAGTTAATGAATGGATCTCTTCCTCTTCTCTTTTTTTCTCTTTGCTGCCATAAGAGTTTTCTTTGTTAAAAAAAAAAAAGTCATTTATCTACTTAAATACATTTGTTAACTCTCTAATATCTAGCAATAATTTTTAAAAGATCCCATGATTGAAGGGTTTAGTTAGTTCTGGTTGGCAAAGAAAAGGTTAGTGAAAAAGGAGGATAGACTTCTCCAAATCCATTCACAAAAGTAGTTACAATTTCATTATTCTGCACATTAGATTTCAACATTTGACTTTGCTAAGAAAAATAAAAATTTCTGCAATTTAAAAATATGAAGACAAAAATAAAGGCTTACAATATGTCCTACAGAATTAAATGCATCCTCCTTCACAGGCAAATAAAACTAAACCTCCCTCATAAGTTTCATTTTTTACAACTACTGCAGAAAAATCCCATAAACACCACACTCAAATTGATCTGTTGCTAAAACATGTCAAGGTCTCACTGGCGTCTCTGTTTGCCAGTGCTACTCCCTGAGCTTGGGAAGCATTTTACCATCCTCTCATCCTTGTGAACTTTTACTGTTTCTGTAAGGGCCAGCTAGTATTTTACCTCCTCCTCTACAACATCACCCAATCAGAGGGATTCTTTATATTATTACACTGCAGTATTTTCATTGTAGTGTTCAATAATAGTATACTGTGAATATCTTTAAGGGTACCTCTTCCACTACTTCTCCTTCTCAAGAACATAGATTAGATTTTGTCATCTTTATATGTGTAGTACATGGAAAAATCCACAGCACATAGTAGGTGCTCAGTAAAATTTGTTGCTTAAATAAAGTGATTGGGGAAATCTTCGAATATATAAAAATGGTTTAACATATATGAATAGTTGGAGTACTCAAAAGCACACAGCAATCGAATATTTATAATATTGAACCTCAAGCATCTGACAGTTTATAATTTATGAGCTAATGTTTCCCTATAATGTGGTTGTTGATTCAAATCTCCTGTGCACTAACACAAGCGTTGTAGGACTAAAAATTATTTGTGTCTTTGGTATATCCAATCATCACTATCAAGGAATTACCTTCCTTGACTAGGTGGCAAAATTTATAAATATAGAAAGCATTTGGTGTTGGTAAACTTACTCTTTGTTCTTAGAAAACCTCTGCTAGGTAGCCCCCCAAATTCTAATTTCCAAGCCTCCTTGCCCTCTGGCTTGCAGATTTCACCTGGAAGGGTCAAATGAAAGCCTAGAAGACAGAGAACGGGAGAAAATATGCTACTCCCACTCCTTTTCTGGGACACCTGCGTTTCCTCCTTGAATCGAGAACCCGCTAGACAAGCTCCTCTCCTACTCATAGATACCAGATCCTGTGCGAGAGCCTCACAATGGCTGTAGAGCTCCTGGTGGAAGGTCCTGGCTTTGGGCTTTTCAGTCTCTCTCCAGCCACAGCATGGTAGCAGCTTCCTAATACTGCTAATCCTGGGCTCTCTTCCACCCTTGTTTGCCTTCTCACCTGTGTAACTAACACACTTTAAAAATATAGAGTGATTTCTGTGTCTATGGATGGACCCTGTCTGTTACATTTCTTTTTATATATTTTGCACACATTATACAATACAATGCATTGCGTATAGTTGGTGGTGATTAAACATGTAATGATGATTGTGCAAGAAATCATGTCATGCGATAGATACAAATATAGATAAAAAGTCAAGTAATTCTATTCTGGCATTTTAAAAAATGTTTTCCCAAAAAAAGCCTGTCTCAGCTCTTAACATTTGTTTCTTTCTTTGCCTCGATTATGGCTTCATGTTATGCTCACCTGGTTAACACCTCCCAATTCATCCAAATATCATCTCAAGCATTTCTTCCTCAGATCGTGACACCCTACCGGGTGAAGCATTCTATTTTTATCCTCTATAGCATTTTACATTTAACATTTATCAGAGTTAGCAATTATATATTAATTTGTGTGAATATATGGATAATATCTGTTTTCCTTCCTAGGGTATATATTCTATAAAGGAAGGGTGAGTGTCTGGTTTACTCAGCATTGTACCTCCAACTCAGAGAAATGGCCTGATATCTTCTAGTGATTAAAAATTCTTTTGTGGGGGCTTCCCTGGTGGCACAGTGGTTGAGAGTCCGCCTGCCGATGCAGGGGACACGGATTCGTGCCCCGGTCTGGGAAGGTCCCACATGCAGCGGAGCGGCTGGCGCGTGAGCCATGGCCGCTGAGCCTGCGCGTCCGGAGCCTGTGCTCCGCAATGGGAGAGGCCACAACAGTGAGAGGCCCGCGTACGGCAAAAAAAAAAAAAAAAAAAAAAAAAAAAAAATTATTTTTGAATAAATGAGGGAAAAACTGAAGGACATGAGGTATTCATGGAATGCAAGATTTTTAAGAAAACTGAATAATGGGGTAGAATTAGAGGGAATGGAAGGAGTCTAAATTGGCTCTAATGGCAGGATTAAATTAGAAAGATTCGCGTACATAATTTTATCTGAAAATAGTAGGAATTATTGAAGTGTTGCAATCAGGGGGAATAAGTAAAATCCAATTTGCATTTCAACAAGATCAATGATAATGGTTTGCATTACTCATTATTGGGAATCTCATTAGAACACAGGGATCACGATTTGGAGTCAAAGCTCCATCTGATTCTCCACTTTAATCATAAAGGAGAAATAAATGATTACTTTATTTGCTATTTATTATTTAATCTAGTATTATGCTACCTTGTTGACTTTTTTTTTTTTTTTTTTTTTTTTTTTTTTGCCACTGCAACTGCCACATTAAGGTGATGTCTTGGAAAATAATCGGAAATAATCAGCCAACTCCCTTCCCAGGGTTATATCCATAGCACTGGGCCATATATTTTATGTGTGTGGTTTGGATTATTTATTTTCAAGAGTATTCCAGCTTTCATTTTTGTTGTTGTTTTATTGTCCACATAGTGGTTAAGAACATATAAAGAAAAAAAGAAAACATTAATTTCCTGAGTAACTTTTGCCATAGGATTTCGAACCAGTAACATTAACTGTGTCTCTCCTGAAATAGAAACATGAAAAAATTTGTAGCATGTTTAACCAAGAAAGAGAAGAAATCCTAAGTCCATATCCTACCACACACCCATTATCACGGCATCTGAAAATAGTCAAGGGTCATCCTAAAGATACTTCTGAAAACGATGTATTATTCTATATTATTGAAATGGTAAGCAGGTACATAATTTGCAGGACCGTCTGCCGAATGAAAATGTGACATGCTTTGTTCAAAAATCAGAAAAAAAAAGTTTTTCCTGTCTTGCACTGTCTTTCTCTTAACCTGTAATACTGGTCTTTATTTGCCATTTAATGTTGTACTCCCTTGGGCACAGGGACATTCACAGGGTGAGTGCAGACCCTCACAGCCAGTCCTGCAACTCCACACATGGGGCAAGGACATCCTGACCCAAATCTCCCCATGCCTGTGCCTGGGCCCCTGCCTGGTGTGGGCTGTAGTGGTCACTGAGCATGACTGGGGGCGTGGGCAGCTGAGAAATTGTCCGGGGAGCCAAAGAGGTGGTGAGAAGCAGAGTCACACATGAGTCGAATCTCCAGGCCCCTGCATGTGCTCCATTAATTACCCCATTGGACCTCACTTAGAAAACACAAATTCTCAGATAAAATTATTAAGCACTTCAAGGTGGCCACTGCAGGGCACTAAGCCCCATTCAGAGTGTGAAGTCCTGGGCAACTCCACTGGTCACCCACCCATGAAACCAGCCCTGAAGGTAAGCATTGGATTATAGCTTCAATGAACAAGTCCTTCCACATGAGAACTGGTATTGCCTGAGATTGTCAATGTAAGCAGACCCCTAAGTATATAAATCTGTATTTAAACAGATTCATATTTATATATTTGACAAACTGTGACTATTTTTTCAATAAATGGAGTTTGCTGCTTTTGTAATGTTGGGCTTTGATTGCTTGTGATATGACCATTTCCAGTGGTATTTTAGTAGCTTTGCCTCCAGAGCTCCAAACCAATTAGTACAATAAACTGGGAAGATGTACTTATCTTCACCATGCACTTCCCAACACCTTTGTGTTTCCTGGAGTATCCAAAGCCTCCCTTAATAGAAAGTCATTGGGTTCTTAGCTCCATGAATTACCATGTTCCAAGACTGTCCCTTTCTCCTCTATACACCACGATTTACAAAGAAAAAAAGCTCTGGTTTGGTTCCTACTAACTGTCAGCAACCTCATTAAATACAATTTACATCACATTGTATTTTAATCATTCATTTGTGAGGACACTAAGAGAAGCTCAGAATCTTACAAGTTTAACAATGGTGCCTCTTAGATCCCTGCAATATAGATGATGCCTCTGACAGATGAACACTGCTAGTAATGTTCTACAAACAATGCTGGGGGAAGGAGAAGCTATATTCCCAGCGGCAAAAAAAAATTACCTAATAGAGGGGCAATGGAGTTCAGTAGTTACATTTGTGCTCTAAATCTGGCTTTTCCATTAAATGGGTATGTATGTGACTTCTTATGCCTGCGTCTCCTCTTTTGTAAAATGTGGTGCTAGTTTGGAGATTTTTTTCAAAATTATCTTCTCGTGGGAAAATGATATTCCTTCTATGTCTCTGGGGAAGCATAAGGTATTTGGATTTAGAGAATCACATGTGGGTGAAGGGAAAAGCAACGCTACTCTCACTAAATACTTCTGTAATCCAAATCTGGGGTAGGGCTGCGGGCGGAGATTCCTACACCAATCAATTCTCTGACACCAGCTGCATATCCTACAGTTTAACTCAGTTCTGCCACTAACTGCCTGGAGTTAGTGCAAGACCCCGCAGGTTAAAAGCTCAGTCTCACAAGGCTGCCCCTGACTTCAGACGCCAATTGCAAATGGCAGCTTCCTTACAGCTTCTGAATGACTTGGCTATAAATCAGAGGTCCCCACAAGCCCCTCCTCAGTTCGGATCATGTGCTAGAATGACTCACAGAACTCAGGAAAACAGTTTACTTACCAGATTACCAGTTTGTTACAAAAGGATATACTTCAGGAACAGCCAGATGGAAGAGATGCACAGGGGAAGGTATGGGGAAAGGGGCACGGAGTTTGCATGACTTCTCCAAGCTCTCTACCCTCTCAGCCTCTCCATGTGTTTGCCAACCTGAAAACTCTCTGAACTCCATACTTCAGGGAACTTTTTATGGAGGCCTCATTACACAGGCATAGTAGATTAGCTAATTGGTCATTGGTGATTGACTCAACCTCCAGCCCCTCTCCCATCTCTGGAGTTCAGGGGTTGGGACTAAAAGTTCCAACACTCTAATCCCTGGTTGATTCCCCTGGCAACCAGCTTCCATGCTTAGGCTATCGGGGAGCCCTCAATCATCAGTCATTTCTCCTGGAGATTCCAAGCGTTTTTTTTTTTTGCCAGAAACAGGTGTGTGTGTGGGTAGGGGGTGGGAGTATTGGCAGAGGAACAAAAATATATATTTCTTATTCTGTTACGGGAGAACACTCCAATGCCTTAGCACCAAGATCACAGGTAGTGGCTGGGTGCAAGAAAGACAAAAATGAATGAGAAATGTTTCTACAGCTGTGGACATGACTTTTGGTACAAGATTATAGCAGAGAATCTTAGCCTGGAGTTCACGGTTAGATTTAAAATGTGCCTCAGTCTCTATGAAAAATATTGTGTGTGTGCTCAGTTTTACATGATTCCATCAGATTAGCAGGAAAATCTGTAAGCAAAATATGATTAAAAGTACTAATGCCTTCTATGCTACTTACAGGCCATAGAAAGGACTTCAGTGTCACATGAGACAATATATGTATTATCTGGTGCTTAAGAGCAGGAAATAGCCTGAAACACAGGGAATAATTTATAGCAAGAGGTGCAACTTTGATAGGTTTATGTTTTCATGAAAACAAATCTAGTTTTAAAGTTATTTTTTGAAGCAAATGAACATGTCATTGGTAGATTATGTGGTTAAAATAGGAATCCTTAGATCCCCAAATCCCCCTACCGTGGAGCCGAGGAGTTTGTGAGACTGTTGACCCTCTGTGGTCCCATTTCACAAAGCTTCTCTGATCTCTGGCGGAAGGGTATTAAGACATGTTCCCATTTGGTAAAATTGCCAAACAGACAAACCTTACCGTTAGGAATTTTCCAGTTCTCTTCTAATTATTTTTTCTCCCAACACACTGAAAAAAATTCATTTCCTGATATTCTCTCATGTATTCATGATATACCAATTTTACTAGTTAAGTATGTTTTCAAATCTTAGAGCAAATGATTACCACATCCAGGAATATTATGTTGCTTTTGCCAGAAATATTGTATTAGTTTAAAAGGTCTACACTACATTATTGTTGTATACCAACTCCAGTCTACCTGAATATGTATTCCTTAAATCTGCTGTGTTCATATTATATGCACCCTCCATCTGTGTAAGGATGCAGTTTAGTAAAAACAAAATGAATTAAAGTTTCCATAAGTATGTGTGGGACACATGTTTTTAGGACTTTTATGTACTGACTCTGGTCATTGTTGTAGCCACTCTTCAGAAGATGAGTTAATTTCCTAAATTTTCTAGCATAATAAAGTATTAACTTATTAAACAGACCTATTTTTAAAAAATCAGAATAGAAAATCTCCATAGAAATATCTGTTGAATTTGAGACTATGAACAATGGTTGAAAAATAGGCTATTTTCTTTTCAGTTTAAGTCATAAGACCTTTCATAATTACACTTTTTAAAAAAATTAGTATTTCTCCACTTCTTCTTCCAGCATAGCAATGCCAAAAATACAGAAAATGGTCATTACTTGGAAGGATAATTTAATTATTAACAGGTTTTGAAGGAGTAGGCATAAAATGCTAGATTCAAGTTCTTGGTGGAGTTCATCAAGTAAGGAATTTAATATATAGTAGGTATTCAATAGTTATGTTTTGATTAAATAATATGCAATGTAGCATAACACTAAGAGGCATTTAAAATGCAACTAGGAAACTGCATTTTCCTCTTTCATCTCTTTTCTATACATTTTTTTTATTTGCTAGGTTTCAAAACAGAAAAAAAAAACTATCTTTAAATTTCACAAAACAAAGTATAGTTTGAAAAACTTAAAACTAACTACTTCTTGGAACTTCTTGTTTTAAAGGAGTGTACAGTTAATTTTAGCATTATCCCAGGATTGTCATATTATGAAGATCCCTCTCATATACTAAAACTGCTATGCAATTATTAATTAAAGTTTATCAGCATGCTTCCTTGATTTAAAAAATGTCAAAGAATATTTTGACAGAAATAACACTTGCCATTATGAAAATATGGAATTGATTTATCTAGGAAACATGGGTGTCATATATGTATATAGTGGTAGGCTGAGTAAGAGTGGGCATTTTGTGTAACTTTAAAAGAAATAAAGAATCGTGTCTATGAATGTGTTACTTCAGATGTCATTTTCTTTCAGTGCTGAAATTGCTTTTCCACACAATATCAAATTTGCTAACATGTATCGCAGGGTTTCTTTTGCTAGGAAAAATGAATTAAAATAAATAAATGTTATTTCATAAAATAAACCAGATACAAAATCTCGCCTTGTATTTACAGGTAAATTTTAATGGAATATTTCATGGTCTAACACAAATATCAGACCCAAACACTAATTCTTGTACAGCCTTTGGCTTACCCTGTATAACAAAATCTGTTATTTAAAGTAGACTATAAAATACCTTATGGTAAGTGAACTTCCAAAGACACAAAGAAAATCCTCCATAAATTTAAAAGCTTATCTCAAATTCTTATTGGCATAAGCTTAGGATGGATATATTATTAATTGCATTATCTTAGGTAGTTGAAATATATAATACTGGTTAGAGTGTGAAAATTAAAAAAAAAAAAGGTTTAGGTATTTTTGCTTCTGTTCCTAGTCAACATTAATAAACACACAGAAGTGATTGTAAAATCACTTTACAGAGTTTTGGAATTTTGGCAATCTCAAGCAAATTTCCTTAAGTCAGCAACATTTGTTTTTAACCCTTATTTAGCGTATTACAAGGTTCATATATTCCAAGGAGCAATGATTAAATGTTCTACAAATAAAATAACATTTTATTACTGATTAATTTTTAAAACTTCCATTTAGAAACTTACAAAGAAAATGGGCATCACTGAGGAAATCTAAAATGAATGGATAATGTATGCAGTTGAAAAAAGATATGCAAAATAATGTTTGGCATAAAGGAATATGTTTTGTAACATCTTTCATAATCTGTCAGTGGGATAAAAGAAATTCCACCTTTCAATGTCTGTTAACAACCCTAAGAAAATGAACTAAATGAATAGACAATTCAGTAATGTCCAACAGATAACTAAAATTCAAATTTTATTTTCCCATATGTATCAGACAATTTTTTTCTGACAAGACTTTACTGAAAGATGAAGTGCAAATGGGAACCCTGTAAGAATGTTTATGAGTTGTACATGACATATTTTAAGCGCCACTAAGTACACATTGAATACTTTGTAAGTATATAGGCAAATCAACATGCAAGTGTCATGTACCTATTACAATATGCATTTTGGTTTTTGAAAATGTTAATGATAACAGTAGATTCAATAATTGTGTTTATCTTCTGTGCAGTATGTGTGATTTTGGTGCATCTTCTTTTCAGCACAGAATTTATTGTTATGCTGTCATAAATATACCCTTCCAAAAGTTATGAATTTCATGTCATATGAATAGAACATTTTATTTTTGAAGCTACATTACTGGGAACACCTGCATTTGTGGGTACCATTTTCAGAGATAAGTCTTTAAATTCTTTTTAACATGGCAGACTTGTTCTGATGTTGGTTATGTTGAAATATTTATGATAAAAATGGAGCTTTCTTGAGGGAATATTTTTTGGTTGAATAAAAAGCTAAACAACCAATTTGCAAATATTGATGTGAACTGAATATGAAGAAAATAGGTCAGTAATCCAAACTCATAAATCCTTGGGTTACTACTTAACTGCATCATTGAATCTACAATAAGTATAGCAGGTACAGTTAAATAAATATGTAAAGAGATTAATTTCATACATTTGTAAGGAGAAAGAGTACTAGTTTTGAAATTTTTCTAAATTATTTTCCTTTCTATTTATGAGACTCAATCAATACGTTAGAAACACAAAGAAAAGCAAAAAGGATAAAGAGATAACAATTCAGTTTACATTTCACAGTTTTTTTTTTTAACCAACTGGTGACCACTGCTTTCAACCATCACATATTTTATTGCATATAACTTTCACTATCAGCAAGTATAAAGAGAAAAGTGTCTACTAGTATCATGTAAAAGGAGAAGCATCTGAAGAAAGAAAACATTTGAGGTTTGACAGTACTGTGTGTAAGAGAAGTGTAATGTGGCATTTCATACTGCACTTAAAAGTCCGTGTAGGAATCACCGCTCTTCTGACCCTGGATGTGGGAAAAGTGCTTAAGTGCTGAGCCCTGGTAGGTTTCTCTTTTGCCCCTGCAATCTACAAATATCTTTTAAGTTTCTTCTTTTGAAATATACAGTACATTTCATAGGGGAAAATAGTGTTTTCTCTTTACATCTTTTTCACATTTGGGCCCATTCTCTCCAAAATAACCATACATTTATATATATATATATGGAAAAGATGGTAAAGATTACACCAAATATTATTTGTAACATAACCACATAACATAGATATATTTTACTTTAAGCATATTTTATAGATTCAGCATCATAATTTGAGATAATTTTTGTATCCTTTTTTCCTAAAGGAAAATCTGCTTTCAAAATGTCATTTCCTTTTAGAATAATTAAATTACATCATTTGAAGAATTCATATTATGTCTATGTAGCCAAAATAAAGTGGGTATTTGTGGCAATACTTTGCATCCATTATTCAGGGATTATTTGTTAATGAGGAGGCATTTTTCAATGCTTAAATATTTGTCTTACATAGATAACACTTCTTGGAAAAATAAATCACATATATTTACTTAAAAGCATAGCATTAATTTATAAGAAATTGTTTATTTTAAATATTAAATGAAATGTCAGCTTGGACTGCAAAGTGTTGCCATTTAAATTATTTTTAAAATCAACACAATTATATCACATTGAAATAGTAAATAGCCACGTGAGGAACTATCCTTATAAAGTTACTGTATTTTGCTTATAGGAAAAGTTAATGACAGAAGAGGAAAAACAAATGCAGATCCATACACCGTTGAGTACACTGAAAGTAAAGTTGGCTTTTGAGATTTTCCAGGGGGTGGGGAGAGGACTGTTACGATAGTTGCAAAAGAGTGCTTCCTGGGATACCTTGTAAATAATTATTTCTTCTATTTATTTCGAAGTATCATAGCCCATGTTAAAAGTGAGAGGTAGAAGGATTATTGTAAGTATGCATGGCAGAAAATTTACCAGCTCTATCCAATAACTATTGCATTCAATATTAATATCTGAATACATAAAAATGCTGATGAGTTTAGAACCCATTTTTACATGTTGTCCCCTTTAGCTCTCTTTATAATCTTGCTACTTTCAATCCATTGCCTTTGGAAGGGTATAAGTGCAAAGGGCATGTTTGGGGTGAAATAGAGAGAGAAAGGGAAGAATGAGTAGAAAAAGAAAATATATAAAAATTTCCATTAAGATATAGTGACTCTAACTATTAAAGGTAACCTATGTTCTTTGATTGAATAAATTTGTACTTGTAATAAAAGTACCACAATCCATTAAAACATACACACATTTCAAAGAAAGTTTAAGAATCCCAAATTCAATTAGATATGCATCAAAGTTGAAAACTCAGGTTAGCTCTTTCTCTCCAGTAACTCTAAAAACAAGGTCAGATACTTTTATTGTGTCACGTTAATGATTAAGAAAAACTTAACGTGTTATGTCACTTGTATTTTTAATTAATGCTTTAATATGCAGGAGGTGGAGATTAGCAACCTTTTAGACCTTGTTGAAGAATTTTTAAAAATCCCTTTGCATTAAGTATCCAGCAATAGAATAGCAGATATTGCACTGAGTGTATTTCAATATTGCCAGTGTATATTTCAAAACAAGTACTACTATCTACACTAAGATTTCCTCTTTCCCAATATTCAAAATGCATATTATAATTACATGGGTTTCCAACATCCATACACAGCAAGTACAGGATACTTACATGTACGTACACTGTAGTTACCTATATTTTGCATAGTTTTTAGTGTGTACTTTGTGCCACTTAATAAAAAGCATTACTCAGTAATTCTCATTATGTTTTTCATTTATTTCTGCTGTGGTTGCCAGTTGTTTTTTTAATTTTTTTTTTGTTTTGTATTGTATATTCTTCACAGATTACCATTTGCAAAGGGGGATTATAGTGGGCATTTTTAGAGGGCTCTAAGTAATTAGCAATGTGATGGGGAATTTGCAGTAAGATATGAGGTTTTGCATTTTCTCCACAATTAAAAAATGTAACATGAAATTTCATATTTATCATTCATTCAATTATCCTTATATCCAAAGAAAAAGAAAAAGTATTTTAAATGTTCCCCTTGGTAACACTTTGCAATAAGTGGCACTAAATTACACGATAACTGCTATGTTACATGGAAGAACCATCACCGTCAAACAGCTGCTGTACATGGGCCTATATGGAATCTCAATGCTGTTACAATCATGAGTACATAATTACAAGTGAGCCTGTCCCTTTAATTGAGATATTTATACTTTTACAAAGAAATAAAAATAAATGAGGTGTTAGCTTCTTTTGCCATATTTAGGAAAGTTAGTTTTCTTTCTCTATTTGTTATTTTAATTGTGGGGTTTCAATGCAAGATTATCTTGAATCAATATGAGGTCATCCAGTTTCTAGATTAAACTCCAATGTCAGGTTCCTTAAACTGCTTCTTGGATTCTCTGGTAAAAGAAAACAAGTTGGATTCTCTCTCTCTCTCTGTCTCTCTCTGTCTCTCTGTCTCTCTCTCTCTCTCTCTCTCACACACACACACACACACACACACACACACACTACTGTGCTCATGCTATCTTTGCCCTTGCACTCACAAACTTTCCTTTTTCTCCCTAATTTTGATAATCGTTCTATCTAGGACACTCAAAAATGGAAGCAAGAAAAAAAGAATGCTGTTTACACTTTTTTGATGGAGGACAATTTACACTGTAAACAGTACACTGGCAGAGAATAGCTACTTTTGGTAAAGAATAATGTTCCATATTCTACTAGTGGGGTGTATGTGTGTGCACACGCCTTCCATTGTATTCTGTGGCTATGGCTCTCTGGGCATATAAGTGTGTATGTTTCAGTCATGGCAATTCGCATGATCCATTTAGAAATTTATTTCATATTTTTTCTGATTTTTATAGAAATGAACAGAATTTTTACAATTTATCTCATTTGGTGAAAATCAAAAAAAAAATTTAGGATAGGAAAATATAATACCACTGCTGTTTTCTTTCAGTAACTGAAATGATACGTAATTCAAATCTATTTTAACTGTCAAAATATTTGATTAGAGCTCACAAATCATAATATACCAGTTAGTTTCATTTACAGAGTTCCAGTGAGTTTTTATACTACTGTAAAGGGTTAAAAGAGTCAAAAGTCTTGAAGTGCAACCAATTTTGGATTTCTAATTTTGCAGTGCTATAAATAATGATTGAGTTATTTAGGCAACAGTTTAGCAGTTGGAGCCAAGTAGAATACAGATGAAATGAAGAGGGATGTAAATACATCGATGAGTAGCAATTTTGTAAATGCATCCTGAAATTAGGCTCTAAATAGTAATTGATGATGCAGTTTATACAACTTACTTCTGTAATAAGAACCTTTCCCTTTTGTAATAACAGGATGAATTTTGCTTTGTGGAATCTTTCTAAAGATTATGCATTGAAAGGTATGAACAGTTTATAAACCTATTCTAGTTTCAATGTGTCTAGTAGCACCTACCTGATTCTCTCAAACTACCATACTATATTAACATATTATTGCATTTTTCCACAGATGGTATGGAATGAACTGTAAAAACAAGCATGCAATCACATCAATGCAGACTTATTTCCTTAAAATGTCATACTGTATATGATTTATTATGTTAACACTCAACCACATCATATTATTTATGTTCTGTATATTCTGAAAAAGTGCTGCTTGACTGACATCGTCCTTTTTCTCTTGTAAGAAATCAACAAGATATATGCTTCAATGATCAAAAAAAATTAAAAATTCTAACGTTGTCCTTAAAAGATTTATACTTTTCTGATAAATAATCTAAGATACAGCACCCTTGTCTTTCATTTGATATTAATACATGATGTCATACTCAACCATTCTCATTTCCCAAAAATAAATTCCAAAATAATATTTTTAAAACCAGAGGCCATCATGCTTTCAGACGTCGCAAGTATAGCTACCATATCGTCATATGTGTGTTCTTCTTAAAGGTGCAGTGCTTGTTAATGGGAAAATAATTTTTATCTAACTGGATTTTTAATCTTTAGCATATAGTAAGTCTAATGAGCACTAATCTAGTAGTATCGTATTTTACTAGGAGAAATAATATGACTTTAGATTGACTCTGTGTCATATTTAAGAATACAGCATTTCTAAATGGTTAAATACACCAAAATTTCAGAAATAATCCAGAGAAAGAGACTTTCACCTTGGAGTTAAAAGCATGGCAGAAATTCTCTATCACTCACTGTTTCATAAGTTTGTACCTCACAAAATGCATAGACAGGAATTTAATATAAAGAATTAGTTCATTTATACAGAAAACATATCTTAAACACTTCTTTTTGGCAAACCAACATAGGTAAGCAGCTCTGGAACTGCCAAATTAAAATTTGAAAATTTTTAGCAAACTAAGAGTTTATTTGTAGATTATTATTCAACTGTGGTTGTAATTTAAAACCTGAGGCTGTGCACTGGTTGTTAGCTTAAAATTACCTTTCCTTATAACATTGTGCTTCCATTGTATAACAAATAAAAATTAACAAGAACTAGAAAAATTTGTTGTTGAACAGTGCTAGGACATACAGACAAAAATACTAATACATGTTACCTACTTATTATATTGGTTTAAGTAATATCTAAAGAGATATAATGGACATTAGAAAATGCTTACTCATGACTGAATTACCTACAGCCAAAAAAGTTAAATATGTATCAAATAATGTTTAATTGGATTTATTATATGCACTATATACAGATACTAAAATGTCTCAAAATTGTGCCCTATGGATATTTCAATTTTGTTTAGGCAGGTGAGTCTTTGTGGAACAAATAAATTACAGAATCAAATTAGAGAAATGAATGAAAGTTTTGTGATTCCCAAAACAGTAAAATGTTTGTAACAATTTATTGGTATATGAAGCTAAAATAACCTAATGGTAAGATCTATATAATTATATAAGATAGCATGTCCTGATTGCAATCCATATACATGGCTCCTGTATCAAATACTAAATTTTTAAATAGTGAATTGATACAGCTTTACCAGTACAATCTCAAACATTCCAGAATCTATACTACAGTAGTCTTTTTCAGTTTTTGTCTTTTAGGGCATATGTTTCCAAAACATGTCTTTGAATATAGACATGTAGAAAACATCGTAAACCTCTAACATCTGATTGAACTTAAGCACATTAGGTCTTTACCTAATCTTGTTACTTGTGAAAGCTGTCCAATGGTAAACTGACAAGGTCTTTGATTTAAAGGGGACAAAAAATGAGGGGAAAAAAACCTCTGCATACATTTTTTTCAATGTGTAAAAACAATTCAATATCATGATCCAAGGAGATGATTAACATTGTTAAGGCTGTATATTCAAGCACTGTATGTTAAAAGAGCAATGGTGTGGAATTTAGGCAGTAAGAAATGTCCTGCATTATGGATGGTACAGTAATTAAAGAATGATGCTTTCGACAGCTGATTGTTGGTATACACTGGCTACTGATAGCAGTACAGTATGGAAGTTAATAAAGGTAGCAGAAGATGATAGAAATGAATTCTGAAAGATGATAGCCAGTTTTCTCCAGCAGCCAGTGTGGTAAGTAAAATTCAGAATCTTGGCCTGCATCTTAAATGAAATATTCTTTTTTCTCTTCAGCATTGACTTGGCTGCCCTCAGCATTGATAATGGCTGTGTCAGCATCTGGTGCATCTTCAGCTCCTTTAGCTTCATTTGTTAAATATGTTCCTGTGGGTATTGGAAGAAAAATACGTTAGTTCTGTCAGACTGGTAAGATAGCCAGTATTAAAGCTACATTCATTTAGAAAGAAACTTATGCCAGATTTCTTATATGTTGAAACATATTCTGAGTCGTAAGAAACCACACAACTCACCCTTCTAAAGTTGCACACTTTCTTTCGGTATTCTAGTATATGTTGTAGATGAAGCTGTGGTCAGATTAACTAGAGGCAACAGCCAAACTGGAATGGGTAAGGAGTACTTTGATTTCTTTAATGATGGCTTCAGACCATGTGATCCATGCAGCTGTAGCAATCAGGGCCCTTTGTTAAGATGTTGATAATGATCACATCAAACGGGTCACCATTTATTTTGGTAACTCCATTTAAATGTAGATTATATCAATAGTTTGCTACCTAGACCATTGTGAAAAATCACATATTTTCCTCACTAATATGGCCACACGTGTGTCCATAAGCTTACAAGTAGAAACATTACCAAATGATTAATGTTAGAGTTGAATTTCAGTCCTAGAGATAAATTACAAACTTGCTTCCTTTTTTTTTCCTGAGCCAATGATTTACTCTGTGACTTTTGGTTACTGGCTAAGTATTATTTTGATAGCCAATCCAGCTTCAACGTTGAGTAAAATAATCAAGAATTCTCTGAAACAACTTAATAGTTAGATCTCTCTCTTTCACCCCCCATCTCTCTCTCTCTCTCTCTCTCTCTCTCTCTCACACACACACACACACACACACACACACACACACACACACACACACACGCACGCACGCACACACGCACTCACATAATATTTCATGATGAAGCTAGTCTTTAGAATTTTTTTTTGCCAAATGTAAGAATGCTTTATTAAATATAACCTACCTTTATGTCTTGCCAGATACCGTCCAAGCAAAAATATAGAACACAGAGTGACAAATACAACTACAGCCACAATTCCTCCTATAAGAGCATGATCAGGGCCAGTCTGGCCAGCCAGAGCATTGGGATCTAGAAAACAGAGAAAAATATTGTCCTAGTTAGTGTGTTATTTAGACACAGAATACATATCTGCATTAGAATGAGTTATGTTGAAAACTAGCACATTAAAATAAAATTTTATTAATGTGTATTACACCAGTCATCTAGTCAACGAATATTATTATGTGCCTATAATGTACAAAATGTTGGAGAATATAACATTTGACATATAAATTACTGTTGCCACTGAGTTTCCATTTTAAGGGAGAAAAAGGATAAACAAATACACATATATGATTTTGTATAGTTACATGCCTTTTCTTCTCTTCTCCACCTGAAAATATGTGTGTGTGTATTTTTAATGTGACAAATACAACTATACCATTTAAAAAATGCAATTATGTCATAGGAAACACTGGGGTTAGAGATTATAACTTGGTATTTACCATTATATAAATATTATTTAAAGCTAAGGAAATTGAGGAACTCCCCAAGGGAGAGAGTCTAGATAGAGAGAAGTCTGAAAATTGAAACCTGAAAAGCTCCCATATTTAAAGTCTGAAAGAAGTGCGTCCAGCAGAGTAGACTGAGAAGGAGAGAAAAGTGGGGTAGGAAGAGATCCTGGAGAGTACACATTAGTTGATTAAAGGGAAGATCATACTTCAAGAAGAAAGGGGTTTACAAACTGTGTTGTGTTATTGATAGGAGGAGGATGAATACTCAACATTGAGGATTAAGTGCCTGTTGCACTTGTAACTTTAAAGGAAGTGGTTGGAAAGATTAGGTTAATGATATACTTTTACATTCTGCCTTTAGTAAGATATTATAGGAAAGAGCTGAGACCAGTAGAGGATGGCCAGTTATCAAGCAGAAATGAAAAGATCAAAGAAAGCCCCATATTTTGAGTACTCAAAAGTTTGGAAAATCAACTATTTATAAAAGTTGCACAATAAGAGATAAAACTGAGGTTCTGAGCAACAAAACATACTAAGGCTCAGCCCTATGGCAAAAGTCAGGTTAAGTGTACTGCCTATCCTCCAAAGTCCATTGTGTGCATAACTTCATGGGAGCTGCTTATAGCCTACAAGAGAGATTTAGAGAGAGAGAGTAAAGAAATAAATTAGGCCTGGCAATTCCACTTTCAGAAAGTCTTAAAGTGTGGTTACAGGCACAAGAATCTGACAAATATATTAGGAGTCTACTGTGTTTTTAATGGAACTATTGTGCCAAAGAAGCATATACCTAGTTAGAAAAGAAAAGAAAAATAAAGAAAAGTCTGAAAATTGAAACATCAAACAACCTCTGGACTCCCAAACTTGGTGAAAGCAAGAAGTGGCCTATAAAAGCTGTGTCGTCCCCACAGAGGGCATATTACCAAACACCCACTTCTGATGTGGCCACAGAGTATGACTGACAAGGTTGAACTTCCTGTAAGGCAGAATTGTAGAAGCAAAAAAGAATGAACAGAAGAAAATCTAGTTTCTTCATAGAACTATAACTATTGCCAAGGCAGAGGGAACTTTTCATGCCACTCTGGCATATTTTCATAATTATTATGGATCAGTGACTACTCAAGTGTTCCCTATTTTTCTTCTATTTCCAAAAGAGAACCTTTATTTAAAGGAGTGCTTTTCCTGAATCTGTTCTATCATTGTGTTTTGTGTATAGGATGGAGAAGAGTGTTGAAACTTGTGTTTTGGTTCATTTGTCCCTGGACTAACATACCCAGAGATGATGAAGAGAACTGTGCATATTTGAGGATCTTGGTCTTTGAGTTGGATACAGTGGCTTGATGGGACTTGAGGTTATCTCTTTGGACAGGGTTTAGCAATGGTTGATGGGAGAAAAAGAAGGTGTAAAAATATTTGTTGATCAGAAGGCTATATTGGGGCAGAGATTTCTAGCTAATGACAAATTTGTTTCCTATTCTTTCAGTGAACACAGCTAGACATTTACCAGCTTCACTGGCAGTTGAATGTTAACCATGTGATTTGTGTTCTAGACAACTGAAAGAAAGCCCAGCCAATAAATGCCTCCCACATGTAACCTTCCCGAGTGATCTCAGGAGATGCAAGTTGAAAATAAGAGAACCACAAGAATAGGTCAGGCCATGGGTCACTGACTCTCCACCTGGAAGAAAATTATTGCCAAACTAAGAATATATGCATCGCCAAATTACTTGAGGGGAAAAAAAGAGCTTTATTTTCAAAACACTGAGCATTAAAAAAAGTAAATCTGTTACAGCAGCTATTGTTAATTTAGCTTTCTATTATATATTTCTTGTATTTCCCTTAATTTCTGGCATTGGCTGTAAATCTCAAAAAAAAAAAAAAGAAAAAATAAATCTGCCGTGCCTCTGAATTCCCTATTCCTATTCCTAGCTTAGATAATTTAGAATCAGTTTCAAATTCCACCTCCTGCTCAAGTTCCCAAATACAGATAGTCATAAATTATATCCATTTTATTTGCTGATTATCTCTCAGAACTGAGCACTCCTTTGGGGAGCTGAAAAATCACTCTTGTTTGTACATCTGTACCTGTCATTTCCTAAAGGTAAATTCTGAGAAGTAGTATTGCTGGATCAGAGGATACAAACATTCTAAAAATACTTTTGATAAACATTGCCAAATTATATTGCACTTTACAAATTCATCCTCCACCAACTGCACCTGAGTTCCCATACAGTATTACCAGCAGATACTATAATTAAAAGAAAAACTGTCAATCTAATATTGAAAAGTGTTAAATATTTTGTTAGTAAATTATAAGTTAACATCATAAATGTGTCTAAATACTATTTCCCATATTAATGCATTAATTTTGGAATGCCTATTTACACAGCCTGACCATTTTTCCATTCAAAATTTCTGCCTTAACAGCTCTCTCCATAAAAAGATGAACATTTTTAGCAATTTCTTTTTATATATCCTTCATTTCTGGTCTTTTTCAGCCATAGATAAGTCTTACTATTTTATGTAATCAAATCTATCAAAGTTTTGTGTTATGATGTCTGACTTGTGGATCCTGATTTGAAATGCTTTTGCCATCATAAGATTATACACATATAGATTTCTGTTGTCATCTAACACTTTTATTATTTTATTTTAATCTATCTAAAATGTATTTTGGTCTATGATTTGAGGCTAAAGCATAAAATATGACTTTAATTCTTCTGTGACAGACCATTGTCTCCCACATTGTTTCTTTCATCAATATTTTTGTCACTTACCATAAATTAAATGTCTACCCACTTTATGTGTTTCTGTATATTCTAGTCTATTCCATGTGAGGGGTCTACATATGCAATCCTAGGCTAATATTTTAGTTTTAAAGATCATTTTACTGCATTGGTGGAGAAGTCTTAGATCAGGTTCAGAATATTTTTGCAAGGAACAGAAATACAACAGATTGCTTATTGGAATTGTACTAATTTACAGATAGCCTTCTTTTATATAGTGCATTTTCCAGGATAATGGTACGACACTTCAATTATTTAAATCTTTAGTGTCTTTTAGTAAATTGTGTAGTTTTCTGATATAGGACCTACATATTTTTATTAATGCTATTTCCCATTAAAATAATATTTTTAATATTTAATATTTTGAAACATTTTAATATTTTAAAATATTTTTACTTTTTCATTAAACTTTATGACTCCTTTTTCTTTATTCCATTCATATTTTGCACTCTGTTTTATAAAGCATTATATCTAGTACTTGTCAAGATCATATTTTTCATTTTTATTTCCTGACTGTCAAACTTCCTTAGTTTTATATTTTCTTTTTTCTACTGCTCTAGTTAGTGTTTGTGAATAATAATGACAATTTTGTCCTGATTCTGATGATCTCAGAAATGCATCAAAAATTTAAATGGACTAGCCACCATCCTCCTTTTGACATTGTTTGGTCTCGTTACTCATCTCAATATCTAGAGTTCCTTTTACAGCTTCTCCTTACCTAAAATTAGATAGTAAAGATATTCATATCATCACCCCTTGATCAAATGAAGCACACATCTTGTCAAAAGAAAATTTCATGATAACAACATCCTTGAACCTTGAATATCTGAGTATTATTTTATTGTGAATAAACACTCAACTGGCTAAAGAATTCTGGGTTTTTATCTTTTTGAATTAATAATAATACAACACAATTTGTCAGTGTTTTGACAATTTGTTTTGCCTCCCTTTCCTACCAAATAAATCTGAGATCATTTGGATTTGTTTTGCCTCCTTCTACTCCAAGATAAATCTGAAATCATTCAATTTTCTAAATGACCTGCATTTTCTGCATGATTGCTATCAGAATATTTGGTTTTTTCCTCCACTATATTTTGATATTTTAGCTGAATATATTTTGTAGTTTGTCTCTAGTCAGAATTTGACTTCATTTGCAAACCTACTTTTTTATTAAATTCAGATTAAGTTCGTTTGTTTTTTGGCTTAAGAATTCTTTTTTTCTACTCTACTTTTGATTAACAACTGTTCTTTCCATTTTCTTTCTTGAAAAATCCAATTATGCACTGGTAGCAACTCCATATTTCATGTTGCATACATGTCATTCTTTCTTTCCTATTTTTATAATTTTACTAAATTACATTTTGTTTTAGTTATATTTCCCAAGTTTATCATCCCTTTAGATGATTTGATTTTCTATCATAGATTTTCCTTTTTATTTCTTCCTAAAGGGTTTTGTTACTGATTGTGACTTTGGTTTAACTACACTCCCTGTTTAATCCCACTCTGTTCTTACTTAGTATATATTTTAAACAGTTTTATATGACTGACAATAAAACGTGATAGTTTGATAATATTTTCCTCATTTTAGTATAATAATTCCATTTAAATGTCTGAAAAAAATAGTTTTTCTTGGTGAGCATATATTATTTCTCTTCTTTTATTGCAAATTTTTTTCATTGGATGCAAACTGAATTTTTAAATTCTATACATCCTTACATTTTATTTTCTTATTTTCATTCTTAATGTTGAGATGTTTTGAAGACAGATTCTCTTTTCTGAGGCTGGTGTTCATTCCTGCTCAGTTGTAATGCTGCAGACCAATGCAGCTACAGAAACTATTTTTGTAACTGATATATGAATCATAAGATATCTGTACATAGTGGATGGATTGGAGAAAGACACGAGATGTAGATCACTCTTGGTGAAAGATTTCATTGATTTTGTATACTTTGCCTAAAATCTTCACTTTAATAGTAGAGTCTCAGATAATATGCAGTCCATCCCCCTTTTTTGTACAATTTATACAAAGACAAATTGATCTGTTAGAATTTGTTTTAGATAATTTAACTTTATCATGTTCATTATTGAATATATTTTCACTGGTTTCAAATGCATTTATATATATAAATACTACTTTCAGAGAAAGCAATCCATAACATTTATATTTATTTGACCCCAGTCATGAATGTTCTGCATATACTTTTATTATTTATAAAGGAAAGATTTCAACCTTTAGCCTTCATCTCATCAAAAAAATAAGTCAACATATAGTCCTAGGATTTTTAAGATTTCAAAGATAATATGATTATAGAGGATGCTCCTTTGCATGTCTACTTGTAAATGTATTTTTTTTTACACTAACATTTTTGGTTACGCCTTTTATTTTTCCCCCATAACTTTTAGAACTAAAATTTGTCCTTAATTAATTTCTATTCTTAGCATCTAAAACAAGTGACTGAGATTGAGGATCAGATAAGGATCACTTGAACAATGAAGAGATAATATTATACATAATTTAAGTGGCTAAGTCCCAGTGGGAATCACTCATACACCCTTTCTCTCATCCCTTTCCTACTGTCATAGCAATAAAAAGATGAAATGCATTCCATATATACGAGTTAGCATACGGTATTTGTTTTTCACGGGGAGGGGGAAGGGTAAGCTGGGACAAAGTGAGAGAGTGTCATGGACATATATACACTACCAAATGTAAAATAGGTAGCTAGTGGGAAGCAGCCACATAGCACAGGGAGATCAGCTGGTGCTTTGTGACCACCTAAAGGGGTGGGATAGGGAGGGTGGGAGGGAGGGAGATGCAAGAGAGAAGAGATATGGGGATATATGTATATGTATAGCTGATTCACTTTGTTATAAAGCAGAAACTAACACACCATTGTAAAGCAATTATACTCCAATAAACATGTTAAAAAAAAAAGAAGCTGAAAAAAAATAAAAAAGAAGTGCAGCCTTCCGAAGTTTCTTTACATATGGCTGAGTCTGCCTTATCACTCAGATAAATACATCATGTGTCTTTAAAGGCCATTATTCATCATCAAGCATTAGCCCAAGACTTGCTGGAGTTAGCCTGTTAACACGGGGGTGAGTAAATTCCAATAGATTTGGCAATATATTAGAAATCTTTTCTACTTGACAATGCATAAAACATGAATATTGTGGAATTAAAGCTTTCTGAGGGCGAATTCCCTGGCAGTCCAGTGGTTAGGACTCCATGCTTCCACTGCAGGGTTCAATCCCTGGTTGGGGAACTAAGATCCCACAAACCGTGCAGTGCAGCCAAGAAAAAACAAAGAAACAAACAAAAAAAGCCTTTCTGAGCATAACATCTTTCAGTTAGGGTTACTGGACTTTCAATAAAGGACTCTGAAGAGAAAATCATGTTACATAAAAATATTAAGGATTAGTAATTTCTGATATTTAGAAGAGTAGAAAATAACCTTAAAGTATAGTTTTATTTAAAAATCTTAACATGGAGAAGTACTAAATTATATAATTCTATCTCTGAAATCATCACTGGGGATTTCTACCATCAAGTGTCTAGTCTATCATGTTTTGTCCCCATAAATGAGAAGTGAAAATTCTAAAGAAAGAATATCTAACTTTCTAGATATTAGAAAAATCTAATTTTTTAGATCAAAGCAGGGAGAAATCAAAAACACTGCACAGTTTTTAATCCAAGTTTAAAATTATTTTACAATAAGTATTTTATTATATATGATTTGTCATTTTAATAAAATGTTTGGTAAGAATTGGAATGAAAATCATTTTATGTAAATATTTTTAAATTCGTTTCTGAGACCATTTTTAAAAGAAAATGATTGTCCTTAAATATTAAAATAAATATGTTTTCAAAGCCAAATTTGGATTATTAATTATAATTTTTAAAAATGATAAATCTCTAAGGACATGAACTATAACAAACATGTTAATTCACCTATTTGTGAGGTTAAGAAATTTTTACTTTTTTTATTTTTACTAAAATCTAATAAAAACTATGTACAAAACAATTTAAATAGCAGAGTTCAGGAGTAGAATTAATTTTAATATTGAAAAATAGAAGAGTTGGAAAAGCTGGAATGAATAGAAAAAGATGAATTACTGAAAAGAAGCAAGTGCTTCTTATGCAAAAGACACCAAGTGTAGTTCCCTAGTAACAACCACCAGAGTCATGGAATGTCAAGACAAATAATCAAGAGCAGAGTAGAATAAATTTAAACAAAATATAATACTGGAGTGTATGATAACAGACACTTAAACAATAAAGCCAGTTATATTGATATTCTGCATTCATTTTGGAGTTTATATTAATACATATATATATATTAGAAGTGATTTAAAACTCGTGGAGAAATTTCAGTTTAGCAATAAAATGTTTCAAAAATTATGAAATCAAACTCACAAAAATAAGTGTAAAACTGGGATTATCACCTTTAGAGAGCATAGTTTTTCAAGTTTAGTTTTCCTAAAAGTTATTCTGCATCACAATCAAGTGATATTTAGCAATTCTAGTTAATTTCCTATCTCTTTGCGGGGAATGTACTAATATAGGATATTTAAGACTTTGGAAATAGGATTTTCTTTTTTAAAAAGAAAAAGAAAAGCAGTAAGAAACTGCTCTGGACTGAATTTTGTCCCCCTCAAAATTAATATGTTGAAGCTCTAACCCAAATGTGATGGTATTTGGAGATGGGGGCCTTTGGGAGAAAACTAGGTTTAAGTGAGGTCATGATGGTGGGGGCCCTCATGATGAGATTAGTGCCCTTATAAGAAAAGATACCATAGAGCTAGCTTCTTCTCCCTCTCTCTCTCTCTCTCTCTCTCTCTCTCTCTCAATCTCTCTATCTGATATTTTGAGGACACGGTATGAAGGCAGCTGTCAGCAAACCAGGAAGAAAGATTTTACCAGAATCTGACCATGCTGAAACCCTGATCTTGGTCTTCCAGACTCCAGAACTGTGAAAACTAAATTTTTGTTATTTAAGTAACTTGGTCTACGGTATTTTGTTACAGCCTGAACTGACATACAGAAACTAGAGTATGATCTTTTTCATGTATTATCTCACTTGAATTATGTGAAAATTTAAGGCAATGGAAAATAGATTTAGGGAAGTCTGGATAATACATACTTATCCCCAGCCAATGGCCTGCATATAAACAGAACACCCAAGACTGCACAGATCAATTCCTTTACATGAGTTACCTGCAATTGAGGTGTGTGTTGTATAGCTGCTGCAGTGAGTTACACTGCAAACACTTGCCTTCTCTCTGCTCACAAACCAGTGTTTCACAGTGGTTAAGATGCAGTGAATGATGTCATGAACATTAGATGAAATCAGTATTGGGGTGAAACTATGTTGTACATAAATAGAAGGAAAGTGGTAGAATGAAGCACAGAAGTCAGTGAAAGTTTTTCAAGTAGAAGAAATTGCTCACAAAATCCTGGACTTACAAATTGTTTATACTAAACCTTAAACAACTTACTACTATCAGGTTGACTTTGGGTAAGTTTCTTAACCTTCTCGTCTTTAGAATGTGAATACTTATTTTCCAGGATTGTCAAAGACTAAATGTGCTACTGTACATAAAGGGCTTAGAAGAATGTCTGACACACTGTAATGTAAGCACTATCTAAATGTAGTTATATGATGGAAAATAAGTTGGAAAGTATAAACTTCTATGTAGAAAGATATAGGTTTTCTTTTTTCAATTTTTAAAAAGACTCCTTTAGGACTTTTACTTATGTAATAACAATGGTGAAGCATTCTAAGTGTCTAAATATTTGAAAGATGGGGGGATATGAATAGAAGAAGATTTACATAACATGAGATGGGATCAAATGAATCTTGTGGGAGTCTGACGATGGGTGAGGATTAAATGAGAGAATAATTTATTGAGTAATCTATGCTAGTTTCTGTATTACAAATGTCTTATTTTATTCAATGCATATAAAGTGTTGACTTAAGAAATCATAGTTATTACTAATAAAAAGATTGATAAACTCTGGAACAGCTTGCCTAAGCAACTTTTGGGATTAATTTTTGAAAAGCTTTAAAAATAATCATGAAAATCAGTTTTAAAGATGTGTCAGATGATTCCTATTTTGAGAACAAGAATTTGTTCAGGTAATTTTTTCTAGTGTTTTATCTTTTCACATAATTGTATTCTCTTTTCTTCTGTCATGAAGAGGAATTCAATGCCCCTCCATGCTAAATGACCTCCCTGCTGGTGCTGTTTCTTCAACCAGTAAGACATTCTTCCTTCTCTCTGGGTATGCAAAACCCAAATAACAGTGAGCAGTCTCTCCATGTCAATCAACCATGAATTATTTCATTCGGAAGTTTTTTCTCTTAAATTAATTCACTTGCCTTAGTTTTATCTTCCCCCAAAGATATGTCTTCTTGAAGATGAAAGTTGTGTCTTACACTTGTAATATAGCTGGAACAGCACTTTTACACAGTTCTTAGAATCAAGCAAATTGAGTGAGTGAATGGATAATATTCAATTCTTATACTGAATTCCAGACAGAACTGGGTTCTTTAGATACCAGTTTGCTCTGCTGAGCAATGGATGGCTACTCCTTCATGGTATTAAATTATTTGTTTAAATATAATAATACTGTTAATATCTAAATATTTTAGAAATTAGTGCTAAATAAAAATGACTCATCCAGATTTGTACCTAATGTTTTGGATAATTTGATTCTAACATGAAATTAGAATATTTTTATGTACTTAAGATTCTACTTTTCCCTCTTTAAATAGAGTAATGCTTCAGAAAGAGGGTCACTATGGTAAAACATTAGAAATAGTTATACATAATTTATGGAGAAAAATAAACTGTCCTTTGACAGTATATGACATTGGCAAAGTCCCTGGAGAGAAATGTCACCATATTCACTCAAAGGTCATCTGTTATCTTTTAATTTTATGTACAATTACTGTTTCTGACAAAAACATGTAAGACCAATCTCTAAAGGTTAGAAAACATGAAAATATATTGTTCTTTGTGTATGTATAGTGATTTACATATACTTTTTTACTATAAACAATGTGTACTCAGACTCTAAATCCAAGGGTTCTAAATTATGCTACATCATACAATAGGTTTTCAATAATAAGAAAAAATCCCAGCAAGCTTAACACTTATCCTTTCCTCTCAAAAATGTATTTATTGTACCATAAATTTCTTTGCATACCAAGCACATAAACAACAAATGCCACCACACATTTCTATGTATTAATACACACAGACTTCCTACTCAGAAAGATTTTGAAAATAATTATAAAGTCACTCTTTTGTTTGTTTGCTTCGTTTTGAATTTGGCGTTTCAAGGTTTTTTAGCTTAGAGATATAATCAATTTATAAAATGTTTCATCAAGCAAAGTGTGACTGTCAGATGTACAGAAGTGAGGTGTTGCTACAACCTACAATAATTTCAAGCATTGAGCTACAGATTTCCTCTTCTGAGAATTACCCCCTCAAGATCTGCTCATCATTTGTTATGACTTATAGGTGTCCCAATTACATAACAACTGACTTAGTAACTTGTATTTATAAATAGTTAATAATGTGCTAAACCCAAACAAAATATAGTCTTGAATAAGATACTTCATTTGTCCTTGAGAACAAAAATTTAAGTAGAAACTTTCTCTACAAGCGTTCATATTTTTGGATAAAGTAGGTTCTAGCATAATCTCTTCACTTCATTGATCTTTCTTTCTCTGTGAACCCAGGATAGTATTTCCTTGACTACCTCAAATGAGGAAATTTTTCAGCTCTGAAGAATTTTAAGAATCCAGAGAGGACTCTCAACCAGCAGAGTAATATAGCTATTAGGACCAGGGCCTTTCACAAAATGCTTCACTTCTTTTAGTACTGATACCCAAAAGGGGAGAGAACTTGCCAGAAGATTACCTGTGTGAGAACATGAGGGAGGTGAAGGAGAGGAATGGTTTTTAAGGTTATCTAAGTGATCAAAGTGAGAATAACATAAGTTATGGGGTATACATGGGGTTATTTGTTGCTTGGAAAAGTCTGCTATATTATCCATCAGGCATGTGACACACAGTGTAACTTACCTGCATTAAACAGTAGTTTCTCTTAAGATCAGAGAAGATCTGAAATGGTATGAGACTCAGAACTGTAAGTTTGACCTCAGAGTTTCAGATTTTACATCTATAAATAAGTATATATATGTGCTCTGCCTTCCTCAAAGAGTTATTAAAATATTAAAATCAGTTAATATGGAATCTGTGCATATAAGTCATTTCTAATAGGTGCTCAGTAAATAGGAAGTGAGGAAAATGATAGCTTTATAAGGTTAGAGACTGTTTAAAAAAAATCATATTCTGTAGTTTTATGTTTTTTTTTCCAGGAAAAAATATACTCAAGTTCATTCTACAGTGTCCAATTTCTTTTATATTTATGTGATCTGTAAAAGCTGCTATTTTTTATTCTGTTGCCTATATCTTTCTAACTTGGAACTGTTCTGCCGTCAATGTCAACAATACCTAACTCTTTGCACATCACTGGTCTCAGCCTACACACAAAAAATAAATAAATGGGAGCAACCATTAAGAAGGAAGACAAATGACTAGTATATGACATTTCCATATGTCTATTTTGGTAATGTACTCTGTAAATTTAAGAGGATGAATTAAAGTATTTTTAAGCAGACTAGAGGTTAAATAAATTATACACAATGATTTCTGCAGAAGAGTAAAATCTTGACTAAAGCACATATCTTCTTAAACTAAACTGAAAAAAAAAAAGTCAACTGACCTAATAATAATTACATTAAATATGCTTCTAGAGGAAACAACACTAACATGAAAGATTTACTTTTTAAATACTTAGAAAATATAAAGAATAAAAGTTTGACAGTGGGAATATAATGCTCAACATTATTCTTAAAAGTTTATTCTGTACCAATTGTTTATGATGTCTATCCATATGCATGAATAACTGGGATGGAAGAATAAACATTTAAAGTGGTGGGGAAGGATTAAACATGTATAAACATTGTTTATTTTTTTATGAGCCAATACACTAGAAACATAATAACATTGCTGCTAAACAATTTCCCTTCTAAACCAGTCAGCTCTAAAGTGTGTACTATCAATATCAATAGTCAATTCTGTCAAAATGCCTTGTTATTGTTTTTGAATTGATTATTCTGGTGATAATTATAATAGTCATATTGACTGCATTCATATAAGTTTTTAAAACTACTATGAATAGTCATTGAACCAGTTCCCCAGTTACAATAATGAATATATTCAGAAAAATATGATGTACATGTCCTCTATATTCACCATTTAGGAGAGACCGTTACATACCATTGGGAAAGGCTTGTGCATATTTTAAATATTAAAATCTTAAGCTTACTGGAATCTTACTTTATTTTTTTAATATAGGAAGTCATGTTCAAGTAGAAAGTAAACCTCTCATGTTTTTCCCTTATTGGTCCTTTATACACTAGTTGTGTGACCAATATGTTATTAAACCTCTCTCTGCTTCATATATAACACAGGATAATAGTAGTATGAGTCACACAGAACTTTTGTGTGAATCATATGAGGTAACACATACAAAGGTCACATACAACGCATACAATACCTCATTAATATTTATTAAAAGCATTATTACTTTAAATTTATTAAATAAATATTAACTAATTTTATCCATAAGTCAATCTTACCACATAGTTACTAGTCTTATATCAAATTTAGTAGATTTTATAGTAAATGTTTAATAAATGCTTTTTTCATTATAACTTAGGTATCAAGCTCCAAACTGAAAACAGAACTTAGGGCAAGCTGAATTAGACTGGTATGAAAGTAGTTTCACAAGAGGAGAAGTGCTATCAAAAGGATACATCATAACTAATAGGTATTGAAAATTAGCTGCCTGACTTATGGATGCCTAAACAGAAATGCTGCTGTGAACAACTTTCCCAGGTTTCAAAGGGATTCCTTTCTCGAGATTCTTCGCTCTGTGTTGTGTTCTCTTCTGAGATCACTCCATGAGGAAACTGGAAGAGAAGTGTCAAAGACCAAGCATCATTGAGTTTCCTCCTCACCCCCTAATACAGAATTTATTTTCCAAGATGGCCAAAGTTGTAAATGGTGGCTAGATTTGGCAAGATCACAAATAGATCTACTTAGACCCAAAAGGTAGTGTAGAGAAATGTTTAGAGTTTAAATTATTGACTTAGAAGAAAAATTCAGTCTCTTAACTTAATTGGTGAGTTATAGTAAAAAATTCACTCAGATATCTCAAATGCTATATTACAGAAAGCAATTCAGAATGTCACTTATTATTCTTAGATCTATTGAGTAGATTTACTTACCCAAATATAGGAAGAACTTTGCAAGAAGGCTATATCAAATTTAGTAACTTCTTCTAACATGAATTCTAAGAAAAATATTACTGTAAAACCTCAGTGTAGTTAACTCTTAGAGAACTGGTTCCATTGTACATAATTTATATATTTAATACCTGTCAGGAGTTGCTATATCCTCACCATCATTAATAATTTGATAATCAGATTGTTAGCCTGCAGATCTGGACACGGATATAATGACAGAAATAGTTGTTTTCACGTTTGTGAGTATGAAATAAGCTCCATTGTTCCCAAAATGAATGAAAAGAAAGTTTGTACAAAACATAGCATGCTTAAGTTATGATAATGCTTTCAGTTTAAGCATACATGACATTTGCATATTTTATGAATTAATGGACTGTGATTTTTTTTATTTTAAGAAATAAGTATGCAAAATGCAACTAACTAAACCTGTAATGAATTCTTTAGAGAAAATTGACTTAAATATTAATGAGTAGCAGATATGCCTATAAAATAATTCTGCCCTTACAAGTTAATATGAAGTATGATTGTATGTAAAATTTTGTCCTACATCATTGTTAAAAAGCACTGGGCCTAAATTCCTGTTATGCATAAAATGTAATTATTCATTTTAACAATTATTACACAGCACTTTGTAGTCCAAGCATACAAATGAAAAGACCTAACAGAAAACTCTGAGATGCATTCATTAAGGTCATTTAAACGAAACTGATGAAAAATTTAAATGGCGACATTAAAATATCTGTACTCTATATTCTAAATTATGTCTTATGGTCATAAGAGTAGGTTTCTAAAATGTTTTCAAAGTGGTACCTAATACCTAAGACTGTCTTAGAATTTTAATGACAGAGACTTACATCTTTCCTCTACTTAAGCAATACACATGCAATTTAGAGGAAGAGATTAAGTCCCTCATAAATATCATTAAATATATAACCTAAGATAAGTCATATTTTAATGTGACTAGAAACCTAATGTAGTCATAATCATTCTTCCAAATTTAGCATAATTGTTTCTATTTCTATAATAAATGGAGTGTTGTTTCATTCCCTTTTTCCTCCTTTCTCTTACCTCCATATAATATCACTTTTTCTGCATTCTTTACTAGAATCTGTCATTCACCAAGAGTTCAAACTGCCTTACAAGATAACACATCAAGAAAACAGCAAAGAACTAGGTTATTTTCTCAGGTCATCTTGTAAGGCTACATACATCTCAGCACCAGAAATGTTAATATCTGCTTCTCCATTTTGTTCACTGACTCATCAGTGTTTGTTTTTTAACTTTACATATGAAAATAATTTCAAGTATATACTACCTGTAAGATTCTCTGTTGTTGTAAGTATGAAAAAGGAAAAAAAAAACCAAAATTAGTCTTAAAACAGTTCTTTACCAAATATACGATAAAAAGGTGACACTGAGTCTTAGTTTCAATTAAATCTTCTCTTATAGTCAGAAAGGCTCAAACTGGACTCTATCAAGTATGGATTGAATTACCCTGAACAATTTACTTTACACTCACTGAACCTTGGTTTACTATTCTGTAAAATGTTATCTTTATTGATCACCTGTCTTACAGAATTGTCATGAAGGTGAAATGGGATTTGACTGGAAAGTTCTTAGCATGGTGCCCAGCACAGAGTAGATAGTCAATATGTGTTATTCTTGTTTATGTAATTGATACTTTTCAAAACCTATCCTAATTTGAGATGGTAGTAGTGATTTCAATAGAAAGAAATCACCAAATTTAGACGTTCTCAATTGAGGTGTGAGAGAGTCACAAAATAGCTGTGGTGTATATTGTATTGGCTGAAAGTGAAAAAAAAAGATAAATTATTGACAGGATGATTTTATGCTTTTTAATTAGCATTTTAATTAGAATTTTAAAAATCCTATGCAAGTTTATTAGGACAACAGTAATAGCCATTAATAGTTTTGATCAAGCAATAAAATTTTTGAAGTCATTTCAGAACATGCATATGATTTAATTAACTATTTCTCATTAGTTATATCATCCTACATTAATAGAAACCTATTTTTTAGTAATCATCTGCTTTATGAATTTCAAAGTCTTAATTACATTTTCCCTTGAAAAACATAAAAGATATGTTAGAAAATGCCATATTTTCTGTGAAGACTTTGGAAGGCTGTGTGTGTGTGTGTGAATTCTTTTAAAAATTCCTTTTTCTGACTTTCAAAATAAAATAACATAATCATAATACAAATTTCAAAATATAAAGAAAAATGTAGTGTTAACTTGGTCTTCCATTAACCCCACCCTCCAGATGTAACCTTCATCTACTTTTAACAGGTATATTAATTCAATGTTTTTTTGTACATAGTAACATGGTTCAGCTTTGTTTATTCACGTTTTAGTGCTAAGTAAAAATACTGAATTAGAATAGTCAGGATTAACTCATTCAATATTAAAGTTTTTCGATCTAGCATTTTCCTAGCTAGAAAATTCTGAGAAGTGTGTTTTGGGATACCTTCTTTTTCTATCACCAATACAAGGAAAACCTCATATATATTTACATCCACTAAGTTTCAGTGTTGCAGATATTCAGGATCCTGGGTTTGGGAGTATAAATGTGGGAGTATTTTGCTTCAATGTGCCTTTGTTTGTGCTTTGTGTAATTTTTTTTGGTGAGACATTGGCCATATAATTTATATTGCATTTTATTCACTCACCACTCATTGGAGGGAGACCAATTGGAGTAACATAAGTGAACAGGTGAATAAGTGATATTCTGGACTAATCAGGAGCTGATTTCTCATCTTACATAGGTTAACGAAGCTCTTACTTTTCTTACTTCCTTGAGGTACAATGTGATTTGTAGCAATACTCTATAGTCTAGGCAGTGATAGATGTAAATTCTACCGGGTCAGGACTACATCAGTTTGCAACTGACAAACTCATTTCCTGACTTCTCTTGAGACACTAATAAGGCCTTGAATCAAAGGTCCAGTGTAATTACCATGTGTATTTCAGATTAAATAAATGTGATAAAAGCCTCCATCTGGCTGTTGACCAAACATGTGGGGAGATGCTGATTTCCAGTGACATATTGCAATATGTCTATTGTAACAGTCCCTGATGCCTTCCTGTAAATTACTTACATTTGGGATTACTTGACTTAGTCAGACAGAAATATTACTCACTTCTTAAGTGCTGCCCAATGGGAGTTTGTGAGATGTAGTCTAATCTTATACTTGTTAAGGAAGACATTAAGATATAACAGAGCCATGTTTATTTTACTAAAGGACAATTGTGCTCAAACTATTTGAAAAAAGCAAACTCAATTTCATAGCATCCAGAAACTTGTTCTTGATGACAGAAGACTATATCTAAAGGGATTGGAAATTAAGATACTAGACAAATGTTTGTTTGCATTATAAGATGCTGAAATTTTGATAAACGAATAAAGTCTGGATATGTACTTTAGCAAATAACATCAATAGCATAGTAAAAGCACTGAGCTAAGCAAATTTTTGGTTGAAAATGTCAGATATTGTGTCAGTCACTGCTATCATCAACATATTTGTGGTTTAAAGGAAGAAAAGCTAACATATTGGCTTCTAATTAAAATATGGGTAAACAGTAGAAATGGTGAGAGGATTTTGGGGGTGGGTATTTTGGAGTAGGGTATAAATAAAGTCAATCGAACCGCTGACGTTTGCCTAAGAGAAAAATACCGAAACAAAAAAACATAGCCCATTCCTAGATTTTATGCTAATGTAAAAGGCCCCAGGGATAGTCTAGGACTCAGGATTTTTCAGTCTTAGTACGACTGACATTTATTTATTTATTATTTATTTTTTTACGACTGACTTTTTTTTTTTTTTTTTTTTGGTGGTACGCGGGCCTCTCACTGCTGTGGCCTCTCCCGTTGCGGAGCACAGGCTCCGGATGCACAGGCTCAGCGGCCCTGGCTCACGGGCCTAGCCGCTCCGCGGCATGTGGGATCTTCCCAGACCGGGGCACGAACCCGTGCCCCCTGCATCGGCAGGCGAACTCTCAACCACTGCGCCATCAGGGAAGCCCCCGACTGACATTTTTTGAGGTGGTTATTTTTTTGTTGTGGAGTGATATTCTGTGCATCATAGAATGGTTGGCAGCATCCCTGGCCTCTACCCAATAGATACCTGTATTCCCCAAGTGGTTATAATAAAAAAAATCTCCCCCAGACATTGCCACATATTCCCTAGAGGGCCAAATCTCTGATAGCCCAGAACCAATTATCTATGTAAATTTGCTTAATAGAGGCAGAAGGTCTATGAAGGATAAGAAAAATAACACAATAAATTATCAACTACTAAGGACCTTGATGCTTAATTTATGTAGATGGCATAGATGTTATATATTTAAAAAATAAATGATCACAATTGAATATGCTACTAAATTTGAGAAAAAATATGCTTATAAAGATCAGATATAAACAAAATATTAATCAGGGTGTGTACAGGAAAGCTAAAGAAGGAAAGAAAAACTACATAATCTACGTTAACTAGGTATACAAAACATAGAATACTATTACATTAAACTGGATTTAAAAATTTTTAATATAAACAGTCCTGATAAGTATTTACTGAACTGAATTACATTCTTAGCATTAAGCTGAACTTTGAGCAAGAAAATGAGGCTGGGAAGAAAATTATAATGGTTGAGATTGTGGGTTCTAGCCTCAAACTTTCTGAGTTAGAATCTGACTTTGTCACTTTCAAGCTGTGATTTAGGACAAATATGAGCTTCTCTGCTCCTGAGACTCCTTAAGTGTAAAATGAGGACAAAAGTAGTATTTACTGTATAGAGTTACTGAAAGAATTTAATAGACTTAACAGTGCCAAGCACAGTAAAATAAGTTTTAATTTATTAAGTTATTAATTTACTTATTTTTGAGAAAATACAAGAAAATGTCTTGGCCTGAAAAAAAAAAATCTTTGTAATATGGAGAGAAGAATTCCCATTACAAGAAAGGAAGTCCAATAAAACATTTCATTTCTGATAGATGGAAAGGTACAACAAAGAAAATTTCTATTGAAACAAAGTGGGAAGGACAGTTTCAAGGAAAACCTGCTTATGTAGTCCAATTTCGTAGCACATGGTGATATATTCCAGGGTAGTTGAGAACTGGATTTGAGTGCATTCATCAACTGTTTTCAATAACTATGAATTCCTGGAAACTAGAAAGGAGCCATTGGAATATCTGCCTTTATAAAGGAAAAAGGAAAGGGGTGATTCTCGAGATTAAAGACCAATATAATTATCTTCAAGTTCCAGGAAGATTGGTAGAACAAATTAGCCAGTCAATTTAAATCACCAAGGACACCAGAAGCTTATTAGCTATCCTCCCCCCACCCAATAATGACTTCCTATGGAAATAAGTACATTTGCTTCACATACATGCACGCTTACATTATCTTCAAACAGTGATAGAAAGAGACTAACAAGGGCTTATGGAAGCACTGACAATTATGGAGGAAAGCAAAGAACAATTTCCATATTGCTGTTCTACCTTCCAGATTCTCCTTCTAAATGTTTATTCTAATATTAATTTCCAAATATCTGTCACTAGAGGCAGGAAAGTATGATGGAAATCTCATATAGGCATGGATCAAATGTCACCTAGGCAATTTACTAACTGCAAACCCTTAGGTAAATTTCTTAACAATGCTGTGTTCAGGTTCCCTCAAGTGCAAATGAAGAGAGTAACATCTACTTCATGAAACTAGGCAGGGGTGGGGGGCGGGAGGTAGCCACCAATTAAATTATGTTAATTAACTTGAAATATGAAAAAGTGCTTACTCATGTTGGTCTACTTTCTTACTCCAACTCAGAAAGAAGTCACAGAATTTAGAATTGTAAGAAATTTATTACTGAGAACACGGTTTGGAGAATCAGGCCATGGATATGCTGGGGAGGTGGGGGAACAACTATAATTGAAATCAGGCTATGGCCAAGTAGAACAAGTTTCAAAGGAGGTAGCTCACATGAGGATTAATTAGTTCAGAGGGCAAGGTCCAAAGAAGCCAGGTTTAGGTAGATTCTGAGTCAGAAGACTAACTGTCATTGGGTCAGCAAGAGCTTCAGAGACAAGCAAAAAACAATACCCTCTATCTTCTTGGGCGTGGAATTTCTCCGATAACTTCTAAGAGGCAACTGAAGCTCCTTATTCTCAGTTCCAGGCTCACTTGCTTGTCTTAATTTTCCAGAAGTCTCTGGTGACTAAAACACCTCACTCAGTGGATTTAACACATGTTAAGAGTTGAGAAAACAACATAGGGTTTATTTTTCCTAAAATGAACTTTTCACTCACAAGAGGAAAAAAGTCTACAACATAATAAAAATCTTAGCCCTAAGTTGTTACTTTCTAGTAGTCTCCGTAAGTGTATTTTTGGAATATGGTATATTTTACTTTAGTTTCTGGCTAAAGGTATTCCAAAAAAGATGTAATTTTTTAAATCTTAAAAATAAATAAATAAAATACATTTCTAAAAACTTCACAATAATTTATTGTTCATTTAAAATCTAGCCTCTTGAGGTGTGCTTATATGTTATAGATGTCTTTTTACAGAATCAAACTACAGAAATTCCATCGCTATTAATGCTTTATTTGATACATTTTTGGTAACTGTGTTTTTCCCAAGAAAAGGTGTCCCTAATCATATTTCCACTTTTCTCTCATTATAGTGTGTGCTCTCTCTCTTTCTGTCTAAAAGGCATTGCTGTCATCTCTAAAGTGTTAAACTGCACATGGAGAAAAACCACGATTAAATTTTCCTATTATACACTCATGACAGTCAATGCTTAATATGGGCTGCAATAAACATAGCCTGTAATAAATATTACCAACCTTTCTACTTATGTTTTCATGTTTTGTGCTGTCATTATGGTTACATGTTTGTGCTTAACAAAAGTAGGAAGGGTGGGTGTGGGGAACTGAAGTTAAACTATTAAATTAACTACTTGGCAGAGAAAATGGAAAGCAACAAATTGTTAATTGTACCAAAAACGTATAGGCGATGTTATTGAAAGAAAACAACTCTCATCAACTTAAAACCTGTCTAGTAAATATATAAGGAACTTGAAAGGATAAGCTAGACAGTTCTTGTAGAAAAGGGTAGTAGCTAAAAGCATAGAGATAAGTTAAGAGCATAAATAATAAAAATAGTAAAGAAGTGGAGAATAGAAGAACAAGAACTAGGACGTTAGCAAAGAGAATAGAATGGTGAAAATTGAGGTTAGAAAGAACTGAATATTGCATATTTGAACCAGTGGCAAAAAAAGCAAAAGGTGATTGTTAAAAATAACTAACATGCATATAGTACCTTCTCTAATATGTTCATAACTGCTCCATGCACATCACATGCAGTGACTCCTTTAATCCTTACAGTAGTTTATGAGATAGGTACTATTGTATTCCCATTTTATGAGATAGGTACTATTGTATTCCCATTTTACTATTGTATTTCCCATTTAGACATATTACAGTAACTTTCCCATGATCATAAAACCAGAAAAGGAATTTATAAATTGGATCTAACTGATAGAGGAATAATTTGACATCAATTTTGGCCATGCTTGGCATTCTGGAGATTGTTTAACCAGAGATGTGGCAGCTGAATGTAAACTTTGGAGAGAGATTAAAGCAACGAAAAGGCCATCTCATTGTCATGATGTTGAAACTAGAGGAGAGATAGTAGAGAGGGAAGCGGAAGAGATTTAGCAAGAGGGAGTAAGAAGAGGTGTTAATATAGTGATGGAACCTTAGTAAGAAACTCAGGAAGATGCTTAGAACCCTATGCAGAAGAATCGTACAAAATAAAAGTGCTTGTCAAAAGTTATCAGATAATACTGAGTGGTCAAGGATATTAACTATAAAAAGACCAGTGGATTCTGTAGAGAACTGGGGATGAGAAATAATGATGCAAAGTTGATTACAAGGAGGTTAAAATGAGTGGGTGACAAATTTTCTGTGGATATAGATTGAATGTATGAAGGGTTTTCAAGGGCATGGAAAATACAGAATAGTAGCTAGGAAGACTGGTTGACTTAGGACAGTTTGGAATGGGAGAAACCAGAAGATAATTTAAGGATAAAACCAAAGGAGCTGGTTATTGTGGACCACTGGAAGATAAGAGCTGTAAAGGGGATGACTAAGAGATCGGTGTCAGAAACAATGGGACTCCATCAGGAGAAGAGATCTTGAATTTAATGATAGGAAAAAAAAATATCTTGTGTGGGCTTCCCTAGTGGCGCAGTGGTTGAGAGACCGCCTGCCGATGCAGGGGACACGGGTTCGTGCCCCGGTCCGGGAAGATCCCACATGCCGCGGAGCGGCTGGGCCCGTAGCCATGGCCACTAAGCCTGCGTGTCCGGAGCCTGTGCTCCGCAATGGGAGAGGCCACTGCAGTGAGAGGCCTGCGTACCGCAGGAAAAAAAAAAAAAATCTTGTGGTTGTCGTTTCTCCTCAGATGAACATTGATTCATCTATTTACTGTTATTCACTCTTACAATATTTACAGAGAAACTTCCCTGTATCAGGTAACATGTTTGGCCCAGTAATACACAAGATATAGCCCCTGCAATTAATAATAATGTTAACAAGATTTCAACTGTTTGAGTACTTAACATCTGCCAAACACTTTGCAAAATACACTACGTATATTTTATCTTTTAAAACATTTGTGTGAGGTAGGTTTTATTGTCCTTGTTTTGCAGATTAAAAACCTGAACTCAAAGCCTCTAAGTGAGGAGAGACGATATAGGAGGTAGAGCAAGTGTGGGGCAGGATAAAAGAGTTTGATTTAGGACATACTGAGTGTGACATATTATCTCTCTATAGAATAGTGTAGATTTCTATTGGACAACTTAACATACTAAGCTGGAGCTCAACAGAAAGCTCTATGTTGGCGAGAGAAAGTGAAAAGTAATCCATATAGAGATTCTCACTGAAACTACTAAACCAGACATGATCCATCCAGAAGTCAAAAGAGAAGAAGGACAAGAATATAAACTTGAAAATATGAAGTGGATCAGAAGGCAACAAGGAAGACTAAGAGAGATGCTAGAGAGGTTGGAAGGAAAAAAAAAAGTGTTTGTTTGCTTGTTTTTTCACATAACACAAGTGTAGTATACTCAGGAATATTCAAGAATGTCACTGAGAGATCAGCTAAAACAAAACTTCCCAAACTTACGTAATATATACATCAACTCTCAGTATAGCAAATGCCAGGGAAAAAAAACCTTCCTGGATCATCAACTGATCAAGCCGACAATTAATAATAAAGAATGTTGTGTTATATATAAAAATACAATCAAAACCAAGTGTTCAAGAAACGTTTGTCTTACAACAGGACTTGTTAGTCAATAACCAAAGAGCAACCTGAAACATGTGTTCATACTTAGAAAATTTTGACAAGTATTGTAAGATAAGTACCATGAAATATAGGACCAGAGGAGTCCTTGATGACTTTGATGAGAGAGTTAATTTTGTGGAGTGGTGCCTAAGTCTGTCATGTACCACTGAGTTGAGGGGTGAGTAGAAGGTAAGGATGTTTGCACTGTAAGAGTGCAAAAGAAGAGATGGATGCAGGATTTAAGGAATGAAGGAATTGTTGAAAGAGGGATTTTGCAGGGGGAGGAGGGTTTTATTTTTAAAGGAGAGATAAATAAAAAGATAGATATAATATGATCTTAAATGCAAAGAAAAGAAATCTTTTGTCAAGGAACCTCAGTATTTTCAGGAAAATAAGAGATGAGGTAATCTGCAGATAATGAGATAGGCAGGGTTGGTTTTAAGGGGATTTTGGGGAAAAAAAATCTCTTTCATATAAATTATAATTAGCTCTGAACAAATGGTTCACAAAATACTTGAATAAAATTTAATTGCCCAGTTAGTGTTCCTACAAATTCTAAGTTCTAAATGTAAAATCAACTGCATGTAAGCTTCATATCAATGTGTAGCTCCAAACTAGCAATTGATCATAATATCATCTTTTGGTTACATCTGAATTGTCATATGAATTATCTGATAACAAACTCTTATCATTTATAGTTACAAGTAAAGAGTTAAAGCAATTTCATCTTATGCTTTTACTACAAGGTTTTATATAGACAGTTCACTGATGTTAATTTCTTCAAAGCTATTAATATACTTGATAGCTACATAAGAAAAGGCACATCTGAAATGTATTAAAAAGTTTCCTTTTAGTTATTGCTGTCTGCTACATTTTATTATAACAGTTGTTAAGACAAGGAAGAACCTTTTATCCTTTAATAGCCTACTTTATATTTTATAGCATTGTTTACTAAATGCTTAATATCTATTCTAGCCATAACACAGATGTCCTTTTTGAAATACCAGCTGCTTTTAAACATTATGTACCTGTTTGATAACTGGCAGACAAATTACCAACAATTTTATTCAGGAAAATTGCCCTTCTATATCTTAAATTAGATGAAAGGCATATTTGAGCTTTCTTTGTGAAATGTCACGGTGTCTATACGTTGCTCACTTGGTTTGTGAATTTTAATCAACATTCACCCCAAAATTATAAATTTAGTCAAAACCAATAAAAATGAATAATTACTCATTCACATATAGAAAAGAGAAAATATCTAAGTTAATAAATTGTTTAAGTTTACTCTTATCAATGACTCCACTCCCCCTACCACAAACACACACACACACACACACACACACACACACACACACACAAAAGTCTCATTTATCATTACAATTTCCTTCTCTTCTCATTTGAGAAACTGTCCACAATAAGCTCTCTGTTATGATTCAGGGTAATTAATAACTTTTCTAGTTCAATTATGTATATCTTTGCTCTATTTTTTCCCTAAAATGTTCATTCAATATGCCTAGGAGGAGATTTATATTAATACCATAACTTCTGCTTTACTGACCACATCACTGGTTTTGAATGTATTTTCTAAAGATTTGAAATCCAAAATATTAGTTTGTTCATGTGATTTTTTTGAAATAAATTATTATCTTGTACATTAGGTCATAGGTCAACATACATTCTATGCCTTCATTCATTCATTCATTTGTTCATTCATGAACTCCTGTTGTTTGTAGGACTCTGTGCTAGGTTTAGAGTCAAAGAGGACATGATCTAACACTTACAGTGTTTACCTCATATAGTCAGTTTTATCAACTGTGAACAATGTGATAAAATTGAGTTTCTGGGCTTATAAAGCAAGAACTCAGCGACTGAACTCTTGCTCACCTGTGTGGCCAAATCTGAAAGCTGGTCAACCAATTTCTTGGACATTGGTATTTAATTACCACATCATGTGATATGGACAAATGACCTGAGAAACAGTAAATAGGAAAGCCTTTGGTAGAAAAGCCCAGTAAATCATAAATATTACAATTTGAAAGACAGTTCACATTGAATTTCAGGGCTAGAAATGTTGTTAAGAGACCCAAGTGTTTATCCAGAAAAAAGTAAAAATGAAATCAGTCATCCAAGATCTCAACAGGGACATTTTTCTTTATTCTATAAGACCTCTCAAGTCTTCTCTCTTACAGTGACTACTAAGAGCAACTCTAAATTCAAATAGGTATCACTGTAACTCAGCACAGGTATTCTCTGTTTCCAGGTTTTAGGCCATTACAATAGAACCTTAATTTTGTTTTCATCTTCCATTAGTAAAATAAAAACATCCTCTTAAACATCTTGGAATAGCTTGCCCAAAATAAGTGGTATTTCCTAACCCTTATCCACTAAACCTCTCTATATTATTTTTATTTTCTTTTTTAAAGTTTTCTCCTTCCTTAACCTACAGATATCTGCCTTATGTTAAATTACCTTTTATCAACCAGATTGAATTCTTTTGTCTCTTTTTCCTCTGCCTACTTTCTAAAAATTCATATTCCTTAAATATTTAACTTCAAATTGCTTCTCCCGTAGTACTCATTCTCTTGGCAATGTTATCCCTGTGATTGTAGATTCTGTGTTGGTGATTCATGTAATAATTTGCCTCTCCAATGTCCAAATAGGAGTCTCAAATATTAGTATAATGCTGGGCATTTTCTCTTGAGATGTCCCCTGGAATGTTAATATCCAATCCAGAGTAGTGAATATAGTTGTGGTCTAGGAGCCAGAAATTTAACATCTTTTTATTAGCCGAAGGAACAAGGGCAAGTCACTTATCCTCTTAACCTTTATTTACTCATTAATGAGCTGATAAATTGATACAAAGAACCTTTTCCCTGATCCCATTATCCTTGGCCCAGGAAAAGAGATGAAAGTGCTCAGAAAAAAATGTCAATTACTATTTAAAATTTTTCCAAAATAAATCCTATTATCTTATAACACAAACTCTCTCCTGCTTCGTTACTTTTTAAAAAATTATTCCTTTTCCTTTGTTCCCCACAGATAATAACTTGTTAAATTCTTCCAATTCATTCCCATATTATCAACTTCCTCCTTTCCATTATGTTCCCAGTCTATGCCACATCCTCATTTTCTTTGACTTGAACAATCATCTATTAAGTTGCCTCTCAGCCTCTAGACTTTCCCCACTCTCTTTTGTTCAAAGGCCAACTACAATTTTCATGTGCTTAAAGCACAATTATGATCATGTAATTTCACCATCCAAAAAAATTCAGTAGTTCTCCATTGCCTAGGAAGTTAAGTATCTCTTCTTGGCATGGCATTTAAGACCTATGATAAGAATGTTCCTGCACTCATCCTCTCCAGGCTTATTTTCCTCTACTCGACGTCAAAGCTTTTATTTTCCAGTGGAGCTGGCATGGGGGGTGGGGGTGGGGTTCACCTTCTAGCTCTTTTCTCATGTCTTTCACCATGGCTCCCACAATTCATTGTATCCTTATCTATCTATAGTCAGTCCCTATTGCAGCTGTAAGTATTCTATCAATCCTTTCTTCATGTCCCTGGAGTAGAAATCATGCTATGAAAGAGCAGCCATTAATGTACTGGAACAGTTGTCTAGGTACTACAGGTGCATTCTATACTTTAATCCAGGGTAAATGAGGTATTATTACCCCAATTTACAGATGAGAATACTGACGGTCAACAAAATTACATAACTTGCTCACTCAGCTACAACCTAAAAGTAAAGATTTTAATCCAGCTGTGTTAGGCTTCAAAGCTCATGTTCTTTCCTTTATAGCAGTTGTTTTCAAACTGTTTAATAGATTTGAAAGTACCCGGAGGTAGTTTAAGATACACAAAGGAATAGGAAGAAGTAAAATATGCAGGTTGTAAGCCTCACTACCTTGGCTCCAAAGAGCTTTTTTCATAAGAAAAGAAGGATAAATGAAGAAAATATATTTGCAGAAACAATTTTTGAAAAACATCTGAACCTCTTTTGTACGACCTACCATGTATTTTGCAAACACTTTTGTCTTATGGCTCTTGATATTTTCAAATTCTTTTTTATAGTAATTGCTAGCCACATGTCTATTTATTAGATTGGAAACTATTTGAAAGTAATTAACAGTGTCTTACTCATTTTGTGTTGTTCATAATGTTGGCAACTCAAATATTTGTTAAATGAATACATGAATCTACCTTTGTATGTGAGTATCTAATTTTACACAAAGGGGTTATGTTAACTCAATATCATCACCCTTCACTCTTCACATGTAGTTCTGTAGGTTGCTTCTCCACAATAATTTATAAGTCAATCATAAAATGTTGTCTTGCTGCTGAAAATAGAATGCAAAATACACACTTTTATATGAAGTTAATGAAATTCAACTGTGAACTACTCAATATCTCTAGGAAAGAAATTCATTGGATTATAACTTGGCAGCTAGATGTTAACTTTTCAAAATGGATTGTGAGTTATTTGCTCAAAGAACAGAGGTATCAGAATTTTCTAAAGTTAGATAGGATGATCTGTATCCCAGGTTTTTTGAACATCTGGGCAATAATATGATGATGATATGGATATTTACTGAGCTGCTTTGGTATGCTCCTGAAAGAACAAGTCAACCTTCATTTTCTTGTATATTCCTAAAGCCTAGCCTAGTATTCAGTTCATGTAGACTTTCCCATTGATGTTTTTGAAACTGACTACTCATATTCTTATAAAGAGCAGTAATTTAAAAATTGAAAAACAAAACCAAAATTAAAAGCTATATAGTAAAAACTATTTAAAAATCATTTTTAAAGAACTATGTTTCTATTGTACATTTAATATGCTAATATCATTCAAAGATAAATTTTATCCTCAAGATATTCCCATAAACATGATGAGTCATTTCAATATGCTATGCCTCATGGAGCATTTTAAATAAACTTGAAAATCAATTATAAGGAAATAGATGTTTTGTTGCTGGTGGCAACACTCAAAAAGAAATCATATTTCCTATGACAATACAGATCTAATTAAGAGCACCTATGCATTGAAAAGGTGTGTCCTAAAATGATTTATGATAAACACACAGAAAAGATGGATGAAATATTATCATATCCTCTCTACTGTGGGTGTTAAGTTTTTTTCCCCCCTCATTTTACCTTGGATTATAAATAACATTACATCACGGGGATATATTCTTGCATTCTGCTATGTGATATACATTGCTGGGAATACACTTTAAACTCAACAGAAAGAAGTATAGTGTGTATAATTATTTCTGTGTTATTCAAAAATATCTAAGAGAATAAACTAATGCTTTAGAAAGAAGAGTGAAATCTGAGGAGCAAGATGAGTGAACTACACTGAACAATTAAATTGAAAATTTTCTTAACACATTTAGAAATGAATGATCAATCCTTTTATTTATTATTAATTCACTCTTTTTTTCAGAGCAGCGTCAGAATTCTATTTTTTCTTCCGGTTTGTTGTTTTGAGTATTACAAATCTAATATTCTGTTGAGAAGAGTCAATCAGAGGCCGTTTTCTCCTCTTGCAAGATATTCTCATTGTTTACAAGTTGTAAGACAAGGTCCTCACTTAACCAAGTTAACCATAAAAATGCACATATTTGGACTAGTGTTTATGATTTTAATATCCTGATTTCATATCAACACAAATTTATGGAGCATCTATTTTTTTCCAATCACTAAGGATATAATAAATCACTGAGAATATGTAATCTAGTGGCAGAATCTGGTAGACCAAGAGGAATCACAGCAACACACAGTGGCGAAGTGCTCTAATTCTCTCTTTTACCCAATGCTGTGAGCACACAGAAGATGAGGACAGAAGAGGTATATCAGAGAAACTGACACCTTCAGGAGGTTTTGAAGCGTAAGTAGAAATGTTGCAGATGACAAGGCAGGGAAAAGACATACCCAATTGCATAATATAACAAAGCATGGAATGGCCAATAAAATGCCAATGAAATATGTCTGTAAGAGAGTGATAGTAGCTGAGGTTGTGGAAGACCTTAATTTCTATAGGACTTTACTGTTTACACCATGGTTTCTATTGTTCGCACAAACAAAACCATGAGACAGTAGTACAGGTATGATTATCTCTAATTTATCAAGTGCAGTGAAAAGCAGGACTTAACCTAAAGTCATACAGCAAACAAACAATAAAATTGTGGCTAAAACCTCAGGTGTCCTTACTCTCAGTATGGCTTTCTTTCTACAACAAAGTTCTGCTCTAGTTCTCATTCTTACATGTTTTAAATTCAGACACAAAAATACAATGTAATAAAAGGCAAGGAAATTCTGGAATCAGGCAGACCTGGATTTGAATCACAGACTTGTTCTTGTTGAAAGACTTTGAATGTATTATTTAACTTCTTGGAAACTGTTTCTAATCTTATAAAACAGCACATCCACCTCTACATAATAAATATCCAATTAATGGTAGCTATTGTTATTTGATTATCACTATCAGTATTATTTTATTTTACATGACATACACATATCTTTCAAAACTAATCATTATCTCTTTTGGGTTGCTAAGAAATAATTTCAAACTTCTTTCATGCCACATTATATTGCATTTATCTGTTTATATTATCTTGTCTCCTTTATTATTAGACTTTAAAGTCCTTATGAATAAGTATACATTTATTTCTGTACTCCTGATGTTTAGTTCCACAGTTATTGCAAGGTTGAGATAAAATAAATGAGAGAAATAAACAAAATCTTGTCATGTAACAATTGTGCAATATAAATCATATTTGTTACTTTTATGTTTTAATTTAGATGATAAATTACTTTATGAACTTAAAATCTAACATCTACTTGCCCTTCCCCAAATAAGCAAGTTAGTTTACTATATTCCCCATCATTATCCCAAAATCTGCCCATAAAAATGAAGGAAGTGTTTATCAGATAAAGACTGAAAGGAAGATAAAGTACAATCATTTGTATAAATATCTTAAAAATAAATATAACCTGAACTTTAGGTGACTATGAGCCTGGAATAATTTTTTTTTAAGTTCCTAGGAAATAGTTTTTTCATAGGCTTATAACAAAAGATTACTTTCAAGAAATGATTTTGCCAAATAAAGATGCTTGTTTAATCTCCTAGTGGAGGCTAATAATCTAGACCAATGTTAAGAAAACTGACACTAATAGAGGATCATTCATTTTTATACTGACTCCTAAATTTGTAGTCAATTTTGCAAGATCTCTGAAGCAATCCCAAATATGCTTGGTGGCAGAAATATCTGCAGAAGTGCTTAACATGATCCAAGCTTTTGCTGGCATCTAATATAGCCAAGTTTTGTTTGTGTTATTACAGATATGTCATTACAGAACATGCAGAATTGTAGAGTCAATGTATTAATATCAAAACAATATATAATTGATCCCAATGACTAATAATGTCCTAATTTAAGTAGACCTCTGGTCTAAGATAATTTTCCTGTAGATGTGTTAAGCTCTATAATGTTCTATAAAGTATCTTTTGGAAAGAATGTAATTTTCCTTTATTTCAACTACAGTTCACTATGAAAATTCTAATGTTTAACCCAGCAGTATAAATTCAAATTAATGATGTTCTAAGCCAGGATAAGTAAAAAATAATAAAGTTCAGAGTATGAATATGCATTGAGGTGATAAAATTAGAGACATGGTCTGTCCTGTGTTAAGTGAAAAGTAGGTCAGAATTTATATAGTAAGGTTTAGACCTGTTAAAGGGGCCAATCTAACATGATAGGGTCAATGAAATAAGACAATGAAATAAGGGCATTGCTCCCCAAAGGCTGCAACTCACTTAAGACATTTGGGAAAAAGAAGATCCTAAGGTGAACAGTGTCCCATTTACATACTAATGTGATTTAGTTTATCGAACTGTGAATTTTACACTGGCAAGCTGCAAGTAGAGTTTTGGGCTGGTAAGGAAAATTAAGGCAAATTTCAATTAAAATAGAAGCATGGATAAGAGAGGAATAAAATATGGGGTATGCCTATGAATTTACCCCTTTGGGTCACCCAAGATTTAGTGGGAAGAAAACGGAAGGAAAGAATTAAATCAGACCTTGAATTCTTCATAATTGTCCTTAATACAGATTTCTATCTTAATGAAACTTTGAGGTGAGGGCTGAAATTAAGGAAGAGTTGGTAGTTCTAAAACCTGACAGCTTCTAGATAGAGTGTCATTTAAAAGCGGGAGATAGACCATTAGAAGAATTGTAATCCTGGAAGAGAGTTACTACATTTCTTTCAGAAGTAAAGCAGAAATGCAAGGAATTCTCTCAAAGATATTGGACAAGAGCTAAAAATCCATCCAGGATAATTGTCTTTTTGAGTTATGGGTTTTCCTCTGATGATGTAAGAGACTTGGCCACAGGATGAATATTACCTCTCATAGGATAGTATATATAAACCTAGATATGCTAACTATTTTTAAACATATGTTGAGACTTGAAAGAGAAATTTTTTTTAATTAGTATCTGCCAATACTGTTTGAAAGCATGTAGCATGTTGAGTTTTTGAGATTTTGCTTCTTTTTTCCCTTTTACACTATTTGCCATAGCCTGGTTTCCTTGCACACAAACTAGGAAAAGGGGACTGAGAATAAAATAAAGAACAAAAAGTCAACACCCTGCAGATCTCAATCGGAGGAATCACTTTCTTGGTTTTTGCCAAAAATTTTCCATTTCCTTGAAGAATAGTCTCAGTTATGCAGGAATCTGAAGAGCAGCCTATATATGAACTTTCCATCAATGTGACTAAAAAAGTAACAAAACATCAAGTTCATTTTATGTTTTGGGTCTGCACACTTTTATGGATACTTTCTGTAAAAAATGAGCCAAAACAAAAAAGAAAACCAAAACCTGAATTCTTAAGTAAGGGCTGGGAATATGACTGAGTCCTATAGTTATTTTAAAATGAACCATCTAGGTTATATTTATTATGTAACCATTTTTAGTACAGAAAATGAGAAGACTCTGGCATTCCCTAAGTGTGTGTGTGTGTGTGTGTGTGTGTGTGTGTGTATACACATATTTATGTGGAAAAAGTTAAAAATGGCTATTTTGAGTATTTGTAAAGGTATCACCTTTTACTTAAGTCGTAGAACTATGTCATTTATATTTTCTGACAAAAGTAAGGTTATAATGATGAAAAGGACAACATAATCGAAAACTGCAAAAAGTTTAAGCTTTTCTGCCAATACAGAAAACTGTCTAGTTTTTCAGACCTTGATACATTCTCAAAAAGTCCCCTAAATTTTCAGTTGTCACAAGAAAGTTCCAGAGAGAGAATATTCAATTTTTAGGCCTATTAAGATTCATCTGATATTTCAAATGAGAATTCGAAGATACATCTTAACCTGAATGGAATCTCTCTTTGGTCCAAATAAAGGTGTTTTCCACAGACATTTTTGTAAATATATAAGAAGTGATGGGATAATGTCAAAAAATAATATTAGAGACTACTTGAGCCATGTCTACACAATGAATTTATACTTTATTTTAAGCTAGGATACATCACTGTACCCTATGATAGGAAGAAATATATTGCTAATTAAATAACAAAGATTTTCATAGAGGAATTAAAGTGGATGAATGTAAGAAATAGTTTTCCAGGGTATACATACCATGATTTTTCCTAAAGTCAACTGCAATTTAACACACAGAAAAAAATGCTTTCTCTAATAGTGCTTGCTATGTATTTTATGATCAATTAAAAAATATTTTACAACTTTTCTTTCAGAAATCAAAAGACAATTTTGAGTTGTCATGTAGTTCATTGGCAAAACATATCTAGAATAGGAACAGGGAATAATATCTATTTGATCAAATCATAAGAATCTGAGGACACAAAGGATATCTTTTCTAGGTTGTGTTTTACTTATGTTATTATAAAATTGTTCTCTTTATAAGTTACTCCAAACTGAAGACTTATTTAGGTCTAAGTTTGCAAAACAATTTCTCTTCAGTTTGTTCAGAGTGGTATGAACCCACATTAACTTGAGAGGACAGAAATGGGCCTGCAGGTCAGCTGAAAGCAATCAGCACTAATGTTTAATATATAGCCATTAGAAAATAATTACTGTACCTTTCTTTTGGATTAATTTTCCTCTGAAAAAAACTGTAACCTGTTTTTCTATCTAAATATTCTCATTTCAACTTTGTCTCTTCAAAAGACATGGATGAAAGTTTTAAAATAAATCCTTTTGTTACATTTAAATTTATTTAAATCCCTAATTGCATCCTTAGTAATTTCTGTTTTCTTTATTATAAAAAAGAACAATTTTAGGGAACTGTGCTATTTTATCTTGATTATATAGCAAAGACATATTAATCATCATTAAATATGAATAAAACATAATGAGTCCCCTAAGTGTTAACATTATCATAAAATGCCAGAGACTGAATTCAGAAGGTTAAGATTTTTAGAAATTATTTTCAGAGGCAATAAAAGAGTAAATTTACGTTTTCCACCTCTCCCCACAAACTCCAGGCTGATGAGAATGATAATTTGGTGGGCTGTGACTAACAAAACTTGTGCTAGCTTTTATTCTTCAGGGAAAGAAGTGGGAGTTACAATGGCATAATACTGTACTATCATTTAATTATATTTTCTTCCTCTTTCACCAGAAATTTTTCCTTATCTGTCATTAACCTCTAATTCAAAATAATTTTTGAAGTAAAATAAGGAAATGTGTACATAATTTTCTCTTACTCATGTATTATCTAGAAACCTTTCAAATGATAGATTGCTACACAGAAAAGAATTCAAACAGGTTATCTCATACAAGGTGCTAATTAGTAATTAAATATAAAAAATACAGGTATATATAAGTAGATATTTGCACAAATATGTAAGTTATAGCTTCATAACATGTTTTATATATTATTTCTCTCTACTTATTTCTTCCATCTCAATATGATATAAATTTTGACCTATTATAAAGTGATAGAACTTAAGAAGTAATGTCTACCTATAGAGTGACATGAGTTAGTTACACATTAAGAAAATTTCAAGGTAATTGTAAAAGGATTATTTTCACTTAGACAATACAATTATTAACTTTTCTTAAAGATTGTAATTCACTGTGCTTGAAACAGCTATAAGAGGCTGAAGGGACATGAGTAGGAATTAAGTCAAGCATATTGAACAAGATGGCTCCCAGGATCTTTCCCATCTGTTATTCTATTACAATATGCATTTCACTTCACTCTTTAATAAAGATACTATACAGTACTAAACATACTATATATGATATATATTTATTTAATTATATTATAAGACATTGTCAATGACATTGTCATTATATTCTAGGATTACTGAATTAGTGCCAGAGAAAATAATTTGTAGTACTCTTTTTACATTATCTTTTACTGATTGTTACTCAATAGATTAATTTTCAAAAATAGGTTTAGTCATATGTAAAAAAAAAAAATCCTTATTTGTAGGGCATAATTTGACATATATCTATCAGATCAACTCTATTTTTGCTATAATTCAGCTTATGTATATTGTTAATATTATTTGACCTGTCAAGGATTGCAATTCCTTGTATGTTTCTATAACAGGCAATATTACATACGTGGTTTCTAGATAATTATCTTTGTAATTCATACTACTATCAATTTGAAGTGACCATCTTTATTTTATTTATTGTTGTTACATGAATTCAAATCAAAGGGTTGAAAAGGTTAAATAGAGCAGAGGTTAATGAGAAATTTTCCAGGTAGTCTAAGAAGGAGGAGCAAGTCTCAAGCAATTTTTACCAAGACGACCAACAAGCCATCACTTAGGGCACAACTTGAATATAAAATATAAGTGAGAAAATATAAAATTCAAAAGTAATATAAACAAATCCAATTAAGAACTTGTCACAGAATCCTCATGTGACAATAAAAAAATAAGTTTCTGAACAGCTCTTGAAAAAAAAATTAGCTCTTATGTTGTGAAAAAGAAGCACCATCTTTTGTAATTAAATAGCTGCATTGTTAACTACTTCATATGAGGAAAATGCCAAAGTAGACCAAACTTTATCAAAATAAGTCATATAAACACAGTTTGGAGTTTTAACAAAATACCATTTAAATTTTCCCATTTAAAAATACAATTAACAACCTACCAGAAGTAAAGAGGTCGGGAGCTCCAAAAATACAATTAACTTCTTATGTCAAAGAAAAAACTAATAAGAAAACTAAATAAATAAATAAATTTGCCAAAGCTTTCAAAACAGATTTTCTGCCTTTAAAGTTCTGAGATAATTGAATATCAGGTTCTAGAGAAACAAATGTTTTCTACTATCCATGTGCACAGGTAATGTCATTACTGCAGTGAATGTCTACTGCAGGCACACCATTTTCCTTTTGATTATTCAAATACTGGGAAGAAAACAAATAATATAGCACCAAGTCTGCTTGTCTTAAACTGTTAGGATTCAAGCTTTTAGCCTTTAATATGCAATAAATACCATTACATGTATATCTTCAGTGAGTCATTACTGACAAATACTCTGTATTGCCATACTAATTGTTCTTTTTCTCATATACAAGAGAACACTTGGGGAAAATAAAGAACATTTCATTTCAAATGCATTTATGTCTTGAGAAGATACTTGTTAATTTAACATTGGTAGGTGATACTCCATATAATTGAAAACTGAAAAAAAAAGATTAAAATGCCTTTTCAAAGCATAAGCCTCATAAATTTGTGAAAAGATAACCTTATTAGTCAAATTACATGAAATTCATCTGGGTCAATTTAGAACCAAATTGTCCTTGAACTAGAAAAAACATTAAAATGAACTTCTTTGCCTTTTAATTATTATGCATCAAGATTGCAAATTAAAATTTAGCTCTTTAAATCCTCTTGGCTGACTAAGGAGTTTTGAAATTGTCATTTTAGTTTGCACAGATTACACATTGCCTTCTTCCACCTCACCCAAGCATTGGATTAAGCATCACATAAGATTAGTATTTTTTGTTTGAAAATTCCATTTTTACAGAGAGAATGTAATGATGAGAGTTCCAGTTCATTTTTCAAAATTACACAATATAGTAGAATGATTCTACAATGATTGATAATTTTTCACAGTTTGTAATCAGATAGGTATGATGTTCAAATGTTCTGCATAAATGAACTAAAGATTTAGTGTCCTGCTTTTCTTCTGAGTGGATATGTAACTGAATGGAAAAATAACACCTAGTTTGTTTTGCTTCTGATATGAATTTGAAAAACAGCTGCCCATCTCTTTCATTCCCAGTCTACAAAGTAAGATTTAACTTGACTAGGAAAGATATTGATTTTTATATATTGGCATACTGCCCTTTGGAATACCCTCAATCTGGGAAAACAAAATTGATTCTCAAATCCAAAATTATCTTACACATGATGTTTTAGAGTACCATGGTTATCTGGAATTTCATGATATGATGAACCTGGGACTCCCATGTTACAAACCATGTGGCCATGTCAGCAAGATCCGTTTCTGACTCCCTGAGCTACAGCTCACATTTTCTTCTTAGCTCTGTCTTGGCCTGAGATTAATCTGCAGGGGATGTTCACTAGAAAGAGCAAGACATTATTCACCTAAAATTTAAGATAAAAATGTCTTTTTTTGCAGTTTGGTGTAAAAACGTCATGGTCTCTCATTATTTTTCCCACACTTGTTGAACAGGACTTGAAAATTCAAAGTCTTAGAGGAGTCAAAAATTCTTTGTAGTAATTCAAACATTCCCTTGGGCTAGATAGTATTACACTCTTTAGGAGTATGTAAGCTGGAGAGGTTCAAATCAACAGCCAAAGTTGATAATCTGCTAAATTCTCTTTTATTTGCTCTTTCAGGAAAGTCCAAATATTTTCCAAGTGCCATTTGCTTGGCAAAAGAAAAGTGTGGACTAGGCAATAAGAGTTAAATCTCGTATTTCACAGCCTGATGCAATAGAACAAGCTCCATGACTATATTTCTTTCTCTCTTTGGCTGCTAGAAGGCTCAGTTTAAGTTTTCGTTCCATGACTAACCAGTGTGTAGAAACTTAGAAAATGTAAAGAGCAGCCTATTAACGTTACCCCCAGTGTCACTTTATTCTTCCCTTCCTTCTTTTCCCTACCCAAGTATATCCTCACTTGTTACTACTTTTTATCACTAGTATAATTATTACTATTCTTTGTACTATATGTATTTTGTTAAGCTTTTAAATATAGGCAGAGTTTAAATAAAAACTATTACATTGCTGGAATCTGGGATGTAGTGAAGCTCAGCCTGTCCCTCTGCTGCTACTAGGATACAAAGATTTAGGGGATATAGAGTGCAGCAGGATGACAGGGTGACTAGAGCCAAGAGGTCTGTTCATATTCTCAAATTAGTAAGACTCACTGTTGTAGAAAGGTACCAACAAAGGAGTTTTAAAGCAGAATGGTCCTCAAAACATTCCACTCATAATTTCAACAAGGTCTAGGTAAGCTCCAGGTAGAGGTCACCTGAACCTCTGTAGCAAATCCTCACTTGTGACATCTGGCAGCTTATTCCTAATTGGAAAAGAAAATTCAAGACTAAAGATACACCTGCCTTCATGGTTCCAAAGTCTCATCCTATTCTCATCCATTACTCTCTAAAATAGGAATCAAACAGGTCAAGTGCTGCTCCACAACTTCATCAGGTCAGGCAGAGTTTCCACGTTGGTGGGAAGGGATCACCCATGGAATGGGATGAGGTACGTACTTCTAAACTCAGACCCTCTCCCCTGATTCCTGCCAACACGCTGACAATTCCATTATCAGAGATGAACTTTTTTGTGTCAATGCACTAAGTTTTGTGATAGACCTCTTTGGGGGACACATTTTGACAGGGCAACATCCCACGTTAATCCCTTATATTAGCTGACCAGAGAGTATTGCTTTCAAAAATTTGCAAAAGTTGGATATTGAAGTAATTCCTGGGAGATTACATGATTTGGTACTGAGCCAAACATTAATCACAAGTTATTAAAAGCAAAAGCTTTTTTTGTACTGAAGCTACAAGTAGAAACCACTTATGACTGTCCCCAAAGTCCTATTCCTATGAATACACCAGGCAGTGTCCTGATTGTGGTGCTGTGGGAATGGATGACAATAGATGGAACAAGAAATGATTCCTCCTTTTTTTAAGAGTTAGCAAGAAGGAGGAAGAAGAATGTTCCTGGAAGAGGAAAGTATGCAGCTTAGGCATGAGAGGGGCTTTTGCAAGAAACTGAAAGTCCTTCTGTATCTCAATGGCCAGGAAAGGTGGTCTGGCTTGGTCAGTAGAGGTCATTCATGTGGGGTAGAAAATGCTCAGATAGGGAGTTGTGACTTGTGTCAGCCCAAGGGTGATGGTGAGATATTGATGGGTTTTGCTTAAATTTACATTTTATGAAGATGTCTCTAAATGCTGTGTGGAGAATGAGAGAGAAGAAATAAAATTGGAATCAGGAAAAAAAGTTAAGTGGCTACTGCACAAATAGCCAACAGCAAGGATAATTTTTCCTCTATATTATTATTTTGTTAAGAATTAGTCTAGGCCTATTTTATGAATATGATAAAATTAACCTGAAGATTTAACTCCAGGCAAATGTTAGATAAAGTTTTAAGTCTCGATGAAGCACAGCATTCATCTTGCATCCCATGCTCTCTGTACATTGGATTATGGCATAGTGTCATGGTTTGGTTTCCTAACCGTGAGCTGAAGTGTCCCATGGCACCACAATGACCTCGCAAGAGCACTGTGGAATATTTTAAATTTGTCAGGGAGCCAGAGCAATATCTGTTGAACACCACATGAACTACTATCTGGTGACAGTTCAGGGTTTCGATATTAGTACCAAATTCTTTCCTATGGTGCCATTACTTTGTGAATCTGGGGTTTCAGTATTTGCCGTGATATAAAGCAAGTACCATGTAGATATCAATGTATAAGTCATATGCCGCTTCTTCTGGAATGTTATTTATTTTGACATTAAAAAATAAAGATATAAAGGAACTTTCTGGTTTTGTTTGTTTTTGTTTTGTTCTTTTTTTGCAAGATCATTCTCCTCCATCAATCTATCATTCACTATCTTCCTTTCTCAGTAGCGCAGTTATAAGAGAATTTGGATATGCCTTACCAGTCTTTTTTTTCTTCCAATTTTACTGCGATATAATTGACAGGCAACACTATATAAGTTTAAAGTGTACTGAATAATAATTTGACTTATGTACATGATGAAATGAGACCAACAATAAGTTTAGTGAACATCTATTTCATACAGATATAACATTAAAGAAATAGAAAAAATATATAATTTTTCCTTGTGATAAGAATTCAGATTTACTCTCTTAACAAGTTTTATATATAATGTATAACAGTGTTAATTATATTTATCATGTTATACATCACATCCCTAGGACTTATTTATTTTACAACTGGAACTTTGTACTTTTTGACCATCTTCATCCTATTCTCCCTCCACCTCAACCCTGCCTCTGGTTACAACAAATCTGATCTTTTTCTATGAGTTTGATTCTTGCTAGAGCAAAGGACACATGGTCTCCATCTGGCTCACAGACTTATTTTATTTTGAATCCACAGACTCAAAATATATATGAAAGTGTATTTAACCATTAAAATCCTATATTGTAATATTATGGACTGCCTTTTTAAATCAGATAACCTGATAACAACTTGACTTATAGTTCTCCTGCATAGCAATAATCAGCAGAAAACACAGGGCTGCTCCCTTTTAAAGAAAGCTTTTCTCCTCACTCTGGCACAGTACATACTAATTTACTTTACCTGACTGATACTAGTAGTTTACTGGAGTTTGTCCCTAATTTAATGTGACAAAGAGTTTTAAATTAGGGATTCATTGTTTAAGTATGAAGTTTTAGTGTGTTTATGCCATGTATCTGTGAGTGATGCAGAGAGTGGAGGTATTTCTACAGCTACTAATACTAGTATTATTAATAGATAAGATGTTTTGAAATTATTACATATTAACAGGCATTATTCTAAACACCTTATATGTATTATCTCAGTATACTCACAGCAATATTATAGTCACAAAAATTCTACAAGGTAGTGTTCTCACTTTTTAATTACAGATGTGTCGAGAACTGTGAATGTTCTCAGATTTTATCCTGTTTGCAAGCTAACAAGTTAACCTGCCACAGCCTCATAGATGATGGCAGAAGACAGAAGACTCTTGGATTAGAGACAAAGGAATGTCTTGCCATTCAGCAGCTCACATGCACTGCAGTTTGCATTGATTTCCCTTCCACTCCAAGTGCCATGGCTACAATGAGGAGTGGACTAGCAGATGCTGCTGCATAGTATGTTTTTATCAGCTGAGGTTAGAGATCCCTGGTCTTTTGTAATGGACTGCAAGAAGGCTGCCCCACATTTGTCATTTGCCCTGGGGGGAGACATCATCTTTACTGAGCTGGCCAATAAACCTGCAGTCTGCCAAGAGGGAGATACTGTCTCTATCTTCTAAAGCTGTTTGCTAAACAAACAATCTTTTTGTTTTTTGTTTTTTTTCTGGTACACGGGCCTCTCACTGCTGTGGCCTCTCCTGTTGTGGAGCACAGGCTCCGGATGCACAGGCTCAGCAGCCATGGCTCACGGGCCCAGTCGCTCCATGGCATGTGGGATCTTCCCGGACCGGGGCACGAACCCGTGTCCCCTGCATTGGCAGGCGGACTCTCAACCACTGCGCCACCAGGGAAGCCCTAAACAAACATTCTTTAAATGGAAGGATTGTCTTTTTATAGTGGTCTGAGATAGGAGAGATAAAGAAAGAATAATATATTGCTTTAAACCTTTTGTTTTCAAATAACATTTCAATTTTCTTACACTAAATGATAACATCATAAATTTGATGACAAATAATAACTAGAAACCTGCTGTAGGTAGCAGATGAAGGGAAGAACAAGGCACCTGTAAAATTTAATGGAAACCTAATCTCTGAGACTAAAATAATAAAACATTGAAACACAATTTTAAAACATCCCATATATGAACCAACTGGTAGTTTCTAAATCTTTCTGCTCCAGAGAGCTTTAAAAATCATAGTTTCTATGAGTCAACCTTAAATCTATGTATCAGAATATTTAGGGGTAGTATTAAAAATAAAGTTAAACAAATTTAATTTTAGAAAGTTCCCCAGGGGAATCTGATGTGTAGTCTTAAGAGAACCTGGAGATCATGCAGCTCTGAAGATGATCTCCAAGTAGGTGAGTGAGGTTGAATCAAGGTGACTTGTGTGTCACCTCCAGGAGGCACAGTGGAAGAATGATGGTACTAAAGAAAGCATAGAACTAATACAGCTCTCTACTCTGTGAAAATAGTGTGTTAACAAATAGTGCACTGTCAAAATGACATCAATGTAAGGGGATCTCAAAGAACAGACTCTTCTATGTTAATTCAGAAGTGAAACAATGAGTAACATGAATTCTTGGGGACTCAAGCGTTTGCTCATTCAAAAGGTATAAGTTGTGGAAGCAGCTCACCAGGCAAATACAGGCTGATTAAATTTACCCCTTATGTTTATATATCTTCTTACTTTGTACCTATGCTCATGTGATTAATAACTAATTATCCCAGGTACTTTACCATTAATAAGAAAGTGTCCTGGATTGAATAGGTAATCCAAGGTCCATCAATATTTTAGATTCTTTCTTTCCTTCTTGGCTCATGCTGCCATCCACTCATAGCTGTTCCTAACGCACTGATAAATCTTCCAATTTTCTTGAACAATTTTTCTATCAAGTTCACAATTTACTTTTCCAACCTAAATCCTATAATGATCCTTGGAAATTCCAATATCCAACTGAAACAGACATTCATACATCTACAACTATATACCAATGGCTTGCAAATTCATAGCTCCAGACTTGTATATCCTAGTATTAAATATTAAATTCTAGTCTAACCGTTATCTCATTGCTTTAAAACCTTTCTCATCCTCATCTCATAGCAGCTGGGCAAACCATTCATATGGCCACACTCTGGATCACCTAGATGTTTTCCATCTCAGAATTTTTAATTCTAATATCCTTTATTTGCCAACAAACTCTTAATTTTCGAGATATTTATTATACTCTTTTCTTCTCTCTCTCTACTTCTCTTATTAAATTCATCTGTTTGTCCAGTCCATTATTCTACTTTTTATTAAGAACCATCACTCCTTAGAATCCTTGATCTTTTGCTTTCACTACACTTGTCTAATCTCAATGCCTTTTCTTCTTCAAGCAAAGCAGCTATACATGCATTTAAAACATGGCCTATTCAGAAACCTGAAAATAATCAGAAAACATTGTAATTCTGAACTAATATAAGTTCATGGAATCCCATCTCAGTTGAAGACTGAATTTTCTGTTCATTATATACTTTCTACATGATCCCAAGCTTGGCTTTAACCAATTCTATATGTCCAATAAGTATTCTTAGCTCCAAATCTGTATAGTCAATCATCTAGTCAATATTATGTCTCTACCTGGAGATATCAAATACACAACAAGCTCAGTATGTTCAAAAAAAGTTCATAATTCTACTTCTACCACCAATGTTTCTTATCTCCGTGAATAGCACCACCATCTATTAATTTTGTTAAGCTAGAAACTTGTATAAGTTTGGTAAGCTAGCTTGTGATATCCTGTTCTTTAGTCCATAGAACCAAAGAATTAGAAAAACTGTAGATTTACATGTTAAATTATTCCACCTTTCTGTAAGTAGTTCTAACACCCTAGTCTAAACCATTATCATCTCTCACAAGAATTGTTTCAATAGCTCCTTAACCTTTCTCCCACCATCCTCTCTTGCCTATCTCTTATACATTTGTTCCCCTACAGCTAGAAATATACATTAAGTGCAAATCTGATTATAGTATTATTTTGCTTAAAACTAGTTAGGGTTTCCTTTTCCTTCCCTCTTTCCCTCCCTCCCTTCCTTCTCTATTTCTTTCTTCTTCAGTTACTCTTAGGATACTAGCTCAAATCATAAAAATAAGTTTAAGGTTCTGCAGGATCTAACCCAACTAACTACCACATACTTTCATACCATTCTTCGGACAACCTGCATTCCAGTCTCAGTGGTGCCCTCTCTGGATTTTTGAATGGCCACCTTCTTTTTCACTTCAGGACTTGTATATTTGCTATTTCCTGTTCCTGAAATGTTCTTCCTTCTCCTTAGCTCTTCGTTCCCCAACTTCACATTTTGCACAAATCCTTCATATCTAGCAAATATCACTTCCTGAAGAAGATCCCCTATGATGACCTCTTGGAGCAAACCAGAGAATGCTGTACATCTTTTAAATAGCATTTATGAAGACATTGACAGAGAGTTCCCTGGTGGCCTAGTGGCTAGGATTCTGGGCTTTCACTGCCGTGGCCTGGGTTGAATCCCTGGTCGGGGAACTGAGATTCCACAAGCCGTGTAGCATGGCCAAAAGAAAAAAAAAGACATTGACTATCTACCTTGCTTTTTATTCTGTCCCCAAAGTTTACCATAGTGTCTGATAGAAGTAGATGATAATTATTCGTGGAAGGAATTAAGACATCTTTCCCAGAAATTACAATGTGTTCCTACCCAGCCTCCTTTTTCATTTGTATAGCAACCATTTCAAAACTTCACTACTTTCTTAAAGATTCCTTCTGTGCAAATTTTTTATCTGTCTTGGAAAATTGTCTCTCCTACTTTATAGACAAAACACAGTCCATCAGGTAAGATCTCTCTTAATTTTCCACTTTCCCTGAACACACTTCCCATTGCTGGCAAACTGGTCTCTGCCCATTACTACTATCATCTTCTCTCCTCAGTCTCATTGTACAGAGTGTCTCCATGTGATCAAGGCTAATGCTTACAATAAAATATAATATATATTATATAGTGTATATTATATTATAAAATAATGTTAGATTATATATATATATATATATATATATATAAAATCATGTCATTTTGAATATTTAGGGCTTTATTCTATCAGCTTTTCTTTTTTTTTTTAACCCTATTTTCAACCTCTCTTTTTTTCCTGGCTCTCTTCTTACACCATTAAAAAGAAATGTTAAGTTTATATTATCCTTCAAAAATGTTAATTGACTTTACATTGCCTTCTATCTGCTTTGTATCACTCTTCTTCTCAGACAACACTCTTGAAATAATAGATTGCACTAACTTTCTCTACCTTTTACCTCCCATTTACTTCTCAAGTTCTATAATCTGACTTTTATGCAACCATTTCATTGAAACTGCTTTTTCTAAATTCATCAAACACTCCCAGTGTAAGTCAAATAAAAAGTATACTTTTCACAGGCTATCACACTTGGCCTCTCTGAGCCATTTGGCAATATGGACCTCTTTGTAATTCCTAAGAATTTCCCACCCTGGACTCACAAGACATCATCTCACCACTCTGGCCACAACTTTGCATCTTTGCATTCCTCAACATAACCCTTAGATACTTTTATTCTGTTTTGCTTTTTAAATTTCGGAGTATAAACTTCAGCATTCTTCTCTTTTTAATTTACACATTTAATAGAATATAACTTTAATAAGAGTTATATTTAATCAAAGCCTTCATCTATAGAAAAGTCAGTCAAAAATCTGTATTTCTATCCCAGATGATTTATCCTATGTCCTAGTTATTAATTAAACTTCTTCACTTGGCTCTTGCAAAGGTATTTCAAACATTGCATGTTTAAAATGTAACATATCACATTTCCCCCTAAAACACCTACCTCTTACATTCTTTACTCTGATAAAGTGCACCAAATATCCTGGAATCCAAGCTAAAATCCTGGGAGCCATTTTGGTATTCCCTACCCTTGAATGTAAAATCTTTTACCTAATCACTTACAAAATCTATCAATTTAAACTGTCCCAAATCTCTTGACCTTTCCCTCCTCTCCATGCCTTTGGCTCTCGCTCTTCTCCAAGTTCTCATCTTTAATTACCTGGATTTCTTGAGTGGTTTCCTGCCTTTTCTGTTTTCCTCAATCTCCTATCCATCACACCCATCAGAGGCTTTCAAAAGCCTAATTTAAACTTTTTTCATTTTACTTGAATTATTTCTCATCACCTCCTGAATAAGCTCTAAAGTTTTAAGTGCGACCTACCAAATTTCTTATAATTTGACCCTTCCTAGCCATAGAATAAGTACTTATTGAATCGGTAAATGCATGGATGAATATTTTAAGATTTATCTTTCACCACTGCTTCTTTTTTATGTTTAATTCTAGCCAAACTGAATCTGTAATGCTCTCTTTATACACTGCTGCTTTGCTACTCTTCCTTTCATCTTTTACATATCCAAATCCTAGTTGTGTTTGAAGACACATATCTTGCAGATAAAAACATTGTTGAAGGAACTGGGGAAGTCTTATTCCCCAGGTTCCCAGAGAGGGTAAAATTGCACTTGCCAGAAATGTCATAACAGTGTCAAAATTAGAAAATTAGCTGCAGAAATAACAAAACCTAAGTTGTCATCCTGTTTATTTTATCACACTATGAAAACAGGAGTACTTTAAAACAGAAATGAAAAATGTACATGCCACATGCAAGAACTAAGCATGTATGCTTCTCCACCACCACTTCATAAGTATTTTAATTATGCTAACCCTGTCTATATCTGGTGGGATCACTCTGTTAAGAAGCTTCCTCTTAATATTCACTTCACCCTTCTCTCCTTTTAGGTTAGGTGGCCTTTCTCGTGAAAAGTAGATCTTGTATGCTACTTATCATTACGAAATGCTTATTGTAAAATAAAGGTTTACAAATATTTAAATAAAACAAATATTTAAAGAATGAATTGATGATAAATGATATATTTGTTTCTTTTAAGAGTCTGACCTCACTGGATTCACTGATATACTAGTTTTCCTACTGATCAAAATAAAGACCAGACCATGGAATTTGATTACTATTTTAAAAAGTACACGAAAAGCAAAAAAAAAAAAAAAAAAAACTAATGATGAATTGCTTAAGGAATGTGAAAACATCACCTTCACTCCATTTTACATTATTATATCACAACTAGAATATTACATAAATGACTTATATTAACCAAATACTATGGAAGTAAAAGTTCAATTGACTAAATTAAAAAAAATATCCCATTTTTTAAAAAAAGAAATGAATATATTTTATATGGAATTCTCTTAGAACATTAATGTTTTTCTTTTCCCAATTAAAAAATAATAATAATTGATTCCTGGCCAGTGGCAGTTTGAGAAAAGGTTTAAAAAAATAGAAAAGTGATGAGAAACATATACTTGCAGTATTTTACATCTAAACAGTTCCCACATTTATAATTATGACCCCCAGTTTATAGATTATGGATATATAGTCAAGAAGATGTTAAAGTTAATGATTCTAATAACAAAATTAAGTTGTAGTTATGCAAATAATACAATGAGCTTTCATTGGGGGTTCATTCTAAAGGCTTAAATTAATTCTTTACTCAGGTAATTATGTTTACGTTGTATTATCTTCTTGGTGTCTCATTGATCAAACTTAGGAAGTGACTCCCTCTAGTTTTTGAACAGCTAAACCTTCAGGTGAAATTTAAACAGAACACTTTCATTTTAAAGCCAAACTACACTGAGAGGAGAAAGTGACAGCCTTGACCGTGGATAGATTCCAGAGAGGTCTTTTATGGAAGGAAGATAAAAAAAATTATAGCTCCATGCTGAAAATAAGATGAGGGTTCCAGGAGAATGGGGTAAGGGAGAAAGTTATTAAAAGTAGTAGGAATGATCAACAAGTGTAAGGACAGGATTTTCAGTGGAAATCCTTTATCTTATTTTAATATTCAGTTAATAAATTGCTAACACTAGATGTTTAGAAAAAGCCAGTAAAATAACTAATCCCAATAATGGTTTTTCAGATTTAAAAATGATATCCCCATCAGGTTGAGGTAGGGATGTATAGAAAATAACATATAAAATGTATCTGTTAAATTTTATGAAGAAGAATTTTATCTCAGAATATTTCAGAACAATAAGGTTTTAACCAGATCTAGTCTGTTATCCGTGTATTCCTAAAAGAATATTAACAAGACTCCTACACATGTATAGGTGCTTCAACAAAAATATTTAGAGTTTACATGTTGTTTTTCTTGATTTGATTTTCTAAATTAACTGTTATACTATTTGGAAGGAAATACAATGTAGTGAATAGAATTACATGTTTGTAAATTTTAGTACTAATTTGTAAACTAGCTATGCGATCATCAGTAAAATGAAAAAGTGGAAACTTTTAACTTTAAAAGGCCCTTCCAGGTTGAATAGTCAGTGATTCTCAGTGGTGTTGTTTGAAAGAATATGAATTCTCAAATTTTGATTCCCCTTAATTCTGTTTTATGGTATTATAGATTTTTCAGATGAATAGGTCTTATAATATTTTAATATTTTAAAATCTCTTTCCTCCACTTCCTCTTCCTAAATCATGTAATTTGGACTACATATAAAATTAGAAACTGTCAATCAGTGTCTTACTTGTTTATAGGAAAATAATACCTATCATGGGTTATTGTGAAGAAAAAGATGATTCAAAAGAATATGGTTTTAGGCCTGGGTAGAGCATCAGATGGTTTATGGTCATAAATAAAACAAAACAAAACAAAAAATAAAACAGTATTTGCTATGAGCAAGACATTTTTTAAAGCAAATTAAGTTATAAATATATTTAATTTTAAAACTACATTATAAAGTTGATATTATTATTTTTGCACTTTTTAGATCAGGAAACAGAGGCACAAGGAGTTTAAGGAAGGTCACAAAGCTAATGCACGGAAAGGTGGAAAAAAGAGTCCAGATAATATAAGTCCAGAAGCCATGATCTTCACTATTTTTCTATAACCATTTTAATTGAATCAAAATGGATGTCAAATCCCAACAGAAAACAGTATCAGAAAGTTTGTTTAAGCTGTCGATTTTGGCTACAAAGTGGGTGATCAGGAGAGACCTGGACTCATTTGAAGAACGGTGAAAAAGGACCATATACATTAGTTTTATCGATATCACAGATGGAACTCAATATTTATTTTACCACCATAATGTGAGGTTGGAAACTTTACAAGCAGGATAATGTTCAGGTATGTAAAACTTTGTAAGAGAAAATACTGGAGGGAAATGAGTGTGCAAATGGAAGTGATGGGAGAAGAGATTGGCATATAGCTGGGAAACAGTGACCAAAAGGCCAAACATTGTGGTCAGAGTGTGACAATTCATTTTTAAACTTTTAGCTTTTCAGAACATTCAAACATACATGAATTGGAAGTGTAGAATTATGTTAAGGAAATTACTGACACTATTTCAAATGGCAAAAGGATTTTTATCTACAAGTTCTGATTAAAAAATACCACAAACTTGGGCTTCCCTGGTGGCGAAGTGGTTGAGAGTCCACCTGCCGATGCAGGGGACACAGGTTCGTGCCCTGGTCCGGGAGAATCCCACATGCCGCAGAGCGGCTAGGCCCGTGAGCCATGGCCGCTGAGCCTGCGCGTCCGGAGCCTGTGCTCCGCAACGGGAGAGGCCACAACAGTGAGAGGCCCACATACAGCAAAAAAAAAAAAAAAAAAACAAAAAAAACCCCCCAGAAACTCTCTACTCCTTCCTGAAATTCTGGTAGAGGACCCAAAATTGAGAAACACCTTGGAATTCACATAGCCCACTGGGGCAAAAAGAAATGAATTTACTTGCCTGAGATAACATGTCCAGAGGCTAAATCAGGAGGACAGAAAAATATCCTGCTCCCAGCAATTACTTTCACTATCTCATGCTGAGTCCAGACTTGACGTATTTTGTTAACCTAGTGAAGCAATAACTATACATTTAAATTGTGTTGTGTACTATTTTTAGCTTTTGGTAAAGAACCATTTCATTTTAAAGTTACTTTAAAAATCCCACATTGATGGATTATCAAGGAAAAATCCTACATTGATATATTACCAAATTGAATAGAGAAATTAGAAGTACGAATATGAAGTAGTAAAATGAAATCTTAGAACTTCCTTCTCATTTGCATATTCTTTTCTTTCAACTTGGAATTAAGATGGAATATATCTGGATTTAACCTGTAGGACTAAGAGAAAAGTATATGAAGATTTGTTTTTTGTTCCCTAAAGCAGCATTTTGAGATACAGTGCTCAATTTCCAGCTAACTCTCAGAACTAGGGAATAGGATACCTAGAAATACCAGAAAAATTAGACTGTCATTCTTAGTCCTTTTAAAAACCTATTCTATATCCCACTCTGAACAAAACTTTCTGGACTGTTGGTGGTAAAATGCCAAGGAACACAAGCTGTAGCATAGGCAAACAAGTATAGTTCAGAGTGAAAACAAGCTGAATTGTATTTATTTTACGTGTTTCCACTCTACCAACTTAACTCACTTAATAATGTACACATACTTTAAGGACATCAAAGGCAGATATATAATATTATGTATTAAAGCCTGTGATTGTTCTTTCTAAAATCTTCTCTCAAGAAAATGATTTTCTATTCTGAAAATCTATTATCTCAGGACCGAAAATTATTTGTCTATGTGACACTAAAATACCTTAAATAGTAAGTTAATAAGACATATCTGTATCAGTATATTATTAATGTATGGCTAGCTCATTTTTAGAGCTTTTTCCCCCTGCAACTAACATTTTCAAGGCACTTAATTCAAATAAAAGAAATAGATTGTATCCACACAAGTAGATTCGGAAATATTTCAAATGAGGAATCTCTCACTACTCAATGAATTAGATGGGTATTCTTCACACCAAGATTCTAAATGATTTTCTCTTGTGAAGTAGGTTATTTAAATGATACAAATATATATATATATATATATATATATATATATATTTCTCTGTGTCTAATAACAAAGCCAGCCTTATCAAGCTTCATCATCTGCCCTCTACTGTCTAGAGTGCTTGTCTCTTTCTAAGTTTAGCCTGGAAGGAAAATTACATATTAAAGTACCACTCTTTGCAAACTGCCCCTTTTCTGGCTCCAGTTCTTCTGACTAGGATAACCCTACTTACTGCGTTTGGCCCTTCAGGCCTGGTGCTGGTAAGAGCATCTTGCTATTATGAGTTCAATTGTGCTTCTCCCTTATTAGTTTCCCAAACTCTGCCTATATTTCTGTGAAAGTGTCCTCATTAAAAACTCTTTAGCTACACCCTTTTGAGACTGCAATCAGTTCCTACTGATATCCTGAGTCACACACTATCTAAATGAGTAAAAACTAATAAACTTATAATCAATATTTAGGAAACATGACTTCAAGAAAAAAGAAAAAAATGCATTAAGACCATAGTAATTTACCCAGTTTAACAGACTACCCCAGAAGAGCACTATACTTCTTTATTATGAAACTTGGGTTTTAGACATCAAAAATGGTTCAAATGCTTTTGAAAGAAATGTTTCTCAGTGAATCTAATGCAATTCTTCATGTTAGTTGAAAGTCGCTTCCTCCTTTCCTACTTAAACTTTCATTGATCAGCACTCTTTGCTTACTAATGGGTTACATAAAAGGCCTCTAGGAATGTTTGAGTTCATCTCTTTTTTCTAAAGTGAAAAATAACTGGTCTTAAATTAGGTATTCCCTTTATTATACTGAACACTTTGAACAGTATTCCCTTTACACTAATGTAATTCTTTAAACAATATTGGTGAAGAAAGTTTAATTTCTGTTCTTACTCACCTGTTAGAATTTATAGTAACTTTATTGACTCTATTTTATTGACTCTTTTTTAACACAATGAACGCAGATTTTTATCTGTGAAACTGCTGCATATCATTGGTCTTGACAGGTTTTCTGGCAAGAGTTTAAACCTGTGCATCTACTGGGACAATTGCTTTTTCTTCGTCATTTTTCTTAATAATTTTATAAAGACATTTCTTTAATTAAGAGTCAGTGTTATCACAGCTTCAGCATAAGCAATTCTGATACAAAATCGTATAAATATTATGTATGTATTTGAGAAGCCATTTGGAAAAATCTGTCTCCTTGCCCTGCAATCACCTTACAGACACTTTGCATCAAGTACCTTTTAATTTTCTGGCCACAACTTAATTTAAATGAGTACAGCAAACTAATGGGAGATTATTTGAAATCTAGAGAAATAAACTACTGTATTATTGAAGCAAGAGATGTTTTAAAATATAAAAATTATCCCAGTACTTACTGCAAGTCCATGAACTTATATTTAATAGATTGTATTAGACCCTTCTCAGAAGTCACGCTTTGTGGCATTTGCTCTTATTTACTGTCCTGGCAGAAAGTTCTGGCTGAAGTCAAGGTCACCTTCTATCCCAAAGTTGGTATAATTAGTATCAATTCAGTGTTTCGACAAGCTTCCACAGGAGGTTATTAACTGTGTTTCATGTGGAGTGTCAAAGAAGCAAGGGCAGTGCTGGCAATCTTTTCAGCTTCAAAGGCACAGCACATAAATTTAATTCATTGGTTAGTAAGAAAGATACAACCAGTTTATTAATGATTTTTAAAATAATTTCAGAGGTGTTCTGGAAATACATTTATTCATATATGTAGGCCAAGGTTTTAAAATATAAAACAGATTATCCTCCTAATAATAAGTAACTCATTTATTCTTAATATTTTATGAGCGATTTGCTTTCTGGAATATAATAATTACAGAAATTTAAAAATTAATATTTATATGTGAATGCATATTATATAAAAATGAATTCAAGGAAATGGCACATAGTCTACTAAGGAACATTTTCTTTTCTTTCTTAGAGGTTGTTTTGCAGGAAATGTATATATTATTAGATTATATTAAATCTAGAATTATTATCATAAAATCAATTAAGACACTCACATTTATACAAGTAGAAACAATATTAGTAGAACTGTTTACTTAAAAGAAATATAAACTAATGGAACAAGATTTCTGTTTAAATTTATCTAAGCCAAAGAAATAAATAAGCTTAAAATGAAACTCTTAAAAATGTTTGATGTTTTAAATTGCACAAGCCACAAGAATGCCCTTAGAAAATAGAATAGAGCATAAATGTTCTGCTTCCCTTAATAGGTGGTATGGGAAAGAAAATATGAATACCGGTTTTCTTCAAATATTTCCTAAATGCCATAAAGAAATAAGTAAATATTTAAAGATTTTTAAACTTTACCAGAATTCACCTTCATACAAGTCGGAGGCAAACACTCCACTTGGTTTCAGAAATGGTTATACATAACAAGTGATTCTTATTCCAAATAAGATCTACTAGAATAGAAAGAATAACTTTAGCACCCTATGCTATCTTGGAATAACCTAATCTGAAACATTGCCATTATTCCAACGTGTGGGTCTATAGCTGAGTAAGAGACCAGGACCCCCAGTCAGTACTCCCACCCATGTCTGGCCTGTAGCCACTCCCTTCAGCATTAATAATATGGTACTTTCAGCAAGGTTGAGAGGGAGCATACATCATGCTTATTCTTTCCAAGTGAGAAGCATTTTTAATATCCTGTTTCCATTATGAACTATGTTTCATGTATTTAATTTTGAAACAGAGTCAACTTTATATAATAATTATGGTTTTTAAAAAGACTAGTGGAAATTTAGCTATACTCACAGCTTAAATGTAGAAACCTATCTTTTTGCAGATAAGCAGCTCCCTCTATATGGATCATCTGGAGACTGAAATATTACTTAATTTTTGTCAAGTGAAAAAAAGCCCAACATATTGACACTTAATTTTTAAAAGCTCACAGCACCATGCAAATTGTGTTTTATTACCATCAATAAAATCAGAAACATTTTTAATAGCTAAACACTCATAATACAAGCTCATAAACAACTTCTTGATTTGCACACTTTGGGATTTCACTCTGTCAAGATGATATATTTTACCATTGCAAATGCTCTATTTGAATGCATTTATTATGACTAACTCGGAGCTATAATGATTTTACTCCATTCATTCTTTCTCAGTGCTGGTGCTTTCTTTTATTCTGATAAACGTTTCTTTATCTCTATGTATTCTATTTTTTAAGTATCTGTGCCAAAAAGGGGAGGAGGGCACACATTAATGAAACCAAATAAAAATAAAATATAGACTAGATTTTCTTTGACATAAAGGAAATAGAGATTAGAAGCACGGGTCAGATCATTATTGCTTTTTAACCTGATTTAATTAAATAGATGTTTCAGACAGTGACTTGATGTGCTTATGTATGCATTTTGTGTTTAAGTTAGCATATTGTATTTTGAAGCCAGAGAAATGAAACAACAATTGAAGTAAAGGAATCTGCATACAAAAATACTATTTCATAAACAACATTCTAGGCAACTGCAGTTCATTAAAAATGCCCACATTAAATAAGAGTAGAATGTTACAATTAATCTCATTTTCTCTATAGTGGCACAAAGTAAATACTTTGGCAATTTATTTTCATTTGATATAGCTTAACTTTGTGTATATGATTTTTTTCTACAATTCACTAAGATTGCTTCAAGGAATCTTTAGAGAAGGAAGATCTTTCAAACAGTAATATTTTGGGATTATACTTAATGATCAACCATGTCCCTAAATTCATATACATTTAAATAGTTAAATTTTATGATTCACATGATTTTAAAATTACAGTGGGCCTTTAATTCTAGACTGGATCTATACTTATTGTAGATGTATGCTAAAATTCATTCTATTCTACATGAATAATTTAAAATATTTTACTTAATATTACATTTTTAGACATAATAACTAAATTAATGTGTAATTTAATTGTGAAGAATTGACATTAAGTTTGTGCTTGACATTCAACTTTTGATTGCAGAAGCATGCATTTCAAAAAGACATCCACCTTAAATAAACATATTGCCAGCTGTAGCAAAACAACCAGGTAAGAAACCAGGCTGCCCCACCCGCGAAGTTCTTTTTGTCAGAAAGTCCTGGGTAACCTAGATAAATGATTACCTTGGGTAACCTGGTTTCTCCCTTCCTGTGCTCTAATTCTCATTCTTATGCTTTAAATTAACCAATAAAGGGTGAATCCACAAAACTCTAGACACCCCACCTTTGAACCCTAATAAAGGCAGAGCCCAGGTCTGTGCGCTCTCTTTCTCTTTTCACCAGTGACCTCACTATGTGGTCCTCCAGAATCTCTGAGTAATAATTTTGTTCCTCAAAGTTCCCTAGTGGTTTCTTACTGAAGTACAGCCTGCGATCATATTAAGAACAAGGGCTGGTCCAACCTCAACATTTGGCCCTGGTGGAGGAAATGTCTGTGAGGGCTCCTAAAAGCAATAGGAGCTGAGGCAAGTGCCTCAAGCATTCCTAGCGAAAAGCATCAATATCAATAGGCTGGGACCAACACAACAGTACCCATCTCTAAATTTTGAGATTGGTCATTATTATTCTGGTTGTAGATAATTTGATAATGGTTGATTTCTTAAATTTAAAAAAAAATGTCTTTTGTTTTTGTTTTGCAGTGCCATTGTGAAATAAGCTACCTTTGCAATTACCTCATTATAGTTAATAAATTGGTTCATATTACTAGAAAAATGGTATGATTTTATTAACAAAAAATTATTTCACCATTTTAAAGTCTGATGTAAAACTAAATCAATACTTGAATCAATAATTCATTTGGATTTTTACATGGATTGTACAAACATTTTCATCATCACTTTTAGGATTTATTTTTTCCTATCTGATACACTGAAATGCATGAAGTATTTGAACAGACCCTTAGTATTAGGACAGGGAGTATATCAGATATTTCACATCTTCTCTCCACATATGTCATTTCATTTCTATACTTGTAGTGCAATTACAGCCTTACAGAGGCAGAGACAGGTAATAATTAGGCATTTAGGAGTTTTTCTGTGTTGGTAAGTACAAAAGATTCAGTTGTGAATTCTAATTTCAAAAATCATGATAAATAGACATAATCACTGATATATCTCACTGTGTCTCATATATGTTTCTTGACTTTTCAATACCTTTATATCATGATCTGTAAATGAGGGTGCTTGCTGTTAAAGATTCTTAGATTATGAGCTAGTTTATAATAAAATTAAAATCATACAGTATGATAAAAAATTTAAAAAATGCTTTAAAATTAACGATACCATGCAAAAATAATATTAATACTAGAAATCATATCAGGTCATTTGGAAGCATTTTATAAATTATCATATTTAACTCATTAAAGTTTATCTCATTAAAAATTTATTACAGTGACCTAAAAAAAACCCAAATTTATAAAAGAGTATATATAGATATATAGATACAGATATACAGATATATATCTTTTGAATTAGTTGATAGGATTAATCAGGCCACTAGTCTTAAAAAGTTGCAATTTCTATAAGCAGAAAATTAAAATGTGTTGTAGCAGTGATGCTTTGTAATGCAAATATTTAAGAGATCTATAAAGTGTTCAGGTTTTAGGTATATGATAAATAAATAAGAATCCTATAAAATTCATAGAAAATTTATAAATTGCTGTTATAGTCAAGGATAGATAAGTAAGTTCCATATGCTCTAGTGCCATTTTAATATTTAATTTTTTTCACATAATCAATTAAAAATAGGTTTGAAATTAAAATGTAATCAGTGCACTAACACCAAAGAATTTTGCCAGAATTAAAACTAGAATTACTATAGGAAAAATATACCATTTCAGATGCAGCTACATGTGAACACATTTGTTTTACTTAAAAGAACTAAGCAATCATTGTCATACATTGAGTGCTGATTATGTTGCCAGAACTCTAGACATTATCCAATCCTCAAGGCAATCTGAGAATTAAGTGTTTCTCATTTTTCTGACAAAAATGCTGATGCTAAATTTGGTTCATCATCTAAGACCAAAGACTTTGTAAACAGAACTGAAACTCACACCTAAAGATATTTCTCAGGCTCACTTATTCTCTGTCTTTCCCATGACTGTTCAAGTTTGCTCCCTTCTCTGTGTTATAGCACCCTTTTTTGTAACAAGGTACTGCTAATTGCCCGCTTTTCTTCCATATGGTTGAAGCTCCTCTTCCTGCACACAAGGATGCATTTCATGTACAAATTGAAGAGATGTGCAAATTCTCAAGGTTATGACTAACAATTGGAGTAGCTTCTTTTGGTCTATTTTATCTTGATTTTTAATATAGCAACAGCTATGTTTCTTTATATTTAATTGGATGTTTACCATATCTTAGGATAGAAATCTCAGCAATGGCAGGGGTGGTGAAAGAGTGTAAATGGAGATATGAACAGTGATTCATTTGTGGTCATTTATTAAATAAGTATGTATATAGTGAGATAAATGTTATAGTTTATGAAATTTGAAGAAATGCCATTTAAACCTAATAAAATTAAATATAGTTAGCTTAGTAATTTAGATTACTGAATGAGAGAAAGAGATGAAGAAAGTAAACAAAAAAAATTGGCAAGCTGAAAATATTTAGTTCCTAGCTTTTCTTAGGCAACATATTCTTATTATATCTTTTAAACTATAATTTGGAAACATCTTTCACTAATTTATAGATAAATGAATTCCACTTAAAATATAATTGCACCTGAAACCTCTAATTTAATAGGTAATGCACAGCTAAGTGAATATCATATAAATTAAAAGGAATATAGTAAAAAAATCATAAAATATTTATTTATTGACTGAATCCCCACCTCCCTCAAATATAGACTAGAACATTAATCATGCAGGTGAGCTTGGTGACCTCCTTCAATTCCCAGTTGTTCGTTGAAGATAGGAGGGAAAAATAGACATTACACTAACATTCAATGTTGGTGCTACTATTTTTTCTGCATAAAGCAGATGCTATGAATTGCCTAACTCATAAAATACGTTTTCTTTTCACATATCTTGGTGCCATTTGAAAAATAATATCTTGCAACTATTAAGTAAAAAAAGAGGGAATGGGGGTATGTGTGTGTGTGTGTGTGTGTGTGTGTGTGTCTTCTTTGAGGTTTATTTATTTGTGTGCTCCTTTGAAGGAAAAATAAATTTTTTCAACACTTGAATTCCATGGTGTAAAGTTCACAAAACATCTTAGGAAATCTTTAAAAAATGAATTTCCTTGAAAAAGTAGAAAATTGATTTCTTTTTAGCAGGCTGGTTAAAATGGAACAGATAAGAGTCACTTAAGATGCATGTAAACAAATATAAAAGATTTGTTCAACACTTCACTTTGAAATAAAATATTTTCTATTATTTTAGCCATATATACATATATATATATATATATATATACACACTCACAAAGAATATGAATACTTTTCATTAATTAAGTATACACACTGATTATTTGGGGGAAATGCATCAATTTAATTGTTAGTGATTTCAGATACAATATGTTTAATCCCCATAATTTTAGGACCTGGCATAGTGCCATTTATATAAACAGCAGGTACTTGATAAATATTTATTGAAGAAGAAATGAACTAGGCTTTTTTTGTTATAATTAGGTCTTTTAAAAAAAGTTAAGTCAATATATATCTCTCTCCTTTTCCAATAAAGTAATTTGTTTGTACAGTTAGAACTTAGTATCATAGAGATTTTGTTGGTAAGCAGTAAATTGCATTTCATTTGAATTACTGTTTGTAAAAAAATCTTTAGAAAAACAATAAAAGCAAAGTAGAACTTTAGATATTTATATTTCATATAACATCATAAAGTATTTTTTAACTTTTTCTTCATTTTTATTATTTTTCTACTCATTTTTATATAAGTTGTTATAGAATGATCTTTAATCTCTTCTACTTATAGATTTAGCTCAAATACAGTTTTTTTAGTAATACTAGGTATTTTGAGAAATTCTTAATGTTACTATCATCAAGCTTTAGCTATCAATCTTGTACACTGTATAACAGAATTGACCAAATTATTAAAAATTAACAATTATAAGATACTAAAATATTTTTCTGGAACAAGAGAACAAGTAATATAGTAACTATAAAGTAAAAGCTAGCAGCAACTCAATATAATATTGAGAATTACTAGAAATTCTACGAAACACAAACAATCTAACTGAACAGTCTTTACAAGTGAAGGAGAATAATGTTAAGTCTATCCTTGACAAAACTTTAGATATATATTATTGTAAAGTCCTCATGATTTCAAATTACATTGTTACATTTAACACATATTAGGACAGCCAACGTGACATAAAACATGTATAAGAGTAAATGACAGACTTAAATAGGACAAATTGTCTCTGAACATTGCTTATGCAGAAATAAAGTTTAAAATGTGTATTTCTCTAATGTGCTCAAACAACTTTTTATTTTTTCATCATCTACTAACTACTTAAAGACTACTCAGAAATGCGTTTTTATATTTCTGAACCATGACATAATAATTATTTTTGCCCTTAAGGATTACTTCAATATCTTTTAGGTTGCTCTGTTTGAGACAAACATACTTATTAGTAAACGGATGTCAGAAATTACTCATGGAGCCAACCATCAATTCCTGTCATCCTGGACAAGTCTAGAACATTTGCTTTCAGAACATTCTGTTAGTAGAATAAGTAGCTCCACTCAGCAAATCACTTCAGGCTGACATATTGAATATTTACCTAAAAGTTCTATGTGGCAAATAGTTTATAATGACCCCTGGATTATGCCAATTTTACAACAAATTCAACGCAGGCATTTTAATTTAGTTGCAGAGGAATAACAAATCATTAACATTAAACTAGGGTCTTAAAAAAGCAAACACTACCTCTGCATTTTTGAACATCTTATTTCTTTGCATTTATAGGGTAAGGAAAAAAAACAAACAAACAGTGTCCCATGTTCACATTTTAAACTCTCAATGTTGCAGAGCTCCATATATTCTCAACCTATATTCTGAAACATTTTCATAAGAGTCATAATTGACACTAAGAAAAATTAAAATGTACCATCTTGTCTCATATTTTATTCCAACAACCTTAACTGATAGTAACTGAGGTGACTTAATTACTTCTTAGAAGTAAGTAAAATTGGATCTCTATTCCTCTACCCTTTATAAAACCTTTAAAAGCTCTATTTAATGTGTTTCCCAGGCCATAACAAAGAAGCATACTGTACCTCGTATGTTGCTGGATGTTGCAGATGTGGTTTGGCTGGCTGTTATGGCTACAGTGGTTGTGACTGTTGCAGTGGTAAGGGAGGGGATGATAGTAGTGGGAAGCAAAGTGTTGGGAACATCTGGTGAGTGGAAAAAAAAATATAAAACAAAATCATATCATGCAAACAAAAGAGAAACACAAATGATTCAAATTACAAATACATATATCTTATTTGGGTTGAACTTTTAACAGGCTTAAACAGATTATCAGGTACAAAGCTGGCAGTACCACGCAGTTCTTGTCATTTTGTTTTTCATTGATTTTTAATGCTCCTACACAAAGCAAAAACTTGGAGCAATGTTTGACTATAAGCAGATTGCCTGCAATATTTAGAGTAAAACTTAAAATGACAAGAATTCATTCGTTTGCTGAGTCGTTTAAGAAGTTTGACATGCAGTAGCAAAATACAGAGGTAAAACAGAAACTGACATGCTTTGTCAAAGAAGTAAACAAAGAAACAACACAACAGAAAATAAACACAAATAACACCACCATATAAGATTAAAGAAATGTTAACGATGGATGAATATATGCATGTTAAATACTCTGATTTTTTTTAGGCAAACAATGATAGGAAATAGGATGAAAGCAATCTTTAGATACAAACAAAAAAGAAGCCAACTGTTACTATTATTATTACCATTATTTTGCTTTTCCTTTTCTCACAAACGGTGTTAATGTACAGTTTAGAATCTTATAATTCTTACCCTGATTAGCTGGTAACGCCTTCTAACAATTTTGCAGTACCTAGGAGTCTTTAACAAGTATTGGGTCAACTAGCATGGAACTCAATATTCTGAACTGTTTATGACTTATTTTATTTGGCATACCTAGGAGAAGTTATTGAACATATATCTGAACCATAACATTCAATCCCTAGTCCATAATCAGTCAAAGTTGGCAAAAGTTGACAGTAGATTCAAATACAGAGAACATAAAAAAGAGAAAAATTAGCTTAGAGTTTAACACCAAAATCTTCCTTTTACTCAAAAGCAGCTAAAACTTTGAAAAGCAGCATAGAGAACACTGAAACAATATAGCCAGTGTCAAGCAATGAGAACTTCAGTAAGATCCTCAGAGAGTCAAATCTTGTCTCAAGTGGATAGGCATAAAATGTACACAGTGAGGAAATTAGAAACAGTTCACAAATTACCTGTAATTACTGTGCTGGGGTTTGATTTCACATGTTTGCTACACAGCTGCTATATATTCAGAGTGTTTGACAGATTATTTTGCTATTAAAAAGCTTCCTGTCATTCTCTCAGTTAAAGTCTCTGAGTCACACCAAATTTTTTCTAGTTCCTTACTTCTGATAAACAGCCCTACTCAATCCTCAGACTTTAACCTGCTGAATTCTCTATGCTGGAGACATCAGAAAACAGCATGAGATCACTCTCTTATCTTTGATATTTATGTTTACACCTGTTTCCTGGCCAGTCACATTAAGAAAACAACCTTCTGAAAACCCAATGGTGCTACATTAATCACTAGAGAAAATGGGTATTGTCTGGAGTGCGATTACCATATCATAAAGTAGAACTGACTTCAACAACATTAAAAATGAATAAATATTATGTATATGTGCACATATGCTTCTTGTTTACTAATTTCTATAATAACTTCTTATTTTCATTGTAAGCTTTCCTAAATAGTTTAGGCAGGCTAGAGGTAAATGAAAGACATTTTCTAAATTTAAAAAAAGTAATTTTAATTTTCACGCATTTCCAAAATAGAAAATAATACATTCTTTGTCTGTTAGCAAAATCATTTGCTCATTAGGATCTCAAAATATATGTATTTCATTAGTGCAAAGGGAAATATCTTCCGGGGCTAACAAATATAAGAATATACAATAATATTAGTCCTTTAAAACTCCATGGAAAGAACCCAAGATTACCAAACCTATCACTGATTATAAAATATTACATTATTTGCTATCAGAAAATGGGTTAGAATAAAATTTCATTGTATCTGAAAAGCAGTGTTTCAAAACCAGCTATATTATTTGATTCTGGAGTGCAAATAACAGACTTTTTTTTTTTTAAGCCAAGAAACCCCATATTGTTTGGATTTTTTTCCTTACTTCATATCAACAAAGATGGGTGATAATTAACTCTGATTTGTTTTGGAGATAGTCTATATATTTTCATGAGCATTCTTATATAAACCAACAATATCCTATTTCCCATATGAAGATGCATGATATATAGGGTTTTGCCCACCAGGCTAATATTCAAAAAACATTTAAAAAATAGGTAGTTTTAATAATTGTTAATCCACTTTAAGAGAACTGCCCTAGAGTCTTCTACAGGGTCCAGATAGATGAGATAACACCACTAACCATTATTGACTCATAGTCTGGCTCCTGCTTATCTGCTCATCATTCTCATCTTCCCCCCTTGACTTCATATGTACCTAAAAACAAACTGGCTAAAAGCAATTTGATGGAAAGAGCCTTGGCCGATACGACAATTGGGTCACGAAAATGACCTGTCAAATAAGAAATGTCTCCCAGTCACTGTTACATATTTTTAATCACTAGTAACATTATTTCATCCTACATGTTCTGAAACATTTTAAACACTTTCATGTTTGCAAAAATTTTGAGGGTTTCATCATTCTGTTCTTTCTTTTTATCACACATTCATGTCCATCCAATTATTTCAACTCTATTGTGAAATAGCAAAAGTTGAAATAATCTTAACATTCAATACCAGGAGATTAATCAGAATCAACTACAACTCAACAATGTAAGATTAGTTAGAATTAGTTGTAATTCTCAGAAAGGCCAAGGAAATTGTGTGATATTTCTCTTACCTAAACTTTCTATTGTTCTGATTTTATTGTTGTCAGTCTCCCCACTTGGCAATTAATCTTTGAATAGAACTCTGCCTACTTTATTGTTGGTACCCTAGCACAATTTAGAAGGTCAACAAAAGTTTACTAAATGAATTTGTTCATAGCATTATAAAAATAAAACATATTTTAGGGGATCTAGAAAAGTTCACTTTTTTGACAGGTCAACTAGTCAATATAGAACTAAAATATTTCATTACTTCTGCTCAAAAAAAAAATTCTTCTCTGTGTTTAATACATACAGACAATTTTTATTTTCTGAAGGATACATTTTCAAGATTATAACCTACAAATTGTTTCTTCAATAAATTTCCTTGCTAATAAAATGAATCTTTGCCTACATATCCTGCAACTTTGAAAGCTGTGTGAGCCTGACCTGAGAGTCATGGATTCCACACCACCTTATGAACTCTCTCCAGTTTCAACAGATTTGAGACTTTCCAAGAAAGGGTGTAAGACGATGAGGGCTCACTAAGTAACTCTCATTGTGATCAGTGGTGAATGATCTCAACAAATTTATGAGTTGTCTATTATTATCCCCACTTAATGGATGAAAGAACTTTGAGATAGAGTTTCCTCATCTTGAAAATTACACACATATGTATAAATATGTTATATTATAGAGAAAATTTTCTTAAACCTAAGTATAATGCAAAGAGAAATTTCTCTAACACTCCCATCTCAAGATCATTTATTTTATCTGTATGATTGTAACTCTTCTTTTTTTTTTTTTTTTTTTTTTTTTGCCATACGCGGCCTCTCACTGTTGTGGCCTCTCCCGTTGCGGAGCACAGGCTCCAGACGCGCAGGCTCAGCGGCCATGGCTCATGGGCCCAGCCGCTCCGCGGCATGTGGGATCTTCCCGGACCGGGACACGAACCCGTGTCCCCTGCATCGGCAGGCGGACTCTCAACCACTGCGCCCCCAGGGAAGCCCTGATTGTAACTCTTGTCAAGGCAGAAATTAATAAAATTCTGAGCTGTCTTCCTAAGTCCAAATACCCAACTCTCTAGTTTTTATCCTACAAATGAGTGGCAACATTTGGAAACATTCAGCAATTATTTTAAAGGTCCTGGTTTGATGCATTCCCTTTTGCCTTTTATTTAAACATTGATTATGAGAATGAAGCTACATTTTCATAAGGAAATACGAAATTGAAAACATGAGTAATAATAATTTGCCTTAGTTTTAAGGTATCTAGAATTCTGTACCTTTTTAAAACCACTATGTTGTTACTACAAAGTATACTCAATCAAATATAGTACAGGATAGAAAATGCAGGTCATTTTGTCCCCAAGACACATCCATTTTTGTGTCTCCAAAGAATAAAAATACATTGATTCATATGCAGAAGAATTACAAACATGTGCACATACATAATAAAAGTAAGTTACTCCTGGTTCAACATTAATTTACTAATTCTGTTTATAAAGCCACATAATCTGCAATCATATTAATATTATAAGTAATTTGCTGAATATGACTTAAATTTAGAAGATTTTAATATATGTCTTACATGTTTACATCCTATGATTTAAATGGACACTAAGATAACTATAAATAAAAAATAGAAAAATTAATGGTATGCAATTTATGAATATTAAAATTCAGGAATGATAACTGTCTAACAGACAGGTCAGTCAATTAACTACATGATATTTCATCTCTGTTTTCTACAATACAAAGATGGGCTCAAATTTTTACTGTCATTTTCCTTGGAGAGCATGTTAATTTAATCAAATACTGTTGAATTTGCCTGGAAAAAAAAATGGTTAAAATAAGAAGTTCATCATTTACAATTTACAAAAGAAATTTACTGTATTATATATTTTCTAGATGTTAAAGTATAAATAATGAAGTTAGTAATTGATAAAATATCTAGTGCATAAAAAAAGGTATCTTGAGGAGCGCACAAAGGGAAAATAACTAGATTTTATTTTTCAATTTTAGTTTAGATCTGATCAGATAAATTAGCAAATACAGATAAATTATTCAGATATAATTTAAATCCAAACAAGAGAAATTTCAATAAAGTTCTTCAAAATCAGAAATAAAAGCATATTCTAGTTAATAATAAATTTGTTTGAATATGATATAAAAATATTTTCAAGTTGTTAAAAATTTTTATCACAATATATACAATGTGTAACACCAGATTCTCTGAAATTGTGATTATGTGTTTAAAATCTTTGCCTAGCACATTAAATCTTAGGGAACTACTTATTTACTATATACTAAAATGGATAAATCTTGCTAAAATAGCTTCATGATTTAAGTAAGATATTAAAATTAATTCATAGCGGTCTATGACTCACTATCTAAAACTTTATAGTTTTAGTGAAAACTATAGTAACCATAGTAAAATCAGGGATGTACTTTAAAGGAAAAATTTGAGCATTTTTATTGATAGGAAACTGAGAAAAATAAACGTCCCAGGCATGAAAATATTCGCTTATAGTTTTAACTACACATAAGATGTGAATTAAAATAAATTACAGTTTTCATTTTGTTTGTAACATATATAAAGTGCTGTTCTGACATAAAAGGAAAATTCAGGAGTACTTCAATAATATCAGACAGAACCCCAAATCTAGTCAATTGCACAATTGCATATTAGTGCAGACAAAGTCTAAGTAGGCTGCAAAAGTTACTCATGTGAGTGAACGTTGGGTTACAAATAAATGCAGTGTAAATACTGTGCGTTACTTCTGTAAGAACCTATTCACTTGCAGAAACACAATTTTAGCTCACACAACAAAGCTGTTGAATCAGGAAACTAAAATCTTTTTGTCCGGAGACCATGGCTAAATTTTGCTATGATAAAGTCATCAGTCCACCATGTCTCCTGCTTAACCTACATGACTCTGATGTGAACTCCAAACTGCACCCACCATTGTCTTCAGATACCTCAATGTTAAGATTTCTGGAACAACAGGGGCTAGAGGTCTTCAGAACATATATATGCCTGGCTTCTTTTCTTTATTTCTTATAGTACCAAGTTAACATAAACAGAAAAGCAAAGCCTGGAGCACAAGACATCTTCCCTGACACAGTGCTTTCCCCAAGTTCTAGACTCAGCTCCTTCTGTTCTCTTTGCTACCATGTTCTCAGAGCCACATCCTGTTTCACAACATTAGTTTTCCCTTTCGTGTCTATCTTTCAAGTCCAGTTTAAATATGATCTCATTTGTAAAGCATCCCCCAATTCTGTAGAGTTAATACCTTCCCTCAGTGTGCTTTCAAGCACTTTGCACACACCTCTACACATGTTTATTATACATTATATGACCATGAGATGTATGTTTATGTACCTATCTTTCCAATAAACTGTAAGCTCAATCTTTATAAATCAACTTGTCTTTGTTTTTAAAAATATAATTTTGACTTGGGACAAATTTACTCTGACCCAACCCCTCAGTATCACCCAATCTCATCTTAGAATAGTCTCTCTTTTCTTGATGTACCTAGTGAAACACCACTCTCAAGTTTCAGCCTGATTCCTACCTGCTCTGTGAAGAATTCCTTGACCACATAAAACCCAACTGATTTCCCTTCTCTGAATACTTTTTGTGTTTTCCGAGTTTACCTCTGCTTCCCTCATTTTGTTATCTATACCCCGCTGCCATGACAAAGATGTTTACATTCATGACACACTACTATGAACACACCCAGGGTTATGTGTCTCTCACTAGCTACATAGCTCTCTCTCTCCTTCCCTACTTATCAAAATACATGTGTAGCACTATGGTGACATTTTAAAATTTTCTCTAATTAACATAATCAATTAATACACTCAACTATTCTAACTTTTATTAATAATAAAGTTCACCATAAACAGAATACATATCAGAGCTCTTCATGAAATCAGTGGTTGAAAACCGGGAGGCTATCACTTTCATTTGGCACTTAATGATTACTAGTGTTTTCTTTTGTTTTTTTTTTCATGAACCAATAAGATGATAAGCTAACAGAAGAATTAGACATCAACTCCATGGTATATTTCTGTGCTTCCTTAGGGTACCTAGCTCTATGCTTTGAATTTGACTGGTGCTTTATAAATAATGCATCTTTTGGTGGTAATAGCAATGTTGTCAATAGATAGGAAATGGTATCACTTTTAATAAAGTGAAACAGTAATTGAGCCTTACACATGGTTAATCTCTGTAAAAGACTGTCCTCTCTCCTCCTTTTACCATTCATGAGGTAATTTTTAGGAATTCCTGCTAAGAGTCTTCAAGTCTAAAAAATAATTTAGAAAACTAAAATGCAGCATACTGAAGAATCTTATATTCCAAATGCAGTCTTTCAATGTTTTTAAAAGTGTTAGAGCTCTAAATCACAATATCCAATTCAAAATAATAGAAAAGGGGCCCTTTTTTTCACATCCTAATGAAGGAATTCGAAAAATGCAACCACATTTTGTTATTGGAGCTTATTAGAGCACAACAGATCCTGTATAACCTTGTCAAAATGAAATCAGTTCCAACAAGCACTGTATACAATAAACTGAAGAGTGGTACAGCACCTTTTTTCCAGTAACGAGCTTTTCAGGTTAAAGGTATGTTCTGTTCTCTACAAATTCAGTGTACAATAATTTCTAACTTGTCAACCTCTTTTGTTTTGTGGCAGTTTCTCTTTTTAAAAATTGCATTCTGGCCCATTCAGAATGGATTTTCAGAGCAAAATTAAGTCTAAAGAGTCCCAGAAGCCCAAACTGCTTGTTTCTCTCTAAGGACTAGTGTTCAATCGGGGGAAAAACTGCTACCATTTAGTTTGGACTCCATATGTCTACTTCCTTTCTGCTTTATGTCACTAACTCCCCTGGGTGGTCCCAGGATAATCAAGAGCGAATTCAAACCAAGGATTATTAGTGGAGATGTAGAAGATTATTAGTGGAATATTATTAGTCAGAACTCGATGTATACTAGAAGTATTAAGGTAAGAAGTGTCTTTTTGAAAGAAGTTATTCGCATATCCTAATTTTAAAAATAACAGGCATCCTTAACTTTACTGATAATTGCACTGCCATTGGAAGCAATTGTAAGAGGAAAAGTTTACTGTATTTGCTTTTTTGCCTGTGCAGAGAAGGACATTTATCTGTTCCCATTATATTCAGCTACATGTAGCAGCCTATTTGGGTTATAGCATAAGAATGGATAACAGTACCAAGGCTCTTACTTAAATGACAGCCACCAGGTTGACAAGGCCTCAACTAGCCAGAGCATGCCTATTCTTCCAGAACTGTATGGTAACCTCATCTGCTTCATAAAAAGGAGCCCTTTTAAAAATTATATTTGAATGCATCCATATTTATTCCTCTGATAGCTTCAACTGGCTTCACATACTAAATGGAATCCTCATACAATAAAAAAAAGCTGTTCTTGAAAAATGAAAAACAAAAAGTACTGCAATTTTAAACTGTAGGTGGTAACCCAAAGTCACACGTAATTACAAGAAAAGTTGATGAATAAAATCAGTTGGTCATTTGAAAAAAATGTATGCATTTTTTTTTCTTTTAAAATACTCTTTTACATTCCAAACTGACAAAGGAAAGTGAAATTTAAAGTGGGAAAAAAATGCCTTTGAAGTGAATGATTCCATACCATTTAGCTCCACCTACTTCCATACTAGGAGTTCTTTCCTAAAAGTGCTTTACCAAAAAGTAAATCAGATGATTTGATCAAACACTTTAAGTTCTGTGAGGATGTCAGTTTCCTCTGAGAGAACAGTACTGTCACCCATTAGAAGAGAAACTTAAACCAAATATAAATATACACAAGGGGAAGTATGATATAGTAGAAAATTACTGATTGAAAAATCCAGATATTTTGATTTTTCATTTAGGTTCTGTGATAAAATAACTGAGAGACATTTTGCCTATAATTTAATCCCTCTGAATCTATGCTTCTTCATCTAAAAAAACAGAGTTTAGACCTGGTCATTTATTCATAAATTATTCCTCTTCTTATTTAATACACAAATTCCATAAAAGAGTAACAATGGGTTCTGGAATCCTGAACTAAATATCCTTAAGGTCTTAACTAAACTGTGCTACTGTACTATGTTACCAATTTGTATAAGTTAAAAAATGCTTTCATTAAATTGGAAGTTATTACACAGCACTAATTCTAGTGAATTCTAATTTTCACATATATGTTTGTTGTCTGATCGATTTTTAAAGGTAGTAAAATGCATTCAAATAGAATATTTAATATTGCAATATAAAAGCTTATTTAAATGAAAATTAAAGGAGAACTTGGGAGTGTTTCAAAAATGTTATTATAAACTTGCTATCCTGTAACTTAAAATCAACAAGGGCTATTTGTAAATACTTTTTTTTGTGTGTGTGTGTAAATACTTTTTGTGTAAGCATATTAATAAATAGAGTCTCTTGGATGTATCCACAACAGATAATCCCTAATAAACACTAAGAATAATGTTAAGCAGAATTGTGAAGAAATGCCTATTGAGCTCCACTTTTAATATGCCCTCCTATCACCTGTAGCCCTAGAATTCAGAGTTCTCATGCAAAAGCAGGGTCTTTCTTAACCTTAAAAAAGCTTATTTAATAAACTAATTCCCACATGGAATTTGGTGACACAGATTGATAACCTTCCCCAAATTATTTATATTTAAAATATAGGCTCAATAAAGAAGTGAACATTTTACCAAAGTAATATATTTCTAATCGTGGAATTTCATATTCTCCTGGCTATGTCTCCTGAAATATTACAATTAATGAGGGGACCTTGAAACATCTGTGAAATTGCATCATGGTAAAACATATGAGTGAAAACACCTCACTGGTTTATTTTTACTAAGAAGTCCAGGCATAATTGAGAGTGTTTACTTATTTATTATAGGATCTACAGTGCCTGGCCTAGCACTTTATATACAGCAGATACTCAAGAAAACATTTCCTGGAATAGTAAAATATTACTAGTAGTAATATCATTGTGATGTGGATTTTCAGGCCATGCATCAAAGAAGTTTTACATCTGTTTACATTTAAAGATAAATGTTATCTTTATAAGAGATGATATATTTTAAAAAAAGGGAAAGGATATAGATTTCCAAAAAAACAAATCCAGTTTTAAGTTAGCTATCGTCATAGAATTTTGTGAAAAGATAAACAGACATGTGAAGTCAATTGCAAAACTCTTCTAATTTCAAAGATTTCTATTGGAGATGTGAATTCTTCTATACACAGTTATTCATACTGTGCACTGCTTAAATCCGTAAGGTGGCATTTACATATGGATTGCCAAGTAAATACATCTCACTTATTTTCCCAATATTGGATAAAAGTTAAAGGTCTTGATTTTGGTGACCAAGGAATGAATATCATTACCCTGATTTGGTTCAGAAGTTAGGGCAGTGTATACACACACATACATGCATATACACTTAGGTATATATGTGTATATATGTGTATGTATGTGAATATGGGTTTGTGCATATTTATGTATGTATATATGTATCTATACATACATATGTGTATTATTTTATTAAGGTTTCTTCTGTTGAAAGAGAGAAACAGAGAGATAAATAAATTTAATTAAAGAAATATTTTTGATTGCCTGCTATTTAGAAGGCACTGCTCCCAGATAAGATTTCTGCTTTGTGCATATAACATATGCACATAAATGCATACATATACAATATATGTACACGTGTATAATACACATATACATGTACATGTACATATCTACAATCAAATATACAACTAAAATACCAAATAATGATAAATGCCCTGCAGAGAATTAAAATAAAGTCATATGTGACTGGGAGAATGGTTTGGAAACAGCGCCAGCAGAACTTGCTGATGAATTGGAAAGAAGGGCAAAGAGGATTCAAGGATAATTCTTAGATTCTGGAACAAGTATGTTATATGTTGTTACAATGTTTGTGAAAACTACATTTTTGTAAGAAGCTACAAAGCAGATTTTATGTAAAATCTTCTTCTAGTTAGGCATGCCATTGTTTCTAAAAAGGAATGCCAACAATTTCCCCCCATGGGTGATTGAATATTGATTGAATTTCTCTAATGAATTAATGCATATATACTTGGGGAGAAGAGCTCTATACATTTTATAAAGCTATAATCTAGCCTTTTTTGCACATAAAAAAAAATCTAGAAAGACTAAGTGCCATGGGTATAACCCTTCTGTTCTGAAATTGACAGAAAAGATCATATATAAAGAGTGCAAGGGAAAACATTTTAAATGTTGGATTTGTTGGGTGGTGGAGTCTTTCTTCCCTTCAGACAGGAATGAGGGTTTTCCGCGTGGACACTTTAGTCAGTGATCCATCTAGGTACCACAGAAACATTTACTTCAGAGTGGTATCTCAATGAATTTTTACCTTGAAAGGTGAAACTTTATCCACTTCAGGCTCATCTTAAAGAGATGAAATTTAGCCTCAACTCCGTGTTGAGTAAGCCTGTACATATCCACTTTTCAAAATGCTTTATAATGAAAGCAGTGCCCCTGTCTCCACTACGTGATCCCATTTCACTTCTCTCTGCAGAGTTCAACAGCATATTCATCCAGTCAGAGGTACTCCTTTCCCACAGGCATCACAGCTCTCCCTGCTTATTCATGTCCAGAGATGCTATGTTTTATCTCAGCAATTAAAGAAGGTACTGTTTTAAGACTCATCCAGCTAGTTTATTGTCTGGAAACTCTCAACTGGAGATGAGAGCAGCAGCCATAGGTTTCTTCCATCAGTGCACTCTTTGTTGTTCCACATGGATGTCTTTTCTATCCTTTTCTTCCTACACCGTATATTTTTCCATCTATGCTTCTAAAGAAAGCATCTCCAAAGGAAAAATGCTCATTATGAGCTCACAGAATCAATTTACCAACTGGTAGGTCTGTCTCCATGTGAGGAAACAGATTTTAGCTGAATCCCTTTCAAATGTTTGCTAGGCTGGCTGTACATGTGTCCATTAATCCAGTCTTCTCTTTCCTGCTCCCCACCCACTCATCTGAGCTCAAAGATTCACTCTCTTATTTCCATTTTGATCTGTATTACCTTTCCTAACAGCACAGCTAAGCAAAAAAAATCATGTGGACTCTCAATGTTTCTAAATGTTTTGTTGCTGGATAATTATAACAGTAAATGTAAGTGTGACTGCCAACTTTTTAGTCTAGCTACATATTTACTATGAAGCACAGAAGTACACTCTTAATTTTAATTAATGAGAGTTCTCATTAGCTTTCAAATCATTGATAATCATAGAAGGAATATATAAAATATATACCTTAAGACTAGGAAAGTATGTATTATAATCACATTTGCTTAGTTCTAGAGTAAGACAAATTTAAACACAAATTTAGGATATTACTTTATGATATTCCTAATCTGTTTCATAATTAGTATGGCATGCATCTATATATGTATTATTTATTTTGCTAAATTTAGGATCAGGAACTAAAACCCTAAAGCAATTGAATTTATATCTTGTACCTTAGTTAAGTATTTGAAGGAGATAACAGATGGTTTGGAAATGTGTGTTAAAGTGAAAGAAAGGCTACCCTCCATGACTCAATTTCCCTCTCTCCCATGGTAAACAAATTGACTGAAAGGAAGAATCAGCACCTGGGATGGGAAGTGAACCTGCATTTACCTGTAGTCTCTGAAAGAGACGGGTATCTAAATGAACAACAAAGTTTGGAAGCTTGGTTTGATGCAGGAATTTGTAATATCTTGGTGTACAACATTCTGCCTCTGTGTAATTTTGACATTTATTATTAAACAATAAAGGTAAAGTGAAATGAAAGTAGCAGTTGTATCAATTTTTTTTAAAGCTGGAAAGGCATATTTAATAGTTTGATACCTTTCACTAAACGAAAACACATAGATATTTCTAGCAGTAATATTCTCTTACTATAAAAATTAAAAACCTGAAACACTATTTTTATAAATGTTCTTACTAGCTAACAATAAAATGTGATGGATCTTATTCTATGTATGTGTTATTTTTGAGGTAAATTATCCTGGAAACAAGCAAACAAACAAAAAGCAATATCACATTTTTCATCAGTATTCATTTCAATAGATACATGAATAAATATATAGCACAAACCATAACTGTCAAGTGATATTTTAGGAATACAAAGTCAGCAACTGTCAGTAAACTGATTGGCATTACATAAACAAGCTTTTTATACTATTTCACTTTCTACTATAATAATAATACTAGTTATGAAAAATTTTACTTGTTTTTATATGGTCCTACATATGAAATTTGCTAGAAAAAGCTAAATATGTACATATAAAGAAAAGTAAAAATATGGAAAGGTGCATAGTGGATAATTTTATTCAAAATAAGAATAGCAAGAGTTAAGATAATGAAGAAGTAATGAATTGTTATAAAAGCTTATTTCTGTAAGTCAAAAACAGTGAAGTAATGGAATAAAAGTAGTGGTAAGATAATTTTAAATTTCATATAAGGGTTACTATGGTAATATGAAAAGTAAATTTGAAGAGAGATGGTGAGTATCATGAACAAAGTTCTGGAATAGTGCATCTCAACTCTGCCATGACTGTGTGAGACAGCCCTGAGATGGGTCCTAAGTGGAGTGTCCTCTCCACTGAAGCTCACACTGGACTCCCCCTTACTCCTCTCTACAGTGTGGACCTGCCATAGTTAGTACAGCTACTGGCAGAAGAAGAAATAAGTTACTCATTTTTTCTACTTGTATTACTGTATTTCTTCCCGAATTCTGGGGAGAGCAGATGATAGTAAAAGAGTTCCAGCACCACTGTCCATCTTCCATATGTATTCTGAGGCGTGGTTATGCTTTTCTCTAGCATGAGAGTGAAGGGAGGTCAAAGGCATTGGGATAGTTGAGGAGGAAGAAGTATAGGATTTGGGGGGAAGTGGTAATTTATGTTTTCCACTCTTCATAGATATTCTTTCAAAATTTCCCAGGTACTATAAAGTTCTGACACTTCCAAAAAAATACTTTTTAAATAAGTGGATGACAAATAAATATAAGGACTTGAATCATCCCCAGCCACAAAATAAGATTAGTCTCAGGTCATTCTCAGTTCTCTGCAGCCATTCCTTGTGTAGTGAATAGGTATCTTCTATGATTTCTATACTAAAAGATGGAGATCTGGGTAGCATTTCTTTGAGGAGAGGATATTTTACCTAAACTTTCTCAACTTGATGTTGCATCAGAGAAACAAGGGTGATTATTACTTTTATCCTGCTCACTCTATATTACTAATTTGCTGTAGTGTTGATTTTTAATGATCTTCTCTATTGCTTGGTTAACAAGAATATAGAATTTTCTCATTCTTCAATAGGGATAACTTAATTTATGCTCTGGGTACCATTCAGGGAAGACCATGGGCAGTAAATTGTACACAACCTTTGGGTAAATTATGTACCAGAGCACTGGACTGAGATTGCTTTAAGGTATCATAAGACTACTAGTAATAGTATAATAATAATACTCTGATTTATTATTTATCTATGTTCCTGGCACTGGTGGGTACTTCTATTTATGATGTATGCCATTTGTTTATAAATAATCCAGGAGTACTGTGTTACTATTTTTTTGTAATTCCAGACAATTGGACCATGTTGTCACAAACTATGAATATCTACATCATTGTATATCCATACACCTATAACTCTTTGATTTTTGTACTATACTTACTTGAATGCTTATCATTCATGTTTAACTCTAAGCTTCTTGAGTGATATTCACCTTTGCTCCTATAGTGCATTTGCACTCAGTGAATAAATGCTAAATACTTATTTGGTGAATGAATGAATATCTCCTTTGATCTGAGTTCTCCAAATAGTAAAAACAGCAATGGAACAGCATATTTCAAGACCATTAATATGGAAGTAATTAGCCATTCAAAAGAAATAAATAGCATGATAACAATAATAACATGAGAGTAACTTCAATATTTTTTACACAGAAGTAAAAAACAAAAAACTACTGTGCTCACAGGAATTAATAGTATCACTATGGCTACTAATTTAACAGATTAATTTTTCCATTGCTTAGCTTGTTAATGAAAAAATGGTACCTTTTTTCCTAATGGAATCTCTACAGTGCAAACGTTTCTAAAGTGTAATTTTTATTTTTTTATTTTTTTTTGCGATACGCGGGCCGCTCACTGTTGTGGAGCACAGGCTGCGGACGCGCAGGTTCAGCAGCCATGGCTCACGGGCCCAGCTGCTCCGCGGCATGTGGGATCTTCCCAGACCGGGACACGAACCCGTGTCCCTTGCATCGGCAAGCAGACTCTCAACCACTGCATCATCAGGGAAGCCCCAAAAGTGTAATGTTTTATCTTACATATATTTGTATACATGTACTGAATTTTGTTAGGCCTTTCATTGAGAGTGAGAACCAGACTGGCAGTTTCAAATTACCATCTGAAATTGTACTGTTTAAATTTGCAAAGGTATCATGGGGGTTAGGGTGGAGGGGAACACTCCAGTGTCCATGACATACAAAGTCAGTGCTGTTAACAATTAAATGTGAAAACATTTAAATAATGCACTTCCACTGACACCCAAAGAATAAAATCTAACCATTAGGATGGTACCTAGATAGCAGATGATTTCACAGCAAAGTGCTCTGACCTCCATCAAGTTAAGAATCAATAGAACCTAGGTAACTGTGGTAGAATCAGAGACAGTCTCAGCTCATGAAAGGCCCTTCTGTGCTAGAGCTATATTAAATTATCACAGCTAATGTAAAATCAAACTTGGTATAAAAGATAAAAGTGTAAAGTTCTCACAAATGATCACTTATCACTTCATTCCGAAATGCATACAGCATTCATTATAGATTGAAATACCACTCAAATTTCACCATTTAGTTGGGTTTTGAAACAGCCAAACCATTAACAGAAGAGAGTAGCTTTTTATATTTATACAACCAGTGACTAATGAAACATTATACCCTGTGCACAAAGGAGGAAAAAAAAACCCTTTATTTTGTAATGAACCCAATTGGAGCCCTTTTTAAACACAGTGTAATATGGTTTCACTGTTTCATCGAGCCTCTCATTACTTGTGTCAATAATCCTAGGTAAACCACTGTTGAACTTCACAGCAATTTATCTAGTAGCATGAATAGCATTAATCTATGGGGTGCTTTTGATGAATTGTAGTTCAAAAAGCAAAGCCAAAAATGACTTCTTACAAAGTGCTCAGAAAAGTATCTATTAGAAATATGTCAACTGCCAACTACCTAAAGGTAGCTTGGCTATTTAGGAAATCATGCTGTTGGCTAGCTTGCAAACACTGAGAAAACATATGAATTTTCCCCACTTGAATTACTTTAAAAAAACAAATAACATACTTTTCATCTAAGTATATTATTTTTTCTGTCACTTCCCTTCTAATTCTCTATATTTTTATGTCATATTGCTTTCAACACAATGTGACATGCTATGCAACATGCCCCAGGTTCCAAAACTGTTAGGTGAGACAAGCGCTTATCAAGTTGAGGGTGAATCAGACTTCATTTCCGTGACTGCAAGACCTAAACATCCAGGTCAGCACGAACTGAAAGCTACTCCTGGATCCTGCTCTAAGGATCTAACTTATCTTCTTGACACACTCAGTGGTTGTTATATTCTCTCTGGCAGTGAGCCTGGTAGGGTTTATCTACAGGGGGTTACTACATTTAATTCCAATTTATCAGTCTAATTTGATTAGGCTGATCTTTCCCAAAAGCTGGAATTTGCACAATTCATGAGATACTAGAAATTACTCTCTCAGCTCTGTTATCTTCAAGATGTTTATATGTGGAAAGTCTATTCAATGCAAGACTTTGTTTGCCTTCAAGAACAAAAGTGTTATTAAGAACTGAGAAATGGTAGACACTAAGGCAATTTGAAAATAAAGTTGTAAATTGATTTAATACATTATTCTTTCTCCAATTTTGGCCTGTATCATAAAAAAGTAAACATCTTGGAAAAAAACACAAATGGGATTATTTTTCCCCTAAAATTAAATCCCTTTACAAAGAATTAGACTTTATCCCCCAAATTCCTTTTTGGAAAGGTATAAAATTAACCCATGCTTCTTACAGTTATTTTATACTTAGGTTCATGAGAAAGATTTCAAATAAATGTATTCCCTTCAGGATTTCTAAGATCCATTGGATTTATTACAGCATTGTGTAATTTTTACACAGTACTCATTCAAATACTGTAATATTGTGTAGAACACAACATTAGTCTTAAAAAAAGTTTTCTTGGTGAACTATATGAGAAAAATCTTACATTCTCTAATGCTTTTTTCTCTTGGAGATTCACATTGTACCCTATAAATAAACTCTGAGAAGTCTTGTAATAAAGAAACCTGACTAATTTTGTTCATTGTGATATTTATCGATTTCAGAAAAGTTCATCTTCGTCTAACAATATGTTAAAGCTACCTCATGAACAACTTGTCCTGGCTTTTGGAGTTTAGGAAAAACAGAGATTCTTTTTAATCTTGGGTATTGGCATGTCTTTTTGCCATTTTCCTATATTTACTCAAATTGTGAGATTATTGCAGAGGAGAAAAAAATGTCTGTGGGTGTTTCAAATTATTGTTCATAAGAAATTAGTACAGTTTTCAATAGTATTGTACACCTCTGTCTTTGCTACATCTCGATTACATGCTATCTCTCTTTGTAAAACTAGTAATAGTGATTATAAAGCATATTTTTATGATAATACTACCAAAATTAACTCAGGGAAAATATTGTTTTCATGATTCTGATTTATAATTTAAAGCATAAAACGTAAAGAAAACCATTAATATGATTTACTATTCACCACCAAATATTATACAGTATATTTATAATTAAAAAATCTTTCACAAATATAAATTTTATTTCGAGTATAGGCTGTAATTTTATTTTATTAGTTTGACTTGAAACATATTAATTGTGGATCATGAAGATATTTACACTTATGAGAAGTCCTTGTGAAAGAAAAAGAAAACCCATTTAAATTTGTTTATTATTCTAAAGATTTTGATAAATTTAAGCAGTTTTTCAGGTCATTCTTGCATGTATAATAATGTCAAAAGGTACTCACCATGTACAATGAGAACATACTCTGCACTGCTTTGGCCAATGGTATTTGTGGCTTCACATCGATATGTACCATTATCCGTTTTGTTGAGGAAAAGAATGTTTAGCTCCCTACCACTCACAACCATTCGGTCAGGATCTGGTAATTCTCCGCCATCCTTTGTCCACAAAACAGGTTCTGGCCTATTGGATTTAAACATGCATATAAACAAAAAACATATGAAATGTTACATATTCTGTGAATTAATTAAGCAATTTATAAATACTTAACACTCATTTCATGGATAACTATGTGCTAACTTCTATAAGGTACCAAAAGAATCATAATGCACTTACTCAGAAGATTTTGGAGGTATGGCAATTATAATTTTATTCTATTCTCCTTAACTAAGCAGACATGTATTAAGGAGCTAATTAGTTGAGTCACTATAGTAGTCACTGATAGATAGCAGGTCCTGCGGCCCAGATTCTGTGGCTAAATGTCTCATACCTGCTGGTCTCTAGAGGATTGCCTGTGGGCTATTGGAGCAGCCTTCCACAGAGGTATCTGGAATTATACCTTTGCATTTGGGGTCACCATTGTGGGGGCACAGCTTTGCCTGAAACCACCTGAAATTTCTCCCCCTTACCTTTCCTGCTTTCTCATCCCTCTAGAGGTTTTTTTTTTCTGCAAGTTATCTCTTTTCTTTTCTTTTTTCCTTAGCTTTACTGAGATATAACTGACACACAACACTGCACTAGTTTAAGGTGTAGAGCATAATGATTTGATATATGTAAATGTTGCCACATGATTACCACAATAAGTTTAGTGAACATCCATCACCTCACATAGTTACCTTTTTTTCTTGTGATGAGAACTTTTAAGATCTACTCTCTTAACAACTTTAAAATATACAATCCAGTATTATTAACTATAGTTGGCATACTATACATTATATCCTCAGAACTTAAAACTTGAATTTTGTATCTTTTGACCACCTTCACCCATTTCCCCTATCCCCCACCCCTGCCTCTGGCCACTTTTATTCAACATTTTACTGGAAGTCCTAGCCAGAGCAATTAAGCAGGAAAATAAATAACTGGTAACCAAACTGGAAAGGAAGAAGTAAAACTGTCTTCATTTGCAGATGATATGATAGCATATAAAGAAAACCCTAAAAATTCCACTAAAAAGCTCTTAAAACTAATAAATGAATTCAGTAAAGTTACAAGACACAAAATCAATAGACAAAAATCAATTGAATTTCTATACACCAACAATGAAATATCAGAAACAGAAATTAAGAAAATCTATTTTATAATTGCATCAAAAAGAATAGAATACTTAGAAAAAAATGTAACCAAGGGGGTGAAAGATCTGTACACTGAAAACTATAAGACATTAATGAAAGAAACTGAAGAGGTCAAATAAATGGAAAGATGGTCTTTGCTCATAGATTGAAAGAATTAATATTAAATGTCTATACTACCCAAAGCAATCTACAAATTCAATGCAATCCCTATCAAAATTCCAATGGCATTTTTCACATAAAAAGAACAAACAATCCTAAAATTTGTATGCAACAACAAAAGGCCCCAAATAGGCAAGCAATCTTGAGAAAGAAGGAAAAAGCTGGGGGTTTCACACTTCCTGATTTCAAATGATATTTCAAAGATATAGTACTTAAAAGAGTATGATATTGGCAAAAATATAGACACATAGATAAACGGAATAGAAGGCTCAAAAATAAACCCATGAATATACGGTCAATTAATTTTTGACAAAGGAGGTAAGAATACACAATAGGGGAAAGGACAGTCTCTTCAATAAATAGTGCAGGGAAAACTGAAGTGCCACACACAAAAGAATAAAGCTGGGCCCCTATTTTACGTTATACATAGACATCAGCTCAAAATGGATTAAAAACTTGAATGTAAGACCTGAAAATGTAAAACAGGAAAGAAGCTCCTTGGCATTGGTCTTGGTGATGATTTTTCAGGTTTAACACCAAAAGCAAAGACAACAAAAGCAAAAATAAACAAGTGGGACCACGTTAAATTAAAAAGCTTCAGCACAGCAAAAGAAACAACTTAAAAAATGAAAAGGCAGCCTATGAAATGAGAAAATTATTTGCAAATATTATGTCTGGGTAAATAAGATAAGGGGTAAATATCCAAAATAAAGAAAGAGCTCATACAAGTCAGCAGCAAAAAACCCTGATTAAAAACAGATAATCTGAATAGACATTTTTTACAAAGGAGATATACAAATGGACAACAGGTACATGAAGAGATGCGCAACATCACTAACAGCCAGGGAAATGAAAATCAAAACCACAATGAGATAACACTTATACCTGTTAGAATGGCTGCCTTCTAAAGGACAAGAAGTAATAACTGTTGAGGAGGGTGTGGAGAAAAGGGAACTCTCCTACACTGGTGGTGGGAATGTAAATTGGTGCAGCCACTATGGAGAACAGTATGGAGGTTCCTCAAAAAATTAAAAATAGAATTACCATATGGTCCAGTGATTCTACTTGTGGGTATATATCCAAAGGGGGGGAAAAATCACTGTTTCAAAAAGGTATCTGCACCCATATCCATTTTAGCACTATTTACAATAGCCAAGACATGGTAACGACCTAAGTGTCCATTTACAAATGAATGGATAAAGAAAATAAATTCCAAATGTAATGGAATACTATTCAGTCATTAAAAAAAAGAAGGAAATCCTGCCATTTGTGACAATATGGATGGACCTTGAGGGCATTATGCTAAGTGGAAAAGTCAGACAGAGAAAGACGGATACTATATGACTTCACTTATATGTGGAATCTAAGAAAAAACTGAACTCGTAGAAACTGACAGTTCTCCTTTAATCAAATACTTGCAAACAATTCTCAAAATCTGCTTTCAGGGAAGAAAGGATAAATGAATCATGAATTTCTGTCTTCAAAGAGTTCAGTCTTATGTAATTGTTAATGATAAGAATGGTTATTAGTATCTATCACCATGTGTTGACAATGTCCTAGTTACTTTACGTAGATTTACTATAATCCTCGTAAGAACATGGTGAGTATCACTTTTAAAAATATAATGCAGATAATAATATAGAAGATTAGAGATGTATTCAAACCCTGGTCTGAATCCATAGTCAATGCTTTTCCCACTACCCCTTGTGTTCTAACATGAGGAATATTTTCCTAGTTCTTCTATGTCAAAATTTTTAAATTTAAACATGATTTTATCTTACCATTATAAATTATTTTCAAAAAAGCTTTAATTATTTGTTTATTTTGGTGAAAATGTTGAACTTATGCTTTGTTGTCGTGAATACAATTAGAACATAGGTTTTGATAAGTGGTGTCTATGACTACCACAGCTTTTCTAAGATGAAGAATATGTATTTTTTTCTGACAAAATTTTGTAAAAGAAATAAAAGTTGTGAACCAAATAATAATAAATATTGTAAATTGTATCAAAATAAGTAGATCAGCAGTATGGTAAAAAAAGTCACTTAGTTTTTTAGTAAAAGTTTGTCATCTAAAAACATTAGAATAATACAATAATTTATATCATCCAATTATATAGACAACTCATTCTGATAGCATCTTTAATAAAAGTCAAACCATTAATACTTCTCAACTTTCTTCATATATTCCTCATTTGCTTGTTGTTATTTGAATTTACTAATTCTTATTTTAAAACTGATAGACTGGATAATCTTGAACCATAGACATCCTTAAAATTCTTTAAAGAAAAAAGCAGGCACAATAAAACTATGATTAACTACATGTAAGTGAAATAATTAGAAATTGCATCCTTTCTACAAAGCCACATAAGGCCAACATTAAGATAACAGTTACATTAAGGATAATTTGAATTTCAGAAAATTCATCCTTAAAATACTGCTTAATAGAAGTATTTTATTATATTAAGAGGCAATATTTCTTCATATATAAGTTGGAATTTAAACACACAGATATAATTATATGCAAATATCTATACATTTCCATACATAAAATTATACTCCCCAAATCTAAACTGTCAATTTTTTCTCTGTTAGTGTTCATAAACTTTAAATCATATCTTAAAGCACATGGCTCTGTAAATATGTAATTAAATTTAGATATATATTTAAAATTTTGTGTATAGAAATGAAGTTAAAGATCTAGAAAAATTATTCAAGTTGCCAGTATTTAAAAAACTTTTTTCTAAAATAATAATTCTCTCTTTTAGGAAATAATGAACAAACACCTGCAAAAATGAAATGGTTAACAGGAGATTACAGCAGTATAAGTCACTCCTGACACCGAACATTGCAGCATTCTTGATTGTACTCTGAATGATAAATCTTCAAGGTGGCAAAAAATGTTAGCACCATAAGATGCAATTTTAACAAAATGGAGGTTAGAGTTTACACATCGATTAAAGATAGCCTACACATATTCCAATTAGTACTTAAAATGTTCAAGCTTCTTAATAAAATAAGCTTAACCATAAAAATATTAACTGGTTTAGCAAGTCTTGATACAATTTGTGTTTCATCTTAATAAAGAGGGCCCCTAGGCTTTCTCTAATTGGAACCTAGAATGATTGAGTTTCTTGCTGCAAATGAATAAAAATCTTCCCTGCTATTCAGGCAACCAAAGGAGATCATTTAAAAAGTGGTTCCAGTCTACAGTTTCTACGTGATAAGGCTGAAAAAGAGTAGGAGCCAGACACCAGGAATTAGAGGACAGTGACACAGCATCAGGCATGAGATAATACTGTATAACTCTACAGCAAGAATATTAAGATAGTCAATCCAGAGAGTTGCCCCTTTCAAAGCAATTAATTTTCAACTAAAAGTAGAAAATCTTCTGAATGAGATGAAATTAAATTTATGTTTGTTACCAAATCTATAAGGCTGAAAAAGATATTTTGTTTTCTTAGGTACCTAAAAATATTTGTGTAGCAGTTTCTTCCTAGGGTAAGCAAAAAACAACAAGAAAATAAAAGTGAAAAAAGGAACCAAATATGCTTGTATCTTTATTCTCTTGTATTCTAACATCTTGGTGAAGCTGTTTTTATCTTAACAGACTTTTAAAAAACTTTTATTGACTCACTGTTTTGTAGATATCTAATAGGAGAATCTCTGATATCTTTAACAATTCCTTATTTATAAATTAGTGTTGGAAAGAATTGCCACAACTTTCTCAGACTACCAGTTTATTTACTATTTGAACTAGATATAAACATAATTACTAATATCCACTGAAACTCCTGAGTTAGTCATTAGGGCATTTATTCTGTAAAGTCATGACACAGTAATAATCCCTCTAATTCTTCCAACTGTATATGGAATCATTCACTTCCTAGGTATTGATGAGAATACCTATTGATGAGACTATTGGTGAGCTTTGCCTTCATAGCTCCCATTTTCCCTTTTAGGCTCATGCTTGAGAAGAATAAAGAAGCAGCAGTTTAGTTATAGAAATATCAGTCCCACAATACAGATCTCCTAAGGAAAGAATTCTCCTAGTATCCTTACAAAGTGGACAAGAGTAAAAGGTCTTCCAAATTTTGGAATGGATACACTCTCCAGTATCTTCCTTTTCCCAAATGGCTATATCCCCCTTGAGTTCTGCAATGTCTTTTCCTTCAATAAGCACAGTACATGTTGGGTTCTAATTCTAAAACTAATCCTGTGAAAATTAAGTTACTTTTTCTAGATAAAAGAAAAAAATAAGTCACTGTAATAGCATTCAAGTAAACATCTTGTTCTGGCTCAAAGGAAAAAGAAAGAAATTGCATACTACAATTACACATATCTTACATTTCCTTTAATATAAGACAAAGCATGAACTTATATTTAATAACTTGGGGCCTATATGGCACATGAAGATGACTACTGCATTTATTTCAGTTTAGAAATTCCATGGGTGGCAGTAGATGTGATTGAAGCTTCAATACTCAGGAGATTTTTTTAAAGCCTAATTCCCCTTTATTTCTTATAATATTTTTACTCTAAAGTGAAAGAAGGTGGTGGGAGTTATGCAAACATCTTGATTCCTTTTTCTGCTTTAAGCAAACTTTTAAATCAAGAAATTATACTGCAGAGTCTGTATATAAAACCTCAGCATTCATGCTATCAAATGTTTAGAGAAATGGAGGGAGAGAACTTAAATGAAAATTAATTGAAAAGTGGGTTTGAAATTGGTTTCAAGTGCAGAATTTTAATTTTATTGGGTTCCCATAGGGAGGATTCTGAGAGAAATCTAGCCTAGGCAATCTCCATTGGGTAGATGGATATTGTATCCATAAACCACAGTCCAAACTTTGTCAATCAAGTGAGGAAGAAGAAAAAAGGAAAATAGGAAAACAGAAGCTGGGGTTGCTTGCTCCTTTTTTAAAATTTAAATACAAATACAAAGGAAGTTCAAAGAGTAGCCTTTCTCAAAGCCGTGAAACCAATTCAAAACATAATTTTGTAATGAGTCTCAGTTGGAAGCAAAGGATATGGTAGATAAGCAGAAAGAGACTGAAAGGGATTACTTGTGGAGTTATTTATTATGTTGATCATTTCAAATTTAAAGATACATAAAGGATTATTTTGTTATTGAGGATCAAATGAGATGTTTCTGAACATAGTTTGTAAGTAACTTTCTATATATATTGAAAGGTATATTCTTAATTATTGTAAAAATATTGATCTAGGCCCTTGGAGAATACATACAAACTGTGATTTTTCCTCAGATTTGATTGTTGTGTAACTTAATTATAATGAAATTTGTTTTCTTTTTATTCTGATATTGATTTTATACTTTTCATGGCAGCAATTCTTAAAACATCAAATAACTTTTACTATTAGCCAAGTTAACTTTGAATGTTTTACTTATCACAATTGAGGTTTGTTTTAAAACATAATCAATGAAACATTTATGTGTCTGTCTTTATACGTATAGTTTTGCTTAAGGGAAAACAAAACTTCAGAAACGTTTTATAGTAGAGTAATCTTCAATGACTCTCGATGGGTTTAATTACCAGAAAATGTCCTACTCTTACACTTACATCTTAAGACAGGTAAGAGATCAATGAACATTTTTGTTGTTGCTGTTAATTAAAGTATACCTATATATTCTTGACTAGATACTTCATAAGGTTACACAATTATTATCTAACAAGTATCTATAAACAAATCAGTGCAAGTTTTGAACCAAGAATTATAAGGGACATAGGAAAACTAAAATAATATCTGTTCTCTGAGATATTATACTTTAATAGTTTACATAAAATATGTCTAATCAAATATAACACTTGGCAGGATATGGTAAGTGGCATAAATGAGTTATAAAAAATCATAAAGATTCATCATATCTGCATTAGGAACATTGCAACAGGCTTTATGAAAGATATAACTTTTGACTCATCTCTCTAATTATGGCAGGATTTTGAGCAGTAGAAATGGAAGATGACAGCTCAAGAGGAGTCAGAATCCTGGTTAGGATGCTTGCCTTCCAGAGGCTGTATTGTTGAATAGATGAATTTAAACATGGTGAATGCCTGGAAAGAGTATAAGGTTACTAGGTGATAGTGTTATTGGCTAAGATAACAAATTAGGAAAGGGCAAAGTTAAAAGTATTTGATGTGATAACTGAGCTGGGGGTAATAAAATCAAAAGCCAAGATGTAAGTTGATATTAAGGAACAGGACCAAATATGCTCATAAGAAGCTTAGTCCGAGACAAAGTTGTTTTGTTTTGTTTTGTTGTTTTTTTTTGCAGTAGGCGGGCCTCTCACTGTTGTGGCCTCTCCCATTGCGGAGCACAGGCTCTGGACGCGCAGGCTCAGTGGCCATGGCTCACGGGCCCAGCCGCGCCGCAGCATGTGGGATCTTCCCAGACCAGGACACGAACCCGTGCCCCCTGCCTAAGTAGGCGGACTCTCAACCACTGCACCACCAGGGAAGCCCCCGAGACAAAGTTTTTAGAACATGAATCTGAACATGAAAAAGTATTATTTTACTATTAGACCAGAAGACTGATGATGCCGTTAATATGGAATACAGAATGAAATATGGTAGGGAACATTCTGGTCATAAAGAGGAGGATGAACAAAAGCAAAGAAATGAAAAAGTTTGGAATAGAGAGGTGGGAGGTAAAAACAAAAACCTGTACATTTAAACCTGTACGTTTTTTAGCCTGGCACTCAACCCTGGCCTTGAGTATCAGGTGGAAAAATCCAGACTTTCCTGAAAAATAAAAATGCTTTACTAACTCTTTTGAGAAGTAAATATTTCTGAGCAGAGTTTCCTTTAAGTATACCAATGTGAAATACCTGAAAAAGAAAAATTCAATGAAGAGACCATATATAGAGTTCTGAAGAGAGAAAACAAAGATTTACATGAAGTTGGAGTAATAATAAAGGGAAGCACAGAATAATAGAATATAATAGAAGAGCTCTTGGGAAAGTAAACATAACTTTTTGGAGCTAGAAAATGTATGGTGTTAGTGAAAACAGAGGAGAAACTCTCCTTATGGAGTCTAGTCTGTATGAACACAATCTTAGTCCTGAATAGGAAAAAATAACAATGCAAGACCAACCAACTAACCAACCAAATGACAAACAAACAAAACATAAACCAGGGTGGAAACAAACTGAGATACAGTGGAAAGGAAAAGTTGATGATTTCAGTTTAAGAAACTCTAAATTCAAGTGCTAGAAGAAAATAAAGAAACACATCTTGGGGCTTCCCTGGTGGCGCAGTGGTTAAGAATCTGCCTGCCAATGCAGGGGACAAGGGTTCAATCCCTGGTCTGGGAAGATCCCACTTTCTGCAGAGCAACTAAGCCTGTGCGTCACAACTATTGAGCCCGCGAGCCCCAATTACTGAGCCCGCATGCCACAATTACTGAAGCCCGCGTGCCTAAAGCCTGTGCTCTGCAACAAGAGAAGCCACCGCAATGAAGAGTAGCCCCTGCTTGCCGCAACTAGAGAAAGCCCACACACAACAACGAAAACCCAACGCGGCCAAAAAACAAAAGTTTTGCTTTTCTGATATGTGGAAATGTGCCCCATGTATTTTCATAAATGTTTAAAATATATGATTATATGTACACATTTCTGCCCCCTATAGCTCTTTAACACGATATTTAGAATAACTATTTTTGCATAATCTGTATTTTGATACAGCTGGTATCATCATTTATGAAGTTGGCTCTGTCCTGATATTTCAAATATTTAGGGCTGGAATAATACAGTAAGCGAAGAGGGAAAAAAAGGAAAAGGAGACTTGAAGAAATTATGCAGGTGAAGAAAATTTAACTACTCTTTAATGTATATAATTTTCCATTGTGTTTCTAGCCTGTTGCAGTTATTTGTATTTCATTTAATAAATATGTCTTTGTGTATTTGTGTGTGTAAGAGAGAGAGAAAGAGTGAAATAGTTCCTTAGCTTTTTTTCCTCATTGGTCTCCACTCCCTTCTGATTTTAGTGGCTTCTGGATGTGTTCTTCAGTCTCTTGCTATATCCACATAATTCTTAAGGGTTAGTCTTTGCTCAGAATAGATATTTCCTATACTTGAAAAATTCTTTTTATGAAAAGCAATGATTTTTTCCCTTCTATTTGCAGTTTGAGAATCCCAGTGATTCCTGTTGAAAGTCTCAACAATGAAAGCCCCTACTCAAATATCACCCTCAGTACTTCTGCCTGATAGGGTCAAAGGTGTTTAATGCAGTGATAAATGAAGTCAGTTTGCAGCGGGAAATCAAGCCTACCTATTCCATTAAATTGCAAGATGAAAGTCTGATTCTGAATTTATCTACTCAGGTAAATTCCTGAAATCAACTATTGCACTAGTATAGTGTCAAGTAGGAGGAGTCTCATTACATTAAAGATTAGATTCAGATGGGACAATAAAATCAATGTTAACTTCATCATTAGATTTAAAATCTCAATAGAAAATGAGAAATGGATTTCTTCTACCCTGATTAATCTGAGCATATGCTACTTGATTCTGACTTTTTAAGGTACTTCTTGCCTACAAGTTTAGAAACTTGTAGTAGAAATAGAAAATAAACTATATGCAAGAGGTAAGTGCCTTTAGAGACTTGAAAATAATGGCAGCTTTTAGAGTGCCTGTGAAATCCTGGATCACTTTTTACTGATAAGGTAGTGTTCATTGATAATTATTTTAACATTTGTGAAAAACAAAACATTCATACTACAAACTGTATAATTCCAGATGCTTTGTGGCACAAGAAATAAAAGATTATCCCCAGAAAAGATAAGATTGCTATGATCCTGAAGGAGTGACAGATTTTAGCACTGAAGAAAAAATATTCAAGATTGTGACAAATGCTTAAGCTAATCTCTCAAGGACTTTGCGCTAAAGCAAAACAATTACCCATGCCTTATCTACACTTAACATTTTTTTTCCCTTTGGTAAACACGGAATATTAACTCCTGGTTAAAAGATCAAGAAATCTTGAGTAAACATTCATTCCCTCATCCAAGCAATAATAATTCCCTCTTTGTATGTACATTAACCTCAAAATCTCTATGATATTTTAAAAAATAATGTCTTAAGAAAATATTGTTTTCAATTTCTTTGAAACTTAGGGACTCCTTGAAACCTCCTTTGACTAAGATAGATTTTGGAACATTTTCATGTTTTTCAAATCAATAACTTATGAGTCTGAGTTTCTCAGAATTTCCACCTTATCAACCTGTGTACATTATAAGGACAATTTGATACCATATAAAATGTATCTACAAGCATCCTAATCAGTCAGATGCCTGAAAACCATTCAGTTCAAGGGCACATTGCAATGACAGGGTCCTATTCTCCATATAAGAGTTACTTTACAATCCATTACTTTCACTACTATAAAATTGTGCTAACTAACCTTATAAGATCTAATACTTATGTTAAACACTGTGTCACCATTATAGAACTGTTTCTGTTCCATGACTTCCTTCTTTTCTAATATTAAAACCAATGGTCTTGGAAAAGTAAAAGTAAAGTGCACGTCATTTATCTGGTAGCTGGGGAATTAAATGCTTCATGTAAGTAAATGCTGAAGATAATTGAAATTTAAGATTAAAATAAAACATTTGCAAGTATATTTTAATCATTTGGATGAAATCCTTCTCAAAGGATCAAACTTTTCTGCATTATTAAACAGAACATACTTAGTGCCATTCAACTGTTTTTTTTGGAGCTAAGATCTCCTCAGTTTGAACATACATTTTTGTGTAGTGACAGTTTTAGAGAAACTGAAGTGATTAGGATTTAGCATGTTCTTTTCCTGAATGTCCCCAAGATCCAGCTTCACCACAGTTGGTGTTAATGTAACAATTTTCAAATCTTTTGAAATGCGACCTACAGGAAAAGATATATTTTACAGCTTTACACAATGCACAAACATATACACACAGGAAATAAAAGCTTGCTCTTTCTAATGTACTGTAACATCTTCTTTCTTTTTCTTCCTTCCTTTCTTATTCTATTATTTTTCCATTTTATTTTTGTTTTTTAAAAACGGTTTTTCAAATTAATCTGATGACTCATTAAAAGCCACAACCAGCTATTTGAAAAACACTGCATTTGTGACCCACAGTGAGAGCTCCTGTGGCCTCTAGGTCTTTTTGTCCCTATACTGGAAAGCTATTATATTTTTAATCTTGCTTCTTTTTTTTTTTTTTTTTTTTTAATGCGGTACGCGGGCCTCTCACTGTTGTGGCCTCTCCTGCTGCAGAGCACAGGCTCCGGACGCACAGGCCTAGCGGCCATGGCTCACGGGCCCAGCCGCTCCGCGGCATGTGGGATCTTCCCGGACCGGGGCACGAACCCGTGTCTCCTGCATTGGCAGGAGGACTCTCAACCACTGTGCCACCAGGGAAGTCCTTAATCTTTCTTCTCGATGGTCACCTCACTATATTCATCTCTGTACTTGTAATTTTGAGTGGTGGCGCTGAAATCCATCACAGCTCACCATTCTAGAGAAATCTGCTGGTCACAAGTCACAAGAGTTGCTGTTCTTTTCTCCTGTCTTTTTTATTTTCTCTGTCTCTCTCTTCTTTCTCCTTTCCTTGAAGCATCCCAGATATTTCCAGTACTTTGAATTTGAAAGAGTTGGGCTTTAAGGCCATCAACAATCACTGACATATTCTACTCATTCTAACTGGAAACATTTGTAAATGTTCATATTTTCTACAACTTGGGACACTGCTGTTTAAATTTTTTTCAAACTTTGAAGTTTAGGGGTTCCTGTATGATTGAGGTTATATCTAGAAAAGTGAATCAATATATACCACACTTTGTAAAAACACATATAATGCAAGAAAATTTCTTTAGATTGTTTGAATAAATGGCTTTCCAAGGTATAAAAATTTTCTCAGTTTCACCATTAATTGAAATAATACTAAATATCTCCAGTGATTCTGAATTTTTTTTCCCACAGTTTGTTCTCTCCATATATTTGCAAAAATGACAATCAAATTATTTACCACAAGCACAAAATGACACACTTCTCAGTAAGTTGAATGGTGATCACCAGAAGGATACTAGCTCTAACGTTAGGACATGTATTATGGAAAAAAATTGCAAAGAGAAAAAACGAACCTTACTGAATGGCACTTGTTGAGCAATAGGTTAACATGTTCTTTAATCAAGGATGAAGTATGATATTTCAACTCTTTTACATGTTAAGAGTGATTTTTGTTTCTGCACATTTCCTACAATTACCATTTTGATGACTGTTTTTATATAAACACAAATGAATGTTTACAGATCTTTAAATAAAGAGTAAAATGCTTAGATGTAATCTCATAATTAATATATTAAAAAGAAACAGAGATTTTAAAATCCATGAGCCCAAAAGTACACATCTTAAAATCTAATTAAGGATATGACATTATCACTCCACAATGTCTTAAACATATTGAGACATTTTAGTGTTAGAGTTTCCCACTGAACATTTACAAAATAATTGGGGTTTTGTTGCAAGAAAATTGCTTACCTGGAAATGTTCAAGAAGTACATTTCCTCTTTGGATCTATAATCATGATTCTGCAAGCTCTTATGGGACTTTCACAAGACATAGGCACATTTAACTGAAAATGATTGAGTGCCCAACACACCACAGATGCCCAGCCTAAATAACAGCAGTGGAGATTACCGAGAGTCAGCTTCTTGTTTCAAAAACAAAACCAAATATATTCGGTCTCATTTCCAAGATAACCACTTGTGTGTTTCCAGAAAGTCAACATGGGATTAAATTTTGAAGCCATGAGATGGAAGCAAAAGACCATATGGGCCTCAGAAGAGAAACTTGTATGAAAAGGACAGCACATGGATATATTTTTTTTAATTATGAAAACTTGGAGTGAATTTCCCAATATTATTCCTTTGAAAACACTTTAGAAAAAACTGACTACAATGCCTTTAATTAATTAATTGAGACAACTTTATATCTCTCTAGAGATCAGAACACAAGGGGGGAAAAAATCTAAATGCTCTGTAACTTTTATCATCCAAGGACTGACTTTGTGAGAGTATGTATATAGTAGGTCTGTCCCCTCATTATGTTTATTCCACCAATTTTTTTGGTGACATATTAAGCGTAGTATTTAGCAAGAAAGACATACTTTGGGGGAGTGTTCACTTTGAACTTCCGGCTTATTCTATTTACCCTCTAAGGCTGTGCATTGTATTTCATTACATTGGTATTACGTTTGCAGGTATTGCTTTGTAGTTATAACCTGCAGTCTTAATCTTCTCAAACATATCAAATTAAGAATATAATATAATTAGCTTTTTAAAAACAAATATATTTAATAATCAGAACTATTTAGATATATTTAGAAATTCTTTAGATACTATTTAGGTATGCTAATACAGGTTTGATTCATAACTGATAACCTTTTATAATTATTTAGTTAAAATATGGGCATTCCTAAAAGTTTATAAGTATTTTCTCATTCTTGCCAACTTCTCTGGGTTATTGTGAAAAGTCAATATGATAGGAGAACTAAAAACACTATGTAAATAAGAAAACATAACCATCAGAGTTGTTAAAATTTTTAAAAAGTGTCTTTGTAATCTACCATTTATCAACTGAGTGACTAGAAAAGGTCATATGACCTCCACAAGACTTACTGTCCTTATCTACAAAATGAAAACAATTATAAGAGTCTTTGTAAACCTTTTACAACAGGATAGTTGTGTGGTTAAAATAAGACTAGCATGAGTGAACTTGAAACCTATGCCAAAATGAGGCCTTATACATCACAGACTCTGGATTCTCAACCACTCATGAACCATGCTATTCACTTAGTTCTGGTTTCTCTAGAGCTCTTGCTTTGGCTTTCTGTCAAAACTAGCTACCTGGTTAATCTCTATTTCATCCCAGCTGAACACCTTTACAATGTTGCCTTTTCCACATTTGTGGAACCAGAACTCATTCTCTACCCCTTCCAGTCCTTCCAATTGTTCTAAATTTTTTTTCTACCTTAACAGTATGGAGGGGCTATTCCTATGTCTCAGAACTTTTCCACTTCTAGCTATATTACATTTTACCCCCTGATAAGGGTTCATGCCTCTGTCCCTCTTCTCTACAGCTCATTATTACTATTTAACCTCAACAAAAATAGCCATGTTGCCCTGCCAGTTTTGCCATGACTTTAGTTTGGATTCCTTTGCTGTTCAAACATGCTTCGGAAAGTCACAGACCGTTGTCCTAGAATGTGTTTATTCTGCTTAGAACCTTGAATTTCAGAGCCATGGAAGAAATCTGAGATAGTAATTCAGTTCCCAGCGTTGCCATAGTAGACCAATATCAGCATGTGTATTAAATATGTAATTAAGACTTCTGAGTTTAAAACTTGGTGAGACACACTGTATGTAATTTTTTGACAAAATAATAACTTATCCTCATGGCTATTATTTATTATGAAATTACTTGGAGGCAGAAATTGCATATATATTTTCATTAATATTTAAAACAATTTGTTTACTAGGTTTTATTTTCTAATTTTAGAGAATAAAAAATACTTGGTATACTTAACACTGGTAAACTGTGGACTTTGGGGTGAAAATGATAGGTCCGTATAGGTTCATTGTAATGAATATACCACTGCTGTGAGGGACGTCAATAGTGGGGGATGTTGGACATGAGTAGGAACGAAGGGTATATGGGAACCCTGTACTTTCCACTCAATTTCACTGTGAACCTAAAGCTCTCTAAAAAATAAAGGTTATTAATTAAAAAAACATTTTGGTGTGGTTACGTGACTTACTCAAGACCACTCAGGCCACAGATATCTACGGATTTATAATTCAAAGCTACTTTTATTTCTCTTTCTACTGCACCACACAGCTTTTTCTGCCCCAGAGCATGACAGCTTAGATAGTATATCTGAACATAAACACAGACCTTGACGATTAATTAGATGACTTTCTATAGCGCAGATGGCAGGAGAGAGGCAATACTGTGTAATTAACATCTACTAGGCATTAAGTCAAATCATATAAAATTGCCATCATTGTAGATCATATTCTTTTTCCCAAAATTTGTGAAAGGAAAATCAAAATGGAGTCTATATTGCTAAGAGAGTTCCCTAAAATGGAGCCAGGAGGCTATTACAAAGTATGACTTATGCCCATCTCAGCCTGAATAGAATCTAACCTTTTGATCTCTTATTGTCCTACTTAAGACATCTAGATCATCTGCCAGAAACTCAAGATAATTATTGGGCCCATACCCTAAAATAACTTGTGGCAGCCTGTCTACTTACTGGACTACCCTAAAATAACACAGGATTCCTCAAGGACAAATATTTCCTGATTCACGTCAATCACAATTCTCACTAGGCAACTTTTAACAGCCTTGTGGCTTTTTGTCTTTATAAGCCCCTGACTCTTTCTCTTCCCTTGAACACTCTTTTGGTTTAACCAGAATCTGTGTCTCCTGAATTGCAATTCTTAAGAGACCAAATAAACTATTTTATTATTTGCAGCCTTCTGCACTGTTTTTCTGTTGCCAAATTCATATTTTCCTCTGTTTTGGGCTAAGACATTTCACTCTGGATTACTTGCCTTCTTTAACTCCTGTTTGTTTTGTCATTTCTTCTGGCTGTGATTGGGTTATATGACAATTAGTAAATAACCTGTGATTTGTAAAAAGGTACATATTAGGCTGAGAAAACTGTTTTGCCTTCATTTGCATCTCATTTTTTAATCTCTATTATGCTAATAGGAAAATGCATCAGTGTGTTTTTATCAGATTTCTTCTTAAATTCTAGATCATTTTGAAAATGGATGTGTAAGTGTTCCTCTAAAACACCTCACTAGTTATTATATGATATGTGATCTGTTTTCCTAAAGATTAAAATCTTGCTTCTTATTCAGAATAGCGATGTTATGTGCAATGCAATTATGTATACTAGATTCATACCAAATTCATAAGAAAAAGTGTGGTTACCAGAGGTAAAATAATAACTACAACATAAACATAATGCCAGGTATACAGAAAAATTTATCAATGACTATAATTATTTTCTTTTATAGAATAAATACCAAATATACATTCATTTGACTGAAAATGTCACATTGCTTTTGTGAAGTAAATTTACAAAGTGTTAAACATTTGATTAAAATGAATGATGATTCTTTAGCTATAGCATGTGGGGGGCAATCCCACACCTTTTAAGGTCATAACATTAATGTAATATAACAGCTTTTTCCCCCCTCTACTTCTATAAGCGGAGAATGCTGCTTCCTGAAAGCTGTCTGGAAATTCAGCCAAAGAAAGAAGAAGGTTGCAAAAATTCTGGGAACTTTAAAGAAAAGTGTCTGGCATTAGCTTGGTCCTCACTTTAAACTAAAATTAAAACAATAGACAGACATGTACAGTAATCTCTCTTTTAAGGAAAGAATAGAATTCCTCTACAGTAATGTCAAGTGGAACAATTTGGTCCTGGCCCAAGCTATGCAGCTGTTCCACAGGAAAACAGCAAAAGGCTTCAATCCAAAGCAGGCAAATAAGGCATGATTGTTTATAAACAGTCACTGTGGCCCTCACATTTAGAACAAGAAAAACAATATTAGCATATAGGAGGCCAGGTTAGGAACATGAGTCTCAGTATGAGTTGAGTCACACCATCATTTTGTGATTTATACAAAAGATAGTGGTGCTATTTTTTTCTACTATTAACTTGCCTAATAACCGTGGATAACTCATACTTTAGGAAATCATATATTGGTCAAACATTTTTAAAAAAACAATATTTGATCACGGATTAAGGAAATGATATGTCAGCTACAAAATGTAAAGAAATCATATACCTGTTATCCACTTCTGATTCTCACCTTCTCATCAAAGGGGGCTCGGGTAATTGGTAAGGATAATAGAAATCGGGTGTTTCAGGAGTCAATTAGAAGCTAAGACAGTATTGCTTCTCCGTGATTCCAAAATAACAAAATGGGGAATCAGGTGTAATAGCAGCAAAACAATGGAGAACTTTGACGGTGATTACCAGAGTAAAATAGGAAATTCGAACCTACCTGTTGGGTAAATGTGATATCACATACTTCATTTTTACTCCCACTCTTTACAGGCTTTTTTGATCCTATCTTAAAATTTGGACAGCCTCTCTACTATTTTTTGTTTTAAAACTTCTGTTTGACATAACTTTCTTTTCTCATTCCTTTTCCACTTTTCATGATTCATTTTCTGAAATGGGTGTCCTTCCTGTTTTCTTTACTTCCCCACCACTTACTAACTCCCTGATTAATCCATTTCAATTTGTGTTCTGTTCTCTTTGCTCTAGTGAGACTTGTTTTCTTTATGATCAGTAAAATTTCCTTCTGGGAAAATCCAATGATTTCTTTTCAGTCTTCCCTTGTTTTATTTGTCCTATCTGCCTCAACTGGCACTGTTGGAGATCAAATATAAACTAGAGAGGCTAGAACTGAGACTGTCTTTAAAGAGGTTAATGTCTTCATTTATTGGAAATGATAGTTACTTTGAAAATGCAGAAGAGTGGATTTTAAGATAATTAGGAAGGGCATAAAAGAAGCAGTGGTCTAAAGGCAAAAATGAGTCAAAGAAGTTGGCTATACCTTTAATGTCAATGGCCTGGAGGTCTACAAGGAAAGAAAATGGTAAAAAGAGAGTTCGGAATGAGAATACAAGAGAATAAGTTAATGTATATTTACTTGTGGACCATAGCACATAGAATATAACATTATGATCTATAATGATAAAGACAGAAAATAATAATTTTAACCCTTCTGGAGCTTATGAGTGAATTGCCAGAGGATACTATACTAATTAGAGGATATTCTATATGGCTGTAAACTCATGCTAAAAATGGTCAGCTTGGTAGGAATTTGGCAAGTTGCCAGAAAGGGCAAATACAGCAGAAAGCCTGATAGAAGAGAACAGCAGCACTAAAATGTGTCTTGAGACTACCCAGTTCTTCACCTTCAAGCATCCAGAGCTTCGATTTCAGTGCTGCACGTTATTGTAGGGCCCATCCTAATTTTTCAAAAGTGACATTGGCCAACATAGGTGACAATTTAGACTCAGCAATTGAAGTAGCAGAAAATAGCTGAAGGAATGTAATCTTTGGGCAATGATTGAACTAAGTTTACAACCTGACTCATCCATTTTAAATCTGGATGAATAAGGAAAGTCAGTTAATACTGAGCTTTAGTTTTCCTTTCTGTAAAACAAGGAGCCTTTTTATTTCCATTACCTATAGCAAAGTGATACTAATCAGGATCCTTCTGAGAAAGGTGACGTTTTCTATTTCTTAAACTTCTGGAACCTTTGTATTCTTAAATAACATAAATAAATAAGAGATTGTGTTTTTCATTCATCGGCAGTGCAGAGGATTATTGCATATCCAAGTTTATTTCTAGGTAACTGAAACAGAGACCACAATAAGGCATATCTATTCAACCATATCTGAGCTGAGGGAAATGGACTACTTAAATAGCTAATTACATAGATCACAATCTAAGTACTCACCAAAAAAAAAAAAATGTGGATAGTGAGAGTGGATATGGAATCAAAGAGAAGATCTTTGATAGGTAATTAGATGCTATTTGAGCTGGAATGTATTTATTCCCAAGCATTCTATATATTATATTTCCCATCTTCACCTCATTTAAATGTGTAAATTGTACACATATGTACTTTGGGGCAGAACTATGGAGAGAAGGTAAAAGCAAAAATCCTTTGCTATTCCCTGATACTTTATCATATCTCCAAACACTGACCTCTGAGGTTATAAGGAGAAATGGAAGCTAAGGGCGGGGTGGGGGGGTGGGGAAAGAGGAACAGACAGAGTTGGAAAATAATAAGCAAAGGGAACAGGAGTGGAAATAGAAGGGAAAGTTAGGAAAGAAGCGCTGGTATTAGATATACAACATCGGGAGGAAAGAAACTGGATTTAAGTATGTCTAAAGCTGACTAGAGTCTATTACACTTCTTTCTTAGTTAAAGTACTGATCTTACAGCCAAAAGCTCTGTTGAAACTGTAGTACTGAAATGCACTGTCACATTTTGATAGCGCACTGCAGTTGAAAAATGTTTTCTATAAGCAACTTAAACTTATCAGAGGGTAAGAACTATAAAAGTGAATTGTATAGGATATATGTAGTAAAGCTACTTTGAAAAAATTTGCTCCTTTCAAGGTCTAAAATGCCTTAAATTTTCTTATCTTTTCTTAAAAGATAGAAAAAATTTACAAAATGCTCTTTAAGTCAGTATATTTTAAATCTCTAGAAAATAATTACTGGAAGAGAGAACAGTTCTAAAATAACAATATGGTGATAAAGAAAGTATGAGTTCACTTAGTGTGTTAAAAAGTATAAGACAATACAATTAAGGAAGTTGAAATTTCAGGCTTCTGTATTAAAATTACTAGAGAAAAATTCCTCATGTGATAATATGAAATCTACACTTAAATAACAAATGTTATTAGAAACAATTTTTTAGTAATTAAATTTGATTTGCTCAAAAGCTATCCCATATAATTATGTATAGAGAACAATTAAATGCCTCCCATTAAAATTTAAACAGAAATGCAAATCAATTGGAAGCTTCTAAAAAGATCAAATAAGTGACTTTCAGCTCCACGTAGAATGCTACTACAGAAAGATCAAATCACTTCCAATGAAATAATCCTTATTTGGATACTCCATACTTGAATTCTCTATTAAATATAGATTTTCTATGAGTTAGCTGTTTATAAACATGAATGTCAAAAAGTAAAATTTTAGGGTTGAAGTGATGTTAGAACTCATCATTCTAACAATGAAATCGCTTTATAATAGAAAATGTGGAGTCTGTGACCCTTTTCATTCACACTACCTCCAAACATATCACATTCACAAATTATGTCTCAGGGGCTACACTAGAGGTGTAGATTTGATCCCCCTTAGGAAAATGATTTCGCATGTAACTTTAAAACTTGGGCATATTTTGAGGATTCAATATTTTCAAAGTTTTCATGAGAGAAGTTCGGCATGTGTAACGTTTACAATCTGATGATGTAAAAACAGTGACTGATTAAGCCTATACTCCTTTCAGGTTGAAATATCTTAGTAGAAAAAAAAAAAAAAGAAAGAAAGAAAGAAAAAGAACAAAAAAATCACAGTTGGAAACCTCCCCAGAAACTTCACTAGATGACAAAATACAAGACCAATCTTCCACAAACACTTAATGAAGACATGGTTCAGGGGGTTTTCTGTTCTGAGATCACTTTGCCCACCAAGAAAAGACAAAAATAGTGGATTTCTGCAGTTAAAGACTGCAATCAAAGCAGGATACAAGAAAAGTAAAAAATTGTATTGCTCATTAAATCACTTACAGTGGTTTTCCTTTGGATTCACAAGTCAAAATTAAAGGCTGTCCTTCTTGTGGAAAAGGAGTGGATGGTATAATCTTAACTGATGGTGTATCTAGGAGAAAAGAAAAAGTAATATTAAAAAAGGTCATTACACACATATAAAACTATATATATGTTCAGGCCATTTCTTGTAATTGTATATATTTATACAATTGTGTATATTTATATAGATTTAGTGAAACAGGGTCTGCAATTTTAAGAAGCTACCATCCTGTCCAGGAAAAGCTTACAAAAATATCTGAATATCTTATGAGCACCACTGTGGTATTATTTCTGAAATCTGAATTTAAAAGTGAAATTGCAAAAAGTGGTTCAGAGGAATATCAAGCATTTCATACAATTGTTTCTTCACCTATTTATAGATGGCTATGCATATTATTATTATGGACTGAACACGTTTATGTGCATTTGAATAACAACACTTTCATTGTTGCAGGAATACCAGGGACTCACAATAAGGAACCCACAAAGAACTTGAGATCAACTACTGTCTCACAAGCATTATGCAGAATCTTTTTGAAAATGCAGTAATGCTGCACTTAGCACATGCTGTTTGCTTTAAAGCACAGTTAGCAAATCATCTGAAATAGTTATTTAGAATGTTATTAAAAGTTAACATTTTGTTATATATGCTACAACATAATTGTTATGAAGTTATTTCCATTTAACAATAAAATCATGGAAGAAGATGCAAAAATACTTTGAGACATTTATATTTCTAATTTTATGCCATGTAATATTGTTTAATCAACACAGAGATACATATTACATGGAAAAACTGGAAAATAAACTAAAAACAGAGACAGTGTAAACAGGCTCATTCCTTTATGACACCTTGCTAGTGCTGGTTTTTTGTGGCTCGCAGTCAACATGGAACTGTCTCCTCCTCTTGTTTCCATATCCTCAACAATAAACAAAATAGGCTCTGAATGCTCCGGGGGGGGGGTCACAATTATTCTCACCCTTCCCTTAGTTGTGATAGAAGAACTGAACTACCCTGAGGTTATAGTCATTCTCTGACTTTGAAGCCAATTAAATAAGTATCAATCAATTGTATAATTTTTAGTTTAGTTACCTTATTTCAGGAAAATATTATGCAGATTTGTCATATATAGAACAATAAACAAGATCCTGTGGAAGGCCTTGTATCCCACTTATAAATTATTTATACTTTTCAAATGCATTCTTTCTCAATCCTTTAAAGAAAAAAATACATTCAAGATAATCAACAATAATATCCCATTTACAAATAGGCATTCCATGTACATCATGGTAAAAAATTGTAGTATAAAATAACCCAGGAAGAAAAATTAATTTGAAGAAATATGAAATATATTGTCATATTTTTAACCAGTAGAAAAAAATAATTTAATAAAGGACTGAAATATACTTCACTAATTTCATTACCATCATCACATTTATGGAATCAGTTAACATGATGATCATATAATTTTGTCTTCCAAGTAGAACACTTTTAAAAGTGAAGAGAAAATATTAATTATATAGAATAACAAGTGTGAACCAGAATGATTCTGGGAAAATGAGGGCTATCATCTTTTAAATTTTGACCATATATACATATAGCAAAATTTAATTTCATCCTGACATAGAAAATAAAGCTTCAATTCTAGAGAAAAAGGTGGCAGAAGAAAGATCAGAAAAGTGTGATGTTGGGGAAGAGAGTTGTGTTGTTTATCTGTGATGATTAATTTTACATGTCAACTTCACTACACTATGCGGTACCCAGATATTTGGTCCAAAATTCATTATTTGGGGAATTCTAGTAAGAGTGTTTTGGGAAACGATTAACATTTAAATCAGTGGACTGAGTAAAGCAGATTCCTCTCCCTAATATGGGTGAGGCTTATCTGATAAGTTGAAGGCCTGAATAGAACAAAAAGGCTGACCCTCACACAAATAGGAGAGTATTCCTGTCTGATGGCAACTGAGCTGGCACATCAGCCTTTTTCCTGTCTTCAGATCAAACTGAAACATCTGGGTCTTGAGCCTGCTGACTTTCAGACTGGAACTATAACATCATCTCTTCCGGTTTCTCAGGCCTTTAGACTCAGACTGGAACTAAGTCATCAGCTCTTCTGGGTCTCTAGCTTGCAGACTCAGCCTGCAGATCTTGGAATCTGCACCTTTGTAACAAATCCCATTAGTTCTTTTTCTCTATAGAACCCTGACAAATATAGAATCCTTACAAACAGACCCTGGGGTATTTCTTTTATGGGGAGTGACCACAGGGAGCACTGGGAAGTGAGATAGGAAGGGAAGGAAGTCAATCAAGCGTGTGTTATTGAGCAGATTACCCTGTGGGCAGCTGCATGCAATCCTGCTGTGGAACTCAGACAATGTAGGGCTTGCCTCTGAGTCACCTCGCTTGATGGGCAAGGGAGAGGAGTATTTAGGGAATATTGACCAATACTCATTGGTGTTCGGTTGAGGATTGCTGGGGTGGGGATGCAGGTGTTATTTCCCTGGCACCCCTGGTCTACTCGGTGCACAGAAATGGTGTGTGCCAAAGGGATATCGGCAAGTCACCCCCAGTATCTGCCTCAGTGAAGTAAAATACACAGTTCTGCCTGTTCAAGTAATTTATTATTTTATATAACATATGGTCCCCTGAAGCATGGTTCAGCATTCCCTTTAGATCCAGAACACAGAATTTGAATTATAAGCAAGTGCAAAAGCAGATAATATGCTTAGCATGTATTTCTGTGAAACTTTTAGGAAGACCTCTAGGTTACCAAAATCAAGTCATATAATACAATACTGTTATTTTATTTCTGAATTACTCAATATGTTGATGAGTCTTTGTTCCTAAGAATTATCTTCCCTAGGTTTTTTTTTTAACACTCAACCCTCCCACCCCTCACAAACACACACACACACACACACACACACACACACACACACACACACACACTGATAGATACACATATATCTGATTCCACATATATCTCTGGCTACTCTTTCTCATATTCTGTTGGGATGTCTTCTTGTATTTAACCTTTAAATATTGAGGTCACCAAGAATGGGATTCACAATCTGTTCTCACATAATTCTCTAGGTCCTTTTAGCCACACCCATCTCTGCAGTTTCTATCTACTCATTAACCACTCCCAGGTTTATATCCTAGAGCAGTTCTGTACCACAAGCTACACTCATGTATATGCAACGCCTATTTGACATGTCCAGTTGGATGTTGAAAAGACATGGCACACTCAGTATGTCCAAAAGGAACTCAAAGTCTCCCACTGACTGACACATTCTCCCCTGATATGTTCTTCTTCCAGCAATTTCTAGTTCTATAAATACCACCAGCCTCCATCCAGCTACATACACCAGACACCTCCTGTTCCCTTATCTTTTCTATAATCAATCAATTAATCATCAAGTTTGGTTGACTTATTTCCTAAATAATTTTGAAATCTACTCGTTGCTTTTTTATATCTCCACAACCTTTCTTTCATTTAGTCTACCGCAAAAGTGAATGGCCTCCACCATGTCAGCTTTTTACACCTCTAAATCTGATGACATCAATTTTCTGGTTAAAACCTTGCATGGTAAATCTTTTCTCTTAGGATTAAAAGAAAAATAATCAGCATAGTCTTTAAGTCCTATACGATCTACACAGGTCTTTACTCTCATGCCTTGTAACACTCAATTCATTCTTTGAATTCCAGGTAATTATACTTTCTTTCGGGTACTTTAATGAATATGTTTTTTAACTTTATACAAACTGTCTGAAATGCTCCATTTTGGGGGGATCCTTTGCCTTTTTAACTCTTTTAAATCTTAACTCAAATATTTGCTGAGGGCAATCATTCATTACCCTCACATTTGGTCATATATCTCTGCTGCATGTTCTCTTTTTCATCTCTGTATAATTTTTAAAAGGCATTTCTGTGTCCTCAGTGTCTAGCATAGTGCTTTATACAAAATCTGTGCTTAATAAATAATTAAATGGGGGAACACTCTATTTTTTTTATTTTCTTATTATCATTTTAATACATTAATTTTAAAATATTAAAAACTGCTTAATTGAAATTTTGTTGGGGCCTGCATTTGTATGTAAAATTAATATTAAATGCTCATGTCACAAACCTTACATTGAGTTTTATTCTTACACATATTTAATTTAATTAAATGTCTACTGCTGATTCTCTTCCTGGTATAAATTTTCTGCATTAGATAATATTAGATAACAACTTTCCATGATTATACAAATGGCAATTTTTTTTTAATTTTTTAATTTTGTTTGTGGTACGCGGGCCTCTCACTGTTGTGGCCTCTCCCATTGCAGAGCACAGGCTCCGGACGCGCAGGCTCAGTGGCCATGGCTCACGGGCCCAGCCGCTCCGCGGGATGTGGGATCTTCCCGGACCAGGGCACGAACCCATGTCCCCTGCATCGGCAGGCGGACTCTCAACCACTGTGCCACCAGGGAAGCCCGGCAATTTGTTTTTTAATGCATATACCGCATAAATAACTTTTCTCTCCTCATCTGATTTTGACAGGGGAAGCACTCAATTGTGAAGAGATTATTTATATAATCAGTCAAAATTCTAGTTTACAGTTCCATGAAATGTCAGCATTCGTCTTTAAACATACGACGTTAGCAATGTACACAAAATTACATTTTTTTTACATCAAAACTACAGTAATGTGATATTATCCCAAACTTGAGAAGATATACTTTGAAATTTTTTATTTTATTGGAGTATAGTTGATTTACAACGTTGTGTTAGTTTCAGGTGTACAGCAAAGTGATTCAGTTATACATATACATATATTCATTCTTTTTTAGATTCTTTTCTCATATAGGTTATCACAGAATATTAAGTAGAGTTCCCGGTGCTATACAGTAAGTAGATCCTTGTTGCTTATCTATCTCATATATAGTAGTATCTGTGTGTTCATCCCAAGCTTCTGATTTATCTCCCCCTGCCACAGTGTTTACTTTAAAATAACATTTTGAATATGTAACATTTTACATGGCCTAAAAGTCAAAATATTTTATTTTATTTTTTAAGTTAATTTTTATTGGAGTATAGTTGCTTTACAATGTTATGTTAATGGGAAGGAAATCTAAAAAAGAGTGGATATATGTATCAATTGTTTTTAATAACAGGAAATAATTTGGGCTTTAATAGATTTTACTAATAATAAAGATCTCTATCATTACTATTCCTATTATATTTTCATTAATCACTTTATTGTATCCATAAGGGGGCTGATCAAGCACTGTTATCAAATTATCAATAACATTCTAGAAATACCATTAGATTAATGTAGAACTCCTATTCTTACTGAGATATCTCAACCAACAAAAAGACAAAACCAAAAAAAAAAACAACAAAAAACCTGTACTCATCTCAAAAACTGAGTTAATTTTAAGAATCTTCAATTTCCAGGATTTCTTCAAAATATTTATTTTAATAACTGCAACCCCCAAGGTAAACACATTTTTCTGTATTATTTATATATCAAAATGAATGGGGAATTTTTCAGGAACAGCACAATGCACAGTAGATAATAATTTTATAAAATAATCTTCAAATTTATGCATATATTATTCTATTAATATTTTTACTAATCCAGATGTGAATAGGAGTCAGAAAGTAAATACCACATATCCAAACCTTTCAATGCATGTCTGCCAAGTTACTATTAAGAATTACATTTTTTTTTGCCCCGTCCATATATAAGTTATTTGTAGATTTTCTTCTTGGTTGTAGTTTTTCATTAAAAAGGATGGGGAATATTTTTTTAACCAAAGTTTACTTATATAGTAATCCCACACTTGATTTGGAAATGATCTCTCTATTTTCCAGTCTAGGTGCAATATAAGTTGCATTTCACCTTGCTCTACTTCTTCACAAAACAGAATGGCACTTGTTCTCTTTTTCTTCAGTACTTTGTGGATGTGGATGATATTCTGTTTTTAAATTACTAGTATAATGTATCATATTGTACCAATTAAACAGAAAAGAAAAGGGGCGGTTCGTAAAAATGCATTATCATTACCACTATTAATTCACACTTGCTTTATCCTATATGTTAAACTCAGATTTTTATTTTTACAAACTAATAATTTCCATGTTTGTTTTAAAATGTCTTCAAATAAGTCAACTTTAACAACATCATATTTATTGAATATAAATTTAGGTACACAGGAGTATAATATTTATAACATATAATATGTAATGTTTATAATGTTGCTATATATACACACATATGAATGAAAGGGAACAGTAAATAATTAGATTTAAATATTTCAGGATATATACTGCTATTATAAAACACTGCACTTAGTAAAATATGTATTTTTTTTTACATGTCTGCTTCATTCACCAGATTTTGAGCATTCAAAATCGCAGACCTTAACCTATTCGATTGTGTGTTGTCAGATCCTAACAAAATACTTGATATGTTGTAAGAGTTCTTTAAAGATTAGATGACTATATGAATATTTCCTATTTCTCTCAAAATGCAAGCAAATGAGGAAGTTTTGCACAAGCATATAAAAATAGGGATATGGTCATTCATCTACAAATAATTTTTCACTACTTACTAACAGGCAAAATATGCAGATACTTTAAAAGCATCATGTTTCCTCTCCAAGGTTTCTTTTTGTAGGAAAAATATTATTCTTTAGAGTCCATCTTTAAAATTAATAAGATGTGGAAAAAAACCACACTTTTTAAAAGTATGGGTTTATTTATTTTACTTATCTGACAAATTCTGGGGCTAATTTATAAAGAAGCACAAGTACTTTCAAGAGATAGATTAGGGCTTTCCTGGTGGCGCAGTGGTTGAGAGTCCGCCTGCCGATGCAGGGGACACGGATTCGTGCCCCGGTCCGGGAAGATCCCACATGCCGCGGAGCGGCTGGGCCCGTGAGCCATGGCCGCTGAGCATGCGCGTCCGGAGCCTGTGCTCCGCAACGGGAGAGGCCACAACAGTGAAAGGCCCGCGTACCGCAAAAAAAAAAAAAAAAAAAAAAAAAAAAAAAATTGGTTTTTAAAGTTATTATTCAAAATTTTAAAAGCTTTATGAACTTGGGAAGTAAAGACACCTCCTATCTTATTTGAATGATTCAGTATTTGAATCAAAGTAAAGATATTGATACAGGGGAATGGATTTTCCGTATTTTTAACAAAGATTTTAGAGAACTGAAAAGATCTGTGATGAAACTACTATTAAATCACCTAATGGACAATCGGCAAGCACAGCTATGAAAACACTTAGTGTCAGTGGTTCAACAATATTTATTCATCTCTAAGGGTTTTGTAGGTAGGTAAATAAAAATAAGTTTTAAGTCAACATCTTACCAATAAAAAAAAAAAAACGTATTCTGTAATCAAAGAAATACAACAGAAATTTAAACTTATATAAAAGTAACATCTAGCCCGTTATGATGGTGATGGCCAAATTGCTAATATAAGAGAAGCAACTATAAATGAATATCTAATATTAGTTTACTGTATCATTCCACAGTGTATAATATATTGGGGGAACAAAGATGGTTTATAGCTTAAAGCAGTAGTGATTTGCATTGCTCATGGCATGTGGATCTTTGGGTGGAAAGTGTTATCTTGACAATTTTATTTGTCCACAAAAATCATTTCCTATGAGCACTCCCAAATGATTCATTTAACAGTTTTATAGGTCTTAAAACATGCAAGGCACAGTACTATTACTCATTTCTATCCATTGTCTCACTAGAATTGCTACATTAAAACACTATAACATAGTATACTTTTTCACATTGTAACACCTAAATCTCACGTGTTAGTTTTCATAAACAATGCTACTGAGTGCTTAGCATATTCTTAGAAAAGTAAGCTCATCAGAGCAGAGATTATTTCTATTTTGTTCACTGGTTTATCCTCAGTCCTAGAATAACTCCTAGACTTCAGTTAAATATTTGTTGGATAAATGAATGAAGAATGACTTTTTGTAATTTTTCCCCACTACTGGTTAGGACCACTAGTGTGTTATAAAATCAAATTTATTTGTCACAGCTATCTTCTAATAATTATAAACACTGATAAAATACTTGGCAAGTAAGTCATTATTGTAAATGCTCTGTATGCACTGGCTCATTGAATTCTTTCATACAGCATATAATGTAGGTTCTGTTGTTGACCTATCGTACAGAACATGAAACTAAGGCTCAGAGAAGTAACTCACTCTAGTTACACAATCATAAATCACCTCAGGCAGTTTGAATCTCTTTTTCCTGACCTTAGTCACTCCTCAATAACTTTGTTTCCTGTTCTCTTTTAGACTACAAGAGAGATTGATGCTTTTGGTAATAAGCTCTGTGTCCTCTATTCATCTTCAAAACCAACTCTTTCTCCAGCTGGATGAATTGGAACCTGGCCTAAGAGTTGCTTTTGCTCTATATGATCTGCAAGTTTTAAAACATATCTGACAATGTTTCCGAGTTCTATGCATAACCTGTCAGTCTACCTGTTTCTCTTTCCCTTCCTTCCTTCCTCCCTTCCTTCCTTCCTTCCTTCCACCCTCCTTTCCTTCCTCCTTCCCTCCCTTCCTTCCTACCTCCCACCCTCCCTTTCTTTCTTTTTTAACTCTCTCACATCTGCCTCTCACATCCTTTTCCTCTCTAACAGATGAAAATATTCTTTGGGTGAAGGTGCTTAAAAGGTACAAACTTACAATAATAAGATTAATAATTTCTGGGATGTAATGTACATCATGGTGACTACAATTAATAATACTGTAGTGTATATTTAAAAGTTGCTGAGAGGGCTTCCCTGGTAGCGCAGTGGTTGAGAGTCCGCCTGCCGATGAAGGGGACGCGGGTTCGTGCCCCAGTCCGGGAAGATCCCACATGCCGCGGAGCGGCTGGGCCCATGAGCCATGGCCGCTGAGCCTGCGTGTCCGGAGCCTGTGCTCCGCAATGGGAGAGGCCACAACAGTGAGAGGCTCGCGTACCACAAAAAATAAATAAATAAAAGTTGCTGAGAGAGTAGATCTTAAAAGTTCTTATCACAAGAAAAAAATTGTAATTATGTGAGGTGATGGATATTAACTAACCATTATGGTAATCATTTTGCAATAGATACATATACTGAATAATTATGTTGTGCACCTTAAGCTACTTCAATGTTTCATTACAATATATCCTTCTCATCCATATTCCTCTCCTCCACGAACAACAAAGAAATATTCCCACAGAAAATTTTTGTCAAGGAGAATTTAGAAACTTTTAAATATTTTACAGATGAAAGAGTTGTGATTCTTTATAGCAATTGTATTACATAAAGTTTTCCGAACAATTTGTTTAGCACCCTTGTAAAGATCTCTTGCTAATTACATTAATACTAAAGAAAATTATGTACCAGTTCACCTTTGTGAAACCACTTTAGAGTTTACTCTGAGATAGTGGCTCTCAGTTAGGGATGATTTTGCCCCCCCAAGGACATTTGACAATGTCTGGAGACACTTTTGGTTGTTACAGTGTAGGGGAGAGGTAGAAGTGATATCTCTGGCATCTTATGAGTAGAAGCCAGGAATACAGATGAGCATCGTACCATGCACCAGACAGACCCTCCATGACAAAGAACTACCTGAGGCAAAATGTCACTAGTGTCCTCCTCTAAAATATTGACATTTACTCACTTCATTACCTATATCTCTTCCATGTTACAACAGACTAGGAAATACTAGAGAACTGTGAAACTGTGTGTATCTATATGGGATGCTTGGACTTCTAGAATGAAGGAAATGCTGAATACTCTAAGACCATCATGATACTTTCCTGAAATAAAAAAAACCTACAAATCAAGCTCAATCTATACCTCAAGGCCTACCACACTTTATTAGGAGCAGTGGGTTGATATACCCAGAGTTAACCAGAACCATTTCAGCTACAGCACTATCTGTTATTCATTCCCTCTGTGTAAGACTGACTTTTTCTAAGATGTCTAATTTATTTTTCCTGTTTGTAATTTTGCAGTAAAACTGAAACTTTCACTTTCCTTTTAGTGCTCACAATACTCTTTCATAATGCTCAAAACTGTCAAGTACTTTTCCTTTAACAGTCTGTTAAATTCCTATAATTCTAGTAAAAATTTATTCTTGTGGCCATCATTTATTTATTTAACAAATATGTATAAATTACATGTATGTATAATATGTACAAGATACTTTACTACTACTATTCAAGTGCTATATCTCCACAGCAATTTTGTCCCAATAAGAAAGATAAATCATGTATCGTTCAAAATAATGCAAAATTCAAAACTGAAAGGAACATAGCACTCTGATGAAATATTATGGGAGTTATGGAAGAAGAGATTATAGATATTTGTCAGAAACCAAGAAAGTTACCTAGAGAAGTGGTACTTAAAAAAGTTCAAACAATACATAGTATTTGAACTGGCAGAATTTTTCTAGAGGGAATGAAAAGAAGGGAACCCTAGGCAAAGAGTTGGACAAGGGTTGGTGTAGAGACGAGTGTGGGCTGTATATAAGACATCTAGAAGTACTGTAAAGTATAGGGTGCGTTATCTGAAAAGGGGTGCTAAGAGTGACATTATAAGGGATTGTATTTTCAAAGCCTTGAATTTCAGGCTGAAGAATTCAGATATTATGTTAGAGGCATTGAGAAATCATCTTAAGTTTGTGATCAAGTGAATGTCAGGCTCTGAGCCAGGTTTTAGGAGATATTTGGCAGTGTGTAAAACTGGTTGGATCAGTGAGCAATTTAAAGCAAATTATGTCTCTATGATAAAGTTGAGCCACTAGGAAGATCTTAAGAAGAAAACATAGCAGTAAAAATATAGATAATAAATGCGTCAACATTTTGCCTATATTCTAATTCATAAATTTCTACAATTGTGGGCTCTAGAGTGCATTACTTTAAGTGCATTTTCTCTGTATCTCATTTATGATCCTTACTTTTTTAGCTTAAATTAATTGTCTCTCCAATATTTTATTCCAGTTATTAGAATAACTAAAAGTTATGAAATAAAGAAATTTATAATTTAGATATTTGTAATAATTAAATAATAAAATAAATAGAATTTATCAAATGAAACTCTCCTATATTAATATTCTGAAGTGGTGATGTAAAATGCATAGTTTTGATTCGATATTGTTGATAGAGTTAGTTGTGCTTGGGAGGGCAGAAACAAATTCAACTAGTTGATGGCTTCAGCACTGAGATGGATTTCTTAGGAAAAGGCATCAGGAAGGCTGCTTGTCAAATTTCATCATTAGATAGGACATTTTAACACTCTGAAAGCTCATTTTTGGAAAAAAGCCTTCATATCAACATTTAAAAGAAAAAATTAAAAAAACTAAACTCGTGTTTCTAAACATTTTCAAGCTATTTATGTTTTTGATGCTTTTTTAAAGAACATTTATCAAAAGCACCATGAAATGGATTCATCATGGGGACACAAAATGAAATAATAAACAATGAAATGAACACATTTAAAGTTGTTTTAGGTTTTATAAATCTGCCATGGGATGTCTTAAGCATTTAATGTTTATTTAACAAACATATAACATTAATACATGATGTATAGGTTAGTTCAAATATAATGATTTACCATAAAACTATAAGACAATGTAGACGTTGACATCGTATTTCCTGTTTGTTAGCCATTTAGTCAACTACCAGGTTCATTTTTATTTAATACATTATCTAATCTTTAAAATGTCCCTTCACATATAATTTTGGTAAATATGAGAAAGGCCAAAATCATCATCATTCAATCACCATCATCAACAATAAAAAATTTAATAATCCTTAAGTTATTGGTATATTTTGAAATATATTTAACTTGAAAAAACTCGAATGAAAAAATAAGAAGTTCTCCATGAAATTTCTCCTTTAGGATGAGGATATTTTGTTTGTAGCTTTTGTTAATGAAAAGGAAAAAATATTTAAAAAATTGTTTTAATTTTCCTGATATCACCAATTTTGTTTGATTTTTATCAGTGTTGGTGAATAGTATATGTCCTAGGCAAAAACTACAAAGAAAATCTCCTTAATATTCTTTCTACTTATTTCATAGTTTCCTTGTTTGTATTCTCAAAAAAGGATAGAAAGGGTTTGCTAAAATTTTTAAAAATTTTTCATTGGGGTATAGTTGCTTTACAATGTTGTGTTAGTTTCTACTGTACAGCAAAGTGAATCAGCTATATGTATACATATATCCCCTCTTTTTTGGATTTCCTTCCCATTTAGGTCACTGCAGAGCACTGAGTAGAGTTCCCTGTGCTATACAGTAGGTTCTCATTAGTTATCTATTTTATACATTGTATCAATAGTGTATATATGTCAATCTCCATCTCCCAATTCATCCCACCTCCCCTTTCCAGCTTGGTATCCATACACTTGCTCTCTACGTCTGTGTCTCTATTTCTGCTTTGCCAATACGATCATCTATACCATTTTTCTAGATTCCACATATATGTGTTAATATACGATATTTGTTTTTCTCTTTCTGACTTACTTCACTCTGTGTGACAGACTCTAGGTCCATCCATGTCTCTACAAATGACCCAATTTCATTCCTTTTTTATGGTGGAGTAATATTGCATTGTATATATGTACCACATCTTCTTTATCCATTCCTCTGTTGATGGACATTTAGGTTGCTTCCACATCCTGGCTATTGTAAATAGTGCTGCAAAGAATATTGGGGTGCACGTGCCTTTTTGAATTATGGTTTTCTCTGTGCATATGCTGGGTCCTATGGTAGTTCTATTTTTAGATTTTTAAGGAACCTCCATACGGTTCTCCATAGTGGTTGTATCAATTTACATTCTCACCAACAGTGCAAGAGGGTTCCCTTTTCTCCACACCCTCTCCAGCATTTATTGTTTCTAGATTTTTTGATGATGGCCATTCTAACCAGCGTGAAGTGATACCTCATTGTAGTTTTGATTTGCATTTCTCTACCAATTAGTCATTCTGAGCATCTTTTCATGTGCCTCTTAGCCATCTGTATGTCTTCTTTGGAGAAATGTCTATTTAGGTCTTCCACCCATTTTCTGATTGGGTTTTTTTTTTTTTTTTTTTTTTTTTTTTGATATTGAGCTGCATGAGCTGTTTGTGTATTTTAGAGATTAATCCTTTGTCAGTTGCTTTGTTTGCAAATATTTTCTCACATTCTGAGGATTGTCTTTTCTTCTTGTTTATGGTTTCTTTTGCTGTGCAAAAGCTTTGAAGTTTCATTAGGTCCCATTTGTTTTTTTTGTTTGTTTTTATTTCCATTTCTCTAGTAGGTGGGTCAAAAGAGATCTTGCTGTGATTTATGTCAAAGAGTTATCTGCCTATGTTTTCCTCTAAGAGTTTTATAGTGTCTGGCCTTACATTTAGGTCTTTAATTCATTTTGAGTTTATTTTTGTGTATGGTGTTAGGTAGTATTCTAATTTCATTCTTTTACATGTAGCTGTGCAATTTTCACAGCACCATTTATTGAAGAGGCTGTTTTTTCTCCATTGTATATTCTTGCCTCCTTTGTCATAGATTAGGTGACCATATGTGCGTGGGTTTATCTCTGGGCTTTCTATCCTGTTCCATTGATCTATATTTCTGTTTTTCTGCTAGTACCATACTGTCTTGATTATTGTAGTTTTCTAGTATAGTCTGAAGTCAGGGAGCCTGGTTCCTCCAGTCCTGTTTTTCTTTCTCAAGATTGCTTTGGCTATTCAGGGTCTTTTGTGTTTCCATACAAATTGTAAACTTTTTTGTCTAGTTCTGTGAAAAATGCCATTGGTAATTTTATAGGGATTGTGTTGAATCAGTAGATTGCTTTGGGTAGTATAGTCATTTTCACAATATTGATTCTCCCAATCCAAGAACACAGTATAGCTCTCCATCTGTTTGCTAAACATCTTTGCATTCAGAAGGTATGTTACCTTCCTAATAATGATAAAAATAATGCCAAGCATGTATAATGAATTATCTGATTTAATCCTTACTCCCATTCCCCAAAATAAGAAGTACAGTTTCCAGATGAGGAAATTAAAGTTTAAAGTGACTAGCATGAAGTCACATAGGGGAACTTGGATTCCAACCTAGCCTTGCACTTCAAAAAATAAGATATTGATTCTCAAAGTCACATTGTATTCAAAATACATTTTGTTAAAAATGTTTATATTTCACCCCAGAAGTTTTTAATCTGTATTGTGACAACAAACATTGTGGTCTCCTAAAGTATGGGCCCATCTGTCTATAGGCATAGCTTACACACCATCTCAAGGAATCCATGGACTCTGATCACCACCCACTCATGGGCTCTAGTGTGAGCATCCTAGACTGAAAACAAGAACTAATACTTCCCTGGTGGCACAGTGGTTAAGAATCTACCTGCCAATGCAGGGGACACGGGCTTGATCCCTGGTCCAGGAAGATCCCACATGCTACAGAGCAACTAAGCCTGTGTGCCACAACTACTGAGCCTGTGCTCTAGAACCCATGAGCCACAACTACTGAGCCCGTGTGCCACAACTACTGAAGTGCATGCTCTAGGGCCCCTGTGCTGCAACTGCTGCGCTTGCTGCAACTACTGAAGCTCACGTGCCTACAGCCCATGCTCTGCAACAGGAGAAGCCACCGCAATGAGAAGCCACACACTGCAACAAAGAGTAACTCCTGCTCACTGCAACTAGAGAAAGCCTGCGTGCAGCAACGAAGACCCAACACAGCCATAAATAAAAAACGAAACAAAACAAACAAGAACAACAGGAACTAAATCACAAATTAAAAAATATTAGGCATCATAAAAGAAAACTGAAAAGGCATTTTGGAGGGCAGGATAAAACTTTCTGCACTTAATAATCATTTAAATCATTGGCCTAGTTCCTGAAAATATAAACAAAATTTTCCCTTTTAAAAAGAAATGCAAGGTTTATCCTTAGTATATTACTAGAGATTTAAAATTATCCTACCTTGCAATTATAATATAAAAACATTGGATTCTTTTACAAATTTAAGATATATTATGAAATTATATGTATTATATTTCCTGTATTATGACAAATCTTGCTACTTTGGCATTCTATGAATTACCTCATTATCAACTCATTCCTAACTCATCAATTATTCCCAACTATGTCAAAAGGAATGACATAATAAGAAAATGGAAGTATGATTAAATCATATAGAGTGGTGGTGTCCAATACAGTAACAACCAGTCATATGTGGCTATTTAAATGTAAATGTAAATTGATTAAAATTAAATAAAATTTAAACAGCAGTCCCTTAGAAGATCCACACTGCAAATTCTGAGTAGCTATATGTAGCTAGCTATTGGCTACTATTTTAGGACAGATATAGAACATTTCCATCATCACAGTAACTTCTTTTAGACAGTGCTAGTGTGGAAAGATTATGCAAGAGTGATATAAATCATTACTGTTACCGATCCTTATTTACTTATATAAATCATCACTGTTGCTCAGGTTATACATTTTCTTTTATGGTGGTGGGAAAGAAGTCTAGAAATAAAACACCATCATTGTAGCTTTGTTTGGTTGTTTGTTGGTTGTTTAGCTTTCATGCTCTCAGTTGAGAATTAAGAATCTTTCATTTTCTGATTATAATTTCAAGAAGGGAATTGTCAGAGGAAGATATCTCAAAATGATTAGATAAGACAATAAACACAGAGAGAAAATAGAAGTCAAGAATCCAGTGAAAATGGTGAAACAGAAGTCTTCACTTATTCTAGATTAATTTTAGTAAACTCAAAAATCAATAAGTGAAAAATTTGTTTATAAGGGAAAAAAAAGGAAGAATTTCATCACGTAATATTTTGCAACATGATTTTGCTAAAAAGAATATATGACAATACTCTTTCATCTTTGATAATTTCTGCGCATAAGAATTTATACAGTTTACAAGTGGAAAAATGTTGTAGGTATTTGATGATAAAGAAATTAAAGCATTCATTAAAAAAAAAATTAGTGCTTATAAATCTAAAAATGAAAATGTTTTACAATTTTGGAAAAAAGATATTTTTACTCCCTTCGAAAAAATTATGAACCATCAAAGTTTTTTAAAGTATTACATTCTGACAACGCAGGTGCAGGAAGAACCAGAAGCAATGATAAATACAACACATTAAGAATGTATTTGAAATCTGAACTCCGTATTTACAATATGGATATGTTCCAGGATCATGCATGACACTTGTTGCCCATTTTCGGTAGATATATCATCAAACCCAGAAAAATATGAAATAGAAATTCAGGTTTGCTATATTTAAATTCTTATTAAAAGTCTAATAAAGTTGTTTTACACTATCCCTTTCTCCTTTATTATTACATCTACACATTATTCAAAAAATAACTTAAAAACCTAAAAACAAAAACCCTAAGAATAAAATGTCTATTAGACCCAGGTGATGAATGGTAATTACATTCTTTCCTGATCTTATCAAGGATTAATGTAATAAAGTTTAACATATTTATTGATTATATTTGTCTTAATTACAAATGTAATCAAATTCATAATAATTTGTAATTACAAATTTACAAATATGAACAAAATTCCTGAAGATGAAAAATAAACTCTGAGGACTGACACTACCTGACTTGAAGACTTAACATAAAGCTCCCTTAATCAAGAGAGTGTGGTATTGGTGAAAAAATAAACAAATAGATCAATGGAACAGAATAGAAGGCCAGAAAGAACCTTACATAAATATAGTCATCTGACTTTTACTGAAGGAGCAAAGGCAATTCAATGAAGAAAGGACAGTCTTTTTAACAAATGGCACTGGAACAACTGGTCATCCATATGAAAAGACATGGATCTAAACACAGACTTGACATCTTTCACAATAATTAATTCTAAATGCATCATAGATCTAAATGTAAAATGCAAAACTATAAAACTTCTAGAAGATAACATAGGAAAAAACTAGGTGACCTTGAGTTTGGTTTTACACTTTTTAGATATAACACCAACAGCATAATCTCTGGGAAAAAAACTGATAAGCTAGAATTCATTAAAATTAAATGTTTGCTCTCGAGAAAAATCACTGTTAAAAGAATGAAAAGACAAGGGGGGAAGTATTTGCAAAGGACATATCTGACCAATGACTGGTATCCAAGGTGCACAAAAACCTCTTAAAATGCAACAATAATAATAAAAAAAAAATTAAAAAATTTCCAAAGATCTAAGCAGACACCTCAACAAATACACACAAATGGAAAATAAGCATATGAAAAGATGCTCAGCATCAAATGTCATTATTGAATTGCAAATTAAAACAATAAGGAGATACCACTATACACTATTTACAGTGGCCAAAATCTGAAACACTGACACCACCAAATGCTAATGAAGACGTGGAGTAACAGGAACTCTCATTCACTGCTGGTGGGAATGCAGAATGATTCAGCCACCCTAGAGGATAGTTTGCAGTTTCTTACAAACTCAACATGGTCTTCCCATAATAAGATATATAGTATAAGGTAAACATATTTCTTTTTATGGTCACTTTATCTGTCTTTTGATAAAATGTGGTTTAATTAAAATTCAAATGATTTTTTTACTTGAAGGAGCTGAAAACTTACGTTTACACAAAAACCTGTGCATGAATATTTATAGTAGTTGTTTTCATAATTGCCAGAATTTAGAAGTAACTAAGATATCCTTTAGTAGGGGAATGGATAAACACACATTGGTACATGCAGACAGTGAAATATTATACAGCAATAAAAAGAAATGTGCTATACGCCACAGAAAGACATATTGGAATCTTAAATGCATATTGCTAAATGAAAGTGGACTGTCTGAAAAGGTTACATCCTATATAATGCCAACTATATGACATTCTAGAAAAGGCAAAACTGTACAGTCAATTAAAAGACCGATGTTTGTCAAGAAATTGCGGGGAGGAAAGGAGCAATCAAGAAGTAAAGCACAGGGGTTTAAGGGCAGTGAAATTATTTTGTATGATATTGTAACTATGGCTACATGACATTATACATTGGTCAAGAACTATACAACATAAAGAGTGAACTCTAATGTAAATTATAAATTTTAGTTAACAATAATCTATCAATATTAGTTCATCAATTGTAAAAGATATACCACAATAATGCAAAACGTTAATAATAGGAGAAACTGTGAGGGAGTGGGATAAGAGTGTATTTGGGACCTCTGTGCTTTCTGATCAATTTTTCTGTTAACTAAAAACTGCTCTAAAAAATAAACCCTATTGATTAAAAAAAAAAAAAAGTCTATTGAACCCAGATTGTAAATAGTAAAGACAATCTTTGCTGATATATTAAGAGCTAATACAATAAAGTTTAATATATCAATTGATTACAGTAGTTTTCTAACCATATGTTTTTCTCTTAGAAAAATGTGTGTGTGTGTGTGTGTGTGTGTATTATAATTCATTCAGAAAGTAAAACTAGAACAATCTGAAAGTATTGGGACATTAAATATGCAGTCTCTTTGAAAAAAAATCAGCTTTTAACTATCTTTTAAAAATAGATTTATAAAATGGAATTAGTTTTTAAATTGAAAGTTTAAAATATTAGATAGTAATAATTTATGTTTATTTTCTCAGTATTAGGTTTTACTTGCCAAAATCATTTGTCTCATTTGATTATTCCATTTTTATTCTCTATTAAAATGACTCAAAATTATCTTCAAAAGGTACATTGACATCTGTACTATATATGGATCACATCATTTAGGGACTATTTTTGACTGTCTTTTTGTGAAATTAATTTGCATGCTTAAGATAATGTTAAAACTTCTAAAAAGTTTCATAAATACAGATTTTATAAACTTGATTAAGAAAGACCACTTGAGAGTATATTATTTTAATCTATGAATTTCTTAATTTTTAAACTTGAGAATCTACTCACAAACATATACACTCTTCTTCACTGGGCTTTAATAACACAAAAAATGTTATTTCTATTAATAATACAAACTTTACAGTAACATTTTTAATCTCTGCCCTTAGATCACTTCAAATATTTGGTGATCCAATTACTTTTAATATTTTGATACTGCAAGGACTAAATAAAACATTCTTATCATATATAAAAGAAGACAAATTAACTCATGACCAACATGTGCCAGTAATACATTACTATGGGTAATATAATAAATGAATGTATCTACCTTGAAAAAGTTGAAAAATAGAGGTTGGGATCTCAAGTAGAGGTTGTACATTAGGCCACCTTTCTTAATGTAGTTAAATGTATTTTTTGTGAAGCGACATAGATCACTTCATGATTCTAGCATGTACACATTTCACGAGCTTTGCAAAATATTTTGGGCTCTATTAAAAATATTTCCAAGGCATCCTCATATATAAATGTGGCATTTTGTTACCTAAAAGAACATTTATTTTAATTTGGAAAATTTAATCTAAAGATAGTTTTCATTTCACCTTTCCTGGTTCCTTTTATATTCTGTGCCTCTGGACCATAGAAAATTTGTGGTAGACAAAATAATTAGAAAATCAGCATTTTACAAGTGAGATGCCAGATGAGTGAGATATGTTATTTTAAAATGCAACTTGTAACATTCACCTTTATGTGTAATATGGCCTGAAAAATTTAATCAAGTGCTTTCTATAATAAATAGAAAAGTAGTGGAAGCATAGTTGATACAACTAACACAGGACAATTTAGAAGACCTGGGCTAAAGAGGTATGCAGGTTTGTGTAGGGAGGATTGAGTAGGTGGGAATTAATTATCTTTTATAAATTAAAAAGGACAAATGCCAAAATCTGCACTTAATGAAGAATCTCTGCCTACATTTGAAAATATTTCTGTTCTGTATCATGTATATCTATAGTGGAAATGAAGTTATAAACAAAATAATAAGAAGCCTCCAAACCCATCTGTATTGAATCTCTTCTGTTATACACAGAATTTTATTTTTTACTCTATTTTATTGAAACAAGTAGAACCAAAGGTAGACTGATAAAGTACATTAGATGGTCCAGAAAAGTAGTAGACATGTATAGTCAAGAATTCAGTTCCTCTAGGCACAAAGTAATTCCGTCTAAAAGAGCAAAACAAGAAAGGAATCTTTTTAGAAATACATTTTTTAACATAATATGTTAAAGAGAGACTGGATTAATTGTACTATTTATTTGCACATTAACTAGAACGGAAATAAAAGCCTCAAGACGGCAAAGATCGGGACTGTAAACTGACCATTTAACTCTTTATATTATTATAGTAATGAATCCAGGAGCGTTCTGGTTATTAAAGGTATATAATACATTTCTCATTTTTAGTCATTAACCTAATTGATCTCATCTAAAACACACAATTTCAACACTGCAGCTTCCAAAGTCACTCCCTCCCTTCATTTCTTTTCTTTTTCTTACCAGTTGCTTACACTGAATTTGTTTAGGCTCACAAGCAGGTTCTCTTCTATAACTTATTTTAACTATGTATTGTTTTAAAAGTTGATGATGTGCATGTATAGTTACTTATTTTATAGGCAAAGCATGGCACAAAATAAATACTAAACAAATGTTACCGATAGCATAAGATTTCATGATTTAATGATTATATATAATGTACCTTACAACACATATACACTTAAAATTTGCGTTCTTATTTATCCTTACTGGCAGTTCAGTGCCACAGTACCAAAATGCTTTCTCAGAACACCCATTACTCTGAAATATTTTACTAATCTGTCTCTTGTATTTTCCTTTTCAATAACAGTTGATTTTCATGTAATTTTGTCAATGTCACACATAGAAAATGAATATTCACTTATTTTCTTCTTTTCTGTGTTTTGTACATAGTCCTTTCTGTTAGTGGAGATACAATATTCTTACTGAGAATGAAATAAAATCTGACTTATACAATCTGTTCATCTAAAATTTAAATCAGACAAATAAAAAGTTATTCTTTTAAAGGGATTTGTATAAAAATAGGAAGATGAATTAGAATTTCCATCTAAAAAAAAATAGAGTAGCTTTTTCCAGTGCTCAGGTGCAAAGTATGCTATTACCTATTATTTGATATTTGCAAATATTTGTGGTTCACAGTGAAAAATCTACATTTTCTTAAATTTCAAGTTTAAAGAAACTCTCTTCCATCACAGTGACATTAAAATTTAAGATTAATATTTTATAAGGAAATGATTGCTGTGATATATTGTATAGGCTGAGTCCTATTAAACTGTATATCACAGGGTAACAGATTTAAAACATTTAGCCCTAGAAACATAACTCCTCCTCCAAATTGTTCTCATCATGTTCCTTAGCACTATGTGTTTAACCCTTATGTCTTATTTCTCATCAAACTTGCCTTTCCACAATAACACAGGATTTTTATTTCAGGTGTAGTCATAACTTCCCATTATTGTAGGGATATATACTTACTCTTGTCAGTCACCACAGAAAACAATGGCATCTCTTCTGCTCTGGGGGTCCAAAAAGCTGTTCCACTATTTGGGCCAGTCTTTGCAGTTACTCATAATAGGAACATTGCAAAATCATGTGGAATCCTAAATTTATGTCACATAAATTCTAGACTAACCACATTTTTCCTTTTCCAATTCTTCTTTCTATTTTCCCCCACCTGCATCCATGGAATTTCCACATCATACATACTGCAATGTGCATTTATGTGGAGCCATGATCTGTTGTCTCTGGAAATATATATTGAGATCCTTTTATCACTATTCTTAGGTGTTTATGAAGACCACACCCAATTTGATCACTTTGTTCTAATTTTGATGCAAACTGGTACTAAATGTCCCTCTCCACTTTCCATTCCTCAGTTCACCCCTGGGGAATGTTCTGCATCCCTAAAGGAACATTAAGTATTATTATCAGTTAGTTTTAATTAACTTCACGTACTTGAATGATGGTATGCTAAAATGCTAGGAAAAATAATTTATATAGATCTGGTCTCTGCCTTCTAGCCATTTACATATTAAACCATGATAGAATGAGTTGTTATTTTTAATTGGCCATCAAGTATAACATTTTTCATGTAAAGCTTTATAAAAATTGTCTTCCTCCATGAAGTTTGCTTAATAATGCACACTGAAATATGGTGAACAGCTAAAAATGCTCAGAAAGTATATATTTATAATAGTTCCATTTTGGACTCCCGAGAAAGTGAAAATGACTTTGGAAGCTAACAACTGGCATCTTATAGCTAGGCGGAAATAGGCTGAACAGATATAAACAATTCTCTAGAATCTAAACAATAATCAGATAAGGCCACTCTATGCCTGTGGGGTGGAATAAGAAAAGGCAAGTTTATTCCATAACCAGGTCTAAAAGGGGACACAGACCAAGATGTTCAGCAACTACATAAATTAGCATGATTAACCACACATCTTTATAATAGCAAATCTAATTTTGTTTTAATATTTGTGCTTTGTAGGTAAAAGTTACCAACATACACATCACTGAATTGCCCCCAACCCTGACAAGCATCTAATTCAGAACCCTCTTCATAATATTTAGAACAAACCCAAATTCTCTAACAAGTCTCTCCTAACTCTTTCTTCCCTACACCCAGAGATTCATCTGGTATGTTGTCTTCTGTGCCATAGCAAACTAAATAAACACAATTTTGCTAGACTACTGGTAGGTTTCCGGGGCCCTCTGGCTGGTGATCTTTAATATTCCTTATGACTTGATTTTTATTATTTTTCTTTTATTATATATTGAAAATTACAGTTGAATTAGTAATCAAAGATTATTTTTAAACAGTCTTATTTGGCTTTATATATAAGTGAAAAAAAGTTTAAATTAAAATGCTGGTGATCTGGGTCCTCTAGACACATCAAATTACATAATTTTCCATATTTGAAAGACATATTGATTAAATAAAAAGAAATAGGAAAGAAATGTTGCTATAGACTGAATGTTAATGTTTCCCCAAAGTTCATATGCTGAAACCTAATCCCCAATGTGATAATATTAGGAGGTAAGGACTTTGGAAGATCATAACTGGGATTAGTACCCTAACGAAGGAGATCGCAGAGACTCCTTAGCCCCTTCTGCTGCATGTGGACATAGAAGATGGCCAGCTATGAGCCAGAGTGAGGGTCCTCACCAGACACTGAATGTGCCTCCTCCTTGATCTTGAATTTTTGGCCCCCAAGACAGTGAGAAATAAATTTCTGTTGCTTATAAACCACCCAGTCTATGGTGTTTTTGTTATAGCAGCCTGAACCTGAGGCACAAGATAGATGGGCCCCAGGGTCAGCAGCTGGATTTTGTTCTCTGTGGACAGAAACTCCAAAATATCAATAGAAGGACAATCGAGAGAAGAGGCTGGGCCCTGCCCAGATAAAAGACCACATATTCCTCATACTCGAAATCAAGGAGACCTCCCCGACTACACATGTGCAGAAAGGCTCCCTGGAGGTCAAAAAGGGAGGAGGTGCCACCCATAGTAAGTGATGTCAACTACCCATAGGCCTCTTCGCTAGAATCCATCTTGGCTAAGAGATGCGCATGCACACAGGAGGACCCTGAGATATACCAAATACAGACGCAGAACTAGGCAAAGCAAGATGACTGGTCAAAGGAAACCCAGAAGAAACGCCCCATAAAAGTGATTCAAACTACCATGATGGCATGACTCTCTGAGTCCACCCATGTGTTCATCCACATGTACTGTACTCTTTTTCCTCCTAATAAATACTTTACTTGCTTCACTACTTTCCATCTCTGTGGAAATTCATTTCTACACAGCTGAAGGGCCAGGGCCTTGTCACTGGTCACTAGTCTCTGGTGGTCTGGTGGCTAGGATTCAGCGCTCTCACTGCCATTGACTGACCTCAATCTCTAGCCAGGAACCAAAATCCTGCTTCAAGCCACTGCAGGCCAAAGCCACCCGAGATCAAACCAACTAAGAAAGAAGACAGTTGATATTTATTGAAGGCTTACTGAATGCCATAAACTTGTCTAGTTTGGACCTCACAGAAATTAATTCTCTAGTTTATAATCAAAGCTCAAGCAGTTTCAGTAATTGTTGCAAGGTCTCACTGCAAATAAATGTTGAAATTTGGAAATAATCTCAGTTTGGGCTCTAAAATATGTTTGTCTTCAAATTTGCCTCAATAAGAACAGGAAGGAAATTAATGAAACTAATCTAATATAATTGAAAGTATTCTTAAAATTTTAATAATTTAATAACTACTAAACTAAGAATAATTAAAATATAACAAATAATTAAAAAATAATGATCTGATTGATATTTTCTCTATTAAAAAGTAAAAAGAAAAGAATGGTACTCCTGGTACTTCTCTGATCTTTTCTCATGATACTCTCTACTTTCCACTCTACCCTGGTCTCACTGATACCCTTTCTGCTTCTAGAAACATAAAAATAACACACATGTTCCTATCTCAGGGCCTTTGTACTTGTTCTTCCCAGTGAATTGTATGTACATATTTTGTTCGAATATTTAAACATATTAATTTAGTTAAAATATTATTTATTTAAATATATTTATATATAATGTAATATATTAAAGTATAAGTAATGTATTGTATAATATATTCATATAAATATAACATAATATATTTAAATGATATATTATGTAATATTATTATATAGTATGTAATGATATAATTTAATGTGATACTATATGTGATAAAATATATATTTATATATAAATGCATTATATATATATGTTAATACACACACACACATTCACTATGCTTGACTTCCATTCTAACTTCACTCCTTATCACCGCCCTGCTTTATTTTTTTCCTACAGACTTAATACATAGCATGCTATATGTTGTATTTATTTATTTATTTATTTATTGCGGTATGCGGGCCTCTCACTGTTGTGGCCTCTCCCGTTGCGGAGCACAGGCTCCAGATGCGCAGGCTCAGCGGCCATGGCTCACGGGCCCAGTCGCTCCGCGGCATGTGGGATCTTCCCGGACTCTCAACCACTGCGCCACCAGGGAAGCCCCTATATGTTGTATTTATTAATTTTGATTTTCAGTCACTCCCACCTAGAATGGATATTATAAGCGAACTGGAGTTTGTTGCTTTGGTCGTAGTGGTGATTTTGACACTTGGAGACAATCTCAGTTTGTTTTGTTAAAGTTGTCCTTTTTTGGTCACCTCTGTAACCCCAGTGCCCAAAAGAATGCCTGTTTCATAGTAGGTACTCAATACATTCTTGTTGAACAAATAAATGAAAACAGACTACAATGAGGCATATTAGAAGACTAATATGTAGAGTTAACATTTTAAGGTTCAATGTAATTTCGCATCACACACACAAATATAAACTTGAACTATAATTTATCACAGATAACAAACTCAACAAAAAAATCTCTAATATTGGAAAAAGACAAGTAATAGGATTCAGAAATAAAATTCTTTGTACTCTACTCTTTTCAACTTTGTTACATATTTCAATTCATTCATTTTCATTTTGATAAATATTTATAGATCACCTGCTATATCCCAAGGACATTGCTAAATACGAAAGCGTCATGATTATAAGTCGACCATTTGCTAGTTGTGTGAACTTGGCCAAGTGACTCAACCACTATAATCTTCAGTGTTCTTATCCATAAATTGCAAGTAAAGAGAGCAGTAACTATTCATCAGGCTATTATGCTGATGCCCTAACATGAGATAACATGAGTTGAGATAATGCCAGCAAAGCATTCAGCACTGCCCGGGCTCACTGGAGTCATCCAATTTATGTTCTCATCAATTGTGAACAATAATGATGTTGATAAAGAAAACATAACAGATATGCCCCAGTGTTCATAAAGACTTAGCATATTTTAAAAAATAGAAAAAAAATAGTATAATTTTAAAAGAACAGATGGTAAGCCACGTTTGCATATAATAACATTACATTTAGAAAGTTCATCAAGGCTTTTTCAGATTTCCACTTCTCACTGATTCTGCCAGAATTACTGCTCTTCCTGCCCAAAATTTGGAAGATAATTAGGAGTTTTAACCTTCTGATATCTTCTTTCTTTTTCTTCCTTGTCAAGAATGATAATCAAGCAAGGACTCCTTTCCTTTGAATGTGATTAATACTAATGAGGTCAGTTTTACTTCATTTGGCTATAGATTTTGCTGCACATTTTCTGTAACTTCAGAAAATTTTTGAAATGATTTTAAATGTAGATGCAGAGATTTGGCGTCAAATAAAGAGTTATGGAGTAGCGTTTACTTACAGTGTATTTCTAGCACCTGCATGGCCACCTGAGGGGTGGCATTGAGAGATTCATGGTCTACTCTGCAGATGACCGCCACGCCATCGTCGCTTCGGTCCACTCGGAAGTCCAGTGTGCTGCTGACCGTGAAAGTCTTGCGATTTGCATCTTCTTCCTTTAAATATTTTACATCTGAAAATAAAATATAAAATTTTAAATTCTGTGAAGTTCTCTTTCAAAATGTAACAGATTTCATTTACTCGAGACACACTGGAAGCCTCTTCTCCCGATCTTTACACAATTTTAAAAAGTAAATATTTGTTAGTTTCACATTTAATCCATTTCGTTTTGAGTAAACAGAAATAAAACTACTTCAGAAATACATTTTAAAAGTTAAATACAGAAATAAAAGGGCAGGTCACAGCACTTTTTTTTTTTTATACTCCATTTGAAAAATCAGGCCATTTTACAATATTAATCTCTTTTCTTTAGATTTAAGTTTTATTAAAAGATAATCTTAATTCTCTGAACCACAAGCACAATTGAGAAGAGCAATTTCACAACAATCTGGGTATGCCTAAAAGGAAGCACAGTGTGTTTGAGCTATGATTTTAACATGAACACTGTGAGGTGAACATAATTGCTAAAGAATACCTAAGATGAGAAAGTTGTCATCTTTGGTAAAGAAGGAGAACAGTCATGTGAACATTTTGAATATTTAAATATCTATCTACCTATCTATATATATTTTCAATGAAATTTCTATTGAGAAAAATGCTCTTCACTTAGCTGAAGAATTCATTTCAGCCTGAATGAGAATACTTTCCTCAAGATGTGAATTCACTTATCAATACTTAAACTTACTGTGCATTATTCAGATTCATCATTGAATGATGCACTTAGGGATTATTTGTTCTCTGTGGAAAAGGGATTTAATAATATTTTCATTTAATTTGAAATTTCTCAAGTCTAAAGTAGCTGATGAGAAGAGGGCAATTTTAATGGCTTAGAAATCAATATAACAGACTAAGGTTAAGATATCTTTTAACAAGATCTTAAATATAGTTGAGGGAGAAAGCTGTTCGAATTCTTAGCATTTCATTTCAAATGAAAAATGATACTTTTTATGAAAAGACTTCTTTTGCATAATATGCATAAAATATTTGATTCTAGCATGTATTAAATATTTTGAAAATATTTATAAATATATCAATTATAAGAAATTAATGTAAGTTCAGCTTCTCCATTGTGCTCTATGCAAAGATTTCACTTGGAAAATAATATCAAATCTTATGTATTTGATGGGTAGATATTTGCATGGTCCACTGCATTTTACTTATTTCCAGAGAAGAATGTCTTTACCTTATTGATTTTAAAAATAAATATTAGTAAAGTATAAAACTAGATAAATGTCACACGTCTTATTTTGAAACTATATGTTTATGACTGTGTTCAGAAATTAGGAAAATAATTATCTAATTAAGATTTTTACCACAAAAAGATTTATGTAATTTAGGCTGTTTTGACACTAAGAAAAAATTCTAACATTTGGAAAGGTGGGAAAGAATATAAAATTCTCAACTCCATCTTTTAACTATAAATTAATCATACAGGATACAGGGCTTTCCATTAACATGTGTCTTATGAAATATCTCATTTTTGTTAACTAAAGTCATTTATGAGATTTTTGCATTTGAAAATTAGATTCAACTTCAGTTAAAAAAATATTAGAGAAAAAGATGAAATGATCTCTTTTCAGTCAAAATATGTCAGGATAGGGAGAGGGGGAAGATGGCGGAAGAGTAAGACAAGGAGATCACCTTCCTCCCCACAGATACACTAGAAATACATCTACACATGGAACAACTCCCACAGAACACCTACTAAACGCTGGCAGAAGAATTCAGACCTCCCAAAAGGCAAGAAACTCCCCACGTACCTGGGTAGGGCAAAAGAAAAAAGAATAAAGAGCCAAAAGAATAGGGATGGGACCTGCACCAGTGGGAGGGAGCTGTGAAGGAGGAAAGGTTTCCACACACTAGGAAACCCCTTCGCGGCCGGAGACTGCGGGTGGCGGAGGGGGAAAGCTTCGGAGCCACGGAGGAGAGCACAGCAACAGGGGTGCAGAGGGCAAAGTGGAGAGATTCCCGAACAGAGGATCAGGTGCCAACCAGCACTCACCAGCCCGAGAGGCTTGTCTGCTCACCCGCCGGGGCGGGCAGGGCTGGGAGCTGAGGGTCACGCTTCAGAGGTCGGATCCCAGGGAGAGGACTGGGGTTGGTGGCGTGAACACAGCCTGAAGGTGTTAGTGCACCACGGCTACCCAGGAGGGAGTCCGGGGAAAAGTCTGGAGCTGCCGAAGAGGCAAGAGACTTTTTCTTCCCTCTTTGTTTCCTAGTGCGCCACGGAACGGGATTAATAGCACCGCTTAAAGGAGCTCCAGAGGCAGGCGCAAGCCGCGGCTAACAGCGCGGACCCCAGAGACGTGCATGAGACGCTAAGGCTGCTGCTGCAGCCACCAAGAAGCCTGTGTGCGAGCACAGGTCACTCTCCACACCTACCTTCCGGGGAGCCTGTGCAGCCCGCCACTGCCAGGGTCCCGGAATCCAGGGACAACTTCCCCGGGAGAATGGACGGTGCACCTCAGGCTGGTGCAACATCACGCTGGCCTCTGCCGCTGCAGGCTCACCCTGCACTCCGTACCCCTCCCTCCCGCCGACCTGAGTGAGCCAGAGCCCCAGAATCAGCGGCTCCTTTAACCCCGTCCCGTCTGAGCGAAGAACAGACACCCTCCGGCGACCTACACGCAGAGGCGGGGCCAAATCCAAAGCTGAGCCCCTGGGAGCTGTGAGAACAAAGAAGAGAAAAGAAAATCCCTCCCAGCAGCCTCAGAAGCAGCAGATTAAAGCTCCACAATCAACATGATGTACCCTGCATCAGTGGAATACCTGAATAGACAACGAATCATCCCAAATTCGGGAGGTGGACTCTGAGAGCAAGATTTATGATTTTTTCCCCTTTTCCTCTTTTTGTGAGTGTGTATGTGTATGCTTCTGTGTGAGATTTTGTCTGTATAGCTTTGCTTTCCCCATTTGTCCTAAGGTTCTATCCATCAGTTTTTTTTTTTTTTTTACTTTAAAAAAAATTTTGTTAATAATTATTTTTCATTTTAATAACTTTATTTTATTGTATCTTATTTTATTTTATCCTCTTTCTTTCTTCCTTCCTTCCTTTCTTCCTTCCTTCCTTCCTCTCTCTCTACCTCTCTCTTTCTTTCTTTCTTTCTCTTTCTCTCTCCCTCTCTCTCTCTTTCTCTCTCTCTCTCTCTCTCTCTCTCTCTCTTTCTTTTCTTTCTACTTTTTCTCCCTTTTATTCTGAGCTGTGGGGATGAAAGGCTCTTGGTGCTGCAACCAGGGGTCAGTGCTGTGCCTCTGAGGTCAGAGAGCCAACTTCAGGACACTGGCCCACAAGAGAACTCCCAGCTCCACGTAATATCAAAAGGCGAAAATCTCCCAGAGATATCCACCTCAACACCAACACCCAGCTTCACTCAATGACCAGCAAGCTACAGTGCTGGACACCCTATGCCAAACAACTAGCAAGACAGGAACACAACCCCACCCATTAGCAGAGAGGCTGCTTAAAATCATAATAAGTCCACAGATACCCCAAAACACACCACCAGACATGGACCTGCCCACCAGAAAGACAAGATCCAGCCTCATCCACCAGAACACAGGCACTAGTCCCCTCCACCAGGAAGCCTACACAACCCACTGAAACAACTTTAGCCACTGGGGACAGACACCAAAAAGAACGGGAAATACGAACCTGCAGCCTGCAAATTGGGGACCCCAAACATAATAAGATAAGCAAAATGAGAAGACAGAAAAACACACAGCAAATGAAGGAGCAAGATAAAAACCCACCAGACCTAACAAATGAACAGGAAATACGCAGTCTACCTGAAAAAGAATTCAGAATAATGATAGTAGAGATGATCCAAAATCTTGGAAATAGAATAGAGAAAATGCAAGAAACATTTAACAAGGACCTAGAAGATCTAAAGATGAAACAAGCAATGATGAGCAACACAATAAATGAAATTTAAAATACTCTAGAAGGGATCAATAGCAGAATAACTGAGACAGAAGAATGGTAAGTGACCTGGAAGATAATATAGTGGAAATAACTACTGCAGAGCAGAATAAAGAAAAAAGAATGAAAAGAACTGAGGACAGTCTCAGAGACCTCTGGGACAACATTAAATGGACCAACATTCAAATTATAGGGGTTCCAGAAGAAGAAGAGAAAAAGAAAGGGACTGAGAAAATATTTGAAGAGATTATAGTTGAAAACTTCCCTAATATGGGAAAGGAACTGGTTAATCAAGTCCAGGAAGCACAGAGAGTCCCATACAGGAAAAATCCAAGGAGAAACACGCCAAGACACATATTAATCAAACTGTCAAAAATTAAATACAAAGAAAACATATTAAAAGCAGAAAGAGAAAAACAACAAATAACACACAAGGGAATCCGCATAAGGTTAACAGCTGATCTTTCAGCAGAAACTCTGCAAGACAGAAGGGCCTGGCAGGACATATTTAAAGTGATGAAGGAGAAAAACCTACAACCAAGATTACTCTACCCAGCAATGATCTCATTCAGATTTGATGGAGAAATTAAAGGCTTTATAGACAAGGAAAAGCTGAGAGACTTCAGCACCACCAAACCAGCTTTACAACAAATGCTAAAGGATCTTCTCTAGGCAAGAAACACAAGAGAAGGAAAAGATCTAAAATTACAAACCCAAAACAATTAAGAAAATTGGAATAGGAACATACATATCGATAATTACCTTAAATGTAAATGGATTAAATGCTCCCACCAAAAGACACAGACTGGCTGAATGGATACAAAAACAAGACCCATATATATGCTGTCTACAAGAGACCCACTTCAGACCTGGAGACACATGCAGACTGAAAGTGAGGGGATGGAAAAAGATATTCCATGCAAATGGAAACCAAAAGAAAGCTGGAGTAGCAATTCTCATATCAGACAAAATAGACTTTAAAATAAAACTATTACAAGAGACAAAGAAGGACACTACATAATGATCAAGGGATTGATCCAAGAAGAAGTTATAATAATAGTAAATATTTATGCACCCAACCTAGGAGCACCTCAATACATAAGGCAAATAATAACAGCCATAAAAGGGGAAATCGACAGTAACACATTCATAGTAGGGGACTTTAACACCCCACTTTCACCAATGGACAGATCATCCAAAATGAAAATAAATAAGGAAACACAAGCGTTAAATGATACATTAAACAAGATGGACTTAATTGGTATTTATAGGACCTTCCATCCAAAAACAACAGAATACACATTCTTCTCAAGTGCTTATGGAACATTCTCCAGGACAGATCACATCTTGGGTCACAAATCAAGACTTGGTAAATTTAAGAAAATTGAAATTGTATCAGGTATCTTTTCCGACCACAACGTTATGAGACTAGATATCAATTACAGGAAAAGATCTGTAAAAAATACAAACACATGGAGGCTAAACAATATACTATTAGTAACGAAGTGATCACTGAAGAAATCAAAGAGGAAATCAAAAAATATGTAGAAACAAAGGACAATGGAGACACGACGACCCAAAACCTATGGGATGGAGCAAAAGCAGTTCTAAGAGGGAAGTTTATAGCAATACAATCCTACCTTAAGAAACAGGAAACATTTCGAATAAACAACCTAACATTGCACCTAAAGCAATTAGAGAAAGAAGAACAAAAAAACCCCAAAGCTAGCAGAAGGAAATAAATCATAAAAATCAGATCAGATATAAATGAAAAAGAAATGAAGGAAACAATAGCAAAGATCAATAAAACTAAAAGCTGGTTCTTTGAGAATATAAACAAAATTGATAAACCGTAAGCCAGACTCATCAAGAAAAAAAGGGAGAAGACTCAAATCAATAGAATTAGAAATGAAAAAGGACAAGTAACAACTGACACTGCAGAAATACAAAAGATCATGAGAGATTACTATAAGCAACTCTATGCTAATAAAATGGACAACCTGGAAGAAATGGACAAATTCTTAGAAATACACAACCTGCCAAGACTGAAGCAGGAAGAAATAGAAAATATGAACAGGCCAATCACAAGCACTGAAATTGAAACTGTGATTAAAAATCTTCCAACAAGCAAAAGCCCAGCACCAGATGGCTTCACAGGCAAACTCTATCAAACATTTAGAGAAGAGCTAACACCTATCCTTCGCAAACTCTTCCAAAATATAGCAGAGGGAGGAACACCCCCAAACTCATTCTACGAGGCCACCATCACCCTGATTCCAAAACCAGACAAGGATTTCACAAAGAAAGAAAACTATAGGCCAATATCACTGATGAACATAGATGCAAAAATCCTCAACAAAATACTAGCAAACAGAATCCAACAGCACATTTAAAGGATCATACAACATGATCAAGTGGGGTTTATTCCAGGAATGCAAGGATTCTTCAATATATGCAAATCAATCAATGTGATAAACCATATTAACAAATTGAAGGAGAAAAACCATATGGTCATCTCAATAGATGCAGAAAAAGCTTTCGACAAAATGCAACACCCATTTATGATAAAAACCCTGCAGAAAGTAGGCATAGAGGGAACTTTCCTCAACATAATAAAGGCCATATATGACAAACCCACAGCCAACATTGTCCTCAATGGTGAAAAACTGAAACCATTTCCATTAAGATCAGGAACAAGACAAGGTTGCCCACTCTCACCACTCTTACTCAACATAGTTTTGGAAGTTTTAGCCACAGAAATCACAGAAGAAAAATAAAAGGAATACAAATCGGAAAAGAAGAAGTAAAGCTGTCACTGTTTGCAGATGACATGATACTATACATAGAGAATCCTAAAGATGCTACCAGAAAACCACTAGAGCTAATCAATGAATTTGGTAAAGTAGCAGGATACAAAATGAATGCACAGAAATGTCTGGCATTCCTATACACTAATGATGAAAAATCTGAAAGTGAAATCAAGAAAACACTCCCATTTACCACTGCAACAAAAAGAATAAAATATCTAGGAATAAACCTATCTAAGGAGACAAAAGACCTGTATGCAGAAAATTATAAGACACTGATGAGAGAAATTAAAAATGATACAAATAGATGGAGAGATATACCATGTTCTTGCATTGGAAGAATCAACATTGTGAAAATGACTCTACTACCCAAAGCAATCTACAAATTCAATGCAATCCCTATCAAACTACCACTGGCATTTTTCACAGAACTAGAACAAAATATTTCACAATTTCTATGGAAACACAAAAGACCCCGAATAGCCAAAGCAATCTTGAGAACGGAAAATGGAGCTGGAGGAATCAGGCTCCCTGACTTCAGACTATACTACAAAGCTACAGTAATCAAGACAGTATGGTACTGGCACAAAAAGAGAATGATAGATCAATGGAACAGGATAGAAAGCCCAGAGCCCACATAGAAAGCCCACATATGGACACCTTATCTTTGATAAAGGTGGCAGGAATGTACAGTGGAGAAAGGACAGCCTCTTCAATAAGTGGTGCTGGGAAAACTGGACAGGTACATGTAAAAGAATGAGATTAGAACACTCCTTAACACCATACACAAAAATAAACTCAAAATGGATTAAAGACCTAAATGTAAGGCCAGAAACTATCAAACTCTTAGAAGAAAACAAAGGTCAAACACTCTATGACATAAATCACAGCAAGATCCTTTTTGATCCACCTCCTAGAGAAATGGAAATAAAACCAAAAATAAACAAATGGGACCTAATGAAACTTCAAAGCTTTTGCACAGCAAAGGAAACCATAAACAAGACGAAAAGACAACCCTCAGAATGGGAGAAAATATTTGCAAATGAAGCAACTGACAAAGGATTAATCTCCAAAATTTACAAGCAGCTCATGCAGCTCAGTAACAAAAGTACAAACAACCCAATCCAAAAATGGGCAGAAGACCTAGATAGAGATTTCTCCAAAGATATACAGACTGCCAACAAACACATGAAAGCATGCTCAACATCATTAATCATTAGAGAAATGCAAATCAAAACTACAATGAGATATCATCTCACACCGGTCAGAATGGCCATCATCCACAAATCTAGAAACAATAAATGTTGGAGAGGGTGTGGAGAAAAGGGAACACTCTTGCACTGCTGGTGGGAATGTGAATTGGTACAGCCACTATGGAGAACAGTATGGAGGTTCCTTAAAAAACTACAAATAGAACTACCATATGACCCAGCAATCCCACTACTGGGCATATACCCTGTGAAAACCATAATGCAGAAAGAGTCATGTAGCAAAATGTTCATTGCAGCTCTGTTTACAATAGCCAGGAGATGGATGCAAACTAAGTGTCCATCATTGGATGAATGGATAAAGAAGATGTGGCACATATATACAATGGAATATTACTCAGCCATAAAAAGAAACGAAATTGAGTTATTTGTAGTGAGGTGGGTGGACCTAGAGTCTGTCATACAGAATGAAATCAGAAAGAGAAAGACAAATACCATATACTAACGTATATATGGAATCTAAGAAAAGAAAAATGTCATATAAGAAAAAAAAAAGTCATGAAGAACCTAGGGGTAAGACAGGAATAAAGACACAGACCTACTAGAGAATGGACTTGAGGATATGGGGAGGGGGAAGGGTAAGCTGTGACAAAGTGAGAGAGTGGCATGGACATATATACACTACCACACGTAAAATAGATAGCTAGTGGGAAGCAGCCGCATAGCACAGGGAGATCAGCTCAGTGCTTTGTGACCACCTTGAGGGGTGGGATAGGGAGGGTGGGAGGGAGGAAGATGCAAGAGGGAAGAGATATGGGAACATATGTATATGTATAACTGATTCACTTTGTTATAAAGCAGAAACTAACACACCATTGTAAACCAATTATACTCCAATAAAGATGTAAAAAAAAAATTTTTTTTAAATCACAGCTCCACCATCTGTGTTGTTCCAGGACAGGGGATGCTACAAGGTCAAGTGACAAAAAAAAAAAAAAAAAAAAAAAAAAAAAAAGTCAGGATAATATAGATGAATTTATATTTCTTTGCTATATTAAAAAAAAAATGAGGCTCTCTTACTTTTCAATGTCTCATATATTTATACAAAATGTTTCCTCATTTTTATAGTTTATATCCTTTCCTATAAATCTATGTCCAGTGTTTTCTTATTCATAGCTCTAATCAGTGGCAGTATAAGAAAATTTAGATCTCTTTGACAAACCACTTTTATAATGATATTATACAATATATAAGAAATTATTCCAAGATATCACTGCTAATTGTTTAATTTTAATAACAGCTGCATTTCAAGAACCCACACATCTGCTTCCTTTAGCTGTTTCCTTTACAAAAGTATCATTTTATGTAATATTAATTGGACACATAAAATCTGAGAGCAATTGTATATAACATATTAATAATCATCATTCAAATGAAATAAACAAAAGTATAATTTGTTGCTTTTATATTAGCTTATGTGACAGCTTATAGGGTTACTAGAAGGCATAAGATGAACAGGAAAAAGCACTGAAAAGAGCCAATCATAGTATCTTTCCCCACATTTTATGCTGACCTCCTCCCCCCCAAACAGGAAATAGTACTTAAAATTTATTTTTCTTTTTCTTTCTAGCTTTATAAAATAATTGATGCACTCCACAGTTACAGAACCAACAGAAATTTCTTTATACTGCATAGCTGATTCCCTGTTCTGTCTTGTTTCAGAGAGTTTCCATTTTTTTCTTCTTTGGCAAGTCACACCATTACTTCATCACATTGTGATCTAGAGCAGTGTTCCTCAAAATGGAATGTTCATCTGAATCACCTTTGCATCTTGTTAAAATGCAGATTCTGATTCAATAGTTGTGCGGTAGAGCCTGTAGGTCTGCTGCTGGCCCAAAGACATATTTTGAAGAGCAAGGGTATAATGTATACATCAACACCATAGGTGATATGACCAAAAGTGAGTGAATATTGGGATTAACTTTACTCAACTTTCTCTCTCTCTTTTTATTGCCACTCTCCATAAGCTTACATTCTACTTTTACTGTTTCCACATATATTTCTTCCTTTCATTTACATTTTTCAAAATACTCATGTCATGTATTATATAATGTGTTGGTACAATGGTCAGCAAAAACAAAAGGTATGAGCAAACAATAAACAGAGGAATTTGTAAAATTACATTCATCATAATCCTTGAAGTCACTCCTCTATCTTTTTCCAAAGGAGATTCTGGACATTTAAGAGACTGCTCTTAAGTAATCAGAACTGTGGTTGCTTCTGGTGGGTGGTTGCAAAAGGTCTCATTATACTACTGTGTTTACATTGCATGTGTTAGAAATTTTCTGTAATAAAAATGTTTCTAAACATCTGCCTGGGAAAATTCCTCAAGTATGCTTCTCAACAAAAGTTATTTTCCTGAACATTTCTTGGTGAAATCTCAAAGTAAAGATTTTATATCAATTTTTATATTATGTAACTTTATCAGACAAAATGTATAATAGCAATCTGTTTATATTTGGGATTTTAGATCTTTTATCTAAGAGCTAAGGTATGAAGAAAAATGGCAGCTATAATTGTGAGTTAGATTGCTGGAGCCCCCCAAATTAACACATTTAAAAACCAGAGTTTGGGATTAAAGTATACATACTATACTATATGTAAAATAGATAACCAACAAGGACCTACTGTATAGCACAGGGAAATATATTCAATATCTTATAATAATGGAAAAGAATGTAAAATATATATATATTTATCTTTATATATGTATAACTGAATCACTTTGCTGTACACCTGAAACTAACACTACATTGTAAGTCAACTATATTTCAATACAAAATTTTAAATTAAATAAATAAATAAAAACCCTAAGTTAACTATGGAACAAAGCAAAGAGTTATCTGGACGTTTTACATCCAAATCTTTTCATAAAATATCAGATCTCAGGAGTTATCTCTATATCCATCTTTCCAGATTTATAATATTAGGTTTACCTGCCTCTATATCTGTAGTTTCTGGCCACCTTTGTACTAGACTTTTAGAAGGAAAATCCTTTAAGTTGAGGTCTCTTCAGAAGTTACCTTGTCTCCACAATGGTTATAATCACCTTGAGCAGTGTAATCTGAACTTTTGTGACATTTTTCCTTTCTGCACTTAGGTGATTTTGATCCCTTTTGAACAGATCCAGAATGAAGATACTCCCATTTTTATAAAGGAAAATCTTGTCCTGTGTCCTTGGTAGCCCTCTCTATCAGACCTGCACCTAAAGAGGGCCAGTTTCCTTTAATCCATTGCAAAGCCTATACGCCACACTGGGAACAAGGCAGGGATTTATTTATTTTTATTTTTTAAAATTTTTATTTATTTTATTTATTTATTTTTAGCTGTGTTGGGTCTTCGTTGCCATGCGTGGGCTTTTTCTAGTTGCGGCAAGCAGGGCCTACTCTTCGTTGAGGTGGTCAGGCTTCTTACTGCGGTGACTTCTCTTGTTGCAGAGCACCGGCTCTAGGTGCACGGGCTTCAGTAGTTGCAACACGCGGGCTCAGTAGTTGTGGCTTGTGGGCTCTAAAGTGCAGGCTCAGTAGTTGTGGCGCACAGGCTTACTTGCTCCGCGGCATGTGGGATCTTTCGGACTAGGGCTCGAACTCATGTCCCCTGCATTGGTAGGTGGATTCTTAACCACTGCGCCACCAGGGAAGTCCCAAGGCAGGGATTTAAATACAGCTTCTGCCTTGTTGCCAGTACTAGAAGGATCATACCTTCTCATAATTTGGAGATATCTCTTGGGAATTACGTAGGATATTATGTGACTTCTCCTGAACTACTTGGGCCTTTAAATCTCTGGCCAAGAGCAAAGCTACAGGGTCTCTGTGTATACACCAGACATCACTGCTTATATAGAACATGAACTCTGCTACTATTTTCAGAGTTTGGGTTTGTAAGTGATTTTGAAGAATCAGATGACAGTTTCAACAGGAGTATTCAAGAAATTTATTCTCAATCCATAGTACTGTTATTAATGGTACTTTAATTGTTTTACACCATTGTTAGTAAGCTGAATGCAGGTCCTCTTGCCATACAGAAGAGAATATGTGAACATTAAATGAGATAACTTGGCTTTATTGCCAAAAATTTGGAGTGGACATATTGGACAAATGGATATGTTACATAATTCTTGTTTAAAAGAAGTTTTATAGATCAAAATTTCTAAAAGTAAATGCATCATTTTTAGAAGATAACCAGCTTTCCCATCATTTAAAAAGACTGACATAAAGTAACTATGTCTAGTTAACTTAGTAACCTAGACATATTTTAAAACCAGTTTGTCTTGAAGGGATTGTTGGGAAATTTTTCTTCTTAAGCTTAAGAGTACTACAGGATTTTATTTTTTTAACATCATTATTGGAGTATAATTGCTTTACAATGGTGTGTTAGTTTCTGTTGTATAACAAAGTGAATCAGCTATACATAGACATACATCCCCATATCTCCTCCCTCTTGCATCTCCCTCCAACCCTCCCTATCCCACCCCTCTAGGTGGACACAAAGCACCACAGAGCTGATCTCCCTGTGCTATGCAGCTCTTCCCACTAGCTATCTATTTTATATTTGGTAGTGTATATATGTCCATGACACTCTCACTTTGTCCCAGCTTACCCTTCCCCCTCCCCGTGTCCTCAAGTCCATTCTCTATGTCTGAGTCTGCCACCTGTCCTGCCCCTAGGTTCTTCAGAAGCATTTTTTTTTTTTTTTAGATTCCATATATATGTGTTAGCATACGGTATTTGTTTTTCTCTTTCTAACTTACTTCACTCTGTAAGACAGTCTTTAGGTCCATCCACCAAACTACAGATAACTCAATTTCGTTTCTTTTCATGGCTGAGGAATATTCCATTGTACATATCTGCCACATCTTCTTTATCCATTCATATGTCAATGGACACTTAGCTTGCTTCCATGTCCTGGCTATAGTAAATAGAGCCGCAATGAACGTTGTGGTACATGACGCTTTTTGAGTTATGGTTTTCTCAGGGTATATGCCCACTAGTGGGATTACTGGGTCATATGGTAGTTCTATTTTTAGTTTTTTGAGGAACCTCCATGATGTTCTCCATAGTGGCTGTATCAATTCACATTCCCACCAGCAGTGCAAGAGGGTTCCCTCTTCTCCACACCCTCTCCAGCATTTAGTGTTTATAGATTTTTTTGATGATGGCCATTTTGACCGGTGTGAGGTGATACCTCATTGTAATTTTGATTTGCATTTCTCTAATGATTCGTGATGTTGAGCATCCTTTCATGTGTTTGTTGGCAATCTGTATATCTTCTTTGGAGAAATGTCTAGGTCTTCTGCCCATTTTTGGATTGGGTATTTTGGTTTTTTTGATATTGAGCTGCATGAGCTGCTTGTATATTTTGGAGATTAATCCTTTGCCAGTTGCTTTGTTTGCAAATATTTTCTCCCATTCTAAGGGTTGTCTTTTCATCTTGTTTATGGTTTCCTTTGCTGTGCAAAAGCTTTTGACTTTCATTAGGTCCCGTTTGTTTATTTTTGTTTTTATTTCCATTTCTCTAGGAGGTGGGTCAAAAAGGTTCTTGCTGTGATTTATGTCATAGAGTGTTCTGCCTATTACAGAACTGTATTACATACAGTGTTCTGCCTGTTTTGATCTAAGAGTTTTATAGTGTCTGGCCTTACATTTAGGTCTTTAATCTATTTTGAGTTTATTTTTGTGTATGGTGTCAGGGAGTGTTCTAATTTCATTCCTTTACATGTAGCTATCCAGTTTTCCCAGCAGCACTTATTGAAGAGGCTGCCTTTCATCCATTGTATATTCTTGCCTCCTCTATCAACGATAAGGTGACCATATGTGTATGGGTTTATCTCTGGGATTTCTATCCTGTCCCATTGATCTATATTTCTGTTTTTCTGCCAGTACCATACTGTCTTGATTACTGTTGCTTTGTATTATAGTCTGAAGTCAGGGAGCCTTATTCCTCCAGCTCTGTTTTTCTTTCTTAAGATTGCTTTAGTTATTCTTTTGTGTTTCCATACAAATTGTGAAATTTTTTGTTCTAGTTCTGTGAAAAATGCCAGTGGTAGTATGAGAGGGATTGCACTGAATCTGTAGATTGCTTTGGGTAGTAGAGTCATTTTCACAATGTTGATTCTTCCAATCCAAGAACATTGTACATCTCTTCATCTGTTTGTATTGTCTTTAATTTCTTTCATCAGTGTCATAGTTTTCTGCATACAGGTCTTTCATATCCTTAGGAAGGTTTATTCCTAGGTATTTTATTATTTTTGTTACAATGGTAAATGGGAGTGTTTCCTTAATTTCTCTTTCCGATTTTTCATCATTACTTTATAGGAATGCAAGAGATTTTTGTGCATTAATTTTGTATCCTGCTACTTTACTAAATTCATTGATTAGCACTAGTACTTTTCTGGTAGCCTTTTTAGGATTCTCTATGTATAGTATCATGTCATCTGCAAAAAGTGACAGCTTTACTTCTTCTTTTCCGATTTGGATTACTTTTATTTCTTTTTCTTTTCTGATTGCTATGGCTAAAATTTCCAAACTATGTTGAATAACAGTGGTGAGAATGGACAACCTTGTCTTGTTCCTGATCTTAGAGGAAATGGTTTCAGTTTTTCACCACTGAGAATGATGTTGGCTGTGGGTTTGTCATATATGGCCTTTATTATGTTGAGGTAACTTCCCTTTATGCCTACTTTCTGGGGAGTTTTATCATAAATGGGTGCATCTATTGAGATGAGCATATGGTTTTTCTCGATCAGTTTGTTAATATGGTGTATCACATTGACTCATTTGCGTATATTGAAGAATCCTTGCATTCCTGGGATAAACCCCACTTGATCATGGTGTATGATCCTTTTACTGTGCTGTTGGATTCTGTTTGCTAGTATTTTGTTGTGGATATTTGCATCTATGTTCATCAGTGATATTGGTCTGTAGGTTTTTTTTGTGTGTGTGTGTGGCATCTTTGTCTGGTTTTGGTATCAGTGTGATGGTGGCCTCATAGAATGAGTTTGGGAGTGTTCCTCCCTCTGCTATATTTTGGAAGAGTTTGAGAAGGATATGTGTTAGCTCTTCTCTAAATGTGTGACAGAATTCACCTGTGAAGCCATCTGGTCCTGGGCTTTTGTTTGTTGGAAGATTTTTAATCACAGCTTCAATCAGTGCTTTTGACTGGTCTGTTTTTTTTTTTTTTTTTTTTTTTTTTTTTTTGTATTTCTTCCTGGTTCAGTCACGGAAGGTTGTGCTTTTCTAAGACTTTGTCCATTTCTTCCAGGTTGTCCACTTTATTGGCATATAGTTGCTTGTAGTAATCTCTCATGATTCTTTGTATTTCTGCAGTGTCAGTTGTTACTTCTCCTTTTTCATTTCTATTGATTTGTCTTCTCCCTTTTTTTCTTGATGAGTCTGGCTAAGTGGTTATCAATTTTGTTTAGTCTGGCTAAGTGTTTATCAATTTTGTTTATCTTCTCAAAGAACCAGCTTTTAGTTTTATTGATCTTTGTTATCTTTTCCTTCATTTCTTTTTCATTTATTTCAGATCTGATCTTTATGATTTCTTTCCTTCTGCTAAATTTGGGTTTTTTTTTTTGTTTGTTTGTTTTTTCTTCTTTCTCTAAGTGCTTTAGCTGTAAGGTTAGGTTGTTTATTTGAGATGTTCCTTGTTTCTTGAGGTAGGATTGTATTACTATAAACTTCCCTCTTAGAACTGCTTTTACTGCATCCCTTAGATTTTGGATCATTGTGTTTCCATTGTCATTTGTTTTTAGGTATTTCTTGATTTCCTCTTTGATTTCTTCAGTGATCTCTTGGTTATTTAGTTGTGTATTGTTTAGCTTCCTTGTGTCTGTATTTTTTACATATTTTTTCCTGTAATTGATATCTAGTCTCATAGCGTTGTGGTCGGAAAAGATACTTGATACAATTTCAATTTTCTTAAATTTACCAAGGCTTGATTTGTGACCCAAGATGTGATCTATCCTGGAGAATGTTCCATGAGCACTGGAAAAAAAAGTGTAATCTGCTGTTTTTGGATGGAATGTCCTATAAATATCAATTATGTCCATCTTGTTTAATGTATCATTTAAAGCTTGTGTTTGTTTATTTTCATTTTGGATGATCTGTCCATTTTTGAAAGTGGGGTGTTAAAGTCCCCTGATATGATTGTGTTACTGTTGATTTCCCCTTTTATGGCTGTTAGCATTTGCCTTATGGACTGAGGTACTCCTATGCTGGGGGCATAAATATTTACAATTGTTATACCTTCTTCTTGGATAGATCCCTTGATCATTATGTAGTGTCCTTCTTTGTCTCTTGTAATAGTCTTTATTTTAAAGTCCATTTTGTCTGATATGAGCATTGCTACTCCAGCTTTCTTTTGATTTCCATTTGCATATCTTTTTCTATCCCATCACTTTCAGTCTGTATGTGTCTCTAGGTCTGAAGTGGGTCTCTTGTATATAGCATATGTATGGGTCTTGCTTTTGTATCCATTCAGCCAGTTTGTGTCTTTTGGATGGAGCATTTAATCCATTTACATTTAGAGTAGCTATCAATATGTATGCTCCTATTACCATTTTCTTAATTGTTTTGAGTTTGTTATTGTAAGTATTTTCCTTCTCTTGTGTTTCCTGCTTAGAGAAGTTCCTTTAGCATTTGTTGTAAAGTTGGTTTGGTGGTGCTGAATTCTCTTCACTTTTGCTTATCTGTAAAGCTTTTAATTTCTCTTTTGAATCTGAAAGAGATCCTTGTGGGTAGAGTAATCTTGGTTGTAGGTTTTTCCCTTTCCTCACTTTAAATATGTCCTACCACTCCCTTCTAGCTTTCAGAGCTTCTGCTGAAAGATCAGGTGTACCTTATGAGGTTTCCCTTGTATGTTAAGTGTTGCTTTTTCCTTGCTGCTTTTAATATTTTTTTTTCGTATTTAATTCTTAATAATTTGTTTAATATGTGTCTTGGCATGTTTCTCCTTGGATTTATCCTGTATGGGACTCTCTGTGCTTCCTGGACTTGATTGACTGTTTCCTTACCCATATTAAGGAAGTTTTCAACCATAACCTCTTCAAATATTTTCTCAGTCCCTTTTTATTTCTCTTTTTCTTCTGGGACCCCTATAATTCGAATGTTGGTGTGTTTCATGTTGCCCAGAGGTCTCTGAGACTGTCCTCAATTCCTTTTATTCTTTTTTCTTTATTCTTCTCTGTGGTAGTTATTTCCACTCTTTTATCTTCCAGGTCATTTATCCGTTCTTCTGCCTCAGTTATTCTGCTATTGATTCCTTCTAGAGAATTTTTAATTTAATTTATTGTGTTGTTCTCATTGTTTGTTTGCTCTTTAGTTCTTCTAGGTCCTTGGTAAATGTTTCTTGTATTTTCTCCATTCTATTTCCAAGATTTTGGATCATCTTTACTATCAGTACTCTGAATTCTTTTTCAGGTAGACTGCCTATTTCCTCTTCATTTGTTTGATCTGGCGGGTTTTTACCTTGCTCCTTCATCTGCTGTGAATTTCTTTGTCTTCTCATTTTGCTTAACTTACTGTGTTTGGGGATCTCCATTTTGCAGGCTGCAGGTTTGTAGTTCCCATTGTTTTTGGTGTCTGCTCCCAGTGGGTAAGGTTGGTTCAGTGGGTTGTATAGGCTTCCTGGTAGACGGGAATGGTGCCTGTGTTCTGGTGTATGAGGCTGGATCTTGTCTTTCTGGTGGGCAGGACCACCTCTGGTGGTGTGTTTTGGGGTGTCTGTGAACTTATTTTTATTTTAGGCAGCCTCTCTGCTAATGGGTGGTTTTGTGTTCCTGTCTTGGTAGTTGTTTGGTATAGGGTGTCCAGCACTGTAGCTTGCTGGTCATTGAGAGGAGCTGTGTCTTAGAGTTGAGATAGAGATCTCTGTGAGAGCTTTCGCTGTTTGATATTACATGGGGTCAGGAGGTCTCTGGTGGACCAATGTTCTGAACTTGGCTCTCCCACCTCAGAGGCTCAGGTCCAACACCCAGCCAGAGCACCAAGACCCTGTCAGCCATACAGCTCAGAAGAAAAGGGAGAAAAAGAAAGACAGAAAGAAAATAAATAAGTAAATAAAATAAAGCTATTAAAATAGAAAAAAATATTGAAAATTAAAAAAAGAGAGAAGGAAAGAAAAGAGCAACCAAACCAAAAAACAAATCCACCAATGATAACAAGTGCTTAAAACTATACTAGATAAAAACAAACAAACAAACAAACAAAAAAAGGACATTCAGAATCCTAGGACAAATGGCAAAAGCAGAGCTATACAGACAAAATCACACGAAGAAGCATACACATACGTGTCACAAAAAGAGAAAAAAAAAAATATATATATATTAAAAAAAGGAAGAGAGCAACCAAATCAATAATCTACCAATGATAATGAGCTCTAAATACTAAACTAAGATAAATAGAAAACCGTAAACAAATTAGACGCAGAAAGCAAACCCCAAGTCTACAGTTGTTCCCAAAGTCCATTGCCTCAAGTTTGGGATTATTAGTTTTCTATTCAGGTATTCCAGAGATTCAGGGTACATCAAATTGATTGTGAAGATTTAATCCACTGCTCCTGAAAGTGCGGGAGAGATTTCCCTTTCTCTTTGTTCACACAGCTCCTGGGGTTCAGCTTTGGATTTGGCCCTGCCTCTGAGTGTAGGTCGCCTGAGGGCATCTTTTGGGAAGTCTGAGGTCTTCTGCCAGTGTTCAGTAGTAGTTGTTCCACACGTAGATGTAGTTTTGATGTATTTGTGGGGAGGAAGGTGACCTCCAAGTCTTACCCCTCCACCATCTTGAAGGCACCCCCTCAATAATTTAATTAAATTTTAAATGTTTTTTACTAACTGATTGACAGTTATTTTCTGGAAGAGATGAGAAATTACTGCTAAGCTTGCTGCTGAACAATATGACAGAAGTTTTCTATGGCATTTGAATGCTTTAGATGCCTTCTCTCTCAACTTTGAAAATGTAAAATCAGCTGGAAGAAGGCAATGTGGTTTTGAAGTGTAGGAGCGGAGATGGGCAGGAGGAGAAATCTTGCTACCAAAGCAGAAGTATTAACAAAGGTGTGAAAGCAGGACTTTTTAACAAATCATCTTTCTTTAATATTCAAGGTAAGCAGTTGATTTTATATCTGCTTTAAACCTTCTCCAGACCAAAAACACTGAGGCCATGTCTTACATGGTAGAACTTTAATCTCCACTTTCATTTGTTCACTGGAGGAGACCTCAAAACAAATTCTTAAGGCAAATTTCATTAGTGCCTATGAGTATTCCTTCATATAACTCCAATCTGTTAGGGATAGACTTTTATAAATCTTTATCATAAAATTCCACTTTTATAAGAAGGTGCCACTCATAATCCTGATTTGTAAAGCTACGGCTCTACAATTAACTAGCAATACAAAATAATTGTTTCACTTGACAAGGAATTTTATTGAAACTCAGTCCTTGTTAATAGATTTTGAAAGCTCAGATGGGTAAAATAATATTTATGGAGGATTGATGAAGGGGTATTTATGGAGGATTGATTAAGGGGGGCATGATTCTCTTTTTCAATTTTTCAGCCAAAGTAGAAGGTTAGAGTTTTTATCAAGTTTCTCTTAAATATTATTCCACAGGTCTGTGTTCAGAGGTGCTATAAGGACTCACTGTATGAATCTTGCTGTATTTACCCTATGGCCAAATCATTTCAATATAGACACTTCTGCTTAAAACATGTGAACTCAGAGAGGAATTCTCTTCTCTCTCAACTCTCCATACCAGGAAATGTTAGACCTCTTTGTACAAATGGTTTGTGAACATAGTAATTAACTGATCATGTCTCTCTTTTTGTACTAGCTAAAGAGTACTAATAAAAGTTTGTGATTCACCGCTGGCAAATGTGAAAGCCTTTGTAAGAAAAATTTGCTTACTGATCTCACTTTAGGTTCCATCTTACATTTCTACATTAATTTAGCTGCTGTATCATATTTAATATCCTTACCTTTTATGTTAATCAGTGTTTTTTGTATTTACAAAAATCCTTCTAGAACATGATGAGTTATGAGTCATTCTCCCTCAGAAACACTGGACCTAGTTCAGTCACTGCTTGATGGCTCAGGAAAATTTAGACATCTTAATATAAAATACATATCAAGATTTAATACCTTAGAAGAGCACTAAGAAGTATATTGCTCAGTTCAGTAGAATCTTCCATAAGGAGCAGAGTCATCTCCTTTGAAAATTACTGAATTAAAGTCTTAGATCACTTTCACCCAAGTGATTAATTAATTCTATATTTAATTCTATATTTATATTTATTTAGCTCTGTATTTAGTGGTCTGCACCTAAGAAGAACACCAAGAACTGATTTGCTCAGTCCAGGAGAGTATCCAGTAAAGAAGAGAGTCACCACCTTTGAAAATTATTAAAGTAAAGTCTTGAGAACACTTTGACCCAAATGATTCACTTATTATCCATATAATCTCCTTGGTACCTTGAGCTTGTACCATGTGTTTGACACCATGCCAGATTCTGCCTGTCAAAAGTTAAATGAAGAAAGGAATCCCAGTCTGGTGAGAGAGACAGATATGTAACTATATTATTTAAATATTTTTAAAACTATTCGCATGCTCAAAATACCAAAGAGGATAATAGTTTAAAGATTAACAATATCAGATAGCCTCTCTGAAACTCACCCCATCAGATATCTCTTTTGAAAAAAGTATGGGAGATAGACTATTTAGGAGAGAAATGGTTACTCGGGAGGTTAGTTAATAATTGTGATACCCTAAGAGAGAGATTAGCTTGTTCTCAAGAAAATCTTCCTAATTTTATTATCATGTTCTTTGAATATTCAGTAGCATATGAATATTACTTATTATTTCTGTACCACTAATGTAATGAGCTAAAAAGCAGCCTTTGTCAGTTTCAACAAGGTTCCCTTCTTTCTGACTTACGCAGCTTGTTCATGAGCTGTGAGGTATATCCTGCATAACTTGTGGAATTTATCTTGGGCACCTTGGGCTTAGTTTATACCCTATCAATTGTTCATAAATAAAACCCAAAAAGGAAGTAGGGCAGGGAGGAAATATCAGCACTTCCCGTATTTAATCCCAGAGCACAATATTTTATTAGAGACTCCTTAATATTTTACATCTAACAGAATTACAGTCATAAAATCTAAAAATTATATCAACATGTGAAAATAAGTTTGTAACCCTCTATAGTGTCTGTATTTGATGAATTTGAATTCATGGTGTTTGCCATAACCAGATTTGCCTTTTAATAGTAAATCCCTCTGCTATGTAATTTCTTTGGTAGACATTCCTTGCCCAGAAATCACCATGCTCTGTAGCATGTGACTTCAGCTAGATGTGATTAAACCTGAAGAGGTACCTGACCCCCAGCTGTCTAATCTCCAAGGTGGAAAGCATGAAACTTTATCCCCAAACAGAAACAATGTAGTTAACTAGCCTGTTTCAGAATCTCCATCATATATCTTAATGTGATTTAAAACCCTGAAGAGTTCAAAGAAATTGAAGTAAAAACACATGCTTGAGCACACACATGATACACATGTATACACACACACACAGGCACATGTATATTCCACAGCTAATTCTCGGAAAGCCATGATTTACCCAATCTAATGAGAGAGCATATTCATGATGTAGAGAAAAGGTGTGCAAAACAGAGGAAGAAGCAGATAGCTGGGTGTACTTATAGACAAAAAGAAGCGAAGTCACTATGAAGCCAGTCAGTCAGTGAACTGTTTATATCCAGGGAATAACCTTTATGGCTAAAAATATGTTCTGTTGTGCTCCTTTCACTTGGCAATGGTCAGGAAAACCTTACAATAACCTCTTTTCACTTGAGAGTAGGTTGAGTGAACCTCAGTGCCATTAGCCAAACGTTTAGACATGAGAAGTCAACTTTCACTTGTTACCGCTTCTAAGAAAAGATTTTATATATTGTGCACTACATCCTTAGGCTGAATCAAAAAGATAATACCATCTGACTGGAAAAAAAAAAAAAAACCTGACTCTGAGCCTGATGCCTCAGGGTAGTCACTATATTTGTGTAGATTATAATCTCCTTCCTTCTACTGAAGATTGAAATATTTATTTTCTATTGAAAAAGGTGTTTTGTTGTAGGCCCAAAAGATAATAAAAGATGGAATAAAATTTTTAAAAAGCCCATCCATTAGAGTAAACTCTATAAGAAAGTAAAAAAAATCTATCCATTTGAGTAAATTCTATAAGCAGCAGGCAAGTGTGACTCCTTTGAAACACCTGTGATGATGCAATTTTCTAGTCATCAAACAATTTATTTTATAAAATCTTGTAGCATTCAGCACATGTAAGAAAAAATAAACCTGCCCCTCATCAACCTCTTGTGAAAATGATTCATTTGCATCAGAAAAACATCTGTAATGTAAAATTAGCTTTCTGAATACAATGCTTCGCTCTCTCTCATAGTTTTGTTGATTATTTTTCAACAGGTTGTCTTGTTTCCTGAGCAACATATCACTTTTAAATTCCAACTATCCACTGGGACGTTCATAAGGTTCAATACCATTCACATGTTCATAAAATTCATAAATAAATTACTATTTTTTCATTTTTTCTTCTATTATTGTTCTCCCTTCTTTGATCTCTTTTGACTTTTACTGATCAAAGAATTAAATAATCATTTTTAGAAAGATCTGATTCATAAATTTCATAAAATATCTTCCTGGGTCCCAGGAAGATCATTTGTTAAAGATGATGGGAACAAGACCTTCTCTCCTCACATGCCACAAAAAAAATAAAGAATTGCATTTCCATGAAGAATCTAAAGCTAATGAATGGGAGAGGCATCTTTCTTAGCACATGAAAAAGCCATAAAGTATCTCTTGGAAATAACCTGAGGAGAATTTGAACAGTGATTGAGTCCCTCCATTAGCAGATGTGAGCTAAAAAGCTAGTACATTTGAATATTTATGTTATTATGATCTCAAGATTCTTTGTTGGCTGATGATTTCTGGATGACTGAGATTTGCACTTGCTTTAACCCTTAAGTTAAAAATGTTGATTAATAAAGAATGTTACAAGAGACAAGGAAGGACACTACATAATGATCAAGGGACCAATCCAAGAAGAAGATATAACAATTATAAATATATATGCACCCAATATAGGAGCACCTCCATACATAAGGCATCTGCTAACAGCTATAAGAGGAAATCGACAGTAACACAATAATAGTGGGTGACTTTAACACCGCACTTACACCAATGGACAGATCATCCAAAATGAAAATAAATAAGGAAACAGAAGCTCTAAATGACACAATATACCAGATAGATTTAATAGATATTTATAGGACATTCCATTCAAAAACAGCAGATTACACTTTCTTCTCAAGTGCGCATGGAACATTCTCCAGGATAGATCACATCTTGGGTCACAAATCAAGCCTCAGTAAATTTAAAAAAAATTGAAATCACATCAAGCATCTTTTCTGACCACAACGCTATGAGATTAGAAATGAATTACAGGGAAAAAAACATAAAAAACACAAACACATGGAGGCTAAACAATACATTTCTAGATAACCAAGAGATCACTGAAGAAATAAAAAAGGAAATCAAAAACTACCTAGAGACAAATGACAATGAAAACATGACGATCCAAAAACTATGGGACACAGCAAAAACAGTTCTAAGAGGGAAATGTATAGCTATACAAGCCACCTCAAGAAACGAGAAAAATCTCAAGTAAACAATCTAACCTTACACCCAAAGGAACTAGAGAAAGAAGAACAAACAAACCCCAAAGTTAGCAGAAGGAAAGAAATCATAAAGATCAGATCTGAAATAAATGAAAATGAAATGAAGGAAATGATAGCAAAGTCAATAAAACTACAAGCTGGTTCTTTGAGAAGATAAACAAAATTGATAAACCATTAGCCAGACTCATCAAGAAAAAGAGGGAGAGGACTCAAATCAATAAAATTAGAAATGAAAAAAGAGAAGTTACAACAGACACCGCAGAAATACAGAGCATCCTAAGAGACTACTACAACCAACTCTATGCCAATAAAATGGACAACCTGGAAGAAATGGACAAATACTTAGAAAGGTAAAACCTTCCAAGACTGAACCAGGAAGAAACAGAAAACATGAACAGATCAATCACAAATAATGAAATTGAAACTGTGATTAAAAATCTTCCAACAAATAAAAGTCCAGGATCAGATGGCTTCACAGGTGAATTCTGTCAAACATTTAGAGAAGAGATAACACCCATCCTTCTCAAACTCTTCCAAAAAATTGCAGAGAAAGGAACACTCCCAAACTCATTCTATGAGGCCACCATTACCCTGATACCAAAAGCAGACAAAGATACTACAAAAAAAGAAAATTACAGCCCAATATCACTGATGAATATAGATGCAAAAATCCTCAACAAAATACTAGCAAACAGAATCCAACAACACGTTAAAAGTATCATACACCATGATCAAGTGGGATTTATCCTATGGAGGCAAGGATTCTTCAATATACCCAAATCAATCAATGTGATACACCATATTAACAAATTGAAGTATAAAAACCATATGGTCATCTCAATAGATCCAGAAAAAGCTTTTGACAAAATTCAACACCCATTTATGATAAAAAACTCTCCAGAAAGTGGGCATAGAGGGAAACTACCTCAACTTAATAAAGGCCATATACGACAAACCCACAGCAAACATCATTCTCAATGGTGAAAAACTGAAAGCATTTCCTCTAAGATCAGGAATGAGACAAGGATGTCCACTCTAACCACTATTATTCAACATAGTTTTGGAAGTCCTAGCCATGGCAATCAGAGAAGAAAAAGAAATAAAAGGAATACAAATTGGAAAAGAAGAAGTAAAATTGTCACTGTTTGCAGATGATATACTATACATAGAGAATCCTAAAAATGCCACCAGAAAAATACTAGAGCTAATCAATGAATCTGGTAAAGTTGCAGGATACAAAATTAATGCACAGAAATCTCTTATATTCCTATACATTAATGATGAAAAATCTGAAAGAGAAATTATGGAAACACTCTCCTTTACCATTGCAATATAAAGAATAAAATACCTAGGAATAAACCTACCTAGGGAGACAAAAGACCTGTAGGCAGAAAACTATAAGACACTGAAGAAAGAAATTAAAGATGACACCAACAGATGGAGAGATATACCATGTTCTTGGATTGGAAGAATCAATATTGTGAAAATGACTATACTACCCAAAGCAATCTACAGATTCAATGCAATCCCTATCAAATTACCAATGACATTTTTTACGGAACTAGAACAAATCATCTTATAATTTATATGGAGACACAAAAGACCCCAAATAGCCAAAGCAGTCTTGAGGGAAAAAAATGGAGCTGGAGCAATCAGACTTCCTGACTTCAGACTATACTACAAAGCTACAGCAATGACGACAATACGGTACTGGCACAAAAACAGAAACATAGATCAATAGAATAAGATACAAAGGCCAGAGATAAACCCACGTGCCTATGGTCAACTAATCTATGACAAAGGAGGCAAAGATATACAAAGGAGAAAAGACAGTCTCTTTAATAAGCTGTGCTGGGAAAACTGGACAGCTACATGTAAAAGAAAGAAATTAGAACACTCCCTAACACCATACACAAAAATAAACTCGAAATGGATTAGAGACCTAAATGTAAGACCGGACACTATAAAACTCTTAGAGGAAAACATAAGAAGAACACTGTTTGACATAACTCACAGCAAGATCTTCTTTGATCCACCTCCTAGAGTAATGGAAATAAAAACAAAAATAAACAAATGGGACCTACTTAAACTTCAAAGCTTTTGCACAGCAAAGAAAACTATAAACAAGACGAAAAGACAACCCTCAGAATGGGAGAAAATATTCCCAAATGAATCAACGGACAAAGGATTAATCTCCAAAATATATAAACAGCTCATTCAGCTCAATATTAAAGAAACAAACAACCCAATCCGAAAATGGGCAGAAGACGTTCTCCAAAGAAGACATACAAATGGCCAAGAAGCACATCAAAAGCTGCTCAACATCACTAATTATTAGAGAAGTGCAAATCAAAAGTACAATGAGGTATCACCTCACACCAGTTAGAATGGCCATCATCAAAAAATCTAGAAACAATAAAATCTGGAGAGGGTGTGGAGAAAAGGGAGCCCTTTTGCACTGTTGGTGGGAATGTAAATTGATACAGCCACTATGGAGAACAGTATGGAGGTTCCTTAAAAAACTAAAAATAGAATTACCATATGATCCAGCAATCCCACTACTGGGCATATACCCAGAGAAAACCATAATTCAAAAAGGCACATTCACCCCAATGTTCATTGTAGTACTATTTACAATAGCCAGGTCATGGAAACTACCTAAATGCCCATCAACAGATGAATGGATAAAGAAGATGTGGTACATATTTACAATGGAATATTACTCAGCCATAAAAAGGAATGAAATTGAGTCATTTGTTGAAATGTGGATGGATCTAGAGACTGTCATACAGAGTAAAGTAAGTCAGAAAGAGAAAAACAAATATTGTATATTAATGCATGTATGTGGAACCTAGAAAAATGGTACAGATGAACTGGTCTGCAGGGCAGAAGTTGAGACACAGATGTAGAGAACAAACGTATGGACACCGAGGGGGGAGAACCACGGTGGAGTGGGGATGGTGGTGTGCTGAATTGGGCGATTGGGATTGACATGTATACATTGAGGTGTATAAAATTGATGACTAATAAGAACCTGCAGTATAAAAAACAAAAAAAACAACTAATACTAAACTTTCTTTGGGTTATTTGTATGGAAATATGTTAATATAAATGTTTTAGACATTACATGAAATTTCTAAAAATCTTATATGTTCTGGTATAATGTTATAAGTCATAAGTCTAGTTATTACTTTAAAATGTATATCTCAGAAATAACTAAATTGCATCATTAGGAAATTTCATCAAATCTTTAACCATGGTCATTTTTAAGTCTTTTGTCATTTACAGACAATTCTGAATGTACTCTGATGCTTTTGCAAAAATGTTCCTATAAAAGGGTTTCATCTTCAAGGAAGTCATGGAAAAGACTCTGACAAGTACAGGTTTCTGGTAACTGACTATACTGATGAACTGAACGAATAAGCATTTTCAGAACTCTAATGGAAAACTGATGAATTTATAAAAGTGTTAACAAAAGATCAAGATAAAAAAATTAATTACATGGGACTGAGTGAACTGATGAGGATGATTATAATTTTTGTGACTTTATGTTTGAATAAAAAAAAAATCCCACAAGGACTCAGAGGCAAAAAATACACAAATCAATTTTCACTGCAAAGTAAAGGAGCTGTTACACTGGAGGATTACTGACTGAATGTCAATATTATGACATAGTATGAGTGTGTTTCGTGTTTGGTAATTGCAATCATTGTTGCTTTTGTTGTGGTCATCCATTTACAATGCTTGGTGTCAGTTGATTTATTTCTTGTAAAAATAAAATACAGTGTGTGTGTGTGTGTGTGTGTGTGTGTGTGTGTGTGTGTGAATAAATAAATAAATAAATAAAACTGTTGATTAAAAACATGAATTAACAACAAAGAAAAACATTATTTTGTTGATAGAGTGCTCATTCTTGACAATAAGTAAAACCCAGTCAAAGATTTATACTTACTTATCTCATTATATACATGCTGGAACTTTTCTTTCCATTCCCACAGTAATGTATAACAGCACTGAATTTCTATAGCTAAATCAAATAATTTTTACCTTTAAAACTAGCAGAATTATTGATCTAAAATATTTTGTCAAAGTGAGTATGGATACATTTTACACTTATTCATGTTCATCCCCTTAAATGTATTATATCATCTTAAAACAAATAAGCAATCAGACAAAATTAAAACATACTACCATTTAGATAAAAGTATTATTTCTCTACATTTCAAAAACAAAGGCAAAATAACTTTTGCTTCCAGCCTAGCAGAATAACAAAGTTGGATTTACCTCTTATCTGTAAACAAGAGTTTTCAAGATATTGAACATAACAATAATGGACAGTTATCCCAGAGAGATGGAAAATGAATGAGATAAACCCTAAAATTTGTCCCTTCTTAATGCCTTGAGAGATTTTCTAGACTGTGGTGTGTGGAGGGAAACCCATGCAGACCCTGGTGGCCTCCCTGAGTTATGCTGATGGAGCTGGGTGTCTAAGAAGGCCACAGCAGCTAGAGTTTATAGGGCAGAGTATCAAAAATGAAAGAGCTACACAAAGAGATGACTCCAGACAACTGCAGTGTCCCTCACAGTATTTGGCAAAGTAATTATTGATTGGTGTATCTGTGTGAAGAAAGTGTTTGGGGCTAGGACAAGAACTATCAAAAAAGGATTAGAGGAAATAGTACATGATGCTTACACAGGCAGGGAATAATGCCTGTTCTAACTAACCTGACTGAAAAAAACTCATAATTGGTACCCTGGGCACTCAGAGGATTTTATCTGAGTAATGAGAATTAAGTAATTCTAAGAATAAAAGCTGCTCTGGTCCCACCTAAGAAATTTAAAAGAAGCTCTGAAAGTATTAAACTCTAAATTACTTAACCAGAACAAAGCTTAAGAATACTTAGAGGAATAGGAGAACATTCAGTACCAGAAAGGTAAAACTTATAATGTCTGGAATCCAATCAAAAAATACTCTGCATTCAAAGAAGCAGGAAAATGCTATCTATAATGAGATCAATCAATCTAACAAAACTGACCTAGAAATAATACAGCTGAGAGAAAGAAAAGACAAGTGCATTGAAAATATAAAATCACTCAAAATACATGCAAAACCTAAAAATATGAAATTTTTAGAAGTAGTTCTTTGTGATCTTGGATTAGGCAAAAACATCTTACATATAATACCAAAGCATGATTCAAAAAAGTAAAAAATAATAATACTAAAATTAAAAAGTTGGATTTCATGAAGGAGTACAACCACTTTGAAAAATCGTTTGGCAATGCCTTTAAAAATTAAACATGTATCTTCTATATGACCCAGCCATTCTGCTCCTAGGCATTTACACAAGAGAAATAAGAGCATAGATACATGCAAAGACTTACACCCAAATGTTCATAGCAGCTTTACTGCAATGGCCCCAAACTGCAAACAACCCAAATGTCTATCCCCAGATAAATGGATAAACAAATTATAGTACAGATACATACAATAGAATATGAATCAGCAATAGACAGCAACAACCTTTATATATGCAACATGGATGAATCTCAGAATATTCATCCTGAGGGAAATAAATCAAAGAGTATGTACTATATGATTTGATTTATATAAAATTCTAGAAAATGTAATCTATAATGACATACAGTAGAATAGTGGTTTCCTGGAAGTGAGATGGGGGGGGTGGGCAAAGAAGGCCAGGAGGAAGGAATTATGAAGGTGTATGAACAAACTTTTGTAGATGATGAATATGTTCATTATCTTGATCATAGTGTTGGTCTCATCACCATATACACTTGTGAAATAATACCAAACTGCACACATAAAATATGTGTAGATTGTTTTTAGTCCATTATATCTCAATAAAGTTGCTTTTAAAAAATAAAACATTTTTTAAAAGTTTCTCAAAGAGTTTTGGTGATCATTTGCTTTCATCAGCCATTCACACTCAGATGAAATAACTGTTTTATCTCTTTCCAGAAAGATGTTCTATGTATCTCATTGTATCTTGAGAGAGTCTTGAGGTAATACAGTCAACAGCATTTGGAAAACCCCAAGTGGTATGTACACACACACACACACACACACACACACACACACACACACCCCTCACTTACAGGTATTACTAATGCTATTTCTTTTTCTCATTTAATACGGGGTCCAACATGATTCATATTTAAATGGCAAGGACACTCTCAAAGCGGTAAGTTTAAACAAAAGAACTCAAAAAAATCATTGATATATGGTATACTCTGTAAGTTTAAACACTAACACTTTTAATTAATCCTTATCACACATGATACAGGAGCTTTAAGCTCAGGACACACAAATATCTCCTTTTTATTTTCTTTTGTGTTTAGCTCAAGAGAATTCACAATCTCTGTATTACATGTTAGTATTTCACTTATTTAAATTAAGGCTTTGTGCAACTGACATTAAATGAAGTATTAGGCCAAAACTAGTTTTACAACACCAGGGAGAGTATTTAAATTAAATATATAATTACTGTTTCTCAAAGTAGATTCCACAAAGTTCAATGCAAGAAACACAAAACAAATTTTAAAAATCATATGGCCAAAGAATACTGCTAAAATGTTGTCTAACAGAAATTTGCATTAATTCTCAGAAATGTTAAAGCACTAAAGTGCATTTTGATTTAGTTTTAGAGAATCTCCCTCTAAGAATAGATTCATAAAGGACATAGAATATCGAGTCATTTTCTAAACTTATTAGATTAGGACCTCCTTTCTTTCTTTCTTTGAATATCTATTAATACTTGGCTTACTGGTCTCTAATTCTATGCATTCTCAAACTATAGTGAGCCTAAGCGTCAACAGAGGTACTTAATAAATATTAGGACTTCTAGGCTTGACAGCCAAAAATTCTGATTTTAAAGGTCTACATTGAGACCAGGAATCTTCATTTTTCTAACTAGTACCTCAGGTGATTCTAATCCGAACAGTCTAAAGGCTACATTTTAAGAAACACAACATTCAGAAATTCACTCTCAAGTTTCCAAACGCTGAAAAATTATCTACTAAGTAGCTTATAGTACAATTATACTATATTTAGCCAACTTGAAAATGAGCTGCTGCATTATTTTTGATTAACACTAAAGTGTATGTGAAGAGTCCTGTTCACACAGGGCAACACAGCTAAAGTCAGTTTAAGCCTGATGGTCCAACATTTGAAACAAACAATGTACGCGAAGTAAATAACACTTGTAGAATACAGGCAATACTATTAGGCACTGACAAAGCTTCAGTGACTCCCCACAAAGTCAGGCTTTGATGAATATGCAGGTTACTACATAGCATGATTCTTAGGGTCAGAAGGAAGTACTGAGAGGGTTTCTGTTGGGAGTGTGCTGCACAAATAAAGGGTAATAACTATTTATAAAGGCTAAAACTAAAAATGTCCTTCATAAGAGATGATAGACCTTTGTGTTGTCAGAATCCCTTTCTTAATCATAAGTCACCTAACTCCAAAAGCCTGCTAAGTTTAACTTTTAGATTCTACCAATATATAGTTACTTCAACCTCAAAGAATAAACATATTATCATTTATTTCTGAACTAATTTCTCCTAATGCCTTTCTTATTTCCACATGTTCACTAACCAAGTTGTGTTGGCACCCAAATTGTATTGTCTTTGACCCTTGTTTTTGCTTCATCTCCCAGACTCATTCACCAAGTTCACCTGGAATTTGTCTTCTCTTTTAAATCCATCCATTTAAAAAAATGCCATTTCATCCATTAGTTCAGGGCCTTACTAATTCATGTTTGAAATGTCCCTTAAATATTCTTCCAGCCTTCAGCTTTCTTCCCCAGTTCAAGTGCTGGGTCTTAGAATTGGAATATTCAAGCTCATTCTTTGTCAGATGTGTGACTATGAGAAATCATTCTGCCTTTCTGGATCTCAGTTTCCTGCTACTGGTGCATAATAAATGATTAAAAGCTTAGTGTCCTAAAGCAATATGCATTTATTATCTCACAATTTCTATGGATTAAGAGTCCAGATAGGGCTTATCCTGGTCCTCTTCTCAGTGTCACCAGGCTGAAATCATGGTGTTGGCTGAGGCTGTGATTCCCATGTAGGTTTTAGAGTCCTCTACAAACTCACTGATTGTTGGCAAATTTACTTCCTTGATGCTGTATGTCCGAGGTCCCCATTTTCTCACTAGCTGCCACTCAGGAACAGCTTTCAGCTCCTAGAGGTCACCCAGAGTTCTTTGTCACATGGCCCCTATAGACAGTACACACATGGCTATTTGCTTTCTTCCAGGCCAGGAGGAGGATGTCTGACTCTTTAATCTTTTATAAAAACTTCACCTCATTATGTCAGGTTTCCCTTAGTAATCTCCCTTTGATGAACTCAAAAGGGATCCATAATTATATCTGTAAAATCCCTTTTGCCATGTAAGGTAACATGATCAACATGATCAAGGCAGTGATATCACATATATTCTCAAATCCTGCCTACACTCCAGGGGAAAAGATTATACAAAAATGTGGGTCATTGAGGGTTCTCATAGAATTCTGCCTAACACATTCATGTAAAAGCTAGTTGGCTGGGAAAGAAAAGCTTAAGATTTTATGATGATAACTACTCAAACTACAAGTTACTAAACTTACATATGGAATGGAAAGTTTATACAAGTTCTCAGGACACTGATAGATTTAGGAAGGCAATACACATTTTTTTCCTACACTAAATGGCAATATTTCCAACCTCCTAGCTACACAGAAGATTAAAAGCTACAGTGAAACCCCCTGCAGTTTTGAATACAGAGCTGCCCAGAGGCACCAAAGGGATTTCTGAGTCAGACTCATCAGGAGGAAAAAGGAGAGTCAGATGAAAATTATGATCATTCATTCCACTGTTTAAAGCATACAGAAGAAAGTGTTTCACCACTGCCTACAGAATAAATTCCAAACTCCTTAATCTGGAGTAAAAGATCTTCCATGACTTAACTGGCCCCTACCTTCCCATTTATCTCTCGTGTCTGTACCAAACAGAAAGTTTCAGTTCCTTCAAACAATCACATGCTTTTACCCTGCATAAACACATGGTTTCTTTCTTTACAATGCTCTACCACCTACTTTTACCCACAACCCATACAGTGAATTCCATTCATCATTTAAGATCCACTTATTCATTTAACATATACTTACTGAGTACTCTCATTTACCTCTGCCACAAAGTAGGGCACATCTCTGCTTCTTGTTTTGTACAAAAACTGTAGCCAGTTCATATGTCTGTTACTATACTTGTTAGATCTTATGTTTATATGTCCATCCCCCAAAAGTGAATACCTTAAAGAAATAATTCTGTTTTGGTTATATTTCTAGGACTAATTCAGGGATTGTTACAACTCACCAGTCATGGTTTGCTCAAGATAGTAATAATAATGATAATGATAATAATAATATCTAAAATATATTCAGTGATTCCTTATACTGTGAAAACACTTTATACATATTGGCTCGTATGAAATCCTTGCAATAGCACTTTGAGGCAAGCTTTATGATCCTCATTTATTAGATGAGGAAACTAAAGTTCAGAGACAGAGGCAAGACTTCAATATGTTACTGATACTTCTCAACATTCTGTTCTCTATACACCAGTGTGGTCTCCAAACAGGAGCATCATTATCACTCACAAATTCAACACACTGCTAAATATATATGTTCTCGGTTTCCAACCCAGATGTACTCAATCAGAAAATCTGGGGTCAGGCCCCTATAATCTGAGTTTTAACAGGCCCTGGAGGTGATGATGGTGCCTGCTAAAGTTTGAGAACCATGCTGTATAATCTAACATGGAAATATCCTGGCCAAGAAAATGTGATCAGCTAGGACTATGAAACAACTTTCTCCCAGAAACTTGGTGATTAAATTCATATGTTAGATAATAATGGAGACAAAATGTACAGAACAATGACTGCTCCTGAAATCAGAAGTCACTTTGAAAGCCCCTACCTCTATCATACAGAGTCTGAAACTTAACACAGTGTCAATATGCTGAACTGGCCAGTGCTTAGTTAAAACGTATGGAAAATAATACTTTCCCTTGACTGGAATAACTACTTTGGGATTTACATAATGTTATATATTCCTCTTTATAGTAAAGTATTCTTCATAGCTGGTTTTATCACCCCAAAGGCATTTTAAACATCTCCAGGTCAAGGTTCTTGTTTTCTTCATTTGGATATTCACTCATGCACCATAGAATGCTGCATAATTGGGACACATTTTAACAATTTCTTATCGAATTGAATTTAACTGGATTTGATTAGCCTACCTTTTCCAATTCTTTATACTAGGGAGTGTCTTTTTAAAAAATCTCAAGTGATAATATAGTAAAAATTGTTACATGATAATAGGAAGTCAAATTTTGATTTCTGAAAAGACAAGAGTGCAAGATAAGGATAGAACACTCCTTTACAGTGAGGTGTATCTGCTGAGGGATTTTAGAGCGAACTTTCACTTCACATGTATAGAGCACAGCAATAATAATGAACGTGCATTCTGTATAGAATACTAAATACAGCATATTTGCCTATACACCTATAAAAACATTTCAGAGAACTCAGGAAGTTCACCATATCATTGTAAAGACAAACTATGTAAACATGCAAAATAAGAGTTATGAACGAATAAAGAGCTATATAGATGAATTCAAGTGTAGGAATAATAAATGCTCTATTAATGGCCATGCATTGAAGAACACAGAAAAAACAAAGCTTCACTACTTCTGAGTAGAACACAGAACCAAATGCTGATTCTGTATATGGTTTTCTCTTGATTTTCATTCTAGATTCAGATGATTTTAAAGTATAGTGTTTATAAGATCAAAATTTCATCTTTTTACATATAAACAAAAGTCCCCTCTCTACCTAGTTTATGAATAAATCTGGCATTCAGAGCAGAAGCCAAATTTGTCAAAAATTAAGATATTTTATAAAAATGTTTTTAATGAAAACATTATGCGTTTTTCATAAGGCTACAACATTAAAAACAATCAACCAATATTAATGACTAGTATGTTAGTCTCTGACCTCCCTGAGGATATATTTATCCGAAACACAAATAAAATGGTAAGAAATTAAGAGAAACTAACTCACTAACTAATTATGTCAAAATTCAGAAAGAGATGCATGTAGGTAATAAAACAATTTAACCGAAGGAGAGTATTTAAGAAGAACATTCTAACATAAACCAAGCCTTTCACATAGAAAACCATCTGATTTGTAAGAATTCACTGCCAGGAGCTTTCTTATAGGCCAAGGAAATCGGATTTTAAACTAATCCTCCAGGTTAGGACTTTCAATCAGAAATGCTTACGCAGAAAAAGTGGCTGGATTAGAACCTTGTCATAGTAAGATAACTCTGGATACAGTGTAGAGGGTCCATTTAGAAAAGCTCCAACCAAGACTAGACATTTAACACACTAACCTAAACAAATATATCCTAAAGGCAGAATTAGAATGGATGGTACTGAGCCCTGGCAGAATATAAGAGCAAGTTTAACTTAGCAAAGTGATGTATCTAACTTGTGAAATGGGTGCTTGTACTTCTCCAAAGTTAGTCCAATAAAATGTATTTATTAGAAGTTCTAAAGTAAAGGTAGTAATTATGGATAAATTACAGATAGTTCCTTGTTTGGGGAAAAAAATATAAAGAGAGAAAGTAATTAAAATAGAAAAGAGGTAGAATAATTGTATGGACTGTAAACCCATAATTTCTTAGTAATATAGGCAATTCTACCTGTTGAGCCTCCAATCCTAAGTAAGATACTTGAATTACAAGTTAAAATAATCAGAATGGTTTGCATCAATCTATCTCCTAGAAGGTTACCTTGAGAATAATACATATTACTGTATAAATAGGAAAAATTTTTAACAAGCATAATAGATGATTCTTATATTTGGGTTTTAATGTACATGTGATGTCAGGTCCAAGATTTCTGTATGTGGGGTACAAAAACCACTACCAGACTTACTAGCCATCTCCTCTATAAACTTCTTAATCCACCCTAAAAGACTGTGTGTGCACGTGTGTGTTTAAGTGTATGAAGAGCAGAATTACGCTGAATATTTACATTTCTGTGCATTTTTACTGAGACAAGCACATTATTTTACCCTGTGTGAGAGCTACTGAAAAACAGATTTATTGATGTTTAGCTAGTTTTATTCCCAAAACTTTGTATTTTCAGAACCAACAAGTTGAAGAAATAATTCATGGAGTTTCTCTGTCTATAATCTAAATACTACAGATGAGCTCTGAAATAATCACATCTAACATGAACACTTAGCACTTGCTATTGTCAAGTACGAATCTACGTGTTTTTTATATATTAACTTATTTATTTCTCCAAGTTTCCCACTAGATATATATCTTTTTTTTTTTAAGATTTGTTATTTATTTATTTATTTAATCTATTTTTGGCGGCGTAGGGTCTTAGTTGCCGCGCGCAGGCTCCTCCTTGAGGCATGCTAAACATTCGTTGCAATGCTCGGGCTCTTTGTTGCGGTGCGTGGCCTTCTCTCTAGTTGTGGTGTGCGGGTTTTCTCTTCTCTAGTTGTGGTGCACAGGCTCCAGGGCGTGTGGGCTCTGTAGTTTGGGGCCCTCAGGCTCTCTAGTTAAGGCGCTTGAGCTCAGTAGGTGTGGTGCACGGGCTTAGTTGCCCCGCGGAATGTGGGATCTTAGTTCCCTGACCAGGGATCAAACTCACGTCCCCTGCGTTATAAGGTGGCTCCTTTACCACTAGATCACCAGGAAAGTCTCTAGATATATATCATTTTAAAACTATTTTACGTAAGAGAAAAATGGGGCACAGTTGATATTAATATACCTTGTAAAATTACCTAATTTAAGGTAAATCTGGTTCAAATTACACTTAATCAGAAAGTGACTGTGGTTTGAAAAGGAAAATGTAGGGCTTCCCTTGTGGCGCAGTGGTTGAGAGTCTGCCTGCCGATGCAGGGGACATGGGCCCCGGTCCAGGAAGATCCCACATGCCGCGGAGTGGCTGGGCCCATGAGCCAAGGCCGCTGAGCCCGCGCGCCCGGAGCCTGTGCTCCGCAACGGGAGAGGCCACAACAGTCACAGGCCCGCGTACCGCAAAAAAAAAAAAAAAGAAAAGGAAAATGTAAAATGCCCTGGATCTAACACTTCACACTAGTTTCAGCACATTAATTTTGATTTGGAGACCTTTCCCCATTCCTTACCTTTAATCTCTTTGTCATTTTTGAACCATCTTATATCAGCTGCAGGTTTACTACCAGATGTTTTACAAGTCAGCTGCATCAAGTCTCCCTCCATAACTGGGGATGAAAATCCGCTAATTTGAGGCTTCTCAGGAACACCTGAAATTTAAGCAAATGAATGAAATAAACATTAATCTCCAGGGTTGATTTGTTCTTACGACTACTACTTTCAGAAGCAAAGCTAAACTGGGTGTATAACTGACAATAACTTCAATCAAGAATAATAAACCAGGGCTTCCCTGGTGGTGCAGTGGTTGAGAGTCTGCCTGCCGATGCAGGGGACACGGGTTCGTGCTCCGGTCTGGGAAGATCCCACATGCCGCGGAGTGGCTAGGCCCGTGAGCCATGGCCACTGAGCCTGTGCATCCGGAGCCTGTGCTCCGCAATGGGAGAGGCCACAACAGTGAGAGGCCCGTGTACCGCAAAAAATAAAAATAATAATAATAATAATAAACCAAAACATAATAATAATAAACTGCTATATAATAAAATAAATGACAAAATATATAAAAAATATATAGTGAGATATATATACACATACATACAAACACATATGTGTCTGTGTAAATATGCATATGTGTGTGTATACTATCCAGAAAGCATTTAAAGTGCGTTTAAAGTAGTTTTTTTAAATTAAATTTTACCTGCAGAAATACTCTTTATAATCTTAAAAACAACCATATCTTAAGATTTACCAGTGTGGGGCTTTAAAACGGTAGATTGCACTGGGCAAAAAAAATCCACAAAGCGTATTTCTTCATTCTTTAGCAAACTGTGATTTAACCAAAATAGCACATTTCATTCCTGATTTCAGAATTCTTAAATCTTAAAAAATATTGTTATCCTCTGTGTACTTTTTTCTAGAAAATGCATTTTGAATAAAAGATTCATTAAAAATTGCAACTATACTTATTTTTCTGATTCTTCTAAAGTAGAGAATGTCTCTTGATGTCATTTGTATTAGAAATGTAATTGCAGTTTTGTGGAGCATGATATTTATTATTATTATTATTATTTTTTTTTGCAGTACACGGGCCTCTCACTGCTGTGGCCTCTCCCGTTGAGAAACACAGGCTCTGGACGCGCAGGCTTAGCAGCCATGGCTCACAGGCCCAGCCGCTCCGCGGCATGTGGGATCTTCCCAGACCGGGGCACTAACCCATGTCCCCTGCATCGGCAGGCGGACTCTCAACCACTGCGCCACCAGGGAAGCCCATGTATTATTTTTAATGCTAGTTAATGCTAGCTACTTATTACCTTTTCTAGTCCAGATCATCCAATGAATAAGCAGATAACTAATATTCAGAGATAGACATTGATGATTTAAATAATACAACATTACATATTTTGGAGGCAATAATATTCTGCTGTCATGACAGAGGTTTATTAAAATTTCTTCTAAAAATATTCAATAATAAAGGCAGACTGAAAGTTTCTTTATTGTACTATTTGATTCAGTTTGAAAAGAATAAAATGTAAGAATGTTGGAAGGCGCCAATAAAAGAAATACAAACTAAAACAACAAGAACAACAAAGATAAATGACAGATCAACATACTCCATTAGCTGGCTAGCTTTCTTTTCTTTTCGTTCACCTTCATATAGCTTTTTTTTAAAAAAAACAAACATGTCACATCACCATTTAATAAATTGAAATTAGCCACTTTCCTATTTCTTGGGGTCTCAAGTTGGCTCTCTACAGAACAATACATTAATCTTAGGCAGCTGCTATCCTGAGATACTCCATTTAGTGGGTGTATTTTGTCCTTAATGGCAAACTTGTAAAGATTTTTATACAATAGTCCCAGTGGGACTTGCAAAGAAACATATTTCATATCCTATGCACAAAACCAATTCACTAGCAGGATTAACTTTAATATTCTCACCCAAAAGAACAGCATGCATTAGTTCGTTTAAATGCAGTGTTATGCCTTTATCTATCAAAAAAGGAAGGCAAGCTAAGGGCAAAAAAAAAAAAAAAAAAAAATCAATCTTTAAATTCCTCTAACTTGTTCAGTACACAGGTGTGTTTCAATGAATTCCAGCAATTTCAGCTGATTGGGCCACTGACGTCTGTGGAAGCACAGAGAGCTGTGAGCTGCAAGCTTATTTCCTCAGAAACTCTATGAATGTATTGCTTTTTGGTGTCACTATAACCTTTAGAAAAATGGCCCAATACTTACAGAATAAAAAAACAAAGAAGCTACAAGCTGCATGCGCAAGCGACATTATGTACTTCATTTAGTAATCTAGAAAACTACAAAGCTAAAAGGCAAGAAGACAAATAGAAATGTTAGGGTCATTTAAATACACTAAAATACACAAATGGGCATATTTGGAAGCCAATAGATATTAGGGAAGATCCCATTAGGTGACTGATGATAAGGTGGCGGAGCATCTGATAGACACATTGAAGTCATTATGTTCATTATTCTATCACTTTATAGAAGAATTACCACATATACAATATAGAGATGATTTGACACAAAGGAATTTAGTTGAAAATCAAGAAACCTGGTGTCTATTGCTGGCTAAGAAACAAAATGGCTGTTTGCTCTTGGGAAGTCATACAAATCTTTATACCTCTCTTTATCTATTTATAAAATGCGGGAAATGACTAAGTGATTTTTTAATGCTTTTTGATGATCCTCAAAGTGTAGATCTGTTATTGAATCATGTTGCTGTAGCTGTACACATCTCTCTGGCTTGTGATCACATGCACTTACCCAGAACAGTGAGATAGGCCTTGGAAGTTTTGACAGGCATTGTAAATAAAGAACAGGTGTACTGTCCTTCATCAGAGAGAGAGACATCACTGACGCTGATACTCAGTTCATGCCAGGAAGCCCGAACCAGCTCGATCCTATTGTCCCTTAAAGCTGGAAAAAGAAAATACTGAAAATATGAATAACAACATTAGGAAAAGTTGCTACTGTTAGACTACATATTTTTAGCACAACACAATAAACATTTGCTTTGGCCATATGTCTAAATCTGGTTTCCTGAAATGTTTTAAAGGAAGGTTTAAATATATTGAAATATTTTATCAGATTTAAGTAGAATTAAATGTTCCTTAATGTTCTGAGAAATAACTTTTTAATTAAATGATTGCATCTAGTAAGTACAATACCTTGGATGAGGTAGATATTGATGGTGACAAAAATGGCTTTCCTTCACAGTCTTTCATGAGTTGTCAGTACCAAGAAGAGCTGTAAACAAAAAATTTCACTTCTATGCCTAGATAAATTTGGGAAAACTATGAGTGCTCAGTTCCTTCTAGGAAACCAACAATTAACCTTAGCATATTGAAAGTTCTCTGCAGTAGAGACACCTGTTAAGCTTTTTTAAAATCAGAGCTAACTTTCAGCTGAAAAACACCTGTGCTGTACCTGACATTAAATTTGCTCTGACTGGTTGGTGCCTCTGCTGTACTGTCTGTTAAATACTTTTAATATATTCTTTGGTTCAAACCACCTTTTCTATCACAGAACACTTGTTTTCACAGATCTCTTAAGCATCTTGCTTATTTATGCTTCTTTTAAATCATTTTTGGAAAAGCATTAAAAAACTTAAATATCACTATGTGCTCCACTAAGGACAGCTATAAAACCAGAAATTAAGCAAGAGGTGACTAAAGGAGTACTCTGAAAGGTAGAAAGAGGAAAGGGGACTGGTTAGTGATACCAGAACCGAAGGAATAACACAGTGTCTCTCTAACCAATTGTAAAAGGCATTTGAGACCTGGCTTCTCCCAACCATAACCTAGCAACAGAAGGTGGCCTAGGTAGACTCATTTTTTTCACAGAGCAAATGGGATTCCCACCAAGAACTTTGGGAGAGACTGGGCCACCCCCAAGGGGAATCAATCGGGAGCATCACTGTCATGGAACGCAATCTCTTTTTCCATTAGACTGGAGACTCCCCTTCCCTACTGAGAGACAATGGTCAACTGGGCAGCACAGGCAGTGGGCCAATCTTTTTATAACAATTACCCAGCCCTTGAAGTGATCTTTGATGAGCTAAAGAACCATTTATCCCCCCTAGAGCCATCAGGAGGCCTTGCTTCCTTAGGTGGCACCAGTAGGGATCAGTACAACTCCCAGTGGAAACAGACAACTCAAAGTGACCAAATAGCACCACAAAGGCTCTGAAAATTAAATTGTTGGTGGAACCATAGCCCACAAATGTAAGCCAGGACCTGTGTGCTGAACCTAAATAGAATAGATGATGTAAATAGTATCCAGAGTCTCCTAACACAATAACCCAAATCTCCAGGATGTGATAAAAAAAGAATTACTGGTCACACCAAATACCAGGCAAAACATAACTTGAATGAGAAAAAATAATCCACAGATGCTAATACTGAGTTGAAACGGATGTTAGAATTATCTGACAGAGAATTTAAAGAAGCCATCATAAAATTACTTTAACAAGCAATTACTAATTATCTTGAAACAAATATAAAATAGAAAATCTCAGCACTCTAAAGAAGTTATTTAAAAAAAGAACCAAAGGAAAGTACAGAAGTCAAAAATACAACAACCAAAATAAAAACTCACTGGATTGGATAAATAGTACAATGAGACAACAGAGGATAGAATCAGTGAACTTAAGGACAGACCAATTTAAGTCACTGGATCTGAACAAGAGAGAGAAAACAGATTGGAAAACCAACCAAAAAAACAAAAATCAGAATCTTGGGGACCTGTGGGACAATAACAAAATATCCAACATTGGTACCATATAAGTCCCAAAAGAAGAGAAAGAGAGTGAGGCAGAAAGAATTTAAGAAATAATGGTCAAAACTTCACAAATTAGGCAAAAGAAATAAACGTACAAAATCAGGAAGAGGATCAAACTCAAATAGGATAAACCCCAAAAGGTCCAAATCAAGATACAGTGAAATTAGGGCTTCCCTGGTGGCGCAGTGGTTGAGAGTCCACCTGCTGATGCAAGGGACATGGGTTCGTGCCCCGGTCCGGGAAGATCCCACATGCGGCAGAGCGGCTGGGCCCGTGAGAGAAAGACATATTACCTATAAGAAAACACCATTTCAAATGACAATATATGACCTCATTTGAAATTATGGAGGTCAGAGGCAGTGGCACGTTTTTCAAGTTCTGAAAGAAGAGAACTGTTGATCGTGAATTCTTATCCAGTGAAACCAACGTTCAGGAATCAAGGGGAAATAAATATATTTTTAGAAGGAGGAAAACTAAACACATGTTTCTCTAGCAGATCCGTCTTAAAGAAAAGTTAAAGTTCCTCAAACAGAAAAGAAGAAATTTTGAAGCATCAAGAAGGAAGAACAAGTGAGAGAACAAAAAATATGGGTAAATACAATATAGACTACTCTGCTGCATTTTCCTGACTATATGATGGTTAAAACAAACATTATACCATCAACTGATGCAGTGTTCAACATGTTAAGAAGGAATAGTTAAAACAAATAAAAAGTGTCAGGGCAAAAGGACCTAATGGAAGTAAGGTTTCCATACTTTACCAGAAGTGGTAAAAGTAGTAGACTGGGATAAATCGTATATGTATAGCATTTCAATACCCGGAGCAACTACTAAGAAAATATACAAAGTGATACACTCAGAAACTCTATAGATAAATTAAGATGAAATTATTTTATATAGTGTCTTGAAATAACTAAAATTATAGAGATGGAGAAAAGATTAGTTCCTACCAACGGTGAAGGTTAGTAAGGGGTGGAGGGGGAGTGGGAGTGATATGAGCACGGTTATAAAACTACAGCACGAAGGATCCTTGTGGTGATAGAACCGCTTTGCATCTTGACTGTGGTGATGGATACATTAACCTACATATGTAATGAAACTGGATAAAACTAAACACATACACACACACACACACACACACACACACACACACAAACGAGTACATGTAAAACCGGTGAAACTCAAATAAGATTGGTGGACTATGTCAATGTCTATTTTCTAGCTGTGATATCTTTCCAAGATATTATTTGGGTAGAGGGTACATGGATTTCTCTGTATTATTTCTCACAGCTGGGTATGAATCTACAATAATAACTCAGCTTAAAATATTTTATGCACATTAGATGGAATGGGGAAATGGTTTTGATATCAAAGCTTGAAACTCATTATATACATTTGCCACAGAGTAAGAAGGGGATCCCAAGTGCCATATATTCTTAAATTGCCTATACCTTTCCTCTATGCTTTGTGAGAGGAGCAGGAAATTAAAAAAATGTATTTGGTAAAATTCTAAATTTTCATGATTTTAAATATACTTTAAAAATCATCCTCCCACTTACTCAATAACACATACCTGAATGATTATCGTCCACCTATTACCATTCTTTGTTACCTCTAATTTCATAAGGAGACATACACTTGCAAACATTTTCAAAACTGATTTTTATCAACTATAAAAATTAAGGAAGACTGATTACAATTGTGTTTGCGACTCCACTAGTTTACAGCGGACTTTTTATAAAAATGTCTATTTTGTATGCTATCTCTTACACTCCCTATTATATATGCCTTGTTCAGTTGTTAGAGGAAAAGAGGGGGACACAGATTTGTCATTTCCCCAATAAGACCTCATGTTATACCAACCACTTTTCAAAGGTATGATTTATTAAAAAAAATATTTATCACATATTTCTTGTTTTTTTATAAAAAGGAAGTCTCCAAAAGGGAAAAGCCTCATGTTCCTGCAATGATACTGTGTGGGTAAAACATGTTACTCACCCCCTGTGTTCAATTTCATTTCTTCTGACACAGGTCGCACTGACAGAGAGACAGAGCTTACAATTTTTAGTGAATCTTGGCAAAAGGAATTTAACTTTCTTTTGGTCAGACTATTTTATGTTTTTATGGAAACTATATTATATATATATTTATATATATATATATATATATAAACTATATAACTACATAATATCACTGAAGTCAAACTGAATTACTCAGTGCATACAAATAGAAAATGTTCATATTTAAACCATTTGTGTGGAGTAAGGCTAAAAGCACTGACTTTGGTATCAGAAGATCTGCTTTAGGCACTTATATGAGGTCAGGTTTCCTGTGGATAATAATTCCTGATTCATTTCCATCTTTGCATTATGAGAACTATGATATCATGTTATATGTAAAGTGATTTAAACAAATGTGCAATGATATATTAAAATATTTTAGGTTTGGAATCCAGATGAGAACCTAAATATTTAAAGTCTGAAATGTCTCGATTCAGCTTACCAAATCCTATAATTTTTTGAGTTGTTTTATAATTACTACCAGGTTTGACTAAAAATTAGACTCTGAAAAGTAGAATACATGTATTTTAATGTAACCTCTGTCATTGGTTAGCCATATTAATAGGTAAGTCACCTATTGTGTACCCCAGTCTGCTGAGTGTTAGGCGGAGATAATAACAATTGAGTGAAAGTATAAGGTATATGATTTAGAGAAATGAGATACATGAATAGATATTCAAAACCTGAAAACATATTCCCAAAAGGGAAGAAAGTGACACAGTTAGCAAAGGGATTATTTATTGTATAAATTTCCTTGATAATTCATTTGCCAAAAAACAAAGAGCTGCCTAAGGAAATTTTTATTGAACTGAACATTTTATTTTATTTTAGTAGCTATAAACATTTTTTATTATAGAGAAGTTAAGTGATTTCAAGATTGGAAAGTGTCCATTGTATTTGGACAGTGTCAGTGAGTTTGGCTATATCATGAGAAGGTTGCTAAGAAGGAACCAGATTGCACTCTTGGATTAGAAAAGTAGGAGACAGTCCAGGGTCAGAAGGAAGGGAAGCTATTTTTCTGGAAGGAAGAGACTGAATCATATTTATAGGCTCAAGAGAAAGGGGGTCAATAAAGGCATGAAAAATAGAAATGGCATCTCTGGTACAGATATCTTCAGGGCCTGTTCTCCTAGCAGCACCTCCCCACTTCCCCCTCACCAGAGAAATCCCTCTGGACTGAACATTTTAAACAAATCTTACATCCACAGCATTTATCTTTTCAAGTTTGTAAATACTTATGATGTCATCTGCAGTTCTCTTTATCACAGCATTTTAAGTATGAAAGAAAAAAAGGAAACCTTTTAAAGTCCAAAGAGGGGTGAAATACAACTCAATGGATTCCCTGTGAGCAGGATCCTTGTTTTGCACATCTCAGCACCCTGCATCCTAACTATCTGCACAGCAAGTTTTCAGTGAATGACTATTGAATTGAAACTGAGAGCCAAACTCTATCTGCATATAAGAGCAGAGTGAAAAAGAACTGAATTAGGAAGTCCTCTTTGATACATCCCCCATGGGAGAAAAGCCCCCAAAAGAAGAAAAAGAAGTGTCTTGTTTAGATACCGTTGAGCATAAAAGACCTAGAAACATCATGCTGCAAATTTTTTTTTTTAAAAAGTGATCATTGGGCTTCCCTGGTGGCGCAGTGGTTGAGAGTCCGCCTGCCGATGCAGGGGACGCGGGTTCGTGCCCCGGTCCGGGAGGATCCCACATGCCGCGGAGAGGCTGGGCCCGTGAGCCATGGCCGCTGGGCCTGCACGTCCGGAGCCTGTGCTCCACAACGGGAGAGGCCACGGCAGTGAGAGGCCCGCGTACCGCAAAAAAAAAAAAAAAAAAAAAAAAAGTGATCATTCATTGAATAATTATTTGAAATACTGAATGAGTGATCTCTGAAGCTACTGTTGTGTTACCTTATGGTTTCCAAATGAACACAAAAGGTAGTAGAGACTCAGAAATAATCCATACTTTCTACAGAGTAAGTTGCATATATTTATAGTGAACCTAAAAAGAAGAATCGTAATATTGTCGGTTGCAGTGAATTCAATCTTTTAAAAAAAAGTGCTGTCGTTTGAGCACACAGAGTGTTCATGATTATCTAAATATCTTTTTTTTTTTTTTTTTTTTTTTCCGGTACGCAGGCCTCTCACTGTCGTGGCCTCTCCCATTGCGGAGCACAGGCTCCGGACGCGCAGGCTCAGCGGCCATGGCTCACGGGCCCAGCCACTCCACGGCATGTGGGATCCTCCCAGACCGGGGCACGAACCTGTGTTCCCTGCATCGGCAGGCGGACTCTTAACCACTGAGCCACCAGGGAAGCCCATATCTAAATATCTTTAAAAAAAATAAAACCTCAAACATTTCATTGAAAGAAATAGATTTTAAACATTATCCTAGGAATAACTGAAGAGAACAAATGAGTATATGGAATAAAAGAATGAAAGGTAATTGTTCACACACCATAGAGATTCAAATGAGCTAATGAGTTAAAAGTAGGTTACTCTGAGGCCACACCTCATCAGCTATTAGGTGCCTTGCACCCACTGGTGAGGTGATTTAACAGTTCAAAACACTGAACTCTAGAGAATTTAATCTTAGCTGCAAATAAGAAGCACTGACCAATGAGTAAGAGTTTATTAAATAGTGCTTAACACTGGATAAAAATTATTTTCCCAATATATCATTGGTTCTAAATAGTTCGTCAATCATACAAATGCATATTTGGGATTCATGCTGGGTAAAATAAAAATTCCTAAGACGATTACTTGGAGAATTTTACACACATTTTATACTGATTTCTAACAAAAGTTACTGGCATAGTTAATAAGTTGTATATTAATTAGTTTTAAACCAAATTAACTTAATAACATTAGTGCTATTGAATTTATCTGACATTATTCATTTAAGAGCCTAATAGCAATTTGTATACACAAAATTGTATACAAATTGTATATACTTCAATTAATAGTTTTCTTTTCTTAAGTGTTGTGATCTTTATAAAGGTGATCACATACTTCTTGCCAGAAACATTTTCAAATATGTCTAAGTTGGTTTCCAGTGAGTAATAATTTATGTCACACTTTAAGGTGCTTAAATAAAGATAAAAAACATATTTCATTATGTAATCATTTTAAGAGACTATTAAAATGCAGCAAATAACAACATCATTGTTTTTGCATTTTTTCTAGTTCACCCATTTGACCTAAAACTTTCCCAAATCAGGATTATATCTCTTTATATTTATATTTATAAATATTTACATTGTCTACAAGGCTTTACACATATCATGATACATGCAGATGCCCATTAAATTTTATTGTATTAAATTTAATATGTGGGTCATCAGTCTTTTATATATAATAATAGTCTATAATTGTACATATTAACATCATTTTAGAAAATTCCATATATTAAGTGAATATTATATGCTGAATGATTTTTATTATTATAATTCACTATATTTTACAGACAAGTACTAAAGGAAAAACCTACATCAAGATGATAGAAGTCATTTCAAGTGTCATCCTGGCTACTTAAATTCTCAATGTCAGCATGTTTCCAAGAGCATACCATTCTACACTCACAGGCTTTAGCTGAAGCAATCACTGCACATATTTAGAAGTTCTTATAAACATATTACTTTCCAACCAGTAAGTTCCATCTTGTAAAGTAAGTTTAACATCACTGGTGTGATGGAATTAAAAGAACAATAGGTATGTCAGTCTTCATTCTCCTTGTTCTCAGCTCAAGTCCCATCCAGGTGTCCCCACTTGATTCTTACAGGGAGTTTAGATATGTCAGTACAATAAGCCAAGTTCTGCCTAGAGAAAGATATATCGAAGAATGCTGTATATGGATTTTGATTCAATAACAAGTTTCAGTGTTGTTTGCTGACTAATAATATAATCCTTCTCATGATTCTGACTTTGTTGTTTTAAGGTTGCCCACACCAGCACTTCTTTGTTTCCCAACTTCTGCAAACAGGCTTGTTTTCTCTCCGAACGCTATCCACTTAGACCTGTGCTAGCTGCCTACTCTGCTTTGCCCCTACTGATTTCTCTAGAACTGATCACTAACCAAAGTGACTCAGGCAATCTGCTAACCTTGTTTTATCAGCTGAAATACCTACTATCCTGAAATACCTACTATCACCGGTAAAAACTAGGAAGAGGAATTAAAGCTTCAGTGAGGTCAACTTTGTTTTGGTGTACCAGAATATTGTTTTGCTAATTAAATCTGTATCCTAACAAATCAGAGAGGAAAAATAAGTCAAATAAGCTCTAATAAAGTTTCAAATGGGCCACAGATTCAGGGCTTAACTCTTGTCAGACCTCACAATTAGTATATTGACACGCATGATGTCAAAATATGCCTCTAGACATTGTAAAACAGGCAAGATAAAGAAGGAAATCGAGCCATTCTTACTTTTATTATAAAAGTGTTATTTTATTTGTTAACAGCCCAAATGTTTTATTTGTGTAAATAGTATAATCATATGCTGATTACATTCAGTATATGTTATTTGTAATAGTGCTATGGACTGCCAGAAATAAAGGAGTTAAAACATACAGACAGAACAAAATATCAAGCTAGTGAACCTTTTCTGTTTTGTTCTTTTACAGTCATACAACACAAAACAATCTAAATCAATCTTCTGGAAAATTGGTAAAAACAACCATTGCTCCAGAGCTGATATTTGGTATACCAAGTTTCAGCTGGGACTGAATTTTTACTAAAACCATAGTAAATGGAGTTTTAGAATAGAAATTCGAACAGAACCCAAGCAATAAATCTGGAAACTGTGTCACTATTTGAAGGAAGTTTTTCCAGTGGTAGAATTTCAATTTTTAAGCCCCAGCTTTTCTTACTTCTAATGTAAAAAACAAATAGTCATTACTCTCATACCTATATGCGTAATCTGTTATTATGAAACACTTGAAAAAGCAAAATGTTACCATGTCTAAAATGTACCAAAAATTAATAAACTTGGGTATGGAAAATTTATTAATATGTTTGAGGAATGAATATAAACTCCATGGTATTTCTACTTTCCATCTTCTTGTCTTTGTTAAGGCTTTTGCCCCTCTTCCTCAGTGTCCTCCACATGACATGTCCAGAGGGAAACCCTGTTGCTCTTTCACTCTATTAAATTCCTAAAGCTCTGAACATAGACTGGATTCTTAATACACCTATATACCTACCCAATTTTCTGTTTTGTAAGGTAACATTTAAACTGTGTGTCATGTAACATAAGCCCCTAAAGATCAGAAATATGTTCACTTTTCTAGTCTATTTCCCCATCCCTCCTCAAAATGCCTAATAGTTTAGAAATACCTGAGCATTTGTTCAAATATGGTGAGTAATCCATACCTCTTTACCTAAAGGCATATATTCCCTCTGCATGTCTCCAGTTCATACTTTTCACTCAAGCTAATTAACGTATTGCTTTCTTGGTAAATTCTTTCATACTGTCCACCTCCAGCCACATTCACTCTTTCCTTTAGGTTTCCAGGGCAGGAATGTACATGAAGCTCAATAATAATTTGTTGAGCTAATGAGAGAGTAAAAGTGAACATTATATGGTCCATTGTTTATATACTGATATGTACCATTTTTCTTATTATATGGTCATCTCCTGGAGCATCCAGCCATGAATGAGACTAATTCCTACTGCCCACAGACACTAGCAAGGTGCTCTGAATATAATTTCCATCTCTCCATTGGATAAGTGAGTGAATGAGCAAGTGAAAGCTGAAAGCACAGAGAATAAATAAAATGGCAGGTGCACCTGGTGAATCATTTCATATGATAAGTCAGCAGAATATGCTCTAGAAAGGTGACATATTTTTACATGACAATGACCTTGAAAATTTATGTTCTAATAGATTCCTTGCACCTGATAAATTTTCATTTTGTAAAGTTTGACTTAAAAGGAGTTTGCAGCTTTTGATTTTTAGTTTCTAAATCTTTAGTTTTTTCTCACTTACGTAGTATCAAACTATCATTAATAGAGACCAAAATTTAAAAAATAACATATAATAAATATTTTCACAATTCAAACAAAACATTTTTCTAAGATCCCATTCTAAATATCTTTCTGTATATTGATATAATTTGACTTAAGTAACTGAAACTTAAAATAATCTAAGACAGTTGAGTTGTCATCTTGTACTTTACAGTGGCCTAGGCCTGTAAATCTTCTAAACTTATGGATTCAGACATTGAAAATTTACTACTTCTCTTTAAGATTGTAAATAGGCTTATCTTATTCCTACTTTCACAATGTCATATGGCAAAAAGAACTCTGTAAAGCCAAAGCAAATACACTTAAATCTTCTTTTGTATCTCTAGATAACTGTCTAGAAATTACTACACCCACTAATTTTACAGTATGGATTTGCTTTCAGATGAAGGGTTGCATTTCAGTTGTTTAAAACACAGGAAGTTTCTTTAACATGTAACAGTAAAGGACTGCTCAAGGTCATTGGTGGAGGACAACTTACACTACAGGAGCATCAATGATATACACTGCCATCTTCATCTTGTGACTGTGAAAGTCTTCTGAGAGAAAGTGAGCCTGGGGAAGCATGTGTACAAAATTTAATGGCAGAGGCCTGGAAGCACACATACCACACACACACCATTCCATGTCCAAGCACATGGCCATAGTTCAAGGGAGACTGGTAAATGCAGTCTGGCTGTATGTATAGGAAGGAGAGATATTAGTGAGCAGTTAGTAGTTTCTGCCTTGTTACTGTAGGCTTATTTGTACTACTATATCTATATATGCTAATGTTTCTATAAAAAATTAATGTAGATATCCAGGAATGATAGAAAACAATAGATAATATACTTTCTCTAAAATAGTCATAATTCCAGTGTGTTTTGGTACAAAAATTCTACCTAGTTACTAAATTATGAAAAGGAATTACCAATCTATTACTTATGAATGTGCTCTTCTCAACACTGCTTTAGATTCAGCAAAGGAGAAATATCTATAGAAGTAACACTATAGTTATTTTCTATTGACTGTGTCATCCTCTAAGCTATAAGCATGACCCTAGTTTTAGAAAATGGGAGGTGAATTATTGTTCATTATTTACTAAATTATTTTTTTAGAATAAAAAACTATTCAGGATGGTTTATATAAATTATAAATGTATATTAATTGGATACATATACATGTATATATTTTCCAAATAAAGTATGCAATATTAATTTCAATTCTGATATCAATTTGAAATAAAATTCTATATATCTTCTTAAATGAACTAATAATAAAACACTACTTCAATTATAAAAAGACAACTCTACAGGTCTCTATATAATGATGGAATCAACTAAAATGTGAACTCCTCATTTGATAATTCCAAATAAACTTTCATGAAGATAACTACTGGAAAAGGAAAACTCTGCTAACATACACTCTCACACCCACACATACCTCACCCATATATTATCATTATATACTAATTTCATCTCTTTGCCAATCCATATACTACATTTTGATAAAGACTAAAGCAGTTCCAAATCTGTAAACCATATATGATAAATATATATATATATATTTAATTCTGGGAATGTTTTCACTAGAAAAGAAAACATTGACTAGACGAAGTGGTTGCTGGCATGTGAAACTGAGATCATATTTATGCTGATCAAATCACTGAAGGTTAGAAGCTAATGAGAGGTTGATTTGGGTTTAATATAGAGATTGTCTTTCTATTTATTGAGCTCTTCGCAATTGTAGTGAGCAAACTTACGAGATAAGTTTGTAAAAAAAGTTGTTTAATTAATGGCTACCTGGTCTCCTGCCAGGAGTGTTTAAATGTCTTTCATTGCAGGAGAATGTCCTAAGTGACTTTTGAAGTCTCTTGTAATGATTTCAGGAATCTACTTTTTAAATTTACTTAAGAGTAACAGTTACTACTATCAATCATAAATTGAATTCATAAATTTATTCAATCACAAATAAGTCCTGATTTTAGTGACCAGGAATCACTAACTCAATGATATATTATACTCAATGTATGGTTTTATCTATTAAAAAAACTTCAGTAGATTTTTAAGTTGTCTTCAGTGAGAGAGATATATATATATATATATATATATTTTGTATGTCTGTGTATATATATATAAAACTGTAATATATAAAATACTTTACATCAGATGATTCCTTTTTCCACAATATCATCTTGCCTGGATAAAAATTAGAGGCATTTCATTCTTATTATTAGTGTATCACTCTGTACAAAAAATATGTTGAGGCGAAAAAAAATATACCATCTGTCAGATGACATAAGGACATAATAGAAACTTAGCTTATGAAATTCAGACCTAAAGTGCCAAAAGACTCACTTTGTATATGAAGCATTTGAAAAATATCAAATAAATATATCATTTCTAGTAGTAACACATCAATCAAACAAGTTCTGCAAATAATGTAGCAAAGTCCAATTTTATAACTTTAGTCTTTAGAATTCTTTTCACAACTCAAAGTTTAAATAATTTATAAACATACAACATCGACTATGATTTATTACTAATAACAAATGCCCCAATGCTGCTATATGTGCAACTACATTCTAGTTTCTAATAAACCATGTTTATTAGAAGACTTATCCTAACATGAATACCACACAATTGTATTTAATGTATTTTATATCTGTTTAACATCTAGTAAAGGTAGTTTTATAAGGGATAATTGTTATTAATCATAATTTAATAACTCTAAAATTCTGATATACATTTTCAAAGATCTTATATAGACAAACGTTTTTTCCCTATCTCCCACAAATAAAAGTTTGTGAATATTTTGTTTGCTTCTTCAAAACAGTATTTCCCTAGGTGTTTGTCACATTTCCTTATTTTCCTTGAGAAAATACCTTCAGCATTTGGTACGGTTCACAATTTGATACAGCTCACTATTTGCCTGGATTCAGAGAACAAGAAAATGATGTGGTATTTAAACAGTTTCTGTAAGCTCTCATTCTTTCCAGCAACCTACAATATATTGGTCTCCTCATAAAAATATTAAATTCATATTTTACATCCCACCATAAAAACCACCATATGTAGCCATGTGGTATTACTCTCATCGAGCATTTATATCAAAGAGAAGATTAGATGCTATGTTATTATGGAAATGCATACACAAAGGTACATTAGGAATGGAAAACACCTGCCTTCATTAAAGAAACTAGTCTTTGGTATTTGTGATCTTTTAACTTTACAAGGTCCCACACCCTGTGAAAGCCGTGCATTGGTATTTGTAAAATAGGAGAAAATGACTCAAGCCTATGCTGTGGCATGTTTCTAATAATCCCAAAGTCTCATCTCCTACAGTTTGAAATTTGGTTTAAATTTTCAGTTTTGCCATCATTTTGTGGACAATATTAGATGAAATAAATTCTATAGTACACAAACTTTGAAAATCTAGGAACCCATTAATACATTTAAGAAAATCATTTTTATATTTTGCAAATTCAGGCACAATCACAAAAGACATCAGTATAATACAGATTTCATTAATACTAGTCCATAGATTTATTTGAAACATGTTTAACATTTTTCATTGCCAATGCACATTTGTTACTGAAAGTTTAACAACTTAACGTTGATCTTGCATCTGTTCAGGTGGCCTCAGTTTCTCTACTTCTTACTATTTTCCCCTTATTGTGGGGAGAAGGGGTTTTGTGAATCTTCCAGAAAGTAAATACTGCCTCTGAAAAATCAGCCAATTAATACTGATCATGAATATTGTTTTTAAAATGTCCTCTTATATAAATCAACATTCAGTGGGAATGTAATAAATCTCAGAGTAACAAAAATAAATCACAATTTACTACGTAGAATTAAGGAATGACATCCTACTTTCTAAGTTTAAAGCATTGATTTTTCCCTTTTTACATCATATAATTTATTTTTCTTTACTTCAGTTATCTAAATTGGCTTTTGAAAAGTCTTAATTAATATTAAATTATATGCTAATATTTAGAAGTCTGGCAATGTGTAAAAAATATATGGCACCCAAATTTTGCTTATAACAGATTTTAGCAAAAGGCAGATAAATTCAGTGACTAAAAAATAAAATGCAACATATCTTAATATGTCACTACAACTAAAGTATAACATTTTAGCAATTTTTCATATGTTTACAGTCTACTATAAATAATTTTATATATACACAATTATTTACATTGTATATAAGCTCATATAATTTATATAAATACATACACTTCTAGGGAGACACACTGTATATATAAATAATCATAAAAATAAATAAATAAATAAGGCAATTTAAAATAAAGTACGAAAAAAGATCCATATACAACTAAAACGATTGATGCTGAGAAGCTAGGACACATGAGGAGTGACTGATGAAAGCTAATTTGATAAAAGGCTTTTAGGAGTGAGTATGGCAAGAGACTTTTTTGCAGTAATTCACACAAGTAATATTCCAAAACTTACTGAAAAGATGAGAAAAAGTATACATCAAATTAGACACATCATGTGAAATCTATAATAAAAGAGCACATTGTATTTTACCGCATTAAATATAATGGTTCCGCAGTAACCTTGAACTCCTACTTTGTAGCTGAGTTGAATTGAGATATACTGTGGAGGTGCCTTCTGAAACCCATAGAGAAAGCACAACTGCACACTACTCTTGCTAATTCTCAGGAGGGAGATCCATAGTGTGACATGTACTACTTCAAAGGCTCCTGTACTACCTGACTCCCCAGCTTTCCTACGAAGCTCTGAGATGTGGACTTACGGCTTTGAGCTTGACTTGGCTTTGGAGACTGAGGCAGCACAACAACAAGCCTACCCTGTGGAAAAGATCCTGGCTCCCCCTTGGAGAGCTTTCACTGAGATAATGAGGACCATATGAAAGGGAGAAGTGTATAAAACAGCCTTACAATGCAGGAGAGAATAAGAAAAATACGTGTTTTAGAAATAATCTGCTACAAAACTATATTCCCTTATATTCCACAACACACTTAGAGCAGCCTTACTATGTGAATACTTTCTGGGATTTCTCTCCTGGACATACCAAAAAGGCCTTCAATTACCAAATAAGTGCTACTTTTTGAATCAACCAGAATTATGTTCCCACTGAGCCCCGGAGATCTTATGTTATAATAAACAGGCAAAAAAAAAAAGCAATATCCTGGCAGCCAAATTGGAAGTGGCAGTGGTACATCAAGGAGGTTCAGAATTCATAAGTAAAATGTAGGTATTAGATGGAAACAGGGAGAGTTTCTATAAATGCACCAGTAGGATTGCAGTGGTACTGAGATCCCAAAAAACTTAGGGCAGTTGAGATTCCATCTAAGATCAACCAGGCTACGGGCGATTAAGCAAGCTAGAGATTGGGGACTGTGTTAGGACATAACATATTTATCTACCATCCAGTTGTAGAATAAGAAGGGAACTAACAGTAATATTTACATGTTGAATGTCATCATGCATTAGATCTGGGTAGACCTCTCCCTACTAAGAGATGATTGAGGCTAGGATGACTAGTTTTCTACAAAAAAAAAAAAAAAAAAAAAGTGTTCTCCATTCCATATTTAAATCCAAGAGGTAGTTGCCCAGTGAAGGTGTTGTCTCAGCAACTCCTTATTTTGGATTAAAGCAAAGTGACTAGATTTAGCCAACGAAATGTAGTGAAGCGATATACCTCACTTCATTGCTAAGGGTTTTAAGAAGTTGGTGGAGCTTCTCCACCCTCTCTTCTTCCTTCTCCTGTTTTGAAGTGGGGGCTTCCAAAGCTCTGGGCAATGAAAATGCCATAAAATTGAAGAACCAAGGGTCCCTGAATCCCCATAGAGTGAAAGACCACAGATGCTAAAAACTTTTGTATTGAATACTACTTCAGAGAAAATTAAAATTCTATTGCCTTTAACTCCTGAAAGTTGTGAGTTTGTTAATGAAGCTTGCATTAATGTAACTAACAAAAATTAGTTAAATGAAAAATAAAATGATTCCAATGAAAAATACTACTGATCAAAAGAAAGGGACACAATGCCAAAGAACTACTATAGGATTTGCTGTAGGAACCAGAAAATATATTAGACAAGTGATTAGAAATCTCAGTAGGCTACAAGAAAATACAAACTCTTTACAAAAGGAAGAAAGATACATAGGGAAAATAATCTGAAATATAATGAAAGCAGGATACAATAAAAAAAAAATGAAGATGAAGATAGATTTAAAATACAAAAGAATTCAAGTCCAAAGTAAAGGCAGCAGTCAAAGCCATATAACTATAGTGAAAATGGAAACAATGATGTTAGGTGAACAACTTGAGATCTCTCAGAATGCAGAAGAAAAGGTAGTACAAGCAACAAGAGAAACTATATATGCAGCTTTTTGTTGGGTGTGTGTGCAGAGAGAGAAATTACTAAGAAAAATAATGCACAGACAACCGTATCTACATTAGCAGAGTAATTTCTATGGTTAAAATTAACCTGTGTTTTTATTCTGCAAGTAATTAAATCCCTGAAACAAAAATAGCAATTTCATTGCAACTGTGAGAATGAAAGGTTATAAGGCAAAAATTATATAACCAACAAGTTTGCATTCCACATGATATTGTAAGAGGAAAAAAATTATTAGATATGCAAGGTCTCAGAAAAATTCCATCTATTTCCTTTAAGAAAACCATTTGAAAATATTTTACTGCAGAAAGGAAGAAAATCAAGAGAACAAACTGTCTCTGTTTTTAGGGGAGTACTGACCTAGTCTCTCCATTCTAGTGAAAGTCATTTCAATTTTACCCAAGATTTATGTACAAAAAATAGCCATTATAATAATGAAAATGTATAAATAAACAATATCCAATATTAGAAAACAAACTTTTTAATGAAGTATGAAAAAGCCTTCATATTATAACCATGCAGACCTTTAACACAGGGAAATGATATAAGCCTAACTGAAAACAGAAGGATGCAAAATTCAGTATTCAGTACAGTATCGATTTCATTATAAAATAGAAAAAGTACCTAATGGAATGTTGGAATTTAGGATGATTTGTTTTCCTGCTTCTTTGCACTTTTATGACTTTTCTCATTTCCATCAACTAAGCATATCTATTTTAAAAACATTAAAACTTTACAAAATACAGAATAAATAGCAAATTCTATTTTTGCACTTTATTATATGGTTATTAAAATTGGTTATTAATTAATTATAGGGCCACTTCATTTATTTAGGCTGCTTTTTAGCAATAAACATACCATGAAATCTCATTGTAAAATGTGGAAGTAAGACAATGTGAAGGTAGATGACAGTCCAGAAAATAGAAAGGAAAAGAAGAAAGAAGTTGGGATAATCTTATTAATGGTATTAAAGTCTTATACTTTCTACTTCACCATTTTTATCACTATTACAGCTCAGACATCCATTTCAGAACAAACACACATTATTCAAAGAAATATCCCATCTCCCATAAAATAAACATAATTTAAAATTTAAAAAAAGTATTTCTTGTTGTAGCACTAAACACTTTCTGGGTTTATGATAAAAATATTAAAATTCTTTGTTTGATTTACATGTTACACATATGTAGAAATTTATTAGTTTTCTTGTAACACATAATTTTGAAAAATAAAATCCATATATCTTATTTACCTTTCATTTATTTAAGAAATATTTCTTTAAAACAAAACACCTCTATATTCTGGAGGCTTTGGCAGCAGTTAAATGTTCTCATCTGTGGTAGAGGACATTATATTACAGGAAAATATTTCCATAATAAAACAGTGTATAATAAATAGGTATTTTACAAATTTATTTATGAGGATTATGAGGAAAACAGTCTTTAAGGCAAATAGAAAAATACACCAAATGTGACAGACTTGAATGATAACATAATACCCTCTTGCCTGTGATGGTGACACAAAACAGCAAAGGACACAAAACTGTCAGTCTTGTTGTTTATCTTCTATCTGAGACTAATAAAAGAAGGAGGTGATTGATGGCACAAAGACACAAACACTGTCTTAGACATACAGTTTTTACCTTTTATACATATATAAAAGTATTGTATTGATGGTTTTAAGGACACCTTACTTTTCTAGCTTCCTAAGATACTGTCTTTACCTAAAAGAGAAATAAAGGAACTTATAGTTTGATTATATGAAAAGTTATACATTACCCCTCCTAGATATTACCCCTTCTTGATATACTATTTGAACATGTTGTATTTGTGCTCATGTATGTGTGTGTATATATGTTTCTATACATATTTAAATGTTCAGGCAGAGAGACAGTAAGAGTCCTAGAGAAAGAAGGCACAGAGAAATAGAGACAAATTGAGAAAAACAACAACCAAAAATGAACACTTCAGATGTGGATTCTTTTTTTTAATATATATTTCTTCCAAATACAAAATTAATTAACACATTTGTTCAAAACACTGAATATGTATAGAGGAAGCTCCAAAGAAGTAGTAAGTGCCTGTACTGATTTTTAAGAGCTTGCAATTTATTTGGAGGAGCTTAAACATACAGATATAAAATACGTAAGTGATAATTGCAAAGCAAGTGAATGATAATGCAGTGAAAAATTCTTAAATCAGAGCTGGGGAGAGCAAGTAATTAAACAGGAATTTAATGAGTCGAGAAAAATATTTTGGAAACTTCGAACATGGGGTTAGGCCATGCATGGATTGGCAGCTATAAGCAGAGGAGGACAAAGATCAGAGAATTAGCTTCAGCAAAAGGAAGATGGTCTCAGTAAGGGGGTGGCGAGGGGGCAGAAAAGGAGCATGTATTTCTACATACATACACATTTGCACACTCCTGGTCCCCTGTTCTCACGGCTCCCTCTGTCTGGGGTGTCCCCCTTCAAAGCTGCCAATTCCAAATCTTATCTTGTAAAACTGTCTCTCTCATATTACTTTGCATAGAAATTATGTTTCCCAACCTCATGGAAATTATGTTTCCCAACCTCATTAAGATGCCTCATTTCTCTGATTTTTTTAAATGTCGTTTTCAATTGTGATTTATCTATTTCTATATTATAATTCTCTGTGTTAATATTGTCTCTTATTGTACTTAAAGTTCCTTAAGAGTGATATTTTGTATGTGCCTGATTCATCTACGTCCACCTCACAGCTTAATAAAAATCATGAAAAAAAAGATATTCTATAACAACTAGAAAATATCATACTCCTATTATCATTATAATAAACATCCCTTTAACAGAAATCAACTTTCTTTCCAACATTCAACTGTAAAACTTTCAAAAATGTTTTTTCACCAGTATAGTTCATTAAGAAGTTATTTGTTGGTATATCACATTTTATATTTTACCAACAAATATGTAAACCATCAGGAAAAACTGATTCAAATACACCAGGGTTTCCAGGTAAGATGGTGCAGGGATTCATATTTTGACCCAACACATTTATTGCAAACACATAATAATAGTAAAAAAAAAAAAAAAAAAAGTCCCTCCAAATAAAATAAGCAGAGAACAACCATATAACAAAGTGGAGAGTGCTAGCAAAGCTGCAGGGTGGCTTAGCTTCAGATCTGAAGTTTGCTCCTACGGAGTAAAAGGGATTTAAGTGCTCTGAGGCAAACAGGACCAGGAATAGAAAGTTCTTGAAGCTAAGGCCTGGAGTGAGGCTCCCCAACTCTAAAGGAAGCTAAAAATAAAACTCATCACCATCTGGGCTGGGGCTTCAATTAACCTGTGGGTCTCAGACTGTGAGCACACAGACTAAGCCTTTTAATCAAGAAATGAGCAAGCTGGCTCTCTAACTAGATCACCACACCCTGAAACGCCTTAATAAAAAATTAAAAAAAAAAAAGGGCCCAGGGAGATGAGTGATAAGAGATAAGGTGTAACCTCAAGACTGGAGAGGGTAAGCATAGGAGGTGGGAAAGTGGGCGGAAGAAGGAAAAAAAATTTCCCCACTACCAAAGAGTATTCAAAACAAAATTGCATAAACACTGTGTCTTAGTTGAACAAAGAATATAAAATGAGTATGTTTAAGATGCCTCCAGTAGTAAATGAAAGAGTAATTTCCATTAAAATAAAATAAGAAATTGCAAAACAAAAACAGGCAGAAATAAAAAAATAACATACAGGTGAACATGAAAGGAAGTAATTTAAAATACTGTTAGAAAGTACAGACACTGAAATTTTAAAATGAAATTATCAGATTTGTAGCTATTTTTGAGGAATTCAGTGGCAAATAGCTCAGAAAGACAAAGATACATACACATATAAGTGACAGCAATTGAACAAGCAGAGGCTACACTGACAGCACCCAACGTATATCTAATAGTATATATATTCTATACCAAAATTGAAGAAATACTTTTAAAGAGAAAGTTACAGGCTAATCTCTCATGAACATAAATGCAAAGAATACTAAAAAAAAAAAAAAAGAAAAGAAAAAATTACAAATTGAATCCATTGGTATATATAAAAGATAATACATCTTTACCCATTTGGGTTTTGTTCAATAATGCAAGGTCTTTATAAGTATAGAAAAATTAAACACTGTATTCTGCCATACAAACAAATATAAAGGAGGAAACACCCTCAAGATGCATGAGAAGTTTATGAAATTATTAACTTTCATGATAAAATTTGTAAATCTTGAGATAGAAGGGAACTGGTGATTTTAATTTTCATGTAGATGATCATTCTAATCACATTCACTCACTGTTCCTTGACTTCCTCCCCTCTGAAAAACTCATCCTCTACCCTCCTCAGTCCCTCTTTGTGGGTGTGCTCTTCAATTCCTCATAACATGCAATACGTGCAGCCCTTCCATATTTTCCACACATCCTACTTTCCGGCGACCAACTCTCAGCTCTCCAGTGCATCCCCCTCACCCCAGACTCCTTTAATTCAACCAGAACCTTAAGTCCTTTGATCCTACCATACTTTCACTGTTACCTATTTTCTTCATTCCCCCTCTTCCTACCTTATCCATGGTCAGTTTCTTAATTTATTCACTCAGCAAATCTCTATTATCAAGTGCTGTTTTGGGTCCCTGGGGACACATTTGCAACCAAGATCACTCCCTTGTATTTACCTACAACTTCCTCATACCTTGTTTACTTCAATATCTCCACATTTGACTTTTGAGTAGAATTCAGTCTACTCTGTTCATGCCTATAATCTGCATATAAAATGATTTCATCTTGTCTCATGGCTTCAATGTCATCAATATGCTAACAATTCCCATATTTATATCTCCCAACTGAACTTTCTTCCTTAATCTATAACCTATTCAACTAACTTAACATCTCTACTGAATGCCTCAAAATTAACATGTCCAAAAGAATTCCTGAAAGCATTTTCTCCTCACACCAGATCCTTTAGTCTTCCACATCTCAGTTAACAACGCCAGTTTTCTGTTTACTTCCACAAAAAAAAATTTTGAGTTGTTCCTATGCCTGTTTCACACCCACCAGGCATCAAATCTGTCAGCAAATGCTGGCAGCTTTATACTCAAAATATGTCCCAAATTCACCAGCTCTCACAAGCAACATGGTGATTCCATTAAAACATAAATCAGAGTATGTTATATGTTACTCTTTTGTTCAAAACGCTGCAAGAACTTTCACTTAGAGTAATTTTAGAAGTTCTTATTTTGATCTTCAAGGCCTTCATGATTTGTCTACTTTCCACTCTCTTGCTACTTTATCGTTGTTTATTCAGCAGCCACTTTGCCTTCTCTCTCACTCAAAAGCTCTTTACTGGGAAACAGTTAACTACTTCATGCCCGCCATAACTTTACTCATATCCCACCTCTTCAGTAAGACTGTCTCCTGTCATCATTTCCAAGATTTCAACTCCCTCCCTACCGTATCACATTCTCGCTCCCTGTTCTTTTTTTTCCCCTTAGTATAATTATCAGACAATTGTTTATCTCCTCTTTTTTCTGTCTCTATCCAGCAGAATTCAAGCTCTAAAAAGTCAGTCTTTGTTGTGTTCACAAATGACTCCTAAGTACTTTAGAATTGCCCATAAATAATTAGATATGAACAAATAAATAATAACTTGCCTACAGGTAGATACTTCTTCTAGAAGAAAATGTAGAAAATATCTTTGTAACTGCAAATAGTGATAATTTTCTTAAAAACAAAAGCACAAAACATAGAAGAGACCACTGCTAAATCAGACTACATTAAAATGTACAACCTCAGTTCAACAAAAGACACATTAAAAATAATAAATGCCAGCTGTATGTCAATTATATCTCAATAAAACTGAAAGACAAAAATGATAAATTACCAGTTGGATAAGATATTATCAAATCATGTTAACTGACAAAGAATTAGTATCCAGGACACATAAAAACAAATGCATCAGATAAAGACAAACTATCTTTTAAAAAAATTAGGCAAAGGATATGAATGGATAGGAGTAAAAATGAAATAACCAAGAGTAGTAGAAAAATACTGCCAAACTCACTTGTAGTTAGAAAAATATAAAGGAACTGTTTTACACTTCTGAGATTGGCAATAATTGAAATGTTTGACAGTATAAACAAGCAATGGTAAGAGTATGGAATCATGGGTTTCTTATACTTTGCTAGTAAGGCTGTAAATTGATATAAATACTTTAGAGAACAACTGGTGAATATCTAGAAAAGTTGGAGACATTCTCAATTTTTAACTAAGCATTTCCCAAATACAAGTAAATATGCTACAGAAATTCTTCTTGCATGTATAAGAACGTTCCTTACAAAACTGTTTTCAAGTGTAAAATCTTTATGGACAAATTATTGGTATATATGGTATTTTTCTCTTTAGGAATAAGAGACAGCAGTGAAAATTAATGAATGTAAAACCTGAATTAATGTGGATAAATTTCAAAAACACCACAAAATAAGGAAGCAAAATTTCAGGAATACACATATAATGTGCTTTTATTTATAATATTTGAAAGATGCAATGTAATATAGCTTCTTGATACATACATATGCAGCAACAACATAAAACTCACAAGGAAATGATGAGCAATATTAAGGACTTTATTTTGGGGAGAGAATAATCATTCCTCGTGATTAGGAATGAGGAAACGGGACTTCATTTTGTGATGTTTTATTTCTTACATAAAATCTGAAACAAATATAACAAAATAAAGCAATTTTTATGATGCTGGATAGGGCAAACACTGATGTTTGTTATATGACTCACTATGCTTTTTTGTCCTTTTAAAATAACTTACAATAAAATACAAAGTATTTGAGAAATTATAGTCATCATGAAAAATAATCCATTGTTGATTTTTGCCTTCTCTAAAATGTATTTCTTTCATTTAAGATGGGATTTATTTTTTCAATAAACTAAGACCAGTTTTCAACATAAAATAATTAAATAAAAACTTCATCTCAGTTAAAAATATGTAAGAAAAAAGGGAAGGAAAAAGGAGAAATCTGGCTCTCAGTCACTGAAAAACCAAATCAAGGTCAAGCGTGTTAACTCTGTATATTGCATTTCATCTTATAATCAAAATAATCTATAAAGAACCATTTGTTATCGAATGGCTCCTATCTACTTTCGATAAAGTTAAAATCTGGTATCACTCATATGGGGCAATTTACAGAGTAGCTGAAAATAATATGCAAAAAAAGTAAGTTATGATTATTCTAGATAAAATAAATTAGCATAAACATATTATTTTCATTTTGAAAAATAATATTGTTACCATTGCCCACAGTGTACACTATGTTGGCACAAGTTTGGAAATATTCTGAAAATATATTTCAGTGAATTGCAGCTCAGAAACTCTCTAAGATTTCAACTTCAATATTCTATGGAAAGTATACAATATACAGGATGACAACAGTTTAGAATTATCTAGGTAGATGTGTACTGTTTTTATTATGCAATTATAAAACTGTACTTCCTTGATAAGCACTCAGAAATAAATACTAATGTAGTAATTAAAAGGAAAATAAGATGTAGCCTAGTTGTGAGGACCACAATGGTTAGTATCTTACTGCTAAACAAAACAGTCAAAGCAAAGTCACTGAAACAGCATAAGATATCATTAGCTAAAGAAAGTTTTGAGAATAAAATACACAGTATCATGATCGAGTTGTTTCTCTCCCCAAAGTGAAAACAGCTCTGACAAGCAATGACTAACTTATATAATTAATTTTTTGCTCATGCAATTTGTTAATGAAAATTATTGCTTTTGTGGAGCATAGAATAAATAGAGTAGACATATGGAAAAAGTTTCAAGGTGGGGTGAGAGATGAAATTGAATGTATATGTTTTTAATAACATACTAGGACAGGTTATGTTAAATTTTCTTTCAAGTTATATCTGACTTACTTATGATATTAACAGCTTTGAATTATTCTCACTTATTAGAATAAATATAAATTATAACAAATGCTAAATATTATAGTTTATACATCCCAGTATATTTTAAGATAGATGAGGGAAGAAACCATGTTTCTTATTCATCATTATATTTCAGCACCTGACAAATATTTGTTCAGTTGAATTTCTCTTATTACTATCACCAGTAACAATTATCTAATGAGTAAAATCTAGGCTAATAAGTTTAAGAATATATAACCATTTCTTCAAGAATTTATATCTGCAGCCTGTACATATTTCCTGAAACCCAGAGGATATATACACTGCCCACTCCACATCTCTACTGGAATGCTTAATAGTCATCTATAACATAACATGTTCAAAACAGAATTCTTGATGTTCCTTCCCAAACTTTTCCTCCAGAAACCTCCCCATCTCATTTTGTATCAACTCCATCCTTGCTTAGGCCATAAACCGTGAAATCATGCTTAACCCTCTCTTTTCCTCACATCCCACATCCAACCATCAACAAATGCTTTTAGCTCTATTTCCAAATATGTATTGGGAATTTGACCACTTCTCACCACCTCTACTGCAAACACCCAAGTTCAAGCCGCAAACATCTCTCACCTGGATTACTGAGGCTCCTATTGACCCCCTTCACTAATATGTAACCTTTGTGGAAGCCAAGATTTTTGTATACCTCCTACATCCAGAAGAATGCATGTTACACGATAAGTAATCAAGAGATATTTTTGAATGAATGAATTTGCTAATAAGTACGTAGTAGTATCTAAGAGTTTATATGGAAACTCTTCAAATTATATAGAATTCAACAAAGTTTCTACACTTTGTAATAAATACACAGATATCAATAGAGTCACAATATAACAATCGAAACAAGCTCAAGATATAATGGATAAAAGATTCACTGAATTATTAATACAAACAACATTTTAGAAATAGCATATATTTTCAAAATTTAATTCACAAATGGGTTAAGTGGAAATGGAAAAAGAATTGAATAGAAAATTCACTTATGAATAGAAAGAATGAATATCATATATTAATATGTGACAATGCTTTCCTAATTAATTTATGTTTAACACAATTCTAGTCAAAATCCCACTGATTTTTTTTTTTTCAAAAACTCACACAAATAAGAATAACATGAAAACTGACACAAGAACTACAAATGAAATGTTTGAGGTGCTGGGAGGGCATTTAATATAGGGAACCGCTCTGGCAAGGGAAATCAGGAAAAACACTCTTGAGAAAGTGATGATTGAACTTAGATTTGAAAAAAGAAAATTTAGAGTCAACAAGGTGAACGTGTTTGGGGGTGAAGGATGATTCCTCATGAGAGGAATCTGCAGAAATGTTTAATGCATGGGAAATGTTTATGTTACATAGAAAAGCACAATATAACCTACATAAATCCCCAGTGATGTTTACATGTAAAAAGAAAAGCACTAAAATGTCAGCAGAGGTTGTATCAGAGTGATGGGATTGTGGGTGATGCTTATTCCTTTTTCATCATTTCTGTACCTCTCAAATATAATACAATGAGCATGTTCTATTTTTACACTAAAAATGTTGCAAAATGGAAAGTTTTTTTGGCTGAGTCCTTCAAATACATTCTTCCTGTTCATAGGTATTAGATAAAAATTATAACTAACATTTAGTTAAGCTCATTCTTTTGGTGTATCAAGAGCATCCATTTGTTTAGTAGCCTATCAAATAGCCCATTTAGTTGTTTTTTTCTATATTTTATAGTGTTGATAATCCACTCCATGTCAGGCTTTGGCACATGATTAATGTGTCAACATGAAGGTGCTTTAGTGGCCTTTGGCATTCTATTGCTAAAGTGAACTCAGCAAAATCCAACAAGGCACATTTGCCAATCCTATAAAAATACAATATGAACTGCTGACTTGCCAGCTGCTTACAGCAGCAAGTAAGGTGTAACTGTATTCAACTCACGTACATCAGGTAATAACAGAGTAGTTTATTATCATTGCAGGTGCAGAAACCTGCCAACATTTCAGCCATCTGGGCTTCCTCAGGGCAGTATACAAGCAAAATATGTGAATGAAATATGTGAGTTGAATATGGTTTTATTCATTTTTTTCTGTTGTGGGCTCTAACAAAACTGCTTTATATATTTTGGAAAAGTAATTATGTAATGTTAGTTTACTTTGGAAAGCCGTCAACTTTTACTAATTTAAGCTCATTAATGTTTTCACTAAATTGTTTACGTCTAAATGATAATGGATATTCAGATGACATTTTATAACAAGAAAACTGTGGTAAATGTAATAGAATAAACAAAAGTTATAATTCCTGAGGGGTTAATGAACAATCTATCTTATAGTATATTTCACCAATCACAATATCATGACACAGAGGTTCTATTAATTAGCAGTTAAGCATATGCTGTCACAACCTACCAGAAGATTTCACTTTTAGAAAGACACACCAGATTCCCTCACAGCTAAAGTTACAGATATTGTGAGGTTCCAGACTATAATTTTTCAACTGGAACAAGTTTATTTCCCATCGATGGGTTATCAGATTTTTCTCCATTGTTAACACAAAACTAAGTAAAATAATTAGGACTGAAATTTAATGATAAGGTCAATAAATAAACTTATTATTCTTTCTGCTTCTGAACCTCCTGCATCCAGAAGGGAGAATGGTACACAATAAGTAATCAAGAAATGTTTTTGAATGAATGAATGAATTTGCTAGTAAGTGTATAAATAGTGTCTAAGAGTATGTTGAAACCCTTAAAATTATATAAAATTCAACAAAGTTTCTACACTTTATAATAAACATACAGATGTCAACAGATTCACAATACAGCAATCCAAACCAGCTCAAGATATAATAGATAAAATACTTACTTAAATATTAATACAAATAAGACTTGGAAATAGGATATGTTTTCAAAATTTAATTCATGACTGGGCTAAATAGACATGGAAAGATAATTGAATGAAAATTTCATGTATAGAATAAAAGAATGAATTTTATAAATATGACAATACTTTTTAATTAATTTATAAGTTTAATACAATTCCCAAAATAAGGGAACTAAAATTAGATTTTTTGTTTTGTTTTGGCTCCAGTGCAAGGGTAAGTAAACAAAGGTGTTTATTCTCCTTTACTCTGCATCTCTGATGGTGGTAAAAATTAAATTTAATTAAATTTAAAATATTTTAATAATAAAGAAAAAAATGATGACAGGAGCTTCCAAAAATAGTGTTAAAATGCTCTTAAGCTCTAAATCCATAAGAATATTGTCATAAGAACTGACTGCATCTTCTTAGCACCAGTTTTTTCTTTTAGTCCCTTTACATAAACGAGGCACACCTATACAAGTGAGCCTGGGATCCATATAAGGAAACAAAAAGAGTTTATATTAGGCACTGAGCACTCTGCTGTAAGTGTTCTCCAAAACTACCCTGTTTAATCTTAGATTCCCTGACCTTTTCTACCATATTTTGGTTTGGATCTTGATTCTCAGGCATCTGACCTCTTGGCTTGTATATTTTACCCTGTCGCTGACCTCAACGTCCTTCAGAAAATGTCTTGCATTGTCTATCCCAGAGCACTGCTTTGCCCAACTCACCCCAACGCAGAGGACGGAAACCTAAATCAACATCTCAAGTTTTGCATTTAGCCATTTCCAAGAAATTCATGACTTTTTAAAAATTATTATTATTACTATTCTTTTTATTGTGGTAAGAACAGATAACATAAAAGAGTAGATTCCCTCAAAAAAAATTTAAGGATACAGTACAGTATTGTTAACTATAAGCACAGTGTTTTATAATAAATCTCTAGAACTTATTCATCTCGTTTAACTGGAAATTTATACTCGTTGGACAGCATTTCCCTATTTCTCTCTCCCCTAACCCCTGGCAACCACCATTCTACTTTTTGGGTCTGTGAGTTTGCTAGTTTAAATATATCCTATAAGTAGAATCATATATGTATATGCCCTTCTGCAACTGGCTTATTTCACTTAGCATAATAGTCTCCATGTTCATCCATTTTGAGATACGTATCAGGATTTCCTTCTTGTTGTGACTGAATAATATTCCATTGTATGTATATACCACATTTTCTTTATTCTTAAGGTGCTGGCAAAGTTTCACTTTTCATTCATTTACCTTGTTGGTATAGCTAACTGAATTTATATAGCTGTATCAATATTTACATTTAACTCTCCCTATAAATCTATATCTATACTACCTATACCTATATCTCTAAGTGTGTAATGTGCTGGTAAATTTTTTTAAACATCTTTATTGGAGTATAATTGCTTTACAATGGCGTGTTAGATTCTGCTGTATAACAAAGTGAGTCAGCTATATGTATACATATATCCCCATACCCCGTCCCTTTTCATCTCTCTCCCACCCTCCCTATCCCACCCCTCTAGGTGGTCACAAAGCACCGAGCTGCTGTCCCTATGCTATGTGGCTGCTTCCCACTAGCTATCTATTTTACACATAGTATTGTATATATGTCAGGGCTACTCTCTCACTTTCTCCCAGCTTACCCTTCCCCCTACCCGTGTCCTCAAGTCCATTCTCTACATCTGTATCTTTATTCCTGTCCTGCCGCTATGTTCATCAGAACAAATTTCTTTTTTCTTTTTTTAGATTCTATATATATGTGTTGGCACACGGTATTTGTTATTCTCTTTCTGACTTACTTCACTCTGTATGACAGACTATAGGTCCATCCACCTCACTACAAATAACTCAATTTCCTTTCTTTTTATGGCTAATATTCCATTGTATATATGTGCCATATCTTCTTTATCCATTCATCTGTTGATGGACAATTAGGTTGCTTCCATGTCCTGGCTACTGTAAATAGTACTGCAATGAACATTGTAGTATATGTCTATTTTTGAATTCTGGTTTTCTCAGGGTATAGGCCCAGTAGTGGGATTGCTGGGTCATATGGTAGTTTTATTTTTAGTTTTTTAAGAAACCTCCATACTGTTCTCCATAGTGGCTGTATCAATTTACATTCCCACCAACAATGCAAGAGGGTTCCCTTTTCTCCACAGCCTCTCCAGCATTTATTGTTTGCAGATTTTCTGATGATGGCTATTCTGACTGGTGTGAGGTGATATCTCACTGTAGTTCTGATTTGCATTTCTCTAATGATTAGTGATGTTGAACATCCTTTCATGTGTTTGATGGCAATTGTATATCTTCTTTGGAGAAATATGTATTTAGGTCTACTGTCCACTTTTGGATTGGGTTGTTTGTTTTTTTTGATATTGAGCTGCATGAGCTGCTTAAATATTTTGGAGATTAATCCTTTGTCAGTTGCTTCATTTGCAAATATTTTATCCCATTCTAAGAGTTGTCTTTTCATCTTGTTTAAGGTTTTCTTTGCTGTGCAAAAGCTTTTAAGTTTCATTAGGTCCCATTTATTTATTTTTGTTTTTATTTCCATTTCTCTAGGAGGTGGATCAAAAAGGTTCTTGCTGTGATTTATGTCATAGGGTGTTCTGCCTATGTTTTCCTCTAGGAGTTTTATAGTATTTGGACTTACATTTAGGTCTTTAATCTACTTTGAGTTTATTTTTGTGTATGGTGCTAGGAAGTGTTCTAATTTCATTCTTTTACATGTAGCTGTCCAGTTTTCCCAGCACCACTTACTGAAGAGGCTGTCTTTTCTCCACTGTATATTCTTGCCTCCTGTATCAAAGAGAAGGTGACCATATATGCATGGGTTTATCCCTGGGCCTTCTATCCTGTTCCATTGATCTATATTTCTGTTTTTCTGCCCGTACCATACTGTCTTGATTACTGTAGCTTTGTAGTATAGTCTGAAGTCTGGGAGCCTGATTCCTCCAACTCCATTTTTTCATTCTCAAGATTGTTTTGGCTATTCAGGGTCTTTTGTGTTTCCATACAAATTGTGAATTTTTTTGTTCTAGTTCTGTGAAAAATGCCCTTGGTAGTATGAAAGGGATTGCACTGAATCTGTAGATTGCTTTGGGTAGTACAGTCATTTTTACAATGTTGATTCTTCCAATCCAAGAACATGGTATATCTCTCCATCGGTTTGTATCATGTTTATTTTCTCTCATCAGTGTCTTATAGTTTTCTGCATACAGGTCTTTTGTCTCCTTAGGTAGGTTTATTCCCAGGTATTTTATTCTTTTTTTTGCAGTGGTAAATGGGAGTGTTTCCTTAATTTCTCTTTCAGATTTTTCATCATTAGTGTATAGGAATGCAAGAGATTTTTGTGGATTAATTTTGTATCCTGCTACTTTACCAAATTCATTGATTAGCTCTAGTAGTTTTCTGGTAGAATCTTTAGGATTCCCTATGTATAATATCATGTCATCTGCAAACAGTGACAGTTATACTTCTTTTCCATTTTGGATTTCTTTTATTTCTTTTGCTTCTCTGACTGCTGTGGCAAAAACTCCCAAAACTATGTTGAATAATCGTGGTGAGAGTAGGCAACCTTGTCTTGTTCCTGATCTTAGAGGAAATGGTTTCAGTTTTTCACCATTGAGAATGATTTTGGCTGTGGGTCTGTCATATATGGCCTTTATTATGTTAGGTAGGTCCCCTCTATGCCTACTCTCTGGAGAGTGTTTATTATAAATGGGTGTTGAATTTTGTGGAAAGTTTTTCTGCATCTATTGAGATGATCAAATGGTTTTTATCCTTCTGTTTGTTAATATGGTGTATCACATTGATTCATTTGCGTATATTGAAGAATCCTTGCATTCCTGGGATAAATCCCACTTAATCATGGTGTATGATCCTTTTAATGTGCTGTTGGATTCTGATTGCTAGTATTTTGTTTAGGATTTTTGCATCTATGTTCATCAGTGAAATTGGTCAGTAGTTTTCTTTTTTTGTGACATCTTTGTCTGGTTTTGGAATCAGGGTGATGGTGGCCTCATAGAATGAGTTTGGAAGTGTTCCTTCCTCTGCAATTTTTTGGAAGAGTTTGAAAAGGATAGGTGTTAGCTCTTCTCAATGTTTGATAGAATTCACCTGTGAAGCCATCTGGTCCTGGGCTTCTGTTTGTTGGAAGATTTTTAATCACAGTTTCAATTTCAGCGCTTGTGATTAGTCTGTTTATATTTTCTGTTTCTTCCTGGTTCAGTCTCGGAAGGTTGTGCTTTTCTAAGAATTTGTCCATTTCTTCCAGGTTGTCCATTTAATTGGCATACAGTTGCTTGTGGTAATCTCTCACGATCCTTTGTATTTCTGCAGTGCCGTTTGTTACTTTTTCATGTCTAATTCTCTTGATTTGAGTCTTCTCCCTTTTTTCCTTGATGAGTCTGGCTAATGGTTTATCAATTTTGTTTATTTTATCAAAGAACCAGCTTTTACTTTTATTGATCTTTGGTAGTATTTCCTTCATTTCTTTTTCATTTATTTCTGATCTGATCTTTATGATTTCTTTCCTTCTGCTAACTTTTGGGATTTTTGTTACTCTTTTTCTAATTGCTTTAGGTTCAAAGTTAATTTATTTGAGATTTTTCTTGTTTCTTGAGGTAGGATTGTATTGTTATAAACTTTCCTCTTAGAACTGCTTTTGCTGCATCCCATAGGTTTTAGGTCATCATGTTTTCCTTGTCATTTATTTCTAGGTATTTTTTGATTTCCTCTTTGATTTCTTCAGTGATCTCTTGGTTATTTAGTAGTGTATTGCTTATCCTCCATGTGTTTGTATTTTTAAAGGTTTTTTTTTTTTTTTCTGTAATTGATATCTAGTCTCATAGTGTTGTGGTCGGAAAAGATACTTGATACATTTTCAATTTTCTTAAATTTACCAAGGTTTGATTTGTGATCCAAGATATGATCTATCCTGGAGAATCTTACATGAACAATTGAGAAGAAAGTGTATTCTGTTATTTTTGGATGGAATGTCCTATAAATATCAATTAACTCTACCTGTTCTAATATGTCTTTTAAAGCTTGTGTTTCCTTATTTATTTTCATTTGGATGATCTGTCCATTGGTGAATGTGTGGTGTTAAAGTCCCCTACTATTATTGTGTTACTGTCAATTTCCCCTTTTATGGCTGTTAGCATTTGCCTTGTGTATTGAGGTGCTCCTATGTTGGGTTCATAACTATTTACAATTGTTATATCTTCTTCTTGGAGTGATCCCTTGATCATTATGCAGTGTCCTTCTTTGTCTCTTGTAATAGTGTTTATTTTAAAGTCTATTTTTTCTGATACGAGAATTGCTACCCTAAATTTCTTTTGATATCCATTTGCATGGAATATCTTTTTCCATCCCCTCACTTCAAGTCTGTATCTGTCCCTAGGTCTGAAGTGGGTCTCCTGTAGACAACATATATATGGGTATTGTTTTTGTATCCATTCAGCCAGTCTATGGCTCTTGGTTGGATCATTTAATCCATTTACATTTAAGGTAAATATCGATATGTATGTTCCTGTTATTGTTTTCTTAATTGTTTTGGGTTTGTTTTTGTAGGTCTTTTTCTTCTCTTGTATTTCCTGCCTAGAGAAGTTCCTTTAGCATTTGTTGTAAAGCTGGTTTGGTGGTGCTGAATTCTAAGTATTCTGTAGGATTTGTTCCACATGTAGATGTATTTTTGATGTATTTGTGGGGAGGAAGGTGATTTCCGCGTCTTACTCCTCCGCCATCTTGAAGGTCCCCCACAATTCATCATTAAACATATATTATTGATGTCTGTAATCCTTGATTGCATTTCTCATAGTGATTTAATGATATAGATCACAACAGAAAAGAGAATCTTAAATATTCTATGATGTTCCTGAGGAAACAATCAGTAGTATACACTTTGAGGTAATCTATTACTATGGGGAAAGTATTCCATTATATTAGGTTAAATAAGTCATGGTTTAGAGAAACTGGCCAGAATCCAATAAACCATTTATTAAAGAGTACAGAGTAGTTAACTAAATGTGTGCTATTTTCCCTTATAATAATTATAGAATATTTGGTTTATCACCTGTATATTTGGAGAGAAAATGAAGTAACACAGATTTCTGAAAGGAAGAACCTAAAATATTTATTCAATAGTAGGCTAAAAAGTTACATTTAAAAAGATACTGTTTTTATAATGTTCACCTAAGTGGAACTACACAAGCTTTAAATTTTCTCACTACCAATGACAACTAGACTATAACAAAGAGAGAAGAATTTCTGTTATTATAAGTAAAATATTTCAATTCCAAGTACTATAAAAGAGGAGCAGGAAATTCAAGGATAAGTATGAATTAATGTAATGTGTTGTGTTGATCTCTCTCTTAATCAGTGCTTAAGTAGTGTATGATTGCTTAAGATTAAAATGCTTCTTAAAAATGAAAGAAAAAAAGGAAAATGTTTTAAACTCCTTGAAGTCTTTACAGAAAGAAAAAAATGGCAAATATTGCCAAATCCCTTTGGAATAAATCTGTCATTCTGTCAAAAAGGAAGGTTGGAAATCTAAATATCGCTGAATCAAAACACTCTGGATTTAATATAAAATTTGAAATTAACTGGGGAAGAGCAACATAATCAGCATGTAATGACATGTGCATATTTTATTTGTCAGACTCCTCCGAAGGATAGTGCATGTATCTTCAAGACTTAGTTTGAGGATCAGCTAGGGTTGTGGAAAGAGAACCAATGGCAAGCTTGAGAAGCAATAGGTGGTGATTTCACTGTGTTCTATCCATTGGACAGCAAGTTGACTGAGGTGGGAAAGTAATGGGATAAAATTCTAAGTCTGGATAGTGGAGGATAAGATGTGGTAAAGGGAGGGGAGAGTAGACTGGAAGTCAGGAGAAAACTCTTCATGGTAGCATGGAAAGGAAGGAACTTTTGATAGAGTGTGATAAAAAGTTTCCCATGGGTGTAAGATGTAAACTTCTCCCCTTTTACTACAAAATAGTTGGTAAATTCTACATAGTACATTCGTAAAGTAGAATATTCTGGGCCAATCAGGGAAGTTACTGAGGTGAATCCACACTGTTAAGGGGCCAAAAAAAAAGAAAAATGAAAAAAACAAAATAACCAGGGCTGTAGGTGGATATCTGAGCTAGAGATGTGATACACACACATTATTTTAGAAGCGCTTTCAGGATGATTGTGGAATATGGCATTTGGAAGGAAATTCTAGTTTTCTATTTATAGAATGACTAGGGTAAATAAATAGGTGACTGTTTTCTGCAGAGTTTAAATATTTTATCTGTAATAACATATCATTTCCTACTGTGTCCTAGAAACTAGGTAGTTCTACAGTCAGTTGCCCATGTATGCATCTGTTTCCTTCACTAGATTCACTAGGTTCTAAGATCTTTAATAGCATCACCACAGAGCTTAGATTGGTATATTTTACATTTATTTATTTAAACTTTGTTAACTATAAAGAAGGAGGCTGGTTCCTGGAGAAGTTAGTCCTTGGGCAATGACTCAGAAAAGCATGTTCTGTTGTTTTATAAAACTGGAATTTCAAGCCATTATATTATTTTGATTACCAGTAGCATTTACCTGTTGTTTTAGTGTTGCCTTCTTTTTAAAATTTTCTATTAAAAAGATCTTAGTATTATATAAACTACTGTATATTTTCTCATGATTTTTTAAAAAATAATTGTGTAAATATTACTTATTTCAATCTCATTGCATAGTTTCCAGTTTTTGAAATATTTTATATTTCTCTAAGCAACTTATTCTTTTTTTTTTTTCCTTTCCTTCTCTTTGGGTATATTACATATTTACCAGAGGGATAAAAGGAAAGTAACCATGCATGTCAAGGCTATTTTAATCAAGTCCTTCTAGTAATTTCATAAACCGCAAGGATAAGAGAATTATCTAGCTTATGTTTTATAACTTAATAATATTAAGGCTTTGATATAATTTTTGCTTAATTGCCTTTAATTTTGGATTGTGTATTTAAAAACTAAAAAAAATGGAAATAGTTTAAGATAAATATCCTATTGATTTATCATTATTTCTTATTTTTTATGTCTTTCCAGACTTTTTGGGGTTTGCTCCTTTTGGCCTCCAATACCTCTTTTAATACCTATATAATTGATTATGTGGAAAATGTAAATTCCTTCCTGCCTATGTTGCTTAATTGCTCTTTTTCAGCTGCCCAGTCATCTAGAACTTCCACTTATGGTTTTAATTACTGCTAATGTTCCAATGACAATGCTGGCAGAGAAAGAACATTTTTTAGAAAGACTGTTTAAAATTAAAATTACTTGCCTAGCTGGGATTTAAAAAGAGTTCTTACCTATATCCAGGAATTTTGCTAAATTTTCAGATTGAAAACAAATAATTATTAGTAGTATGCATTCACTAATTCATTCACCAAAAAAAAAGTATTCATTGACTGCTGTGTGCCATGTGCTGGGGCTATTAGGAGAGCGCTTTCCAGTGGGGCAAATCATCTGTAAACAAATAAGTATAACACAAAGTCTTTAGTTCCTATGTGCAAAGAATAATGGTAATTATTTTAGCTGAAACAAAATGTCACAAGATACAATTTTAGACATAGATGTTATTACAAACCTCTTTCTTTGTCTTTATGCCCTAACATTGTCAGTTCCTAGATTTGTATTACCTTCACTTTTCTGTATCTTTGTCCTATCCCTGTATATTGACACATTTTTTCTCTCTCCATATTTCCTATGACATATGAAAAAAATAAAGTAAATTAGATGACTGTTTTCTTTTTTTTTGCAGATTCTGGAATTGTTCAACTGAACCAGTGTATCTCACTTGAATATCCATGAATCAATGGGAATTTATTTAATGTCCATTAGTGCGTTAAGCATGGTAATGGATCTGGAAGAAAATTAAGACAAGATCTTTGTCTGCAACTAGCTATCAGTCTTTTGGAGAGAGAAAAGACAAATACACATGTCTCATTGAAGTTTATAGTCTCTTTATCTATTCATTCATTCATGCATGTAACAAACATTTACTGAGTGTCCATTATATACTTGGAGCTGTTATAGGCACAGTATTTTAACTCCAAGAAAATAGGTTCGAGAGGTCAGCGAAACATATAGATAGTGTACTTAATAAGTAAACAAATGCAGTAAGCATTTGGTGCACTCTGGCAACGGAAGAGAGAAATCTAACTCATTACAGGAGATGACAAAGATTACACCTGGAGGAAAATACCAGTCATTCTGAAGGCTATTGCAGTAATGCAGATAAACTTCAGACACCTAGACTCATGAGTCTATATGAAATTTCCATGTAGATATATTACAGGAATCTCATACTTAAGAAACAACTAAAACAAACCGTCTACTTATTCAACCTCCCCTCCACCCCGACATATACCTGTTCTCTTTCATTATTATCTCACTAAATAGGACCCCAGCCACCTAAGTTGTTAAATCTAGAAATCCTTGATTTCCCTCTCTAGAGACTTCATCTCTTATATTCATCAAATTTTATAAATTCTATTTCCAAAATCTCTGTTGATTCTGTCTATTCTCATTATCCCTTCTGCTACTCCTATGCTACAAGTTTAGATAATTATTACTTATCTTTCTGGTCTCAGTTAAATATAATTTCTTAAGATAGTCTTGCCCTTACCTTCTCCCTCAGTCTACATTAGTTTTTCCTGTTATTCTTTTTGATAACACTCAGTGTTTTTTTTGTTAAGATGACACTTCTCACAATTTACAATTATATTTTATTTGAGAGGGTTTCTGGTGAGCACTTATTGTTTGTCTTTGTCACTGGACTATGTTGAAAGAAGAGAACGCTACTGTTTTATCTACAACCATGTACTCAGTTCCGAAAACTCAAGTTGGTACCTAAGAGCACTCAATAAATATATTTTCAACGAGCAAATGGCCATCAACACTTAAAATTAGGCACTGAAGCAAAAAATGCAAAATTTTCATTCCCGTAGCAACTCAGAGAAAGCCTGTGCCAATGTTTTTCCCAGTAGTCATGACTGAGAAGGGAGTCCATAGCCTGAGCATAAGAAAAGGAATGAGGGTTGAGTAACAAACTAGAGGAAGGGTGTCCAATTAGTGTGCAGCAAAAATAACTATAATCCACTGAAGTCATATGGTATTAAAGCATAGAAGAGCAAAGCAGATTCTTCTTTGAGAAATGGTGGGAAACAGACCCTGAATGATGAAAAAAAGAATCCGGAAAAGTGGAATGAAGCACTTAACCAAATAGGCAATAAGAAGGCTTTGGAGATTTTAGAGGAAGTTGAAAAAATCTGAAAAAATGTTTTAGGAAGATTAACCTAATCCTGACAAATAAATAAAAGTGGGAATTTCCTGGTGGTCCAGTGGTTAGGACTTGGTGCTTTCACTGCTGTGGGCCAGGGTTCAATTCCTGGTTGGGGACCTAAGATCTTGCAAGCTGCGCAATGTGGCCAATACACACATACGTACATAGATACATAAAAATAAAAAAATAAAAGCACATACCCAGAAGTACAGAGATCACTTTGAAGTGATAGTGGAAATAATCTGCAATAATAGGATGACACTGGAAATGAACAAATAGGTTTGGCTATAGGAAATATACACTTTACTAGAAGCAGCTGAATAATTTAAAAACCCTTTTTAAGAATTTATTTTTACTTTTTTAATTGGCTAACCAGCTCATATTAGAAATAGTTCATACTAATCATAACATCACTGTAAGTAAAGATGGATTTATACAAACCAGATGCTTGGTTTTGCAGTTCCACAGTCAGAGGTACTGACAGACTTAATTTTTAATATTATTTTTGTTAAATCTGAATATCTTTGTATATACTGCTTTGTATATACTGTAAACATGTATCTAGTTTCTGATATCTAACTTAAAATTTGCATTTTCCTGTATGACAAAACCTTTGATAGTAGGATACAGATTTCAGGAAATTTATATTAAGCTGTGCTTACAGTGGAAATTAAATTTATGAAAAATGATAAAATAACTAGAATAATAGGAGTACTTTTATTACCTTTGGAGTTTACAAAGTGATACAAGATTTGATCATAAAATCTATTCTAGTTCCTAAGAGGAGACATGAGTTATTTTACAACCTGGGGACATGGTAAGTGGCTGAACTTTCACACTTGTTTGTAAAGTGATTTTACACAAAAAGACAAATACAACAACCTTGTGCAATTTAGGAAAGATGACTCCAACAGAGAAGTCACAGCTGGGAAGAATCTTCACCTCCCTATGCTTATTTCAATTAATCATAAGAAACAATCACAAAAGGTCACAACTGTCCTCTAGACTCTAAATTTAAACATGAAATTGACAGCTCACTCAACTATAATTTTTTTTGCATAAAATAATACAAACCATAATTTTATTGTGAACACAATCAAAATGTTTTAGTGTATTCTATAAAACAATGGACATAAAATTACTAAAAAGTTTACAGGGGAGGAAGGATATTGAGGGTTACATCGCACGCGCCATTATATCCAAGTTTTGTGAAGGGAGTACTACTTTCAACTGGATCAAATTAGAAGTAAGACCCTTTCCTCAAAGGATTTCAAATGGCCCTCCTTTTGTTACAATGTGCCTGAGGAGGCCTCAGCCACCAGTATAAGACCACCAAGGCTCAGATGAGCAAGACAGAGTAACCATACTCCATTCCATTGTTCCGAGTAACCATACTCCATTCCATTATTCCCAGCAACCATACTCCATTCCCTGCTTTACAGCAGGCAGTCACATTTGTGCAGAACATATTGGAAGGAATATTTGCTTTCACAAAGCTTCCTCAAGACACTAAGATAAAATTTGTATTTAAACTGAACCTGCAGGTCACGTGAGGCACTATGGAATGTCCCAGGTGTGTGCATGCACGTGCTGCACTGCAGAGGGAAGAAAAAGAACCTTCAGCATTTCAAGATGCAATAAGTAAGAACTCTATGCAAATTGAAATAATTCAGAGACACAACAGATACACACAAGGCATAGAGTGAAGCATCCTGTGACTGATGCATCATATGACAGGAAAATGGCATTCAAATAAACCAGCACAGAGAGCAGTCACACAGTCATGCTGTGCAAGAGTTTGCCTGGGTTTCTTTGGGAACCACCACTTGTTCTACTGTGACTGACCAACACAGAGATAATTCCCTCAGCCCTCCAGAGCTAGAGCCTCTCCACCCACAGCTTCCAGCCACAAGCAGTCTTGTCTATTTACCTCAATGTGCCATATAAATATTGGCATCTTCTATCTGATCAAGACATGAAAACATTTGGGAAGAATTAAGTTAATGGACAGTAAAATATACTGTCCATAAGTATATGGAAGTAAAACTTCCATAAAATAAGGAAGTTTTTATTCCTTATTACAGATTCAGTCATCCTTAACGCTCTTGACGGTATCCTGAATTTAAAACACCTTCAGGCATGTTCATGTGGGTTAGTGTGTTCCAAACGGAAACATCTGCCTGCTAAATCCTTTGCTTGGTCATATTCTGTGTGCAAGAGCATCTGAAAGCAACGTCTCTGAGAAGTCCTGTACGTAATAAATTCATTGTACTCTCTTGAGTATAATATGTATTAAATTTGGACACATCTTACCTTGGGGAACATCTGTTAAAGTCAGGTCCAAAACTGTTCCATAGATACAAAACTAAACAAACCAACAAATAATTTCCCTAGTTTGGAAATCCTGGTGCTAATAAATACCTCAACTGGAGTGGATTATGCATGATGACTGACACTCAAAACTGTGTTCCTGGTGAGTTGACCAGATAAAAATACAGAAAGCGTTTTAACAGGGTCTATTTTTAACTGAGTATGCTATATGATCCAATCACGCTCTTAAACAAGGTGTGACTATTGCCAAATTCTGAAGCTGGAAGTATTTTGGGGGAAAAGGTTATTTTGAAATTCAAAGTATGTTTTATAAAACAAGAATGTTGCTTTTAATGAAAAGGAATTCATTTGGGGTTAGAATCCTTCAGAAGATAGACAACAAATTCAGTCATCAGTGGTATATATACTTCCCGAGGTAATAGTCAGTGTTCAAATGGAGAACAGCATGATTATTGTTAAAACCATACAGTTCTATGAAAGCATACAATCTTACTGATCTTTCATAATACTGTTGAGACTGACTTTACTCAAGAACTGGCCAGTAGCATTCCCTGTGCATAAGTAAGCGTTGGCTCATGTTTAGGTAATCTGACTGTGAACAGATGGCTGGCTGTCCTCCTAAAATGCAGGGTCTTCTACCATCCTGTGGAATTGTCTCTGGGAGGTGGAGACTACATTCCCCAGTCTGTTTTCATCTCTTTGGGTCATATGATTAATTTTTACTAAAGGGACTATGTGAAGTATAGACTGCCTGGATTCATATCTTGACTCTGCCAACTGTCGACTGTGTGAATTTAGTAAAGTTATTTAAATTCTCTGTGGCTCAGTTTTCTCATCTGTAACATAGGCTAATAAAAGACTTCATTTCTAGGTTGATCATGGGGACTAAATAAAGTAGACCATGTCTGGCACATAGTAAGCAAATGAAGTTGTTTATTAAATAAAATTTTTAAAAAATATTCATAGTTTCTTCTAGTTATTCTGTGTATTCTAGTTATTCCAATCCGGGGGGGGGGGGACTTGTTTTAAAATATTATTGAATGAGTGAAATAGATGAGGAAAACTAAGAGGTACAAACTTTCATTTACAAAATAAATGAGTCACAGGTATGAAATGTACAGTGTGGGAAATATAGTCACTAATAATGCAGTATCTTTGTATGGGTGACAGATGGTAACTAGACTCTGTGGTGATTGCTTTGTAACATATAGTAATATCAAATCACTATGTTGTGCACAGGAAATAACATAGTGTTGTAGGTCAATTATACTTCAAAAAACAAGCAAACTCACGGGAAAAGAGATCAGGTTTGTGGTTACCAGAGGCGTGAGGGGTGGGGGGTGGCGATTGCATAAAGATGGTCAAAAGGTACAAACTTCCAGTTATAAGATAAATAAGTACTAGGGATGTAATTTACAACATGATAAATAAAATTAACACTGATGTGTGTTATATATGAAAGTTGTTAAGAGAGTAAATCCTAAGCGTTCTCATCACGAGGAAAAATATTATTTTCTTTTTCTTTTATTTTGTATCTATATGAGAAGATGGATGTTCACTAAACATATTGTGGTTATCATTTGATAATATATGTAAGTCAAAACATTTATGCTGTATACCTTAAACTTATACAGTGCTGTATGTCAATTACATCTCAGTAACAAATTAAAAAACACTATTTAGAAAAAATAGTGAAATAAGATGCACTATATCTTTTATTATGACTGCAAAAGTCAAGAACCCAAGGTAAAGTCAACATGCACTATATATATAATAAAGTTATCTGTATTTTAATGACTTCCAGAGGATATAATACTATTATAAAGATGTTTTACTCCATTAACAAATTTATCTTAAATTGTATTAGACAACTCAAAATAGCTCACTGAGAAATCAAATTCAGGTTTTTAATTTTTTTTATGTTTCAATCATTTTCTTCCAGAAATATTATATGCTGAAAATTTAAATATGGCATAAAACAAACAAAAAATGTGAAAGGCATCTAGTTAAAGATATATTTCTTAAATATGGTAATAGAGGAAATAAGCAAAATTTTTGTAAAGTCACTCCCTAACATTCTGACCTATAAGATTGAGGATAAGAGTTAATGTATAAAATATTGAGATAAAAATTATTGATAATTCACTTGGTACCAATACTGTAAGTCTATAGTTTTTTGTTTGTTTGTGTTTTAATGGAAGAATGAGCTAAGAAAAATTGTTTTCCTAGTTGATCTACTCAGTTTTTATTAACTACCCTAGCCAGTCTAGATAATGCTTTGGGGTAGAGATTAGCTAGTATGCAATGAGAAAAAAAATCTTCATAGGAGAAACAATCACCATTTTGAACAATTCCTATCATGTTTAAGTTAGTATGCCAGAGTGGAAGTTATTAACAAGCTGGCGTACTGTTAATATCAATATGATTACTGGGTTTTTTTTTCTCCTAAAGGACATCAGAAGGTCTCTTAAAGACCATGGTGCTGGTATGGAATACACTATGACTTGCAAATAATATTCTGGCTCATAGGTTTCTGACAACAAAATTTAAGAGTCATACTAAGCAAGCAGATCCCATCTTAATCCTAAATTCATCCTGGGAAGACTCTGTTTTTATACCCACTCAATGTGACAATAGCCAAAGGGAAAAGTAGGCACATAGTCTTGAGTTTGTATTTTCATTTTTGCTTAATTGCAAGTACTTATTTACCCTCAAAATTCTGTCTTTTTGGCAAAGTATTCGCTGAATATCCTGTCTCTTACTCTTCTAACCTGTGTATTTTGGACATCACCAACTTGGAGAGTACCAAAAAGGAATATAAGAAATTGAAACAAGAAAAAATCTACTTGTTCCCAATTTTTTGTCTACGGCACTGTTTCTCAGTCATCCTAGAGTATAGTGGGTGCTTCTTATATATTGGTTGAATGATTAAGTAAATCAATGTAGGTTGAATTTTCTAAATTAAGCATTTGAAAATAGAAATGCAAGGCTAGGAAAAAAATCCAAAGTCATATTTTTTCACTAAAAATATAATAATATCTCTGTTAGTAAGAGATATTACTCTTACAACCCTTTGTGTTTTGAAGTTTGACACCTAATATAAAATAAAGGAGTAACAGCAAAATTTCAGAATTCAAATGATTTGCTGTCATCCTCTGACCCTCTCCTAGGGGAAGGATGGCCTGTGATTTCCTCATCACTTGGAATCTCCCCCTTTCCAGTGACACAGAGGCAGGACCTGGTATTGTCAGCCAGCCACCCTCCGCCAACGCTTAAATAGGGCCTTGGCTTTGGAGTCACCAGTAAAGCCTGATTCCAAGACAAGTCAAGACACAAAGCCACCACCAACAAGGGATCCCTGAAGAGACTTAAATATGCCACCCAAATTTCTGACCAATTAAAAAGTAGCTCTGCTCCTCAAGATTTGTTTTATTTACCGCCTTTCATTATGTAAAGTATACACATATGTGCATATATTATTAATGTACTAATGTCAGGAATTATTAGGAGATTAGACCCCCACCATGAAAAGTATATATTTTAGATTCATTTTTCAATTATGGTTATTTTATATATAGTAATATATAGAAAACAAATGTTAATTTGAATCATTGATGAACTGAATATTTACTTCAGAAAGCCTCTCACTTATGTTTTTCCAAGTATAATTGAACAGAATATTATACTCTTTTTCAATTCAGTCCTCCTAATTTTTTTTTCTCCTCTTCACTTTAGGAGTTTTCAATGTGACTATATCAATCCCTTAAAGCTAGAGAAACAAACATGACTTTATATTTTTATGGATTTTACTCTATTTAAAAATGTTTCTCTTTATTCCATAAGAGCTAAAAAAGGAAATATTATGACAAAAATTTGCCAAAGGACACCAAAACACAGAGAGTGCTCTAAACTCACGATATCAAGCCACAGCCTGTTCTTCAGGATAATTAATTAAGTGATCTTTTGTAATGAACTATTATTATATTATATGAAGAAAAAATTCTTTGGGGCTCAGAAATCCCTGCTACCTGGATTAGCTCCTGTACTCCTCTCAAGAACTCTATGAGGAAAACATTACTAATATTACTACCCACTTTGGAGAGATGAGGAAACAAAAGCTTAGAGAGCTCATTACCTGTCCAATGTTATGCAGCTATAAAGAGGTGGTGCTGGGACTTGGACCCAGAGGGTCTGCCTACAAAACCAGAATCCTTAAACACCCTGTACTTACTGGGTGGGAGTGGTGCATGTGCATGGAAAGGAGGGCAAGACTGAGAGTACGTTTAATACCTAAACTAAGAATACCAGGTTTGGTTTTTTATTAACTGCCCTTGATACACACACACACAGACACACACACAAGTGAACCATTTTCTGGAACTATTTCTAAGAGAAACTCTTGTTCAAGCCTAATTTTTGGAAAGCTATAAAGCACATTTGCAGTAGAGTTCCTCCTGGAGTTTCAGCTTCTGCTGTTTACCAGGAGGATTGAGGTGATCTTCAAATGAACGGCTGGGCTTGGGCAAAAAGCCAGCTTAAATGTCTATTAATGATAATCCTGCTTATAGTAAATTAACACTCCCCCCCCTCCAATTCTATGAGGGTATTTTCCTCACATATATTAAACTGATGTGGGAAAGTCAAACTAGATATTTATTATCTTTGAAAGTCAAGATAATGGAATGGTTAGAAAACCTCATCTAAATATTTTTTATTTAAAAAAGGCTTTGTATTGTATCTTATTTTAAATAGTAAAACAATATAGGATTATTTTTTAAAGGGATAATTAACCTTTTGCTTCATAATGAAAATTTAAAGAATTACCATATATCCTGTTATAAATTTACACTAAGGACTGAAAGAAGAGAGGGAGAAAGAGAGAGAAAGAGAGAGAGAAAGCATATCCTAAGAGATCAAGATAACTTTATAGTTAGAAGTCAATGATTCTGCTAGTATTTTGATTCCATGTACTTAATGTCAACTAAAAAACAAAATAAATTATCTCAACAGACATAAGATTTCTCAGTTTTATAAATATGATCTAAATATAATCTAAGAACAATATATTTTGGTTATTATTCCATGTTTTTCCAAAATGCATTTTTAAAAAGATGCTTCTAGTTTATGTAAAGGCCATGGCAGCTTCCAAATCCATAATGATACTAAACATTTCATCGTAGTTGCATGATTTACTTTTCCCATTTTCTCTGCAAATGTACATAGGTATTACTAGTACACAATTACATTTATCCACTTATATTTTGTTCTTACAGATAGCACCTATAACTGGTTGCTGTATGAATGGATGTCACAATTATGTATCTTTTTTACAGTTTTTAACCTGCTATTTAAAGTATAGAGATCAATGCTAAATAATTTTTGTGTACAGTATCTACTCTAATAATTTATGAATTTGATATCTAAGTAATTAATCAATAACCATTTGTGAATCATAATCCTGCCTTGTGCGAGAAGCTAACAGTAAGGGCAAAATCACGACAACTGAAAGAGAGACATAAGGATGAGTTCAATTATCAGAAGACAGGTTGAATTAAAACACATGTGACATCCTCTCTTTATCCTCCGTTCCTCAGCAGGGTTTGCAGAGAAGAAGGCGTATAGAGACATGGCTTCCCTGCTCCCTTATCTTGCCAAGAAGACATGTGATGGCGCCTAGTATATAGGAGAGCTTTCTAAAAGAAATTTATATTTGAGATGAATTTAAGTGACCATGAACAGGAAATTATTTGACCCAAGAAGATATACCTCATTGATCCAAGTCTAGTTTTTGCCACAAAGCTTTGACGAAAAAAAAAATAGCAGGTGTTCTGGTCTGAAAGGGCAACATTTCCTGAAAGAGGGTTGGGGAAAGCAGGCAAACATAGCTTGCATTCAAGCAGAACATTTTATTTTCTCTATCACTTCAGCTGTTGTTCCTCATCCCCAGAGGCTGCCAGCCACTATCATTTGGGAAGTCACAATGGATCCATTCTATTCAATCCTCTTGTGGGAATAGGCTATTACACCAGCAGTGTGGGACTTCCCAGAACAGATTTTCCTTCTAGTGCTAATTTGTTTTTCTCTGGAGCAATAGCAGAGGCACTAATCAGGATGGTTCATCGTGAATGTTTTCTTGGTAGACTTTTTTTAACCTCTGCAGCAGCTGCAGGATTGCAAAATGTATGCATTAAAGCAATTAAATATATAAAAAAATGTAAAAGGCATAACATACCAGTAATGTGTGTGAAAGAAGGGTTTATTATAGAAAATAAACATATATTAAAATTAGTTACAAGACAGAAACTGTTGATTTTATAAACCACATGCCCTGAAAATTTTCTAACACTGTTATAAGGGCTTCTTAATAAAGGCATATCAATGAAATTGAAAGACTAGAGTCATTTTTAACGTCAATCAAAGGAAGACAGATTCTATGACTCTCTGCCTAAATATGAAACAAGGAAAACTTTCACATGCATTTATCTCTAATGATATATACTACCTTTATTTCTATATAGTTATTAATAATGTTTGTTAACCTAAATAAATATCATGCTATTCTGAACCTTAATTATGTAATGTGTACTAGAGCAATTAGATGTATCTCCCTGGCCCCATCAATTACCACCCATATGGATTGATTCGGTAAAATTAGGACCCAAGTATGAAAGTGACAACATTACAGATTTTAGCTTAAATCCAGTATTTCAGGATCAGCTTAAGATAGTATGAACTGCCTTTAAAGATAGGAAGTTTTCTCTAATAGGAAGAGCCAAAGTTTGAAGGAGCATTTGGAAGAATAATAGGAAATTAAAAAAATATCAGAAAGAAGTTAGGTCTAGATGAACTCTTTAAACTCCTTCAAATGCCAGGCTTCATATTTTCTAAGCAAGGTAAATTAATTCATATGGTACTAGACTCGTAGCTCCTTCGATTCTCTGTAATTCTCTTGTTATAATTACTCCCCTTTCCCTCCTTCCATAAATAATTCTAGCCTGGCACTGGAAAATGCATTTAAATTTGTGCCAAATGGATGCAATTACCTGCAATGCTCAATTTTTAGTTTTGCAATTGTCAATTTTTTTCTCTGAAGAGTTTCATGTTAACAAGTGATTACAACATAATATTCAATTTAATCAATCCTCTAATTGTGCAGTTGTTTTTCTTATACTGAACCCCAATAATTATGTTATATTGATTATTATATTATTAATAAAATTACTACAATATTGATTGTAATGTAGAATATTACAAACCAATTCAGAATAGTTGATATTTGAATGATTGCATGCATAGTTGCTTAGTTCTTATTTATTAATTTTTTCTGGGGGAGAAGTAATTAAAAGTTTTAAATTACCAGAGATGACTTAGTTCATAGCTCAAGTCACATAAAAAAAATATCCAGGAGTTAACAATATTTATGATATGCATGTATAATGTATTATACTTTCATATATATTATTTAAAAAGTAAATATGTTCAACATGTTAAAAATCATAACTCATTAGTATACAGTTACAAATAGTAATTTGGGTATCATTTTATCCTAAGGGATGTTGTAAGTAACACCTTGGTTTGCCAAGACAAAATGCACAATAAATTTTTGAAAAAAGAATACAGATATTTCATGTCATATAACTGAATACATGAAGTACTAAACAGTTTAGCTAAATTGATGGGCCAATGAGAATCCTATAATTGTTTTAAATAAGTTTAGTCCTTTTAAGACTTGAAAATCAAGTTTACTATTTTTTTTAATAATCAGAAGCAACTGCAAATATGTAAGTCCGTGTGAACATTCCTAATGCAAATGAAAAGGCCAAGTTACCACCACTTTGTATTGTAAGTTTTAGGTGAGGGCTTCTGGCGAACATCGAGTTGTAAGTCATGGATATCCTCATTAAAACAAAGAAAATGGGTGTCATTTTTTTTCTAAAAATGGAAAGGAAAACAGAAACAAGGCTCAAAAACTAATTAAACTTGATGCAACAGAAATGAAAGCATTTTGATGCAACTTATTAAAACGAAAATGCTGTGAAATTAACAGTAATCAAAAGCTAATTAAGGTTGATGAAATAGGAACAGTCAAAGAATGCTTGATAACATTTATTGAACTAAAGAAACATGGCTGTCAAAAAAGGACACATGTGGAATAAAATTCAAGTAATTACAGAAAAAGGCTAAAACATAGAATGCACTGATTTATTATATACAAATAAAGAGAAAGTTGAAACACACAATTTCTAGTAGAATCTTGATTTTAGTTAATATGTCTCCATGAGTAAAAAGAGATGGCAAGGAATAATACTATCTTTTATTGCCCCCCTTTTACTACCCATAATTACTTGGAACTCTCAAATGATAAAGATAAAATGGTTCTTTTTGACTAGATGGACTATTTCATAAGATCTGTAAAGAGTACAAAGCCATTTACTTAATCTAAGAGATGGTAACTAAATTCAGTATTTTTCCTGAATGAGCAATGCACAGACATAGGAATTTGATATTTTCTTTCTCATTGTCGAAATGAGTGACCCTGACTTCCACATTTGCGGATATAAGATATGATTGCCTTTATTTTTTCAGTCTCATTTTCCTTCATCTTGGTTAATCTCAATTAGATAGAAAGCTGAATTTTGTATATGAGGTAAATATGCCAACTGCAATGTGCATTCATTGAGCTTCATAACATATACCACAGAATAGCCAGTATAAAGAAACAGTCCCACGGTTAAAACAGAAAAAGGGCACAGAATAATAACCACATGTTTTTAATGTTTATCATTATTCATTATTAGCTCTTTTTCCATAAGACCTAAGTACAGAGGAAAAAAAATATAGCTCATTAGAATAAGTACTGTAAATATTACAGCAGGGACAAGGGTATATAAAAATAGCAATTTCCATATAATCCAGAATAGTTACCTTTAAATAAATAGAGGGGACATCACATTATTTCAATAACTAAAAAGAGGTTGATGCAGCTAGTCAGACAAAAAAAAAAAAAAAAAAAATCAAAGCAGATTGTTTTATTCCTCCCAGGCACTGTGCTACACAATAAGTTATAGTCACCAGGTGAGCAGCAATGCTAATTAAGGTACTACAATCTCAGCTGTTAGATTTACTTCAGGAAAAATAGCTGCGAGGAGTAGGCATGTGGCCCTAGACCATGGCGCTTAAACTTTCATGCACATATGTTTAAGAGAGGAACTTGGTAGGGCTTCCCTGGTGGCGCAGTGGTTGAGAGTCCGCCTGCCGATTCAGGAGACACGGGTTCGTGCCCCGGTCCGGGAAGATCCCACATGCCGCGGAGCAGCTGGGCCCGTGAGCCATGGCCGCCGAACCTGCAAGTCCGGAGCCTGTGCTCCACAACGGGAGAGGCCACAACAGTGAGAGGCCCGCGTACCGCAAAAAAAAAAAAAAAAAAAAAAGAGAGGAGCTTGGTAAAATCCATATTCTGGGGCCCACCCTCAGAGGTTCTGATTCAGTAGGTCAGGTTAAGTCCAAGGCATCTGAAATTTTGATAAGCACCCCAAGTGGATTTGCTATAAGGGCCTTTCAATTCCATTTAAGCTGTAGGTTATAAGTCCCTTAAAAACAATAATTGTTTACTCACATTTGTACCATCCTAGTCACCTCAGTCAACTTCATAACCCCATCCTTATCCTATTATTATAACCGAGGGAAAAAAAGCTTTTTCTTTTAAGTCTATGACAAGTATTTTATATATTATACAAATATAAAAATATTATACAGTGCCAATAAGAAGTAATTTAGTCAAATACCTGGTGGTTTTCAACCTTGGCTGCACATCAAACACACCAGGGTGATCTTTAAACTACTACTGCTCCAGCCAGGCTCCAAACCATTTGAATCAGAATCTCAAGGGGTAAGCCCTATACATCTGTATTTTAAAAATCTCCTCCAGGTGATACGAAGGCAGAGCAGAGATGGAGAGTCAGTGGCAGGAGGACAGTTAGAGCAATCTATCAACAGTAGTAAGTTTCTAATAAGAACCTTTGAAATTTCTGATAAATTTAATTACTATAGACTCTGGTTTACCGAGCACTTTCCCCTCCTCTATGCTATGCTGTAATGGCAAGACTTGACACTTTTATTTCCAATTTTTACTCAATTGCTATTTTAAATCTCCAGGTTAATTTCTCTATTCTTCAGAGAAGATTATAGTTTCCTCTTTGGAACTTAGCATGTCTGGCTTCACAATGCTACCATACTCTGGACATAGCTTCAGCTCTCAAAACCCATGTATGTACCTTATTAGCAATCATCCCCAAGCCCAACCATAATTTAGCAGTCCTGGGTGTACTATTTGGGTGAACAAATACAACAGAATCATACCTCTTGCCTTAAACCTTTTTCATAATGTGAAAATGGGAAATGAGTCCCTCTCTGTTCTTGGAAGGCAAATGATATAAACATCACAAGTTGCTGGGAGCCTTTTTTTTTTCATGTTCAACAAGCCAGTCACTATTTTGAGAACATGAAGGCAATAAGCAGAAAAAAGCAACAATATAAAAAAAGAGAGAGCAAGTGGCATTTAAGTCCAAGACTACAATTGATTCTGAGGCCTAACTTTAGCCCAATCCTCCAGATTGTATTATTCCTATTTTGTGTACCTGTATCAAAACTTGGGTTACCATCACTTGTGCCCAAAACAGTCCTGGATATTAGAATCTTGGTCTAAGTAATCCTCCTATAATCCAGCATCCCATGAACACACTGTTCTTTTCTAAAGATCTTCCAAAGGAAAATCCTGTACTAAAACAGGGTTCTGCTCTACCTGTCACCACTCCCTACTCTGCACACCTCCTTGGGATGAATAACACCTTCGGTTGACTGCCTGGATTTTCAGAGACAGTATTTTGTTATTACTTATAATAGCACTAAAATTTCAAAACAAAAACAAAATATAAGTTAAGTTAAAGTTCTTTTTTCAAAAAAAGAAAGAAGAAAAAAAATATAGCCAGAGCACTGCAGATAAAAAAAAATTGTAAAAAATATTATTAAAAATATTTTTGAGTGCTTAGTATCTGCTAGGAAGTAGTCTATGTCCTTTCACTTATAAGCTCATTTAATCTTCACAATTCCAAGCTGTGTCATACAACTCTCTGTGCTTAGAAGGGCTCCATGCTTGGCTTCAAGGTCTGCTGTCAATGGTGTGTTTAATGATCTGCTGTTGCTAACATGAAACTGGTCATGAATTTTGAACAAAGGGCCACATGTTTTCAGTTTTGCTGAGACCTTCAGATTAAGCAGCTTGTGTTGATCCATGAAACCAAAACTTGACTTCTGTTTTCTTTTAAAGATGCAGAAACTTCAAGTCCATTGTTCAAATTCACATAGCTATTAAGTGGTGCAATGAGATTCCCATACTGGACATTTGGCTTCTACTGGTTCCTCAGCCACTTGAAATTCAAACTGAGCATGTAGATGAAGTGATTATAAAATATAGTTGTCAAAAAAGAAAGATAAAAAACTTGAAGCTTATTTAAATGACCAAACATTTTATCTGACTTATGTATGCTAACAATATCCCCGTAAACAGATGTTGGTGTACCTTATACCAGTAAGATATGGCTTATAAGGTCTCCAGAGGAAGGAACTATATGAAGAATTAGCTATCATGAAGACAACTTACTTCAATCTTCTTTTATCACAGCATCTCAGTAAAATAATTTCCTAATATGACTCAAGACAGGGTGCCAGCATATTTTGATTAAAATGGTTACATTTCACTAGAGTCTAATTTCAGAAGTTATATTTTATGGTAAAAATATACCCTAAGGAAATATGCCTGCAGAATAGCAACAGACTAGAGCATGTTTTATTTAAACAGTTTGTTTATTGTTTGTCAGAGTTCACTTGGATATTTTTAAGAAATGCTTCTTGTTCTTGTCCAAGATTCTCGTGTGTAAAGAAACTCAAAAATGATTGCTGAAGCACGTCAGTCAGTTCCAGAGAATGATGATAAGACATAGCTGACATGCACTTGGCAAAACAAAAACAAAAATAAAAACAAAACATGCTATGTACAAAAGTGTCTCTTTTCACTTGCTCCCTTTGCTCCATCCAAATTCTGACAGTTTAAACCTACCACAATGAATTATTTTTCCTTAAGGTTGTGGAATTTTTCTGTATCTGAGTTTCTTTTCCTAGTGGAATTTTAGGCAAAAGGAGAAAGACTATTATAAATGCTTAGATGGGTTTCTATTTCAGAAGCAGGAAAGTATTACATAATTCAGTTAAATAGCAAGCTCATCTTCACTTTGATTTCATGGCATTGGTTCATGTCACTGAATGAAGCACAGATCCCCAAATTTAACTAAATAAACATAAAATCGAATGTAATTAGCTATGTTAATTTTAATTTGTGTTGTATGAAGTATGAGGAATATTCTAAAACAAATAAGATTTGTACATATCCTTTATCATATCTCAGATCATAAAATGTCCTTTAGTAACCAATCCAGAGAGTAGTACATTGTTTTTGCCATTTGCTTTTTTTTTTTTTTTTTTTTAAATCATTGAACTATGCCATATGGAAACGGAAACCTTCATTCCTCCATTTTCAGAGCTGAGGAAGATAACTGTCTTTCTGATGACAATCATGATCAACAAGTTCAGTTTCCTTCTCAAAGGGTTAATTAGAACTCACCTGAAATACCTTTGCCTGTTATCTAAACTACACTTGCTCCCTTGCTTTAGTTGGCCACTAACACAGCTGTATCAATGCCACTTTGCTCATATCAAAATCTTTACAGATATAAACTCTGGAGTCAATAGATTGATACTTAGTTTCATGCAAAAGGAAGATAATTTTTAAGTGCCTATTCAGTTTCAGTCATGCAGGAGGGATCCTCTTTGAAGTTTCCCAGACCACCTTCTTTGGTGCACAACATAAATTACTCCAGTTTGCTTTCTATTACCCTCTATTACAGGCCCATAAATCTTTCCAAATAGATATCCTTTATGTCACACATGTACAGTGAAATTCAAGGCCCCTTTTATCATATAGTTAAGGGGTGCCACATACTGCTATCAAACATGGAGAGTAATTTCCACATTTTAAAGCAACAAATTAATCCTGACCTCCACTATTGACATCTGAAGAAGAAGCCTGATCTTCTAGGCCTTGATCAGTTTGCCTCTGAAACTTTCTAATTATTGTTAGCAGTCTGCAGAAGGTAGCGGGAATCAGAACCAGAAGCTATATGTGAGCTAATATCCTATTTTCTTTCACTGGAATAAATTACTATCTACACCAGTGGCAAATGGTCATTTTTTACAATCATGCCTTCTGGGCTTTTTCCTTTGACTATTCTCAGCTCACTACTCTAGGACAAAATGCACTTCACTAGCAAGGTACTACTCTCTTTAAAGGGAGTTTTCTCTTTTTCCCCTGAGAGCTTTTTAAATAAGTGATGATAAAAGGTCAGATACTATCAGTGTGCTTCAATACTTTCATTAGAAGTCAATAACATCATTTTGATTCCATTTGGCATCTCAAAACAAACACCCTTTTTTTCAGAACGACAATTTGTAGGCAATTATGACATTTAAAATATCTGCCTGTATGAGAGTAGTAGGGAAATATTTTCTTCATTGAGGGTTTTTAAACACATGCAGTGCTTTATAGCCAGGATTTAACTAGAAATATGATGACATTCAGTAGAAATAAAAGGAATAACATGGAAAGACCTAATTAAAGGGAAAATTCACTAGTTAGAATTTGATGCCAGAGAGAATACACTATATTAAAATCAGTCTATGTCTTTTATAAGCAAGGAATCTATATATATATGATACTTGCTGTAGCTACAAACAAGGTCTCTACAATTCTCCTCAGGAATCAAATTGCAAATTCCTTTACTAAGAAAAGTAGTAAAAGATAAAGTACATGAGGTTCCTTAGAAAAAAACAACAATCAAAACAAACAAAACACATTACAGTTCTCTAAAAGACACTTGATATACAGGGAAAGCAAAATTCATTCAGAATTCACACTTAGTTTTCGTGGCTCTGCTTTGCCTACAGGTTCACAGTACCTGGCACAGCTTCTTGAAGTTTCCAAAATGAAAAATGTCCCTGTGATCTCTACTTTAGGCAATCTTTGATTATTTCCCTACAGCTCAGAGTAAACAATGATTAACAGGATAAGGCCAACAAGTCAGGGGGGAAAAAAATGAAGCAGAAACTGTTCTCTTACACATTTCAAATTTTAAAGTGTACCTTTTTAAAAGCTATCGAAATGTCTATCAACACATTAATCACAAGCATATGAGGAAAAAAGAAAAAGCAACTCTAACAAAACTACTAGGGCTGTAGGCAGAGTAAAGCTTTTCTTTTCTCTTTTTCTTTTTTTTTTTTTTTTTTTTGGTCCACTGCAGGTTTGAGGGAGTTAAATATATTTTAATTTTAATTTGCATCATCTCAGTGGGATCAAGAGGCCATCACACCTGTGATTTACACATTCACACATATCATTCTTGTGTGTTAGAACACTCTCACACACCTAGCCATTGCCTGCTTATCCAACTAGCTCATTTTAATTTTTTGGCTAATATGGTTAGATTCCAGCTGTGCCAATTATGAGTTCTGTCACTATTAACAACTTACTTAACTGCCCTGGGTCTCTGTATTCTCAAGTTGAGGAGATTAAAAATAAGCTGTTGTTTGTGAAAACTCAATACTGTGTGTGATATACAGAAAAAGTCTGTGAATGTTAATTCCATTACTATCCACCCAAGGCCAACCTTCTTTTCCCCTAAAAGGAATGGGGACAACTGAGCAAGTAGTATCCAACCCTGCAAATGAGGCCACTATTGTAAGCATTCTTCTCCCTGTGTCCAGTAGATTCATCATATTCTATTGCTTCAGGGGCTGGAACTACAAGCCAAACTCAGGACACGGATCATAGGACTGAACAAGGAATAAGTACTGATGAGAAAAATTACATATCATTATTCCCAGAAAAATATTTACTTGGCGAACACAGAGTGGTTCAGAAAGAAAACTCTAATATTTTAAAATAACACAAAGCCACAATATGAAATGTGATTAAGAAGCAGAAAGTGGATTTCTCTGTTTATACCCAAGTCCATCACATTAATTGATGATTTTTAACTTGTATATTTTTTGGCTGTGTGAGAGCCAGTTTTCTTAAAGCCATGTAATTAAAAACTCTAACCAATTAAAAGCCCCATGGAAATCTTTGATTTGCATATAGGGTAGTATTTGTTTAGCCTGCTTTTCCTAGACTTACGATTCTTAAGGACAAGTAGTGTAACATTTATGAATATTAAAAGGTTTGTGAGTATATAATAAAATTTTCTTATTCTAAACAGAGTCAAATGCAAAAGTGTAAATAAATACTAAATCCATGATATTTTGCCTTTAAGAAATCTTTGACAATCATAGCAACACTATTTTTAGTCTTTTTCTTTCTTAATAAAGTAGAGCTTTTATAGATGGTTAGTGCTTAAATGCTATAAAATTTCCCAGTAGAAATGTATAGAGATTTCTTTATATGGTTAAATATATTCAGGGAAAATACAGCACAAAAGCATTCACTATTCTTTCTAAACACTTATATTAAAATAAGCCTCAGGAAGACTTTCTTTGTGAAGCATTTCAAGTGAACCTCTCTGATCAACTATCCCTTTAGTAGCCTCTGGACTGACTCCTTTACAATAAAAAAAAAAGAATTCCTAAAGTGATAAAATGGGTTGAAAATAATTAAACTTTCTATAAATAAAATAATTTCCCCAGTGCTTAATTTACTGAGAATCACTTGAATTTCTATAGAGTTTTATAATTTTCTGGTCGAAGTAGTTGATGCTAGAGAAAATATAGTATTTCTATGAAGCTACATAGCCCACTACACAATGCAGTATATACACATTATTACATCCACCTGAAAAAGTAATAAAAATGCATATTTTATGAAATGTTCTAGAAATGAAATGTCCTAGAATTTAGACAGCCATTATAATTTTCTACTGAGTTACCAGACACTATAACATTTGTAAGAGATTGCAATTTCCACAAGCACTGCTGGAGGGCTATCAAGTTTTTATGGTCATATATTTTCATATTAGGTTGTCCAAAAATGATCATTCATTTACTTAAATGTTCAATTTTATTCAATAAAGAGAATGATCTCAATGAAACCTGCTATGATTTCTTTAATACTCTCACTTTAAGGTCATTGAAAGAGGCAGTATTAATGGTGCTTTTCAGAATCCTTGAAGCAGTTTCTAGCCTGCTTATGTGACCTTCCATTTTGGGGTCAATTGGGGTAACTTAGTGAAATTATAATTTTCTGCATAATCTCTGGACCACAAAGAACTCAACAGTTCCTGACTACATTTATCTTGCAATCAGAATATAACAACACTATGTCAATTCTAACTTCCACTTGATTTGTAATTGCACTGATACTTCTTTAAAAGTGGTTGCTCATTTTCAAGTAGAGATCCAATTCTCCAATCAGGTTAAACAGAACTCTCCATTTAACAAAAATAAAACTTTCAGCATATATTTTGAGGTGGTTAATAGTCTTTTTCATTAGAATAAAGGAGCACACACTGAGAGTATCTTTCTGCCGTCTGAGTAATCAATGAGCCAATATGGTTGTAAATCTTCCAGAAATTCCCCATGGTTCAATTCAAAGAGAAGTATTTATTCTTCTCTGCCCCCTATCCTTCATTTCTCCACTATCATATGGTAACTGTAGGGGGAATCTTTTCATCTTGCAATGAAGAGAAAGAGGAAGTATTTCACACTTTCCCTTAACAATTTCCGCCTATTGATACAATCCCTATTCTATCCATGTATGCTAACCATGAAAGAATAAGTGATACAAAAAGTATTTAGAAAAAAACTATAAAAAACCTACAATCAGGAAGACCATTAATTTCATTGTTATTTAAATGAGTAAAATGTGAACATGCGATGTGTCATTATTTTAACAGAAGTAAAGTGTAAAGTAATAATTCTAAATGTATTGGTTCATGAAATAGTACATGGGGCAACTTTACACAAAAAGTAAAGAGCCAGCCTTGCCAATAATTACACATATGCCATGATTAACTCACTGATACTGTATAATGTTCCAAGTGATTGATAATGTACTTGGAAATTTTATAATAAATGAGTCATATCAGAATGAGTTGTTTTTAATTATGCTGATTTTTATAAAAGTATGTGATAATACAAAGGTCAGTAATTATACTGTCTTGATACAATTACAAAACTAATCTCTTAGCTTTATTATTTTACTTCCAAAGATTTATTACTAGGATTGTGAAACACAGCAATTATTAATTAAAACAGTTAATACTCTAAATCATTTGAATTTAATGCACTTTTCTTGCCAGTAAAGAAAACATCTAAAAAAGTATTTATAGCATTGAAAATAAGCTTTAATACCTGACCTAGTACTTCAAAGTAACTGCAAATAGTGACTTTAAAAAAGATAAAGTTCATTTAATAAACATTAATAAAATATATATTACAAATCCTACAGATAATCCTTTTGAAGATTGCTCAGTGAATGATTTTATTACTTATTGTGGTTGTGTCTGATTTCACCATTTTCATCTTTTGTACTCTATATAGCCTGAGCAGCTGACCCCACTGGAACGCATTTCCCCAGCACTCAGTCCTCAACCTCCGTGCTCAGGCTTAGAGTTAGGTTTAGACAAAGAAAGGCAATGGCAGGAGACTGCAGGGGAGGAGTAGGGCATTTCCTTTGGCTCTGGTAGTGGCTGCACGTTTTGGTTACAGTTAAGGTCTCATGCCATTTCAGGCTTAAGGATAGTACTAGCTTCTCATTTTTGGTCCCTGAGTCATTGGCCTTTTGTTGGTTGCCTTAAGCCTTACACCTTTATAATAGTACTTTCATTATTAAATCCTCTTAACTTGAAGCTTTTGATGGTACCATGTGTTCTCTGCTGTGATTTTACCGCGTATTCTCATGGTAATTTCACTTTAAATGATTATTAGTTTCATATTGTTCTTAAACACCCAAACCAAAAATACTTCAGTTTATATAATAATACATTCAGGTCTTCCCTGGTGGCACAGTGGTTAAGAATCCACCTGCCAATGCAGGGGACACGGGTTCGAGCCCTGGTCCAGGAAGATCCCAGATGCCGCAGAGCAACTCAGCCCGTGCACCACAACTACTGAGCCTGCGCTCTAGAGCCCGCGAGCCACCACTACTGAAGCCTAAGGGTCGAGAGCCCGTGCTCTGCAACAAGAGAAGCCACCACAGTGAGAAGCCCGTGCACCACAATGAAGAGTAGCCCCCGCTCACCACAACTGAGAAAGCCCGCGCACAGCAGCGAAGACCCAACACAGCCAATAAATAAATAAACTTATTTTAAAAAAATACATTTATGTATGCAAATTATAATTTTCAATACAAATTACTCTTTCTTTTAAAAGTTTTCAAAAACATTCATTATTCTCCCTATTCTCATCAATTTAACTCTTTCTCCTCATATTCAACTTCTCCTAAAGTCCCTATTTCTGTTTAGGGCATCACATACACAGAAGTTTGAGACCTAAGTTATCATTGATTATTATTGTCTCTCACCCATGACTCCCCCTAACTTACATATTTGTCCAGTTAATTGCCAGTGTAAATTCAAAGTTCTCAGTGTTTCTCACAGTTGCATTTTCTTTTCCTTTCCTGCTTCCTGGTTTGGGTCCTTACTGCCTCTCAATTGAATTACTTGGCCTTGCTCCACATGGGAAGCAAATACCCACTCAGCAAGCAAATACCCCAGAGCGGAAATGTGATATGAGGGATGCAGAGCTGCTCGTTCCTCAGATAGTCTAGCTTCTCACATTCAGGGATGATTTTAGGCACTTCAATTTAAACTTACAATTGATTTTTACCTTCATATACTTTTTAGACCTAAACAAAGCAGGAAATGAGACTCCACCCTGCTTTCAGTCTTAGTTCCTCACCACCCAGCTTGTAGCTCTGCTTCCTCATGCACGGCAGTGCCAGCTTGACCCTCCCAGCGCACAGGACAGTTATACCTCCTTCTCTCAGCCACCTGTCAGAGCTTACCTTGTGTATCGTGAGCCTACCTTGAGTTGTGTTGGAAACATTCCCTGCCCATTATTTTCCCTGTGTAAATTCACTCTAACCTTTTCATTCTCAGCTCCCACTTATTCCCCAGGAACCTGTGGGCAGCACAGGCTGTAAGTGAGGTCACACTGCCTAGGATTATGTCCTTGTACCGCTGCCCACATTTCAAATTTAAGCAAGTTACTGAACTTGTCTCTGCTTCAGTATCTTTATAAGTAAAATGCACATAACAATACCTCCATTGTGAGTACTCTATGAGTTAATGCTTTTCAAACACTCTCAGCTAAAACAGACTATCCACAATTTCCCCAGTATATCCTACGTGGAGAAGAATGTGGCAGGAGAGGAGTGCAACAGCAAATGCATAAAAAGCTTTCAGCCCGGTCTTAAACTGCAGCAACTTGTTCTACCATCATTTTAAGCCAGTCCTAAAATCCATCTTCTGTTTTGAGTTTCTTCTGATCTCTCTAATTTGATACAATTACTCTGCCTATGCTGTCACCATTCTCTAGCAGTTTGTTAGTTTTTCTTACTGGAGACACTCATAATAATTTATCTATATCTCTGTATATCTACATGAAGACTCATAGGTATAGATAGACAAATACATTTCTCCATAAGATTATTCACATTTTTAAGTTCAGATAAAGCATTTTATTTACCCCTTTCTGCAACTGCAGCTTTGCTTAAAATGGGGTATATTATTGTATAATGCAACTTAATAGTTCTTTTCAATCAACTTCCTACTGTTTGATAGGCACTATTCCAAGATTATTGGTAATCCTAACCACACCTCTGCAAAGTAGGTGTTATCTCCATTTCATACACAACAGTGCTTCTCAAAGTGCCAGTTACAAACTGTTTATTACTTAACAGCAAAGAGATAACTACAGAAGCTGAGAATAAACGCTTAGAAACTTTTACAGCAATTTGACATTGCCACGACCTCCAAGTGTGTGATCTCTGTCAACAAATTTGTTTTGTGGCTTAAGTTTTCTGTAGAAGTAGACTGGCAAGTTACAATGGCAGGGAAACATTTTGGAGCACTGTGATCAAGGAGCTAATGCAGACCGTGAACTAATGTACTCCTTTCATTAAAAACAAAAACAAAACAAACAAACAAAAAACAAGTCTTGCTACACAATTTAAAAAATCAGCTGAATACCAGCTTTCTTTGAAGTGTGGTAAAATTTGTGAATTATGTTAAAGCTAATGCATTAAATGTAAACTTATTCTCTTTTTTATATGATAAGATAGAAGTCGATTATAAGCAACTCTACTGCACACTGAGACACAAGAGTTATAGATGTGAGAATTTCTGTCGAGAATGTTTGAACAACACAAAAGCTCTTGTTTCTGCAAGATAAGAAACCAGCCCATTCCCAACTTTTATATATGTGATTTAGACAGCCAGCCTTCTTTATTTGTCTAATATATTTGGTGTTTTGATCATCTTAATACTAACAAGGAAGAAATGTAACATGTTTTGCAATGGCAGGTAAGGTCAAAGGGCAAAGCAAAAGTTAGAAGCTTAAAAGAACAGATTTTCTACAATTATTTATGACATGATCCATAAATTAAGTATAATTATCAGTAAAATATGATAATACTCTTGATATTGCTCATTTGCAGAAAAGTTATCACAGACTATCTTACAATATTAATAAGATATTTTGAATTGTATATTCCAACAAAAATGATCCACATATAGGTATTCATAGATCCCGAAGCAATATCTTTTATCAAAAATGTAGTTAACTATAAAGTTACAGGATAAATACTGGAACTGGCTGCTAATAAAGAACTGATGATGAATTTTGAAAATACAGCAAAATTTGTCTCATTTTGGATAAAAGTTTAAAATGACTATCTTAAGACTGCTGAAATCGCTTCAAAATCTCTTCTTCCACTCCTGCCAACATATTGTCTGAGATTCATTTCTCTACTCTGACTACTATTAATATAAAGCATGGAAATAGTTTAGATTATACATTATTCCCTGCAAAAAATGCTATAGTCGATCCAAGAAGATTAGGTAAATTAATAATAAGGAAGCACATGTCACATTAAAATATTTAAATAATTGATATATATGACATTCACTCAAAGTGTGTGCCTAGGTTGTTAACATGAACAATTACTATTTATTTCATAACTTTTTGTTTTGTGTTGATTACAGAGTAACAAAAAAAATTACAAGTATAATAGTAATTCTCTGTACCAGTCTCAATACACCCTTACTCAATGCATACATACAATTTTATAATTCTGTTTTCATATGCTATGTTTATGAAATGTCATAATAAAAAGTTTGGACTTTCATTATGTGTGTTTTACTATTTCATTTTATAATAATCCATTTTTATTATACTTTACAAAAGTATGACTTGTGCTTGATTTAGGGAAAATAAATGGCCCTCACCACAGAGTATTTGAGAAGTACTAACTGGGCTCCATGAAAGAGGTTAGTTTGTTGTGGTCACTATTGTAGCTCCCCACCTGGAACCTTGCTCTGAAAGTTGCAGGAAGCACACCCTAACTTCCTCTGCATGCAACAAAAACAAACAGCTCTCCTTTCTAGTTCCTGTAGGAAAACTGGATTAGGCTAAGGGAAGATTAGGATTTAGGGAATATTTTGCTTTGCTATGGTTGTTCTTGTTCTCACTTTGTTTTCTTCAGTGATAGAAGAAAACTTAACAGAAGAGTAGGAAGTGGACGGTTCATTTCCATAATAAGTTGGAGGTGTTCTTAGAAGCTTCCGTGGATGGCCAGGGCAAACGTGGGATTAATCTCCTGCCACTCCCATGGCCTTCTAGTAGATGCCATTTCCCCAGCAGGGTCACTGATGTCTGAACCTCCCCTCCCTAACCTTGATGTCTCCTTAGGAAAGAGGACAAAGTTTTCTTGCCTGGCTATACAAGATTTTGAGGGTGAATAAGACAGGGAAGGACACACTTAGGATAAAGAACCTTGTGTAAAACACTTATAAGTGTGAAGAAACATGGTGTATGCAGAGAACCACAATAGCATCAAATTTATTCTCTGGATATGTACGATAATGTACATAAGCATCAAAGGAAACAAATCAAAGTTGGAATGTTTGCAAATATTAAATTGCAGAGAAAATATTAACCAACTTTCAGTTCTATCACTACATGCTTTTCAGAATTATTCCATAGGCCAAATGCCATAATATATGGAAAGTTGTTTTGTAAACTTAAAAAAAAAAAGAAAAGAAAAGAGTATTTAAATTCATGATTCAAATGCTGTTTCCTTCTCACCTCCTTAACCTGTTGTTAGTGGTAGATTCCAGGGTTCATTTCTTGGACCACTCTTCCCTAGACCACTCATCCAGCCTGATGGCACGTGCCTACTCGATGTTTAAGATCTTCAACTTGAATCAGTCCCTGGATTCCAGACTCAAATGCCCAATTGCTTATTATATAACCTCTCCTATGTGTAGCACAAATAAGCACAAATGTAACAAGGCCAAATCAGAACCTACCCCAAAATAGTCACCACCCCCAGCCCCTGCAATCTTGCCCATCTCCTTTTCAAATTCATTACTTCAGGTGTTCAAACCAAAAGCCTTTAAGTCATATGCGACTCCTCTTTCACTCTTCCACCCCACATTGTGGCCATCAGCTAGTCAAAATACTTTCAAAATACACACAGAAGTCCACTTATTTTCATCATGTTCATTGCGATCTTTCTGGTCCAAACCAGCTTCATATTTTGCCTGGTTTATTTGCAATAGTTTCCTAACTGGTCTCTTCACTTCTGATCCCATCCCCTGTCACCAACCACAATTTGTACTCCCCATAATAGCCAGAGTGATACTGTTAAAATGTTCATAAGATCACCTCACAGCTCTGCTCAGCACCCTCCAATAGTTTCTCATTTTAATCAGAGAAAAAGCCAGAATCCTTCAATGGCCGACAAGGTCCCACTTGCTCACACTCACCACATCCTTATCTTTCAGCCCTCATCTCTTCTCTTCTATGCTTTCACTCTGATCTGCACATACTGACTGAGCTCCTCTTCAAAAAAACCCAGAGAGCATCCATTTCAGGCCACTCCTCTGCTTTGCTCTCTGTCCCCAGAGACAGTTGCATGTCTAACTAGCTCTTTATTCTTTTTTGGGTGTTTGCTTCCATGTCACTTCCTTAATGAGGTTTTCCCTCATACCTTATTTAAAACGGCACTTCCTCTCTTCCTTTTCGTAAATTTTTTTCTCCATAGAATTCATCACCCTTGGACAAACTATCAATACATATGTACTTAATTATTTTACTTATGGTCATTTTCCTCCTACTTGAAAGTAAGTTGCACAAGGGTGGAGTTTTGACTGTTTTGTCCACTGCTATATTCAGAAAGCCTACAATAACTCTTGGCAAAAAGCAGCTCAGTAAGTGTTATTGAATGAATGGCAGAATCTTAATTACTCTTAAGGTACATGCAGTGTCAAACTATAAAGATATAGTAAATGGATATATATTAATTTATTTTGAATCTATAATCTAAGAATCCCTTAGAAACTGAGAATTAAAGTTAACTTTCTTTGTCACAACTCCTCTGACATAAATAGATGGTGGTAGACTAATAATGTAATCAATTGTGTGGCTACTCAAAATTAGACTCCTTTGCTCCTGGCTTGAAGACTAGAAATTAATTTTTGGTTGACCAAGCCTAGTCAATTCCTTGTTTGAATACCTTTCAAATATATTCTTTCTATTTCCTTAGCTCTCTTTTTGGTCCAGGTTATCATCACATCACATCTTAGCTGCTAAAATCATTTTTATCTTCCTTTCATCCCTCTATACCCAAAGCCTCCTTTCCCATAGCTGTTCAAGTACTGATTCTTTTTCTTTTATTTCTCTAATTTTAAAAAGATGTATACTATAGCTGATATGCTAAGGAGGCAAACAAAAGTAGAGCTGTAGCTATTGAAAAGGCAGAAGCACAGTTATTTGTAGACAATGCAGGCTAGTACAATGAGAAACCCCCAAAGAAGTTCAAAACACTATTAGAACTAGTAGGGAGGTAATAAACAAAATAGAAATGTGCATTTTGATTTGCTAGATACCAATCAGTATATAGAAGGGAGCAAAGAAATCAGTTCAGTCAGCCAGTGTTGGGGCACCAGGACTGGTTTTCATTCCTGCTCTGTGCCACTCTTTGTCACGTGGACTCAGTGGTAGCTCTTCAGGTGAGAGAGCCTTAACATCTCTTTATGAAAATCTCACACCATAGGAACTCACACTCAACATAAAAAGAAGTGAGGCAGAGGCACAAACTATTATGTGTAAAATAAATAAGCTACAAGGACATATTGTACAGTACAGGGAATATAGCCAATATTTTATAAATTTAAATGGAGTATAATCTATAAAAATATTCAATCACTATGCTGTATACCTGAAACTAATATAATATTGCAAATCAACTATACTTCAATAAAAAAAAATTTAAACAGAAGTGAGGCAAGAAGGGCAGGGAGCGAACTTTATTTTTCCTCCTAAATTCTCTCATCCTAACTCGCGTTCTTTTCCCCAAAGCCTTGAGGGTAGCAACTCAGCCTCCAAATTAGAAACCTTCATTGCATTTCACCCTCAACATAGTTACAGCACCTAGGAAATGGTGAAGCTAAATATTACCATTTAAATACAGGGTCTCTGCTTTATGTTCCAGTAACTAAACAGTCTATTTCAGGTATTCACCCATTCACAGCCACTTTCAGGCTAAAGGTAGTATTAAAGATGTCAACTTCCTGTTAGATAGAAACTGCTTAAGACTTCAATGGCAGACCTTTGTTTTTCTTTTTCTTTTGTTTGATGTTGCAGTATCAATTTTCAAACATTTCAAAAAACACAAAACAAACTCTGAGAAGAGTTTCAGCCTGTACACCTGGACACAGCAGCAGGTAGCCCTTTACAACCCATTGGCCTCAAGAGGCCTACAAGCTGGAACTGAGATTGGTTTATGTAATTGGTCAAGGTTGTTTCAAGACCACATACAAATTCATAGTGAAACTGGGATCCAAATGTAGCTGCCCTGACTAGCAAGTCTGTAAACCTCAACTAACCAACGCATCTATAATGTTTGCAAGTGTTTAGGAGGTAGGATTTTAAGTTACAAAGAAATAAGCGACTAATAACCAATTATCATCTCCATAGGAGAACACAGTTACTGGTCCCTAGAAGATATTTTTATCATAATTCAAGATTTAGGAAATAGCCCATTCAATCTCACACCATGCAATTTTCAGCATTAAAAAACAGGTGGGCTATACATATATGAAAGGGTTTTGAGAGTCCAAACACAACATGTTACATCTATATTCATACTACTATCCTTCTTTCTAAACTACAACCATTCTTTCTAAAATGTTAAAATGAATATTACAGACCAATCACTCAGCATTCCCCCTACCCCATTTCCCATTTGTACTTGAGTCCACCTACTAGTCTCAACATAAATAGTCATAAAACCAGAAGACTTAATTCTTACAAACACCCACACTTCAGTACTAAAATAACACTGCCTCCTACATTTCACAGTGCTACAAAATGCTCATTTACTGCTGTTTCCAAGGATCACTCACAAGAGCCTGCTGGGGCTAAAGAAATAATAAATTAAGGAAAGCAGAGTACTTTAAGTTATAACTCTTCATGCTCACATAATATAAAACAAAACATTAAAAATATTTATTCAGAAAAAGGTATTTCTAAATTGTATTATTTTGTCTGAATAGTGGAGAAATGTCACCTGAAGAGGCATGGAGGAAGAGAAACACTCAGTATTTATAAATATAGAAAATAACTAAAATAATTGAAGAAAGCCAAGTGAATTGAAAAGATCATACTCATTAAATTTTTAACCATAATAAATTAATAGTTTAATAGTATTTTAATTAGTATTACCATTCATGAATGACCATATGCGTTTTTATTCCTCCTTTTTTGGTACTTAGACCAATATTTCCAAGTTACTTATAAAAAATGCTCCTTGGGATTAAAGAGAGGCTGCACTTATTAGGGGTACCCAAGTAATAATATTTAAATGAGGTTTCTTATTCATTTTGTACTTAATGCTATAATTATTTTCATAAAACATATTCTATCAAGACAGAAGAATATTCTGCCTAGATTCTATATTTGAGCCTATTGAGCAGGGCCTTCGTCGAATGTAGAGGATGTAAATTATAGTGATTGCTGGACTCAATGGCCACACACCTCTAGTTATACCTTAAAGCACAGTAGAGGCATCTAGTATAAGCTGAACCAATTCATTTCTCTCTCCTGGGAATTTAAAACTAGAACAGAGAAATGCAGTGATTCTAAGTTTTGGAGTAGAATGACATTTATGTCAGTGTTCTAGGGCTAAGTTTTCATTAGCCTCAAACAAAAAAATTAGCACCATTTCTACAATATAGATTCACCATAGGGGGATATGACTCTCTCAAAGTCTGACGTAAAATATTTAAAAAAATACAAAATGGGAAAAACACACTAAAAAATTAAATAGTAAAACTTTAAACACTGTTTTATCTAAAATAGAATTATATTGGTATGAATCAAAATTATGTAATTTTAAATAGAATTAAACTTATACATTATAGACAGTATTTTTTGATACTGTTAAGATTTTCTTATACTTACTAAGGACCTATAATGCTAATGCTATTTTCAAACTTACTTAAAAAATGTTAGAATATCTTAAATTCTCCATGGTGTCTCTGCTGATCCTGATTAAAAGGTTATTCAACATAGAGACCATATCAGTATGTCACAAGAAAATCAGGTCCCTGTACAGTACACTGTTACTTCATATATTAGACAAATAGCACACAATAGTTTATTTACAATTTTTTCTTTAAAAAATAATTTTATCAAAAAAGGTATGTTTTCGGTCATGTATATTTTCTTTTTTTTTTTTTAACATCTTTATTGGAATATAATTGCTTTACAATGGTGTGTTAGTTTCTGCTTTATGGTCATGTATATTTTCAAGTCAGGGTTTTTCCTAGACTCATGTAGGATATTTTTATCAATTATTTGGGCATGTTGTATCCTCTACAATGAGGCTTATTATGCAACAAGTAGAATTACATTTATCTACCTGTAAAATGCCTGATCCAATACTGTTCCTCTATACCCTCCACCATGCCAATGTATAGATGATATATGATAACTTGCCACTTAAGGGCAAAATTCATGTTTTATTTATTTTAGGGGCCCCAATGACCAGCATAATTCCTGGGACATAGCAATATTTCACTAATATTCACAGAATTGAACGGAAATTGTGACTTGGAAATCTTTTAAATATCAAATATGCTTAGATATTTATATATTAAGAACATTTACTTAGTGATGCCTGTTATCTTTAATGACTATTAATTCCCAAAACTGAGGATATGAGGTATCACAAAAGATATCAAGGCAATTACCCAGAAGCTGGTTGGTCATTGCTTACTTTTTTTTTTTTTTTATTGTTTTGGGAGATGGAAATAGATAGCACAATGGTGTTGACCATCCACCCAGTCTGACTCTAGCCATCATCTCACTTCTACTGCCATGACCATAAAATGTGGTATTCTCCAGATGGCTTAAAATCATTGAAATAATTGCTGATTATGTGCTGACTCTGTATGTCTTACCAACATACAAACATATTTATAAAATATGTATCCAGAGACATATATGATTGGAAGATAAAATAAATCAAATTTTAATCAGGACAAGCTGTCTTTCAAGTAGCTCTATTGAACACAGAATAGACTCTTCAAAAATCAATGAGCTACAATAACTGCAAACCACCTAGTGCAGTGTCTACCACACAGTAGATGGTCACCAAATATTTACTGAATGGAAAGACTGAATAAATATATAAGTTAATGATCAGAAAGTAGAATAAAATAGCTCCATGTTATAGAAATAACTTTTCTCTATATGGAGTTTTGCTAAAAAAAAAAAAAAAAAAAAAAAAAAAAAAAAAAAAAAAAAAACGGTAGTGAACAGCAATGTGCAATAACTAAAAGGAATTAATTCAAGAATTTGGTCATTTTCACAGAGGTATTTGATTTATTTGCAATAAATTTTGTTTTTATTTTTAATTTTTGTTTTATTTTTGCGGTACGTGGGCCTCTTACTGTTGTGGCCTCTCCCGTTGCGGAGCACAGGGTCCGGACGCGCAGGCTCAGCGGCCATGGCTCACGGGCCCAGCCACTCCGCGGCATGTGGGATCTTCCTGGACCTGGCACGAACTCGTGTCCCCTGCATCGTCAGGCGGACTCTCAACCACTGCGCCACCAGGGAAGCCCTTTGTTTTTATTTTTAAATTACAACACTACAGGGAATTCCCTGGCGGTCCAGTGGTTAGGACTCCACACTTTCACTGCCGAGGGAGTGAGTTCAATCCCTGGTCCGGGGACTAAGATCCCACAAGCTGCGCAGCATGGCCAAAAAAAATACAAAAAATATTGTAAAAAGTAGTAATATTAGTGAAACCTAGCCTCTCTAAAATATAATATCAAGTATGCAAGTAATGCTGAATTCTAAAATGTTCGAACACTAAAATATGCTGATCATGTTCAGACACATATTTGTAGCTTTGAATGTCAAAGTTCCAAATCCTGACACTGTTATAGATACCACATAATGAATACAGTTTATAGTGTACATGATTATCTTTATGTTCTTCCTAAAGTTGCTGGACTTTAAACTAGCATAAAGAGATAAAGGTAGTAATCATATAATGTACAACTGAAAATTTTGCTTATGCTTAGTAAGAATTTACAATAATGGCTTTATCATTAGCAGATTAAGTAAAAGCAAGTTATTTCTTTAAGAAATCTAATAGCACACAGTTTAACATGTATGTTAAATTTGAGGAATATAACATTGAAAAAAAGTAATCTGTTTTGGAAAGGTGCTGCATTGTTGCAACTTATTTCTCCCCAAAAGAAGCAATTCAATGGAAGGTAGTTGTGAACATAGAGTGACACAAGGTTTTTGATAGAAATTATCTTTACTGAAAATTAGACAGGGAGAAATATCTATTTATGCTTGGTAAGTTGTGCTGGTTACTTTCTGCTTATCATTCCAGATCCATTATCTTCCCTGCTATTTTCCCTGGGAGACTAAACTACCTAGGATTCCTTGACCTATGGTTTCCATTTGGGCTCAGCCCATGGAAGTCATTGATAAGAGATCAAAAGGTAAGAGGAAAAAGAAGTCAATTTACATATTTCCACACATCCTTCTTCCTAACCAGTCTCAGCTTCTAACCAGAAGTCTTCTTCCAAAACTTAGCTTTAGTTCCTTCTGTCACCCTTTCAGAGGCAAGGATGGTTTCCCACTGCAGCTAGCTCCTGGATGCTGCATCATCTTGACATGTTTCCTTAATTATGCCTGTACACCTGTAAATAGTGTGTTCATACTTCATTAACTCGAGTGTATCATTTATTTCCTAATGGGAACCTGATTCCTACTCATTTAATATGGATGCATTTGCTAGCAAATCTGTTATTACAATAAAAATGAAATTATTAAAAGATGAGATGTGTTCAGGAGATCATTGAGATGGCAACTTTGGAGTAAAGACCGAAAAGAAGTGACACTTTCCACAAGAAATGTAAAAAACAATAAAAATCCAAAAAGCAATAAAATGAAGTCCTTATCAGAATGGTATAGCATGAAGTGAATTAGGCTTGTCTTAAGAAAACTTGGGTCTCATCATCATTTTGTCACTTACTACTCAAGTCATTCAAATTTGCAAACCTCGGTTTCTTCATATACAAAATGGGAATACCGACCATACAGGGTTATTGTGAATCACAATGAGAAAAGGTAACCATGTTGAAGTTATTTAAAAATTATAGAGTATGGAGTAAGTTGCCATCACGTATTTCACGTCTTTAGTGTAACCTATGCATGATTTATTTATTTATTTTTTTAAGAAAGCAGAAAGAAGGGTAATATTGACCACTTTAACACCTGCTTTACTGAGTTAATCTTTATTATTTTAAAGACTGTCACATTGATTGAAACTAGTTGTGGAGAAAGAAACTGTCAGGTGGCACTGGCTGGCATGAAGCCAAGAGAACTTGTACCTCCATTTCAGGTTCATCTCATTTTTCTTCTCTTTATCACTGCGTGTCCTAGGACACGTTATTCATGTTGCTCCTCTCCCATCATCCCCAGTATTAATGTAAAATTATCAGCAGAATAATTGGATAATTAACACCAGCGTTTTTTTGTTTTTTTTTTTTTTGGCTATGCCCTTAATAAAATTTTATTTTTGTTCCTTCAGGAATAAAATTTCCTTCAAGAAATTCTTGAGAATCTTTGAAGCATAATGCAAAAAAGCAAAAGTACTATAAAGTAGTAGCATCACAAAACGTTACGTATTTTACATTTTTATACAAAAACATATACAAGCACACAGAGATACGTCTGTTAAATGCATATACTATGCACTCCTGGAGATGTTTGTACAAAGTATTTTCTGTCAATAATAGGAAGGAATTGAAGTGTTCTTTCCTGAGCATTAAGTGATCAGATTGTACTACTTCAATTGTTTTTTCCCACACCGGCAGAGAAACAAACACAATGACCTAATTGATTTTTTTAAAACTTCTATTGCCAAAAAAAAAAAAAAAAACTTCTATTGCCAAATACCACACAGCATTCATGTGGTGTTTCAGTGAACTCGACTCCCTACTCTCCCAGTCTCCCTATACCCACTCTATCCCAAGTGCTTACCTACTAGTTATAACAAGATACGGTAAAATCTGTGTAAAAAGAAAGAGAAGAGGGCCATAACAAGTGGCTACATTTGCTCTAGGTCCCTCTGACCCATAAGAACCTGTAAATCTTCCTCTTGATTTTTATTTTCTATCTAGATTTGCAGTTTCTTAAGTGTTATAGAAGAAGTCTTCATACAAAAACTATGCAGAAATGAAATGGAGTTGTAATTGAATATCTACTTCATAGGTTAATGATTTCTGGTTTTCAGGTGCAAACAACAAATAGATAGAGAAATTGTTAAAAATGCAATTCTGATCCAAAGCCTAGAACATCTGATTTGGTGGGATATTGATGAGCCCCTTTCATTTCTCTGCCAGTTGGTGTCAGAAGCAGAATTAGAAGTCAGATCTGATTCCCTGTCTCCTAGGCTACAATGTCGCCATTAAATCTGTGAAATTTAAACAGTAAAATTTCATTTATTGAATATTTGATACATTTTAATGATGACTTGGGGTTTTCTCCGTTGGAAAATGCATATTCTACAGCCAAGGCTGGAATTGGACATGGTCTATTTTGGCATCTAAAGAGTGAGTCATCATCTAGAACTGTGCTTTCCAAAACAGTAACCACACATGGCTTTTGAGTACTTGAAATATGGACAGCGTGACTAAAAAACAAATTTTTAATTATTTTAAAATTAACTTAAGTATCCACACATGACTGCTGACTACAGAACTGTTTTGCAGATATAGAACATTGCCATCATCACAGAAAGTTCTGTTGGGCAGTGCTGACTATAATGTATCCCTCTGTCTTACTGTATATACACCTTCAACAGTTTGAAAATAACTGATGCTCTTTAACTAAAAGGCAGTTGCCAAGATCAAAGGCAGAGGCCACTTGGGTTATATTTAAAGTGACCTGGTGCCCGGACACCTTTGTTCTCAGGGGCATTCTAGTTAAAACTAACATAGGCCAACCTGGATTCCAATCCCTTCATTACCAGTCATTCGCTGAACATCTGTGGACAAATTTTCCTTGAGTGTTTGACTCTCAATTTCTCCAGTTGTAAATGGAGAAAGCTACTGATCACATTAGATGTGCTCAAGGTAGCAAAAGCCTGAATTCACTGCCCTCCTTTTTATTTCACCTGAATAAAAAATATTACAATATTAGCTTCACTTTAGTCAATTACCCCCAGACACCTATCTCCCTTGTGAAGAAATTCCTGAATATCCACAATTTAACCTCCTTGAGAGAAACTCCTAAGAAAAGGGGTTCCTCTTAAGTCTCCTTTAGCTGATCATCAACTGCCTACTCACAGCATGCTTTTCTTTTGTTCCAAGTAAACAACAAAGGCTTTTCCAGTTCTAGTTGAACCAATGGGCCACCATCCTGAGATACTTGTTCAGCCCTTACAGCCAGAACCCTCAGAGACCTGGGTCTCCAGAGAGCATGAAAGGCTACTCAGAATGCCTTTTGGGACTCCTAGTGGCAACAGTAATATCAATGAGAAGCACCTGTTTTGTTGTTCTGGCTAGCTCGCTCCCTCCTTCCCTCCCTCCCTCCTTCCTTCCTTCTCATTACTCTATGTCGGTACAAAAATTAAAGTTCAGGGGTACAGAGCTCTGGTGAGAACTGACTTGCTAAACCCAAAGCCTCTCAACCTCGGCTGTATTTTACAATCATCTGAGATGCAATTAAAACACTGTGATACTGCATATGCCTGAAAGATTCTGTTTGGAAAGCTCCTGAGATCAACTGGCAACACAATGTGAGATAGAAATAAGAACAGAGCTATGGATAAAGCTGTTAACAGTAGCAGTCACCTGTAGAAGCTGGTGCAATCAGTGACACAGACAACCCTTTCGTTTTCTCTATTGTTCTCCTGAGCAGTTGGCAACTTGCACAACACATAAGAGTTACTCTAGTGATGTTAACTCACACTTAGTTTCTGCACTTAGGCTCTGGCACAATTTAGCACATTTGTTTGCTCGAGATAAGCCTTAAGATTGAGGAGGGCTAGGCAGGTAAATGCAGACAAAAATACAGTATGGGGAAAATTGTGGTATGAAATCCTTAAAATAAAATGCTTTTATTTTCAAATAAAATACTAGATTTGTAAAGAATTTGTTTCGAGAAAGCCCCTCTTTTCTGAAGGATAATCATGGTGAGAAAAACCCATCATGTTATATCTGGGATATTTAGCAATCTCCCTGTATCTTTACACTGCTACAAAATACTAGATACATCTGATCATATGAATTGTTGAAGCATGCATTTGCTTTATTTCATTTTTTCTTTCCTTATTGCCTTAACAGGTTAGAGTTATGCTGTAAAAAGCTAGTCTGTGTGTGTGTGTGTTTGTGTGTGTATAGTATAACAGGTTTCTATTTTTGATATTAGACTTTTTCTAATTCTATTGTGGTTCTAATAATCAGTTGCAACAGAATAACGAAAAGCATTGAATAAAGAAACCTTTCATAAATGGCAAACTAACATGTTTGTTCCTTCACAAGTCCCTGGTTTGGTTCCTTGTCATGTAGTGGAAGGGATCCTTGACAGTGATGTCCCTCAAATGCAAGGGTTTGAAAATAAAAGCATTTCTTTTAAAGATTTCATATCACGATTTTCCCATACTGTCTTTTTGTCTGCATTTACCTGCCTAGCCCTCCTCAATCCTAAGGCTTATCTCGAGCAAACAAACATGCTAAATTGTGCCAGAGTCTAAGTGCAGAGGCTTAGCGTGAGTTAGCATGACTAGAGTAACCCGTACGTGTTGTGCAAGTGACAACTGCTCAGGAGAACAATAGAGAAAACGAAAGGGTTGTCTGTGTCACTGATTGCACCAGCTTCTACAGGTGGCTGCTACTGTTAACAGCTTTATCCATAGCTCTGTTCTTATTTCTATCTCACATTATGCTCCCAGTTGTTCTCAGGAGCTTTCCAAACAGAATCTTTCAGGCATATGCAGTATCACAGTGTTTTAATTGCATCTTAAATGATTGTAAAATACAGCTGAGGTTGAGAAGCTTTGGGTTTAGCAAGTCAGTTCTCACCAGAGCTCTGTATCCCTGAGCTTTAATTTTTGTACCGACATAGAGGAATGAGAAGGAAGGAAGCAAAGGAGGGAGGGAGGGAGGGAGGGAGCTAGCCAGAACAACAAATGCTAGCATTCCTAACCCTCTGTCATAGTTAAGTTTATGTGTCAACTAATTAGGCCACAGAATTAAGACCATGCTGAATAGCTATTATACAGATATTTATATACTATATAATTTAAACTTACCTAAAGCAACAGCTCCATATTTTCACTACAGTTTATGAACTCATTTTCTCCCAATGTTTATAACAATGGATGACGGCTTAGAAATTCAGTATACATTTTTAGTTGTTTGCTTGAATTATACAACATAAATTGCCTTAGTTCTCTAAAAATGTTTAATCAAAATCTATCATCCAATTAGAAAGCCCAGTTAATCACTGAAGTCCAACTCAACTTGTAAATATAGCTTCTTACTTAATTTCAGTTTATTTTGGAAACATGGAGTAACTTAAACTTATTATTGGAATCATTTCTGTAAGTCTTACTTTCAAACTGAATTCATGAGAAAGCACAGAACTTTCCAAAATCATAAAGTGTCTTCTAAATATTTTAACTAAGAGTAATAAAAATAATATATCCTATTGCCAGGAGTGAGGGAAAAAATATTCAATCTATACGAAAGGCATCTACAAGAAAACAAAATCATGTGATATCTTGAGAGAAGATAATTGTTAAGAGAAGGCATAAAACTATTTTTGAAACAGAATTAGAACTGTTTATTTTATTAAAAAGTTGACACAGGTTATCTTTAGTGTTTATGACTTACAAACTAAAGTATTTAATATTTAACATGTTTAAGTACAAGCAGCAGCAGTTTGGTAATCAAAAGGAATAATTTGAATCATCTCAGAAAAATAAATTCATTATAATTAGGATATTTTAGAATATGATTAAAACATTTAAAAGAAAATGTATTCACCTTTCTTGTCATCAAAGTACAGAGTCTGTTGAGCTGGATTTGACCACTGGAGGGAGGTGTTATCATTTTGATCAACCCTGCAGGTCAAAATTGCAGTTCCACCTTCAACAACTGTTACGTTCTGTGTGAGAGGAAACTGTCCTTGGCTGCCTAAAAGGGGATTAAAGAAAAGGTTGATTAAAAGAAAGTTCTAAAATGATTAACTTCCCAAGAGCTATATGGAATTAACTCCTCATTCCAAGTAAAATTTAAAACAACCAAACAACAGCAAAACTATATATTACAAAAAGGCAAAACATAATTGAAAACCCTTAATCAGAAGACGACAATTTGACATACCATTAGGATTCCTTTATATTCCCTCACATGCTCCAGAAAAGCTTCTTCTCCTCCTAGGCACACATGAAGATTTATATTTAAATAGTAACATGATTATCATTAATTTCCCTTGGCCTTGCATTAATTATATGGTGCTAGACCTGGTTATCTTTGAAGATAATAATTTTGGATGAATTGAACTCTTTAAAAGCAGCAGAAGAAACAGGTAAAATAGTTTCCTTGTAGCTTTTATAATCCTGAATAAAGCCTATAAAATATGAATACTAGAACTTTAGATTCAATTTCTGATAGAAGAAATAAAAAAAGAATCCTATTTCACCAGGGTTTCTTGTAGACGTAGCTGTTTTGAGAAATACAAAATGTGCTGGAGAAAACAATGTAAGTATTCTTCAAAAAACGTTCATCTTATAGAATATCCATCAAAATCTTAAAGTGATTACTCTAGCCCAGGAGATAGAGACAATATTCTTTTTTGTTCCTTTCTGTAGTTTCCTGATGTTTTTTCCAATGCATATATATTTCTTTTATAAATCAAGGAAAAATGTATCTATAAATGACCATTGTCAATTTGGATATCATTAGAATGTAATCAATTCTATCTTCCTAAGTGTTATACTAATTTATTAAAGTAATTCATGTAATAACATTACTTAGTAAAAGCACTTCTAAAGTTAAAACAAAATTCTTGCACACAGCAACATAATATGTAAATTTCACTGCAGCAAGATGATCTGGAGATGAACTCTGCAAAGTCTGATAACAATTATCAACATGGGTAAAAAAAAATGACTTTCTAAAGCCAGGTTAAAATATTATTATGGGAGCAAGGTAGTTTATTAAGTCAAGGATAATTTACATATGCAAGAACATTATGATAACTTAATCACACCCATGAAATATATTTTCCTTTTCTTCTTTAGTTTTGTAATGATTCTGTCATTACTACAAGCACCACCTGAGGTTATGCTGGAGCTATTGGCATAAAGAATCTTATTACCAAAAAGCCCGTTGATTGGCACCATAAGAGAGAGAAGAGCCTGAAAGGGAAAATTTCTTTCCAGACCTAAATGACACAAGCACAGAGGTTCATGACCACGTTATATAATTAAGCCTATCAAGTATAAAAATCTGCTATCAGTAGCTTTGTCTCCTCAGTGCCAACCTCTTAGAGTCACTATGGCAACTCCCCAGGATATCTCCCTGTAATCTTTAGGGTGGAGTTTTTAAATTGAGGTTAGGCAATGTCTGGAATAAACTCTTTGATAGTTGACTTCAAAGTCAACGGGAGCCAGAATGGGATGTGTTTTGCCTTCAGCTCAGAGGTGACCTCTAGCAGGGAAACATGGAGAACTATCAATCTTGTGAAGTGAGGTGAGGTGAAAAACCACATCAGAGAAAATATGAGCTGAAACAGAAGGAAGGAGTAATTACCAAAGATATCAGATTAGCAGCTCATAAATATGAAGCTCAGAATGTTTTTAAGATATTTTGCTTAGGTGCCCAGTTATTGACATAATGCATAAACTAAGCAATCTAGGAGAGGAGGGGATCCTTTAAGTAATAAAAAGCACATAACTGCTAATAAATACATATAGTTCATCCCAGATGACAATTTGACTATCAACTGGTACATAAATAATACTGTCTGCTTCTTTAAAGTGGAAAAAGAGCAGTGATGCTTGCAACAATTTTATCCACTACATTTGCAAAATAATTTTCAAAACATCCCCATAAGAAAATATTATCCTTCTCATTTCACAGATGGGTAAACTGACACTGGGTGGTTAAGTGATTTTTCCATGGTGAAACAGAGTCAATGAACCAGTTGGAGTCTGTTCTGAAATTTCAACATTTTATTCTTATTTTTCCACAAAGGCTGCTGGGTCATATCACTACTTGTTTAAATGTGATTTAGACAACAATGAAAGGAAAAAAAAAAAGTACTCTTTTAAAAATGAAACTTTGAATTCATACCTAGCTGAACTATGTCCTCATAAATTTCAATTATAACATTAAAATCAAATAAGGGAAGATATCAATGTTAACTGCCCTTAAATATCTTATCCTATTTAGAACTTACATTTGATAATTATTTCTGTCTTTCCTTATTGGCCTATAGAAGAAACTAAAATTTGTTAGGGTGTTCTACATTCCAGGGACTCTGCAGACACTAGCACACCTAGACTTTGTCCTTCCAGGTAGGCGATTAGGACAGCTTCCCTCCATCTTCTCCCCACATGGATTCTGACTTCAGTTCCCTGGGACCTTGCAGCCTAAACTCCCTGCAGTCAAATAAATTAGTTTTTCCCAATAAAGAGCAAACTCATATGGAGAATTTACTAATCCTGAATACCCTTACAATATATAGTTTCCAAAATCTTCTTCTCAAAGCTTTGAACTGCCTTTTATTTCTGGTTTTAACCTGGAGACAGCATCAAGTTAGCTTCTACTTTTCTCTTTTAACTCCTCCTGGCTCAAAGTTGACAGGTTGTCATTTAATTCAATCTCAGAGAGTCTTTCTAAAGACATTACTAATTTTTCCAATTAGAAAAATTAGTAAGTTACAAAGTTAAGGATTCATCCTCAATGTATTTTGATGTATCATCAAAAAAGTATTTTGGGGGCCCTACTACATGCCTTGCCTTGTATGAATCAACATCTGAAAGATGCAAAGAGGAAGAGAAACTTGCTAAGGAGCTTCTGCAAAATAATCAAAAACTAGGATAGAGTATGATGGCAAGGGAGAAGGCAGTCTAGGTGTAGTATAGTACTCATCTTGTTTACCATCAACAAGAATTTCTAAAATTCATTGAACATATCATTGAGGCTAATTTTATTTTATTTGGAGGTTCTTAGTCTTTTAATTTAAAAAAAAATTTTTAGTTTTTTAACATCTTTATTGGAGTATAATTGCTTAACAATGGTGTGTTGGTTTCTGCTTTATAACAAAGTGAATCAGCTGTACATATACATATATCCCCATATCTCCTCCCTCTTGTGTCTCCCTCCCACCCTCCATATCCCACCCCTCTAGGTGGTCACAAAGCACTGAGCTGATCTCCCTGTGCTATGTGGCTGCCTCCCACTAGCTATCTATTTTACATTTGGTAGTGTATATATGTCCATGCCACTCTTTCACTTCTTCCCAGCTTAAACTTCCCCGTCCCCATGTCCTCAAGTCCATTCTCTATGTCTGTGTCTTTATATCTGTCCTGCCTCTAGGTTTTTCAGAACCTTTTTTTTTTTTTTTTAATTCCATATATATGTGTTAGCATATGGTATTTGTTTTTCTCTTTCTGACTTACTTCATTCTGTATGACAGACTCTAGGTCCATCCACCTCACTATAACTCAATTTTGTTTCTTTTTATGGCTAAGTAATATTCCATTGTATATATGTGCCATATCTTCTTTATCCATTCATCTGTTGATGGACACTTAGGTTGCTTCCATGTCCTGGCTATTGTAAATAGAGCTGCAATGAACATTGTGGTGCATGACTCTTTTTGAATGATGGTTTTCTGAGGGTACATGCAGAGTAGTGGGATTGCTGGGTCATATGGTAGTTCTCTTTTTAGTTTTTTAAGGAACCTCCATACTGTTCTCCATAGTGGCTGTATCAATTTACATTCCCACCAACAGTGCAAGAGGGTTCCTTTTTCTCCACACCCTCTCCAGAATTTACTGTTTCTAGATTTTTTTGATGATGGCCATTCTGACTGGTGTGAGGTGATGCCTCACTGTAGTTCTGATTTGCATTTCTCTAATGATTAGTGATGCTGAGCATCCTTTCATGTGTTTGTTGGCCATCTGTATATCTTCTTTGGAGAAATGTCTATTTAGGTCTTCTGCCCATTTTTGGATTGGGTGGCTTGTTTTTTTTGATATTGAGCTGCATGAGCTGCTTACAAATTTTGGAGATTAATCCTTTGTCAGTTGCTTCATTTGCAAATATTTTATCCCATTCTGAGGGTTGTCTTTTCATCTTGTTTATGGTTTCCTTTCCTGTGTAAAAGCTTTTAAGTTTCATTAGGTCTCATTTGTTTATTTTTGGTTTTATTTCCACTTGTCTAGGAGGTGGATCAAAAAGGATCTTGCTGTGATTTATGTTACAGAGTGTTCTTCCTATGTTCTCCTCTAAGAGTTTTCTAGTGTCTGGCCTTACATTTTGGTCTTTAATCCATTTTGAGTTTATTTTTGTGTATGGTGTTAGGGAGTGTTCTAATTTCATTCTTTTACATGTAGCTGTCCAGTTTTCCCAGCACCACTTATTGAAGAGGCTGTCTTTTCTCCATTGTATATTCTTGCCTGCTTTATCAAAAATAAGGTGACCATATGTGCATGGGTTTATCTCTGGGCTTTCTATCCTGTTCCATTGATCTATATTTCTGTTTTTCTGCCAGTACCATACTTTCTTGATTACTGTAGCTTTGTAGTATACTCTGAAGTCTGGAAGCCTGATTCCTCCGGCTCCTTTTTTCGTTCTCAAGATTGCTTTGGCTATTCGGGATCTTTTGTGTTTCCATACAAACTGTGAAATTTTTTGTTCTTGTTCTGTGAAAAATGCCATTGGTAGCTTGACAGGGATTGCATTGAATCTGTAGGTTGCTTTGGGTAGTATAGTCATTTTCACAATGTTGATTCTTCCAATCCAAGAACGTGGTATACCTCTCCCTCTGTTTGTATCATCTTTAGTTTCTTTCATCAGTGTCTTATAGTTTTCTGCATACAGGTCTTTTGTCCTCTTAGGTAGGTTTATTCCTAGGTATTTTATTCTTTTTGTTGCAATTTTAAAAAGATCCTTCTTCTAGCTAAGCTTACCACCATCCCTGGTTTCAGAGGAGTCATTTGTTTTCAAACAAGTTTATGATGAGACTTAAAGGAAACACAACTTCCAATTTGGAACTGTAGAAGCTGGCTATTTTTCCAGGCAACCTATGGCCATCATTTTCCTCCTCCTTTCCTTGTATTTATTTCTTTTTATTTTTTGCATAAATATCAATCCCCCTTACTTGTTTCTAAGCTAATTAAGGGTCAGGTAACTAGGGCATCTTACTTACCTTAGAATCATCTACATAGCTTAACATTCTGTACTGTGATTAGAGCACTAGGCACTCACTGTACAAAATGAAAGCATCCCTTGGAGCAATTGCCGGCATTTGTAGGGGAATTTGTGACAATAGGATGATTACAGTAACTCAAGTCTGCTACATTTGTTCATGGTCAAAATGGAGGAGCAGAAGGAGAGACTAATTCCTCAATGAGAAAAAAAAATATGGAAAAATTAAATAATATAAGCCTTATCAGTATCATGTCTTAAAACATTTTTTGTAAAGTTCTGCTTAAAAATCTTAAGAGCTGTACATAAGATATAACAGATGGTGATGTAGAACAGACATATCGAATACCATTGTCAGCTCCCAAAATGGGACACAAAAAGACAGACTGTGATAAATTTATGCTCCACAAGGGGAAAAAAAACATAGAAAACACTAACTTGTTTTGAATATTAAGTATAATAATATATACTATATACCAAATATAATACTGAAGCCCTCTTAGGTAGATAGACCTCTGAGATGGAAAATATTTTATCTTCCATTCCTGCTCCAATTTCCCTTGCATCAACATCCATTTTAATAGTGCCCTTCTGTGTTATCTCCTCCCTCAACCATCACTAAGCCAGCAGTAAATAAATGAAAAATACAGCAAATCTTCACTGAGTATTCACAATATGCTAGGCACTATTCGAAGTGCATTTCCATTATCAATGATTTAATCTTCATGCCAACCTTGTCATCATCTCAATCTTGAAGACAGGGAACTGATAAACATTCAACGATGTGCCCAGAGTCACATGACTAGAAAGTGTGGCAGCCAGGTACTCAACTTTTGCCCTCAGTCTTCAAACCTCACATGTGTAACCATAGAGTCACTTTGAAAATAAAGTGAGCTTAATTCTGACTCAGTGGCTGTTATAAAAGAAACATATAGTTTGGAGTCAAACATTTCTAAGATGTATTTAGACCATTTATATCTATTTTTAAATAAGCGAAGGAATATTTGAAATTCAAGTAAAAACAGTGATATGCTAGAGCCAACTGACACCAGTTCAACTGGTGAGAGAGTCAACTGACTGCAGGTCTTCTCCCTTTATGCTCAGTGATGACATAACTTGGTAGCTTGAAACTGACCACACTCGGAATATTTTCACCATGGTAACTGGCTTACAACGCAAGTCAATGTTTTCCTACAGACCCAGTGGTTAAACGTTTACAGAACACCACTGAAAAAGCCACTCTCAATGCTTTTTGAGGGGGCTGTTACATACATTTTTAGCATAAAGTTGTTTTGTTGTTGTTCTTATTGTTTTTTTCTGAAAAAACAATAAACTCTCTCCAATGCAGTATACTTCTGCTTTTGAAATTATTTTTCTTCTTATTGTCTCTTCTTTGTTTCCTTTCCTTTTTCCTCATATCACTTTCCAACAGTCTTTTCCCCCTCCCCCCCCCCACCATTCTCCCAATAAAATAAGCTCCCTTTTTCTCTGCTCCTGGACAGTAATCTTGAACTGCTAGGTTTTTTAAATTTTTTTTAATTTTTATTTTATATTGGAGTATAGTTGATTTACAATGTTGTGTTAATTTCAGGTGTACAGCGAAGTGATTTAGTTATACATATACATACATCTATTCTTTTTCAGATTCTTTTCCCATACAGGTTATTACAGAGAACTGAGTAGAGTTCCCTGCACTATGTAGTTAAGTCTCTGTTGATTATCTATTTTATATATAGTAGTGTGTATATGTTAATCCCAACCTCCTAATTTATCCCTCCCCCCATTGAACTGCTAGTTTTTCTTAGGCTGCTGAGTTTACTCCTCTCTAACTAGCATCATTGGTTGAAAACCATTTAGGTCACTTTCAGTAATTATATATAAATAATTTGCTAATTTACTGCTGTGAAAGACACTTTAATGAAGAATGATTGGTCAATATTTTGAAAAGATAGCTCTCCTGACCCTGCCTTTAAATAGTTGCCATTATTTCTTCAATGTTTCCACCTGTCATACACTTAGGAAAAGATTGGTTCAAACTTTGCTTTGTCTAGATTAGCAATTACCAAGTTCAAAATCAAGTGAACTGAAACTTGACTCCTGTTGACCTCAGTTAAGAGTTGTCTTTCCCTCACACATTTCTTGCATGCCTTCCTGTCTGACCACCAAGAACCTAGCACATTGTCACACAGAACACAAAGAGACAAATCCTAAGATTATGACCACCTCAACCTTGGTGGCAGGCCGTGATGTGCCATTAGCATAGAGAAGCAATAAGCATAACAGTGAAGAGAGATATTTGCAGCCAGCAGTATTGTTGAAAGAGAGCAGGCAGGTGAAGATGCATGCTTGAACACTGATCCCAAAGCATGGCCCTGCTGCCATAAATGGTTTTATTCAAGCCTTGCTATCTTCTGAACGGATGATGAGTGAAAGCAACGGCTTTCTCCATCTCTTTTCCTGTGCTAAAGATTAAATGTGGGCCACAACAGTGGATCAGTGCACACTGTGCATGAGTGCTTACTTACTAAGAGCAATAATCACCTGAGATATATCTAGACAGACAGGCAGAGGTTGAGGCTCTGCACATCTGAGAGGGAGTTAACAGTTAGTGATTTTTTCAGGGTAAATGATCAAATTTTGTGGGTTATTTGACAGGAACTGAGGACCTCATTATTTTTCCTTCCTGAAAATGAGCAAAACTTTCTCAAAGGAAGAACCAGATTTAAAAACAATGAATGGAAACAAGTAAGAACAAGATGTGAAGAGAATTTAAGATGCAGTTTTTCAATAAAAAAGTGTAAACTCCTCATGACATAAAATATGCCACATATTTTGAGCCTTCCTTTTGGAATATATTTATACATAGCAGAAACTGTCAACTCAGTCTACAAAATTATTTAATTCAACAGAGGTATTGGCACCTGTATCAAATGGCATACATAATGTTTTGCTCTGTTTTAAATATTTTTGTGTTTGCTCAAGAACCCTATTATAAATGTAAAATACTGGTCTCATGTTAAGGTTCTCTTATTTTGGTTATAAAAACCCAAATGCCAGATAGATTAGTAGATACAAAATAGGTTAAAGGTTCTTAAATATAAACCTCAACAAGAAATGAGAGAAATAGGTAACTCATTTTTAAATGAAATACAAAGATAGTCTATTATTATTTAGGGTTTTCCCTTCTACTATTCTCAGCTTTGTGCTTCTCTCTCTCTCTCTCTCTCTCTCTCTCATCTGTTCTATCATCTGGTTCGGGGCATTTACACAAAGAACCTGCATTTTAGAAAGTTCAAGATCATTCTTGTTGCTTAAATTAAAGTCTAAAAATATATCTAAATGCTCACACAGCATGCTATTACTTCCACTAAATTACTGAAGGCATTCTAAACAAATAACCTTCTAATGTGAAAGTTGTGGCTCAGTAGTTGTATGGACTGAAACACACATTTCATACTAAAGCCTATTGGTTTGAAAAGCACAAATGTCAATAATGGAGGCTTATAATTCTCAAGAGAACTACAATGCATGCTCTATCATGTGAGAAGGGAAATTAGAGGAAAAATTAAGACTGATAACTAAGTGCAAAATATTTCCACTTTTGGAATGTCCCTCTGTTCTTTCAAACACTTAAAATTCTCCAGTCATTTTTTCCTTTTATTCCAACTTTTAGGTTTGTCTGAAAAACTTTAAGTATTCTGTTTTCCTAGGCTACCACATACAATTTATTTTTCTTTGATTCTACTCCATCCTCTCAGATTCAGCTCGCCTTATAGAGTATAACACCTGCTATCCACCTTCTGTGCCACCCCTCTGCCCAGCCACTATAGAACATGGCCATCAGTTTGGTGCTGCTTGCCAGTTTCCATAGAGACAGGAAGTACTTTGGAGACCTGTGTTCCACTGCAACTGCCAGACCAATGCAGGGAAGAAACAAAGCTGGCGGGCTGTGGGTCTTGCAAGGCCAGGAAAGGTTGGAAGGAATTTTTCATCCTGATACCAAAGTGTAACAATGCCAAATTGGAAGCTTCAGCAGTTACAATCCTGTAGACTAGATCCTGTGTTCACTATGGCCATTGTAAGTGACCCATTCTGCTCCCAACTCCTGGAGCAGAAACTCTTGGGTACCCAAAGGCCGGTCCTAGTCCTTTGTTGGCTTCTGGTACATGACAAAAGGCTCTTTCAGATTTACAGTGGCTCCTACAGCTCCTGACCAAAGAATCATAATTCTCCTGTAGAAATTTCACCTCTCTTTCTCTTTTCCAGAATATGATAACATTTTCCTGGACACACATAGCAGACTAGGGAATTTATGAGATAACGACCGGATTATTCCCAAGTGACCTACACAGTAACTGTAAGTAGGTGATCCAGTTAACTACATAATATTATATCAAGACTACTCACCATTTGCTGTGTTTATGATAGTATTTATAATTAGATTTATTTCTTGATTATCAGGATCAGGGCTGGCCCTACAGAAATTTGCAATACAGGTGAAATGTAACATTTCATATGTGCCTTCCTTTGCATTTCAAAAATGTTTTTGTGTGATTGTATACCTCAGCCTTTTGTATTATAAATATTCCCAGCACATTCTTTCTACATAAAGTAGGTTTCTCTAATTTCTTCCATTAATTTTATATTGCTAAGCCATAACACAAAATGTGTTTTCTCTACATTACAAAATTCTAAGCTGCAGAGAATATTTATAAAATCCTGGGAAACATTGTTTTATGGCTGCTTTATGTTCTTTCTTAGTGATTATATTGCTTTATCATGTTTTAAAACATTATCTGATTAAGAAAATATTCCCAACATTTTTTTAACCTGTATCTGTACAAATTCAGTTCTTTATATTCTTACCTTGTTTTTCTGCTTATTACCCTGCCAAAATGCATAATAAACAAAAGTTGTTTACATGCCATGGACCTAGTGAACTAGATTAAATATAAACCTACCTAGCTTTACGGCCAAAATAGATTTTTATTTTAAAAAATTAAAATATATTTTGTTTTCATTAATTTATCTATATTTAATTCATTCCCTAACATGTTTTTTTTTCTCAAAAATTCAAACAATAATTTCTTGAATGAGCACATACAATTTTTCAAGGAAAAAGTGAATTCGATGAATTGCTCATGTTTATATTCACAAGGATTCTTTTCTTCCTATACAAATAAGATCTTCAAGTTTGTGATGTGGAAGAATAAAAAGCAAAGGAAATAATTTTAAAATGAAAAGGAAACTCTATGTCCTGCAAGGCAATATAAACAAATAATAGTGTTTTAAATTATTTCTATAATGTCGAAATAGGCTTACATGGTAATTATGATGTGTGCATTAAGTCATTTTATCTTTCCAGAATGCTGTTTTCCGGGTGAATGAGCAAGACCTAGAACTGACTAGCTTTACTTGCTAACTGATAAACATTTGAGAGGCAGCCTTCCAGAGAAAAGAAATTTATGACCACAATCACAGTCTGGTTCACAGTGAAGCTCAATCACGTAACTAAATTCTAAACTGAGATGTCAACCTGGAGGAAATATTCTGGAAAGGAACACACAGATGGCAGGACTCTTCTGAAGACAGGGTGAGGAATATAGTGCTGAGCATACAATAATCAATCTTCTGGAGACAAAAAAAAAAAAAAAAATGGACTGAGTGTGACATAGCTGTTTAAAATTGAAATCCCTGGGAAAAATTTCAGTCTGATACTAAAAATGGGGAAATTAATGCATATGTTCTTGTTTTATTCAGTAGGTCTTAGAAGGTTGATATATTTTAAAAAAGCAAAAATATTGAATTATAGTACAACTTAAAATATTTTATAATCTCAAGGAAAATTAAAATTCCTAGTAACATTTCTAGGAACAAGTTAAATGGAATAAAAAGTTAGAAAATAAAGTATCATTAAATCTTAATTTCAAATATACAACTGTTTCAAATATACAAATATAACTAGCAAAATAAGGTAAAGATAGTAAGAAAAGTTATAAATTGAGAAACATTAAGACTTCAGTCTGGTTTTCATGCTAGTTTTCCTTAATTCAAATGAAAAAAATATATATCAACTCTTAATTGTTGCTTAATATATTGTTGCTAGTTAATGATTTGACATATGCAGTAGATATATTTTGGTAACATCCTTCTTTTGGATTGTAACACATCTATGCATACAATGCATGCATAAAATTATACTGACCATTTCAAGTTGCCTATATATTAATATTCTTTTCATGTATTATTCTCTGCAGAAAATTTAAATAATTGCATTGGTGTACTGAATAGAGATATTCATATAAAAGAGTGACACAGATGTCTGTTTGGATTATAACTCTTTGGATTATGGGATGTAATAAGGAATTTTGAGATGACATTGATGTAAGATACAGGTAAGAAAAAATGTGATATCAAACACATGTCATTTAATCATGTATAATCAGTTCACGTTAGGCATATGAACTATAAATATTGTTAAACAGAAAAAAACACAGGCCCAAAATGTCATCACTTGTGCTGAAGCCCAGGATACCAAACCTAGATTTAATACCTAACTTAACTGCAGTTTTGATCTTCAGAAATGTAGCCTTAATCAACCAGTTTGAAATTTTCCAGTCAGCACCAATGAGGTAATCTGTCACGTTGGCCTCTCCATCCTGCCACTTCCCAAAAGAAGAAGAGGTGATCTGCAGGTTAAAAATCATGCAGTTGCCCTTGTCCCCAAAAGAAGATGGCCTAGCCTAAGAATAATCCTTTCATTAGTTTTGCTAATAGCTTTCTTGCCCCACCCTTCTTCCTATAAAAACTTTCTATTTTGTACTACCCCCTTAGAGTGTCATTCTTATTGATAGATGAGATGCTGCCCCATTCATGAATTGCCTAATAAAGCCAGTGAGATCTTCAAATTTACTCAAACATCGTTTACTAACATTATAAACATACACAATATTAATGCTTTCTGAAACCTATCTTTCCATTTGTAATGGATTTTGCCTATGAAAGATACTTCCATGACATTAATTTATTCAACAAATATATGTTTTGTGCCTAGAATGTGCTTCACATGGTAGCTGCTGGGGATACAACTGTGAACAAGGTAGAAATGATGTAAAGTTCTATCTTTAGGGCTTGCAGCCTAAAAATAGGCAGGAGAACAAGAAAACACAAACACATAAAGGGAAAAAGGTGTTGCTATTTCAGCTGAAAACCAAATAGGGAGAAAAAATCAGGCATTTAAAAAGTGATAGAGGATAAGAATGTTTGAGAGGGAACCAGTATTTCAAAAAGTAAATTAACTGATGTAAAGGTCCTGAGCCAGAGGCAGGAAAAAGGTTGGCTACTGAAGGAGCTGGGAAATGAAACAAACAAACAAACAAACAAACAAAAATCAGTGAGTTTGGAGCATGAGGAGAAACAGATGAGATAACCCAAGATGAGGTAGAAAAGAAGGTTAAGGCAAATCATGCAGGGTTTTTTATAATAAGGAGCTGACATCTATTCTACATGCAATCGCATTGAAGGAAGCCATTGAAGGAAGTTCCATGACTCAATATACATTCTCAGAAGATACAATTTTTCTGCTACTTAATCATTATCTTTAATTCAAGGATTTTTAATCTCAGAGATGAATCCCTGTAAAAGTTGTGTTTACAATCAAGAACCTTACTGAGAAAATATCAAAGAATCCATGAAATCATGGGGATTTATTGTAAAGGTAACCAACCTCTTGGTATTTTTTATTCTACACTGTAAATAACCTTCTAGTAAATGAAAACCCATATTTTACTAACTTGAGCTTATACTAAAACAAGATTGTTACCCATATTTCCATATAACCCCTACTCTTTGATAGAGTTTATTCCTTACTTCCACACTAAAATGTCATTGCCTTGAGAAGTTTCTTTAATTAATAATGGAGGACTTCCATTTGTTTTTAAAACTGCAATAGCTATCCGGGAGAAAGGAAAGTATTGCTGGTAAACTATCTATGGATGTAAATATGTTTAAAACAGTTTTCTTTGTTTCAAAGATATATTTCCCTGAGTGGATAGCAATACTATGCTATCAAATAAATAATGAATTCCTGAAAGGCAACAAAAGTGAGGTAACAAAACATTTGAGTTTTTCTCCTGTATAGGACTGCATTTTATAAACTTTATAAAATAATTCATCTGACTAATATAGAAGTAAGTGTTTTCTTTTCCAATAACGGAAATTTTATGCGCAAGGTAACCATTGCTATATAAACCTAAGACATGTTGAAAGTCCTTGATAGCAGAGGTAGAAACATATCACTTTTCATTCTCTAACGAGCATAAGATATTCCCTGGGACATAGTGGATACATATTTTTGAACACATGAACACTGTGTTCAAAATGATGTCACCTTAATTATTTAAGTGTTGATCAATATGCAGTAACTTATGAATCAACTTGGAATATTCCCTAAGGAACAAGCTCCCTTTTGAAAGTAAAATGTAATAACAGTGGTTAATAGGGTGTGTTTTTCACTGTTTGATCATTTCTGAATGCACAAAGATTTCATTAATGTTGATTTCACCCATCTTGTCCATGCTTACATGCTTTGATGTTCAAGTCCTTTGTAAGTGCTACATTATATCTAGGGGAACATTGCCCTATGAGAGCAAGTGGAAACTGCTATGGGAAAACATTAAAATGAAACTTGATACTTTGTATAGATTTGTACAGATAACTCAGCTCAAAGAATTATATTTTTGATTAGGCAGAGAAGGAATTAATACCATCTTCTCATATCCTTTTGGGTTGGTGTACTACACTTTTAATCTGTTAATTTGAAAACTATAATAAATTGAACTGTGTTTAGTGGAAATTATTAAAATTAAACTTTGATAAAATAAATTGAGACGGAATTTTAAAATATTTCATCTAACTCCTTTAAGTTTGAACAATGTTCTGAAGAGATGGTTGCAAAATGATAACTGGAAAAATATATATCCATAGCAAAACCAATGGTCTCTTCACTACAGTGTTGGAAAGAAAGGGTTTACACATGGTTCTTGGTCTCTTCTCTAGTCTCAGGAAATCTTAAAGAGTTGACTCTCGGTTGAATCATCTTTTCTGTTTAAGGAATTCATGGGTGTAAACTGGATCTAAAATAAATGAGTTGCTATGTACTGGACTAAGCACCTGCATTTCACTGTCAAGGTTATTTATTGAATAATGTATTATCTGTATTGATTAGATGACCTTGTAACAGAGAATGGGAACTGACGACATAATCCTGAGAAGGCTGTGTGACTAACAAGGCATAAAAGCTGAATGGATTCCAGAGCTGGAGGCTTCTCTGAGATGAGGGAGTGGATACCAACTCAGTCTAGTCTTGGGTAAGGAGTGACTGTGCACATTCAGAAGCATTTCAGGGAATCACAAAGCTTCTGCTAGTTCTTGGCATCCCTGTATCACCTATCTTGTGACCTTCGGGTAAACTTGATGTTGGATAAAGCTTCTTGAGTCTCATGGGCATTATCATAATATATGAAACGAAGAATTATGCTGCTGTTCTACCAAAGTGGGCATTGCAACCATAACATCAGATTAACAAAAAAACAACATTTATGCATAGCCTATCTGCGGAAATAAAGGCTCTTCCAATAAGAGCAGTCACATTATTCATGCTCAAAACTATTCCTAGTTTTCTTATGTCCTTTCCATATCAGATTGGAGCTAAATAGATTATGACATATTTCATGAGTTCTATATACGATTTATGCAACAGATTTTTATTTCAAAATCCTAATCTTACATGCTTTGATAGATATGAAACCAAAGATGTGTGCTATAATAGACAGATGGATAGATTTAGAGATGCAGCTTTCTCTTTATATATATATATATATATATATTTATATATATATAAAACATGCTATATCTATAAATGACATATTACACTGATATATATTATTCATAATAGCTGATTCATCTCATTGCTCAAGTGTAAATATCTATTGAGTGTTATGTTTTCAAAAATTTTAATAAATCATTGGACTTACAATAATTTATCAAAAATTTTCAAACGTAGGACACTGCATTTGAAACATGAGGACACAGACTCAAAGGGCAATTGTAAAAAGTTCCAAGGGGTTGGGGTATTGGCAGCAACATGGGAATAAGTGTAGACTTTTAAATGCAACTACGTTCAAAATGGCAAGTATATGTGTATGTGTGTTAAAATTAATAATTACATTTAATAACAATTCACTAAATTCACTTTTGGAACTATAATCCCAATTCTCATTATTGGAATCACTGACCAGCTAATCTTAAAGTTACCTATACAGATGATCTTATGAAAGAAAAAGTGATACATGCTTTTTCCAACAAACTTTTTCTCACTGAGAACAGCAATAGCCAACTCCTCCAGTTTAACGGTCAAATCTCTCTAAGCAAAGTTTAAATGCATGGAATCCATCATTACTCAAAATGATCTAATTAATGATAAAGTGATCCAATAAACTGCTATTTGTTAGAATTTGAATTTCATTACTACTAAACTCATAATTTATAACACCAAGATAGTTACTTTAAAAAACATAATGCTTGTTTAATAAGGGAATTCTGACATGTAATACACTTCCTTATTCTTTCTTGATTAAGCTTGTGTAGCTCCAGGGCGCAGGAAATATCGACTCATATGGCAGGGTTGATAAGCATCAACCCTCCCTGCTGACTTGGGCCAGCAAGCTGCTAGTGAATTCAGCAGATGTTTCTACTATCTGGGCCAATGGAAACCTTATGGACCTTTTTTCCTTCATCTCCTCCCAGGAGCAAATGTTAACACAGCAGAAATTTGGATGCATGCCAAATAGGAAGCAGAAGGTTGGTGAGAAAGTAGGGTACACTCTTATCCATAAATAGCGGTCCATCAGTGCTTTGAATTGATGATTAAGCCATTTTAATGGCTTATTTTTGTGCATTTGCTATTTCATTTAACGAAACCCCTATAAACCCCTCTAATCTTACATAACAGCATTTACCCTAAACATATAAATCTAATTTTTGAATATGCTAGTAGTTTCAAGATACAAACCAAAAAAAAAAAAAAAGAATCTGAATATACAAAGTAGGAAAATTGTTGATTTCTAATAATATTTTCTTATATAAATGGAAAAAAACACCTAATTGTAGCTGAAGTTTACTAGACTTAATTTACGCTTTGTTGATGTCATATTAAGAATAGCAATAACAGGCCCAGTTTCAATAAAAATTCTCAAGAAAAACTAATTAAAGGGTTAAGTTTAGCACTCTTTATTGGGCATCATTCTTATTCAGTTGAATGTTAAATGTACTTTCTGAAGAACGCAATTTGATTAAATTCATGTAGCTGTTCCTCCTCTCTCCCTCCGTCTCCCCACACTCAATTACACTGACCCCGTGGAGTGCCCATCAATTTTGTATGATTTAGATTTTTATCACACGTATTCAAATTCTGTATTTTAGAATCCTACATTGCCTCTACAAAAGTTTTCTCCTCTAACCAGCACACAAATTTAAAGAGAGAGAACATTTTATAAAAGAGGTGGAGTGTATTTCTTAGACTCTAAAACTATATATTTCCTCAATTTATTTTAACACATCAGGATATATTTCCTGCTGAAAAGGGATAAAAAGTTAGGAAAGAAATTTGAATAGACAAATAACTTAATGTTGGTTAATTTTCATTTATTCTAACGTTGTTTACTGAATACCTACTACGAGTAAGGTACATTAAATGCAAGTAAAAAGAAATAGCTAAGTGCATAAGTACACAACTTAGTTAATTGATGGTTGTTGTTTCAATAAGGTTAGCATTAACAATGTTCTATAATATTCATACATTCAATCAACTCCTAAAGCTATATTGAGAGGCTGCTCAGCGGAAGCCTTGTTTTCAACTGTTTCCATGATTACTTTAGAAAGGGCATGTCGTTTTGAGCAAAGTAGCAAAGTGTAAGCAGCTAAAAAAATGTTGGCAGTACTTTTAAATGCTTCCTGTGAATAGCACTTATGATAGGTGTGATTAAAAAAGACACTCATATATAAGTTTCCAATGCCAAACAACTAACAGTTTTTCCCTCTTGTATTCTAATGGTCAGAAACTTAATTTTAAATTCCTTTAAGGATCTTGTGGGTATTACTTAGTTTTGTGAATGGGAATAAAAATTCTGGTCCAGAAAGCTGACAAACACGGCCATGAGACAGAGACACTATAGAGATTTAATTTCCTATCAAAGTATTCTTTGCAAGCTGTGCAAACAGTCTTTGGTTAAACAAGGAATCAAGATGATGGAGATTTTACATCTCAGTGAAACAACCACAGACACAAGTTCTGGTTTTTATTATGAAAAAAACCCAAAACCCTAAACAAATAGACTGTCTTTTCATTCTCTATATTATCTTTTAGAAGGAAGACTACAAAAAACTTTCAGAGGCTCAGAATTTATTAGATAACAAATAAAATAAAAGAATTAGCAATAGGCTCATACCTGCATCATATAAGGCAGTCAGAAATACTGTGTTATGAAAGAGACAGTGGAATACAGAATGTAAAGAGGGAGAGAGGCATTTAAATCCATATTCCAGAATGAACAAATCATTCTACTTCTAATTATTGGGGTTTAATAATTCTAACATATATTTATAATCACAAATATGTAACTTCATAAAATATTCAATCATTTCAGTATTAAAATAATTTGAGGTTTAAAACTAGCAGCACAACTTAAAGACCTATTAGATGAAGGACAAAATGGAAAAAAAAAAAATTGAGAAAGACCGTGGATCTCCAGATAGATGATAGAATAGATGGTGGTGCCACTAATTAAGATTTAGATACAAAAGGGAAAGTTATTATATCTGTTAAATTTTTCTGTTTAGCAAATCACCCCAAAACATAGTGACTTATATCAACAATCATTTTTGTAGTTCACATATGAAGTGACAATTTGTACAGGGCTCCACTGGGCACTTCTGATTTAAGCTGTGCTTCCTAATGTATCTATAGTTGCCAGTCATCTGCTTTTGGGGGCTCTAATTCTGGGGGAAGACTGGCTGTCAGCAGGGGTGACAGGTGATGACTGGGCTTGATTTCATGCCTCTTGGGTCCCAAGAGTAGAGCAAACACTTTTCATCTCTTCTTACTTTAAGTTTGCTACTGTCCCATTGGCCTAAACAAGTCACAGGGTCAAGCCAAGGGTCAATGTACAGAGACTGCCCAAGTGCACAGATACAGGGTAACTTGAACAAAATAGCATCTATTGGAAGAGGAGACTAAAGTAGTTGATTATATATCGCTTCTCAGGCTAAGATCAAGTGTAAAGCAGTTGATTACAGAAGAGAGAGTGATAACATCCCAAGGCAAGAAAAAAATTTAAGAATTACAGAGATTTTTATACCTCAAATGTTTGCAGGAAAATAAGTTTATAAAAGATCAGATACTTGTCCATGGGGACTGACCACCAATATGTCTTAGGGGCTTTGCTATGGAGAGACTAATTTAAAAAATACAAAGAGAAAGCAGAATGCAGTATTTTAGGAAGTGAATGAGAGGTGATCAAATGAAGATATTAAGTGTAACCAATACTTTTTAAAAAACTTGACAATAAAGAGATTTCACAAAAGCTGAAAGAGGGTATAGAGCTTGAGAGAGATTTTTGTTATTTTATTTACTTTTTCATACAACTTAGTAGCATTAATGCTGTATAAACTTCAGTGTGACTCAGTTGACTTCTGTCTGTTCTATAGACAATTATTTCCCAAATGTTTGCTTGGATACACCAGGCAGATTGAGAAGAGTGAGAGGAATCAGCACTGTGTTCTCCCACTTTAGGAAAGGTACCACAAAATAGGTGCTATATTTTATGTCAGTAGCATGATTGTTATGTGTCCAGTCAGCACAGTCCTCTTCCAAAGAACATGTTGGATTGTCGGTCACACTGTTATTTTTTCTCATGAGAGCATTAACAGAACTTAAATTAAAATAAAAATACGAAGTATTATGAGAGTAAATAAGAACACTTACACCTCACCTAACATTGCAAATCTCTCTTAAATAATCTTCGTCTTTATTTTGAAAGTATTATTCATTCTTAAGTGCTGTGAAAGTCCATGAAATATTTCCTTTCTTCTTTATAGTATATTGGTAAAAAGCTATTGGTCCATTAGATGTTACTTTGCCTTTTACATCTTTACCAGTCTAATCATTGTTAACCTGACCTTGTACTAATTCCTTTCATTCTTAAGATAAATAAATAGTTAAGGAAATCTAACAGAAAACATAAGGAAATGCAGTTTCTCATTGATTAATAATTCTAACGCATGTAAAACTTCTGATTTTCTTTACACATATGATAGGAACATGCAATCCTATGTATGCAAGTACAAAGTGTGCATATTAAAATGAGATAGGATATAACACTGGTGAGTTTATCCACTTTGATTTCAAAGTTTGCTTCACAAAGATTGTTCATCATTTCTGCGTGATCCAGACTGGCTTCTATTGTTGCTCTGAATTGGGACATTTAAAAAGCTATTCTACAAATTGGATTGCCTACAAGTTAGATAATTTGAGATAAAATTCTTAGTGAACACTGAGTTTAGACACATACTAAATAACATAAATTGTAGGAAGACACTTCGTAAATTGAATTTCACCTTACATCAGTCATATTGAAATGAGAAACGCTAAGATGATACAAGGAATGGCACAGGAAAATGGGCAAAGGTGAGAGAAGAGCCAACCATGAAAACGTGAGTTTAAAATATAGCAAATACGCTCCACACAACTGGATATGTTGAAATGTCATGAGAAGAATGTCATAAAAATTTATTTATGAAAATGATAATGCTGAAATACAAAATGAAAAATTTGCATAAGTAGATGAAAGAGAATGAAATATATGCATATTTATGTACATTTTGGAAATATAATAAGCAATGAATTTGAGATGGTTTAAAAGGAAACATGAATAAATAATGTATAACCTGATTTATACCAGAGGAACAAATAAACAGGAATGAATTAAATTGTGATTCAAAGACCATATCAAATCAAGTCATATTATTTAGCAGAACTTTTAGGCATAGCAGAGATATAGCCTGTTTTTCAAATACTTACCATACAACTAAAGTTATATGTGATTCATATTTCCCTTTCAATATGGAAATCTTTGGTTAAATAGATAAAATCAGTATGAATGGAAAGTAAAAACAATTACCAATGAGTATTTAAGTAAGATGTTAGAAATCAAATATTTTGTTAAAAATAATTTACCATTTTTGTTGAAATAGTATTTCTCTAATGTACAAAAATACAGTTCCTTACAATTAAACAGCAGAAATAATATACAGGTGTATATTATTGTCATCAGCAATATAAATAAAGATAAGTAATATGTCTACAAGTAAACAGCTAGGGAATGACAAGATGTAAATTTCAAACTAGGTTTTTTATTAAATAATTTTCTGTTCAACTCTCCACTCAAAACCAATTTATTCAGTGTCCACTGTATGCCAAACATTATGACAGGCATGAAGTTTTAAAATATTAAAAATGAAAATCATTTGAGTTTAATAGTGTACATGAGTTTGAAACATCTAACTAGAGGTATTTAATAAAAGAGCATTTGTTCTCACTTTTTCTGTGGCTCTCTTTCTCTCTCTATTGTATTCTAAAGTTTGCAATGTCCCTATTTTCAATTCTTATATTAAATGGCTACCAAGTCTTTTTATCATAAAAAAAGTTGAAGATGTATTTTTCTATCAACGCATTTAATTTTTTTCAATATAAGAAGACTACAGTAAACCTAGAGTGATTCTTTTCCCAGTTAAAAATGTTTACTAATTTTTAATTAATTAAGTAAAAACTTGTAATTTTATTTTACTGGGATAAAATAATAAATGCATAATTATTATTTTACTATGAAAAGTTCTCATGTATTTTCATTACATGCCAAAATGGAATTCATAGATTTTTAAAGAAATTGCTGAAATTTAAGCAACTGGCTTGTATATTGATATGTGCATTAAAGTAATTTTCTAGATCAGCGAATTCATGTTAGAAATGGTTGCCTGTACTAAAATCACATTTCTTCTTTTGCTCTAAAAATCCTTTAATAAAAATCTTCTACTTTTTAAGTAACTGAATTATTTTAAAGGTAATTTAGTACCTAATAACATGTAGACATGAATGGATTTATCTGAATAGCAACTGTGTGTTGGAGCATGGTTTTCTCATAAATGAGAGCATCATTCGTTTTGCATGCCAGTGAGTAAGTTTATTGTATCAGATTGTATATAACCGAAGTAAGGGGAGATCAACTTCTAGTAATCTTGTAATACACAAATTCACCTAGTATAGCGCTGAATCCATGTTGTAGAGCTGAATTTGGAGGAAGCAAAAATATCTAAGAGCTAAAGAACAGAAGTCAGTATAGACAAACAGAAAAAGCAGTTTATAAAATTCTGGATGAAAATGATTTTCTTAATAAGGCATTCTGAATGGATTTTATTTCTCAGGTTTATAAAGCTACAATATAATCATCACAATGTGTTGAATGCTATGCAAATTTCTTGAACTATGCCTTAAAGACCTGAGCCAGGTACTAATATATATTAATGGTCCCTGCATTAATAGAACCAATAGTAACTTTAGTAATGCCATTATACTATAATAGGGCAAAAAGCTTTTAAGACAGGATACATTAAATTGTTTTGTAGAAATGTAAATGTATTCCTTTTTTAAGATTTGAAATGACCGTAAAGTTTACAAAGCAATTCTGATGAATGAGCATTTAAAGTTTTGTGTCTTAACAATATTTGACACTAAAGTTCCTTACTGCTCCACACAGATGCCTCCTTAAGTACATGCCTGCTAAACATGCTATTTATTTCTAAATTTGAGTTTGTTTACACCTCCGTTTTGATGTATGTTTATTAAAATCACATGATGGAATTTCTATAGTGAAGGACTTACCTTCATCATCATGGATGTGTGTGTGTGCGTGTGCACATGTGTGTATAAAATTATATGTGTGTGCGTATTTTCTAGATTCAACTGAGCGGTAATAATTTAGCTACATATGCAGAAAAATTGAATGGAAACTTCTTAAATCATTTTTGAGCACCATGAAGATTTATAATACTAAGGCTAGTATGCCTATTGGCTATTAAATATAAACTACACAACTCTGCTACTTTCCCGGTTTTTTCATAGCCTTCTTAGTCCTAACAACAGTTACCATGTTATCCAAGTTACTGTACCACATGATTTTATGTCTGACTTTAATCAGATGATCTATTAGAATGGCAGTCTTCATTATCTTTCAGGAAAGTAATGATTAAAACTGAAGCTTTAAAGAAAACTTTAATTTTTCTAATTCTAGAGCTTTTAGTAGTATGAAAAAAGTAGTAATCTTTGCAAAAAACTGATAAAAATGTTTCATGAGGATGCTACTTTTGCAACTGAAGATAATAAAGAATGGGCATTAAATAAAATAGACCTCGGAATTGTTTTTAAAAATGAAAATCACCTCCTCAATATCTTTACATTAAAATGCATCTTTGTGTGTGCTGTTTTGCATATGGTAACTGTACTAACATATATAAATGTTTCACAGAACCTTCCTCTTTAAACTGGTGAAAATAATTGCTTTTCTGTTATTAATTGCTTCTTTCTTATGACAAGAAATTCCACCATGAATAGGACTGTATAAAGTGTCTTCAGGCTACTCGCACTAAATTTAAAACATCTATGTGTAGATTTGAATAATATTTTCTCTTGTCCATCTAAACTAGGAGACTTTACATTTTTTTGTTGATGGACAGTGCCTATCAGGTTTGTTCTTAGATTCTCTGGTAAATTTTCAGATAGAGACATAAAATTTCTTTCTTTCTTTTTTTTTTTTTTTTGGAGAAAGTAAAAGGATTACAGGAAATAGTAGTGTAAGGCTGATAAACACAGAAATGAGAAAGAATGTAATAAGTCTGCAAAAGCTATGTACCAAGGGTAATCAAAGACAGGCTCCACAAAGACAAGGTAACTTTCAAAACAAGCAGGATCACCTCAAAAACTAATGTTATGCTTTTTTGGCTAGGTATAACATCTTCCCCTTAAAAGGGAAATATCCAGTCTATTGACATTAATAATATAGTTATTACTTAAAAGAAATTATACATATATTATACATATTAAATTATACATATATATTAAATTATACATATATTATACATATAAATTATACATATTATTTTAGTGCTTACCAGGAATAATGCAACATTCTTAATGTTAGGTGTCAGGAATGATCCAGACTGAAATGGATGCTAGCTCTCACTCAAGTTAATGTGTGAGAAAAATCAAGGACATTAAACCAATACACAGCAGTCATGTAGGATATCTTTCTTTGAAAGATATCCTACATGACTGAACAAATCTCACACACAAATGTGCCTGAAAAGATTACCATTGGATAGAAAAGTGAATTACTAAGTAAATCCTAAGTAATTAATACTGATACATAGGCATATATGACCACTTAAGTTAAAAATATATATTGATATATTGACTATAGTAACAAATAAAAGACTTTTTTAAGTGATCATTTCTCTCTTCTGAAAATATAGATTTGGGGATATAGGTACTTTTGTGGCAGGATTAAGTGGGCTAAAAGTAGCACTTACTGTCATTTCTTGTGTCAAGACATTCATGAAAATGTTCTTCCTCCCTTCCTCTCCTTACAGAGGACTGCACTCCCCATCCTACTTTTCAATTAAGTGTGACCATATGGTTAAATGGCAAAGGATTGTGAGCAAAGGGATTATTTTTAGGTATGACCCATTAAAAAGTCCCACAGCACTTTGCTATGTTCTCCTCTCCTCTTTTTCTAGCTGACTGGGATGGCAATCTAAGAGGTTTCTTCGTTTTAATTTTTGTTTTATTTAAGTTTTTTAGAAGATGACAAAGCCCTTGGTAGCCTGTTTCTCTGAACGTTTTTTTGAGGAGGACCATACCTCAGGTCAGAAATACTCAGCTCAGATCAATAAGTGAACAAGAAAAAAAGTACTTTGAATATGTATTTAAACCATTCTACAACCTGAGGTCTGTTTGTTACAGCACTTAGCACTGCCTAATTAATATATTTATCAAGGAACTCATGCAACAAAAAGAGCACATTTTTAGCTGGAAACAAAAATGAAGATGAGGATTTGGGGTGAAGAATGAAGAAAACTGGAAATGAAAACAGACGAAAAGGAGACGTCAATTGCTGAACACTAAAGACTGCACTCATAAAAGGTGAGAGAAAAACAAAAGTTTGGACTCTAGACTAGACCAAGAGAGAAGTGAAATGTAGGTAGATACTTGTTGACATTCAATAGCACTTTGTATTTTGGGGTCTGCATAAGTATCCTCCTCTCTTAAACTAAATTTCATACTTATTTAACCCCTGGATATGCCAGTCCCCTGGATACTAAAAAAAAAAAAAAAAAGAAAGAAAGTAGGTAAATATTCCCTAGTAATGATTAAATATTAATTGGCACTTTGGAATTCTGTAATGAACTATATGTTTGTTATTTGTCACCAGTGCCAAAAGACGTGAAATTGAGTTAGAAATATACAAAGGTCGAAATGAAGTCTGTATCTTCATTCATGGCTTATATTCAAGAACTCAGGTGTTCCATAAATTCTCTTTAGACAAACACATACACATATGAGACAAAGACAATGCACACATACTTTCCACATACATCATTTAAATATGGACTTAAGTAAATTAAAGAGGATTTTAACATTCAAAGGTAAAAATATCAAACCCAAAAATGACTGGAAAAAGCTTTAATAAAGAAAAAACATCAGTTAACACTATGAAAGTTCTCTTTTTCCATATGAATGTATGTGCTTTACTTGCACAGGTTTAAAACTGGTCCAACTTGTTTTATGTTTCATAAATGTTTTGGTTAGGAACAATCCTGCTAAACCTCAACTTCATTCTCTCCCATGATATTTCCACTTGTCTCCAATAGTGGCAGATGTGCACAGATTCTTTTATCAATACATTTTACACACACACCAAAAATAATAATAATACAATACTATACCAGCTTGTAAAGGTTCAGTGCATTTGCTACCCCCTTTGCTGAAAAACTTCACCTTTCTTGATTTGTGACATTCTGTTTCAACTTGGAAAGAAACTGAACTAGTTCTTTCTGATCCCTGACAAAACACTCTGAGGAAAGATCAAAATGCCTTCTTCAGCTCATTATAGATCAGCTATCTAGATAGATGGAACATGAAGAAAGACAGATACTTCATTTTGGAAAACTACGCTTTTCAGAAATAATTCTATCAGCATGCCATAAATTTCTGTCCCATTCTCCAGTTCTTTCTGAATATTTACCTGCAAAGGAGAAGCCCTTTTTGGATTCCTTTGTTCACCCTCAACTACTTCTTTTCTTCATATTTCCTAAACATTTCCTTCAAAAATATCCACAATATTTAAAATCATGTAACATGTACCTGTAGACTCAAAAGCTGAGGCCAGATTAAAAATATTAAGTATGAATAATATCAGGCAGATATATATTTTACTCAAATAACGTATGGTGCTTTATAAACAAGCTATGTTTCCCCTATCCAGACAACATAAAAATACTACATTCTAGAATATTCCTTGAGAATCTTTTCAGTTCATTCAAACATAAGGTAATAAAAACACATTCTGTTAATGCATCCATAGAAACATTAATTTTTATCCCACTTCTCTAAAGAGAGATATGGATTCATTCGTGGATTGACCAATGGGTTTAAGTAGTTCAGGAAGTTCTATTATTCTAACATGATAATTATTTAATGTTACTGAACCAATGAACTGTAGTCTATGCTTCACTGAACAAAATGCTTAGGGTTTAATTTAGATTGATAAAGTGCTCACTTCCAGGGCTCACACACCTTTGCTAGAAGAATTATTATCTTACAATTCATAAAAAATAAGAGGATTGTCTTATTCTGTATGAGAAAGGGGTGAGCAGAGCCATAGAGAAACATATTGTAAATGACATCTATCATGGCACATATCCATCACAGACCATGAAGTCCAAGTACTACATTACTGCATTGCTAAATACAAAAGTTAAGAACACTGTATCCCTACACTTGTTATGCAGCAAATTGTAAAAGTGTATGGCAAAACATGTCTAGATTTAGAGCAGTGGAAAACCATTTGCTGGCTTTAAATGAGGGTATAAACAAGAAGGAAATGATACCATTGAGTGGAAAATAAAGAATTAGAAAAGATACTCCAGATGTTACAGTTCAGTGGCTTTATGTTTCCCATTATTTGCCATCTTCTGGCCACTTTTATCTGGATAAGACTTTCACATATTTCTAGAACAATCGTAAAGCAATCCTCACATCTCATCTTACTATTGTATAAAATTATATTTGGTGCTTCAGTTTTAGTGGTTTGTACAACAGTGTGAAGATAACTTGAAATTTTAGCCTCCTTCTCAAATAAGCACATACCACTGGGTTTTCATCTATAAGTGACATTAGAGATTATGCAATTTTACTTTGTCATGTTCCCAAGGAGAACACTGAGGCCTACAGAGGTGAAGTGATTGCCACCATAGCACAGCTAGTGACTGGGGGAGTTAGCAGAGGCCTCGAGTTTCCTGCTTATCAGTCCAGTAGACTCTTTCTACAACAACCCATCGAAAGAGGCTGTAGAAAACCTGTTTTTTTTTTTTTTTATGAATCACATATAAATTTGCAGCGACCAAGTACATTTCATTTGAACTCATATTTTTAATTGAGCTATCAATATTTTATGTTCTAGCAGCAAAATACCAAACAAAGTTAACTGCTACTCTTTCCTCTTTTCATTGTAGTCTGGGCACTACAATGTAGATGTCACAAAATATTGCATTTTTGACTTAAAGGAGAAAATCAGACAAAACCAAGCAGACAACCAGTTGTTGTCTACTAAAATGAAATAAAGAAACAGTTCTTATTAACATGTGAAATATCAAATTAGTACATAAAATATCCAGAAGAAATAACTAAGCACAGAAGGCACAGCATTTTCCTAATAAAGCATTTTTATATAACTTTTAAAGATAATCAGTGGTATGACCTAGAGTTATCTGGACAAGAAAAATAGTTTATATGTATATACACACATATACACATATATACTCATACACATATACATGGAAACTGGTAGATTATTTACTTGTATATAATATATTATATATGTATTTATAAATAATCTAGTTTCTATAAGTAGCATGTAGATATCTAGAAATAATTTTCAATCTAGGAATTAAGATATAATTTTATAATATGTGTGTTAAATTATAATAGTGATTGTTATTGTGTATGTTTATCAACTTAGACAAGAAGTTTGGCTAAATACCAGTTGCTCCCAGTTAGAAAAGAAAATTTAAAAAAGCAAGCCACAAATACAATTTTTCTCTTGTGACCTTGAATGAAACCAGTTATTGTGGTATATTAGTAAAATACTAAACAGCTCTCATCCTGTGTTCCAATTCTCAATAATGATGCTTTAAGGGTTTAGATGATATATTAAATGGATTTATTTACTTCAGTGATAATACATATTTTAAATAAATATCCATCTTACCTGAAAACCACTTATTAATGAGCTAGCTTATGGTAAATGAATAAGTATAAATTTTAATTGATGAATTATCATAGAAGCTATAAGAAAGAAGTACTGAAAATAAAAAGATACATGATCCTCTGGGCTATAATAAATTATAATATAAGCAACAAAATCAACAAATACAAGACTTTACATCTTGCATTACATAAAATTATTAAAAGAACCAAATGTGAAAGACTGGAAAACATACATCAGTTTAGGATTCTAAAAATACCATCCGTTTTGATCACTTTTCAAACAACATAGATCTACTACCAACATCTTACATGTTTTATTTTTGGTGAGACTTCTGGAAGCAATAGAGATGAAGAGGGAAAGGCACGTGGGACTGTCTTCCAACTTGTTTTGAAAAGTGGCCAGAGGCTTTTTTGTACATGCAACATTTTGAAATATTCAAATTGTTTCTGTAATGCCACCTGCAGTTTTGGGGGAAAGTGGAAGTGCTACAAGGTTGTGGTTAGAAGTAGCCCCACTATGCTGGGTGAAATGACATCTGCTGCAGAGAAAACTAGACATCAGCTGGTAAAATAAGAAATCACAATAGTCCTGCCAGGTGCAAGAAATTTATTGACAGAAGACTAATATTGTGGCTATTCTGCAACTTTCATTCCTTCTTATCAATAAAAATAGGCATGGTTGCATCTTAGTATACAATTAAGCATATGACTTAGAGCTAGATCATAAACATAAAGACACAATTTTACATTTTGAAACCTCTCTTGTTTAAGCAGACTTTATCTTTTCACTAAGTGCTTTTGAAGCAGCCATCCAGGTTATATATTGAGAGCAATGCCCTACTGGCTCATGCTAAGCATTAACCCAGTCAGCCATTAAGAAATTAAGAGTACATCAAGGTGAATCAGATAATATATTTAAATCATTAGATTAAGCTTTAAGGTAGTCACTAACAGACCTAAATATGATAATTAGAGAATTTTCACTTCATGGTACATATTTTGTTACTAGCAGTAAAACATCTGACGTCTACTTATTGGAGTAGAGTGCTGAATTTCCAAGCAAGTTAAAAAATATGATACACTAGTAGATATTCAATATAAATATTTATTGAATCCATTGGTTGTTCTATATTCTCTAGGATTGCTAATCTATGGCAAAGATGATAGGAAAACACATATTTAGTATGTGTTTAGTAAATGTAATACATAGAGAATGTGGAGTAGATTTTAACACACGATTAAAGATATTACCAGACTGAATGAAACAGAAACAGAAATTTATATAAAATCTTGGTAGCACAGCTGAACTCACTGTCTCCCAGCACTCAACAAAATAATTACAGAGCCACACACAAAAAAATGAAAACTCATGATAAAACTGGACAGTGGGACTCATCAACATATCACAAGCATTTCAGGAAAATATCTATGAACTACAAGGTCAGAAGAACTGAACTGAGATAATGAATTGTTGGTTCCCTATCTTATGCAATTACAGGAGCAAAATTCCAGAATCACAGAATTGAAACTTTCACAAGAGTTTGTTCTTTGCTCCAAAAGTATAAGGTTTGTGACACTGAACACTTAGTGTCCATTCTTCTACTACGTGGCAGCTCCCATTTCAAGTAGCAGAACACTAACAGAACCTAGCTACCTCATTCTTGGAATAGTACCTCTTCTTCCATATCCATGTGAACATCCTAGAATTAGGGTGAACATTCTTCCCAGTTTGCCTGGGATAATCCTAGTACATGCTGGTTCTCTGACATGGATATTAATAGAGGCGGCTTTCACTCTCAGATCTTCCTTTTTTGGACAATAACTTGTATGTTTACCATACCGACAACATATATATGCTCTAGGGGAACTGGCAGCTGCTTACAGAATCAGGAAGGAAATGCCAACATCTTAAAATATAATAGACACAATTAATTCAGAAATTGCCCTTGTGATTATTTACTATTATCATTGTTTATGTACTTCCTCTGTTCAGAGTATCAAGCCAAAAGGTAATAAGAGTTGAAGACTGCATCTTAACCTAACAGGTCTATAGTACTTCTATGCCGACTAGATACCATAAATTGGTTCAGGAACTATGCACATCTTTTCCCCTCTTGTTTGGATAAAAGGGATATTCATCTAATATTCATGCTGAAAGAAAGTGGAATGAAAGGCAATCTGAGTACTCTGTTGGAAAGCACAAATATTGGATAAAATTTCCTCATTCATGGATGAGTGAACAAAACAAAAGCATAGGTAGGATCTTACCATGAATAATAACTCTTTTAAGATGGCAATTTCTTAGCAACACACTCAATAGGATACAAGGAAGATGGTCTCAATGAAACAGGAGAAGAATGATAAATAGAGTAATATGAAAAATCAAAACCATAGGATGAAAGAAAAATTTATAAAATAAGAACGAAGTGCAAGGAAATTTTAAAAAGCAACTGAAGAACTAAAATCTGACTTGGAGGTGATCAACAGCATCTTGATACTAGAAACCAAAATAAAGGAATTAGAGGAAAAATTGAAAGTTTTCAAGAACATAAAAATAATGTGACAAATGAATTAAAACAGTGGGAAAGAAGATGATAGATAGGGCGGATAGGGTTTGGGACTCAACTTTGGGAAAATCTGAAGGAGGATTAAGCATAATTGGGGCTGTGAAGATTAAAAATAAATCTTGAAATAGAAATACATGTATCTGAAGGCTGAATGTCCTTACCACCTCATAGACAACATTAATGAACACTCAATTAGTCAGATGTTACAAATGTTTAATATTTTAAGAATACATTTTAAAATTTTAGCATCATCCAAGTAGGTATTTCTCAAAAAAAGCAGGAGGATTATTACTTATTTTCAGTAGCAACTGCCAGAAGACAAAAGTGTAACAGCTATAAGTCAGAGAAGAATTTCATATCCACTAATGTAGTTCTTTTGTGAAAACTTAGAAAACATATTATTCCTATATACTGGGACATATACCAAACAACCAAGAAGAGGATAAATATTAAGAATTTAAGATTGAAATTTCTGTGTTATAAAAGGATGACAATTTTGGTCATCCTTAACAAAGCCCACCTCCTTAACATTAGTAGAGAAACATAACCAAAAAAACCAGAATGAATCAGGTTAGGTTTGGATACCCTTTGCTAACAATACCATCTTCAGTAAATCATTTAACTTCTCTGACCTTGGTTTATCTATTTATAAATAGAATAATTATAATACCTACTTCACAGTTTTGTTGTGAACATAAAAGGAGATAATATGAAAGTGATCTTATAACACTTTTGTTATACAAATATAAGGAATTATTATTAATCATTTCTGGGATTGCAAATTGTTTAGGAGGAACAACAGTCATTTTCACATTCCTTTCTGGAAACAACCCTACCTGTGGTGCTTTGATACTTCTCTCAACGAATAAGGAATATGGAACTGAATAAGCATGTCACATAGGAAAACAATCCTCGTTAAGTCTTTCAAATGCTAATTTTAGGTTTGGTTGTATAACAAGTACTTCTTTATACTAAAGACTTGACTTTGAACACGAAGTGTCTTGCTCAATTCTATATTGTCAACATAAAAAATTATTCCTTTTTGTCCCTATTAAGCTACAATCTAGCTTCTTATCAAATTCTTTATCCACTTTTTCCTTATACATGCATACTTACTCATGATGTCTTTGCATTTGTAGTTTTAAACTTCCTATCTCTCAGTGACTCCATCTATTACTAATAATCAATAATTCTTTTTAACTGATTACCTGAATTTTTCATTCCTATTAATTACTTATTTCATTTTAAAATATATTTTAGAATGGAATGGAGTATTTTATAGTATATCTCCATATACTTTTATTTTCTTCTGGAAAAATTCACAAAGAATTTTTAGTATGTGGAAAGTACTTAAAGAATTTAGCCAAAGAAATGATACAAATTAGGCATACAATGGGGACTGATTTTTTTAACATAATGTAGAAAGAGGAAAAGAAACATGCTAACATAATATCGTTAGATGGTAAGATTCTTTTCTTCTTTTTTCTTATTTCCCTCAATTTGTGTCAAAATTACATAATCATAGACTATGCCTATTAAAAATATAATAAGGGAGGACAGAGTTCTTGCAAGACAAGTCAGAAAATGCACAGAAGAGGAAGGAAGGCAAAGTAGAATAATTGTAAAAAGGAATGTAGTGAGTAAGATAGCCAGGAAATAGCAGTGAAGAGGATATAGGTTTGGACAGAGAAAACAAATGTAAAGCCCTTCGATGAGAAGCTTTGGACAGAAGCCGCTATTCTCCAGCCTGATGTCTAGATTATGAAGCTATAGAAAAAATGAGAAAAGAGTCACAGTCAAGAAAATGAGAGGAAAGGATGAGGAAAAGAGAGGGGAGGGGAGGAAAGAGGAACATGCAATGAATTACCAGGAAAAGGTAGGACTTTCAAGGAGGGAGGGAACTAGGGAAGGTTTGTGGGAAAATGGGGACTGAGATAGGACTTTAAGGATGAGAGGACTTGAAATGGAGAAAGGGGAGGTAGAAGAGCAGCATGAGAAACATCTTAAGTTTGTGAAATTAGTGTTCATTCCAGTAAACAGTGAGTGCTTAAGAAACAAACTGGGAATTGTGCCAAAAGAAGTAACACTGGAGAAGATAAATTGGTGCCAAATGGTGAAGGGCCTCCGGGGGACCGTAACATCACTCTTAACAAGTTTCTTTGTTCATTCGTCACAAACTTTCCTGTCTGCTTTATGATGTGGGGTTTCCTACTGCACTACAACTTATCTTCTTCCACCACCTACGACTTGTTCCTGGGTTCACTTACCTGTGTAAAGGATTTCCAGTGTTAAAATTTTAAATTATGCCCTACTTATTTGAACAATCTTTCCAACCCAAATCAAGGTACCTTCCTCCTTTCATTTAGTAATTCTTCAAAACCCAGGTTATCTACTCATAACTCCCTATCTTAAAGTAAATTAGGGAGAACGGATACTGGTGGGCATTCCCCAGATCCCACATCAGGCCTGAGGCGCTCATTCCCCAGCAACTGGGAGACTCTCAACTGAGTCATTCTCTTGGAATTGTCTTCAGTCAAGAAAAGCTAACTCACGAATGTCACACCCCCCAACCCCCAGGACATGGTACTATGAGAGGGACAACTTTTAAAAGTAGTTCTAGCTCCATACCCCTGGAGGGATCAGTTGAGAGTTTTGCATGACTGCATTGCAACTTTGACTTCTGGCCAATCCTGCTTCCTTTGCATGCAAATCTCTATCTCAGAGTTCTTTCCTGGAGCATCTCACCTAACACAATGGGCACATTTTATTGTTTCTTTCTACTTGGATACATGACTTTATAATTCTTATTGCATTGCTTTTATCTAACATTTAATTTATTTAACAAATAAACATTCCAAGATTCTTCTCTGACCATATAAAAATAGATTACTGTGCATGTTCATTGTTTGACTTATATTTGGGTGTTCATCATAAAGCCATTAAAGATTATAAGCTCCTTGAGGGCAGAGTTCATAAGTACTAGAAGCCTGATGTGTATGGAAGACAGCACAATTATGTTGCTGAATTCATTATGCTGTTACTAATATAATGTCCTTCCTGTTTTTATTTTATAGGGTTGACAGTTTTTATTCATAGAATTAATTGCTTTTACTCAGGTTGTGTCCCTATGGACACATGGAGAATAATTATATATTTTTTTCCTTTTAAGGACCTGGTAATTATTTTTTTTAATGGAAAATATAAATGTGTATTAGAGTTTCTAGAAAAGAGGTTCCCATCTCTATTTATGTACCAAACCAAAAGAACACAAAATGTCAAATTATGATCAATACTTTGTGGTTCAGTAAGGCACAGTTTGGGAAGGTGGTGGTAGTGAGGTGTGTTTTGCAAATGTTTCTGTAGGTGATCCTGATACCTACTTTCGCTCCCGCTTTGCAGAGAATCAAGTTAAAGGTAATGGCCAAAGGCATTAGCTCTGATAATATAAAATATTGTCAACAGGAATTGTGTATGATATAAACCAATTTTCTATTTCTTAGGAAGTAGCAAGTCTGTGTGGTATAAGTAAGAGATGATGAGATAAAAATCATGTTAACAAATCTTAAAGGGTATATACCTTTTAGCGTTTTGTTTTTTAGATCATGTGAATATATCACACATTTTTAAAATATTTTTAAGAAATATGGATTTAATCACTATTAATTGTCTTCCAAGGAAATGCATACAAAACAGAAAATAATAAGATATGTTGAGAAAATTGGTTTTAATATACTTTCTCTTAATATATTACTTTTAAAATAATTCTAAACCACTGAAATGGGATCAAAATAACTCTATTAGGAACCATAAAATGTATCCGCTGCCTCATGTAAATTATGTATAGAAAAGGCATATTTCCTTGTGCTGCTAATACTTCAGCGCATCCCTGAAAGAACACTGACTTCTGAATGCTTCATGTTCTTTTATAACGAATTATGCAGAAGTTCAATACCAGAACTATGCTAAGGTGCTAAGGTTCATGTCAATGAGTTGTTTGTGACTCATAGATGCAGTAGACAAAACACCTTATTTTTCCTGTACAATTAAGTCCAACATTTCATGTAGAATAGATGCCATTAACACACAAATTGATAAACTGAAAAGCAACTGCTCTGATAAAATGATTAAAAAAAGAAGAAGAAGAAGTAGGTACCTTTCAAGGACACAGCTGGGAAAATTTTCAGAGAAACTTGCTATGCAAGTTATGCCTGCAAATCTCATTAACAGTAATGGAATTTTGAACATAACAACTAGCACATTGATTTCAACATTTTCCCAACATGTACATTTTATTATTAGAAAAGCATTTCTTTCAGAGCAGTGAGAGTTCAGAAAACTTTGTATTTCTCACAAATCTGACATTATATATGGATGTTTCTTTTATAAAAATGAAATGATAAAAAACATTCCAATAGAAATCACAAAAGGTCTTTCTCATATTTTATGGAACAGTAATACACTAAGAAAATAAGTATTGGGGTCTCTTTCTCATAAATGTATTTGTTATTTTTTAAGTTTATGTATTTACCATGTGCATTTATTTACCACAAATCTTTTATTCTCATAGGAAATGTTTATAATAGAGTTTGGAGAAAGTCCATGGGAAAAATAGTTTGAAATTCTGCTGTTTAAAAACTAATAAACAAATATCAAAGTAGAGAGAGGACACAAAATTCCCAAGATACTAAATGTGGTAGAGACTGCTAATCATTTCTCAATATCTGATCTCCCTTCTTGAGTTTTATCTCGGCATGTGACTTCTAGCATAAACACTCTATTTTTGGATTCTCTTGCAGCTAGGTGTAGCCATGTAAATATTGATATATTATGGCTAATGGAATATAAGCAGAAATGTTATGTGTCAACTTATGAATAAATAGGATATAAATCCCTCCTCTTTCCTATTTATCCCTTCCTCCATGCCACACTTAACTATCATCTACAATGATGGAATAGAGAACAGGAAAATCCTAGAGATCAGTATTTCTAAATGTACATGTAGGCGCGATCATGATTGCTTATAAAAGAGCATAAGTTCTTTTATTGTATTGTGTGGTATTGTGGTATAGTGTATTTCACCATAAGTAAAAGAGTTTAAATTTTGTGTTGCTTTTTTTTCTGCTTGTTTGAATTTTAAATGCTTTAAACGGATGTACTTGAGGAAAATTGGGACAACGAAGAAGAGAGCTAGGCAGGAATGAACAACTGTAACAGAGCAATTCAAACAGTGTCTTTATATTCAGATAAAAATTTCTAACAATAATGAAAAAGATTAAAGTCACAGCATTTATTGTAATTGATGTAATTGTTTTTTTTTCTAAACTTTAAAAAAAATGAAATCAGCCTCTGTTTAAGGCCCAATTCAAACAGTGAATGAGAATCTGTCCCAAATAATAGGCTGAGCTACATATTCAATAGTGTTATTTATTTCCTATTAGTGACATGAATTTTATTAGATTTGAGTATACCATATATAAATAATTTATTTTAGGTTTTGTGTCCCACCCCTAGTTTACCTTTTTTCATGCTCAGGACCATGGATTAAAAATGATTTTTATATTTCTTCTCTTTTTTTGGCAAAATAAAGAAACACATGGGCAAGTTTTTCAACAGCCAAGCAAGAACACTGAGACTTAAGTGCACAAAAAAATGAGGAATTTATGTGAGACTGATAAGTTCAAATCAAATTGGCAACATAATAGTCAAAGATTAATCCTGGGTGAGATTACTGCTACACTGAAAGTCTCACTCATATTTAGTAATACTTGTCTTTAAATTTAATGGATTATATACTTAAACCTCTTTTTCAAATAAAACCAAACTAAATATTGAATCAACATAAACAGATGAGACATTCAACTGAAAATAAAATAAATTGCATAAATAAATTTGCCTCTGTTTTAGAAAGAAACACATGATATTTTAAAGTATTTTAAGGTTCAGATAATCATCAAAATAGTTCTCTGCAAAGCACCTTTGACTAATCACAATAAACTTCTAAGTACTTTCTGGACAAAGATGGCCTAAATGGGGGTGGGAAATGCTAGTCATGTTTCTTTGTGAGTTTATTATTACCATCAACAAATATTTTTTGAGTCTCCTCTGTGCATGGCAGTATGGTAATAATGATCAGCTCACTGACCGCCATCTAGATGTCTAATGGTAAATTAAGTTTCTCTGATTTATGTTCATTGCTTTATTTGTGCCCTGGCTCATCTGTTCTTACAAGCTGCTCTGTTGTGCGCCTACCAGCAAATTATGTGACAGTACCAACCTGGCACTAATTTACTGAACTCTGTGCTACCAAGAAAACACTTTTCATTTTATATATATCCCTGCCCATTATTGTTTCTCTACCTCCCTTCATCTCTAAGTGAGCACTGCCAAGCCAATAATATATCAAGAGTAATTAAAAAACAAATAAAGCAACTCAACTTTGCACTTTTCCATCTGTCGGTCTGTGGTAGTTTACGTCCTTTCCACACCCTGGTGAAATCTATAAAACTTCAACTTACTTACTAAATTGGGTTGGCCTAGGATAAAGCAATCCTCTATTACCTAGAAACTCTTTTAAAGCATAAATTTGAATAGGTCACTTACTAATTAAAGAGTCTTCAATGGATCATAAAGATTAAATTAAAAATCCTCCTTTAGTATCTGAATCATCTTTCACTCCCTAGCCTCATTTCCCATAACTCTACTCTCTATACTATATACTTAAACCATAAAAAACTTGAAGTCACCAGAATCTACAACACTATGTCCCTTCCCACTGCATTTGTCTGCTTTAGCCCTTCCCTTCATCATTTGACTCAACTTCTATTAAGCCTTCAAAACTTAGTCTTTGTCACTCTTCTTATTCAAGCTCTTATTACAGTTTATGAAATATGCCTCTACTTTTGTCTCTAAAACATCCAGTGACTATAAATCCCTGAAATGTATCACACTTTCTTTGAATTATTCATTTATCTATCTCACTGACCAGATTATTTGCTTCATAAAGCCAGGATCAAGGTGTTTGTGCCCCTTCAATTGTAAGCTCCTAAAATATATGAACCATGTTTCTTTACTTTTATAACCCAAGAACTTAGCACAATTTGCCTTTCATGTAGTAGGTGCTCAATAAAAATTTCTGAATGTATGAATACAGAAAAGGATGAGCAAATACACATCTATAAGCCAAACTTTTATCTTTAGTTCCTTTCTTATAATATTCCAAGTACATTATAAATGTTAATCTCCTTATTGTTGTTGTGGCATTTAAGTCCAAGTACATGGCAAAGTTTATTAGTGGAGGCTATCCTTTACTTAACATTAATATTTTAAGAGGCCATAAACAGCTAATATTCAGCAATTTCCACTTAAGATAATCTTACTCTCTTGAGCTCAGTTAACCCAAATAGAATTCAATGAATTATCTGAAATGACATTTTTATTAAAACCATGGTATCCTACTTTCACTACTGTGCAGGAGATTCAATTCTATAAAATTTTCCTGCATCAGGAAAATACCTACAATAACAAACCCAAAACAATTAAGAAAATGGGAATAGGAATATACATATCAATAATTACCTTAAATGTAAATGGATTAAATGCTCCCACCAAAAGACACAGACTGGCTGAATGGATATAAAAACAAGACCTATATATATGCTGTCTACAAGAGACCCACTTCAGACCTGGAGACACATGCAGACTGAAAGTGAGGGGATGGAAAAAGATATTCCATGCAAATGGAAATCAAAAGAAAGCTGGAGTAGCAATTCTCATATCAGACAAAAAGAAGACTTTAAAATAAAGACTATTACAAGAGACAAAGAAGGACACTACATAATGATCAAGGGATCGATCCAAGAAGAAGACATAACAATTGTAAATATTTATGCACCCAACATAGGAGCACCTCAATACATAAGGCAAATATTAACAGCCATAAAAGGGGAAATCAACAGTAACACATTCACAGTAGGGGACTTTAACACCCCACTTTCACCAATGGACAGATCATCCAAAATGAAAACAAATAAGGAAACACAAGCTATAAATGATACATTAAACAAGATTGACTTAATTGATATTTATAGGACATTCCATCCAAAACAACAGAATACACATTTTTCTCAACTGCTCATGGAACATTCCCCAGGATCGATCATATCTTGGGTCATAAATCAAGCCTTGGTAAATTTAAGAAAACTGAAATTGTATCAAGTATCTTTTCCGACCACAATGCTATGAGACTAGATATCAATTACAGGAAAAGATCTGTAAAAAATACAAACACATGGAGGCTAAACAATACACTACTTAATAACGAATTGACCACTGAAGAAATCAAAGAGGAAATTTAAAAATACCTAGAAACAAATGACAATAGAGACGCGACAACCCAAAACTCATGGGATGCAGCAAAAACAGTTCTAAGAGGGAAGTTTATAGCAATACAATCCTACCTTAAGAAACAGGAGACATCTCGAATAAACAACCTAACCTTGTACCTAAAGCAATTAGAGAAAGAAGAACAAAAAAACCCAAAGTTAGCAGAAGGAAAGAAATCATAAAGATCAGATCAGAACTAAATGAAAAAGAAATGAGGGAAACGATAGCAAAGATCAATAAAACTAAAAGATGGTTCTTTGAGAAGATAAACAAAATTGATAAACCATTAGCCAGACTCATCAAGAAAAAAAGGGAGAAGACTCAATAGATTTAGAAATGAAAAGGACAAGTAACAACTGACACTGCAGAAATACAAAAGATCATGAGAGATTACTACAAGCAACTCTATGCCAATAAATTGGACAACCTGGAACAAATGGACAAATTCTCAGAAATGCACAATGTGCCAAGACTAAATCAGGAAGAAATAGAAAATATGAACAGACCAATCAGAAGCACTGAAATTGAAACTCTGATTAAAAATCTTCCAACAAACAAAAGCCCAGGACCAGATGGCTTCACAGGCGAATTCTATCAAACATTTAGAGAGGAGCTAACACCTATCCTTCTCAAACTCTTCCAAAATATAGCAGAGGGAGGAACACTCCCAAACTCATTCTATGAGGCCATTATCATCCTGATACCTAAACCAGACAAAGATGTCACAAAGAAAGAAAACTACAAGCCAATATCACTGATGAACATAGATGCAAAAATCCTCAACAAAATACTAGCAAACAGAATCCAACAGCACATTAAAAGGATCATACACCATGATCAAGTGGGGTTTATTCCTGGAATGCAAGGATTCTTCCATATAAGCAAATCAATCAACGTGATACACCATATTAACAAATTGAGGAGAAAAACCATATGATCATCTCAATAGATGCAGAGAAAGATTTCGACAAGATTCAACACCCACTTATGATAAAAACCCTGCAGAAAGTAGGCATAAAGGGAACTTTCCTCAACATAATAAAGGCCATATATGACAAACCCACAACCAACATCGTCCTCAATGGTGAAAAACTGAAAGCATTTCCACTAAGATAAGGAACAAGACAAGGTTGCCCACTCTCACCACTCTTATTCAACATAGTTTTGGAAGTTTTTCCCACAGCAATCAGAGAAGAAAAGGAAATAAAAGGAATCCAAATCGGAAAAGAAGAAGTAAAGCTGTCACTGTTTGCAGATGACATGATACTATACATAGAGAATCCTAAAGATGCTACCAGAAATCTACTAGAGTTAATCAATGAATTTGGTAAAGTAGCAGGATACAAAATGAATGCACAGAAATGTCTGGCATTCCTATACACTAATGATGAAAAATCTGAAAGTGAAATGAAGAAAACACTCCCATTTACCACTGCAACAAAAAGAATAAAATATCTAGGAATAAACCTACCTAAGGAGATAAAAGACCTGTATGCAGAAAATTATAAGACACTGATGAAAGAAATTAAAGATGATAGAAATAGATGGAGAGATATACCATGTTCTTGGATTGGAAGAATCAACATTGTGAAAATGACTATACTACCCAAAGCAATCTACAGATTCAATGCAATCCCTATCAAACTACCACTGGCATTTTTCACAGAACTAGAACAAAAAATTTCACAATTTGTATGGAAACACAAAAGACCCCGAATAGCCAAAGCAATCTTGAGAATGAAAAAAGGAACTGGAGGAATCAGGCTCCCTGACTTCAGACTATACTACAAAGCTACAGTTATCAAGACGGTATGGTACTGGCACAAAAACAGAAAGATAGATCAATGGAACAGGATAGAAAGCCCAGAGATAAACCCACGCACATATGGACACCTTATCTTTGATAAAGGTGGCAGGAATGTACAGTGGAGAAAGGACAGCCTCTTCAATAAGTGGTGCTGGGAAAACTGGACAGGTACTTTTAAAAGTATGAGATTAGATCACTCCCTAACACCATACACAAAAATAAGCTCAAAATGGATTAAAGACCTAAATGTAAGGCCAGAAACTATCAAACTCTTAGAGGAAAACATAGGCAGGACATTCTATGACATAAATCACAGCAAGATCCTTTTTGACCCACCTAGTAGAGAAATGGATATAAAAACAAAAATAAACAAATGGGACCTAATGAAACTTCAAAGCTTTTGCACAGCAAAGGAAACCATAAACAAGACGAAAAGACAACCCTTAGAATGGGAGAAAATATTTGCAAACAAAGCAGCTGACAAAGGATTAATCTCCAAAATTTACAAGCAGCTCATGCAGGTCAATACCAAAAGAACAAACAACCCAATCCAAAAATGGGCAGAAGACCTAAATAGACACTTCTCCAAAGAAGATATACAGATACCAACAAACACATGAGAGAATGCTCAACATCATTAATCATTAGAGAAATGCAAATCAAACCTACAATGAGATATCATCTCACACCCATCAGAATTGCCATCATCAAAAAATCTAGAAACAGTTAATGCTGGAGAGGGTGTGGAGAAAAGGGAACATTCTTGCACTGCTGGTGGGAATGTGAATTGGTACAGCCACTATGGAGAACAGTATGGAGGTTCCTTAAAAAACTACAAATATAACTATCATATGACCCAGCAATCCCACTACTGGGCAGATACCCTGAGAAAACCATAATTCAAAAAGAGTCATGTACCAAAATGTTCATTGCAGCTCTATTTACAATAGCCAGGACATGGAAACAACCTAAGTGTCCATCATTGGATGAATGGAGAAAGAAGATGCGGCATATATATACAATGGAATATTACTCAGCCATAAAAAGAAATGAAATTTAGTTATTTGTAATGAGGTGGATAGACCTAGAGTCTGTCATACAGAGTGAAGTAAGTCAGAAAGAGAAAGACAAATACCATATGCTAACACATATATATGGAATTTAAGAAAAAAAAATGTCATAAAGAACCTAGGTGTAAGACGGGAATAAAGACACAGACCTACTAGATAATGGACTTGAAGATATGGGGAAGGGGAAGGGTAAGCTGAGACAAAGTGAGAGAGTGGCATGGACATATATACACTACCAAACGTAAAATAGATAGCTAGTGGGAAGCAGCCACTTAACACACGGAGATCAGCTCAGTGCTTTGTGACCACCTAGAGGGGTGGGATAGGGAGGATGGGAGGGAGGGAGACGCAAGAGGGAAGAGATATCGTAACATATGTATATGTATAACTGATTCACTTTGTTATAAACCAGAAACTAACACACCATTGTAAAGCAATTATACTCCACTAAAGATGTAAAAAAATAAAATAAAATAAAAAATTAAAAAAAAAAATTTTCCTGCATCTTACACTTTCAATTTTTGGGAATAACCTTACCAAAAGTTCATAAAGTCATAGAGATAAAGAAGTTGAAAATAAAACAGCAATCCATTTTCCGTCACAGAGCACTATTCAATAATGTTCAATTGAGTCAAAATAAGAGAAGACTAAAAAAATTAGTAATATGGTCTTACTATCTATGCTAAGATAATTTGAAAGACCAATTATTTGACAGCAGTCTGATAGTTTTCATATTTAATATGGTGTCTATATATCTGAAAAATTAATGTAACACATATAATGTCAAGATCAAAATGTCAAACAGTTATCATATGATTTTCTTTTACAAATATCATACTTGGATAAATACAATATGAAGTAGAACTATTGTGACCTATGTAGTTAAATAAATTACTTATATGTCTATTGTACATGTAATGCTTTCAAATATTATATATCATCTGCTATAACAATCTTGTTATTTAGAAATTACTTATGATTTCTTATTGGCAAACCATAATGAATATAATCACATACCTTTCTGTTGTTCACTCATTAAACAAATTTCATTGAAGTCTTATATTTAAAAGAAAAAAAGTACCCCAATTGCTACAAGTCATTAAATGTGTCATTTCAAAATAAGAAATTGAAGGACCCAAAGAAAGAAAGATTCATCTTTCTACCGTTAGAGACTTAGAAGATTTTATCAAAATTAATCAGCTCCTTCAAAAATCCTTAAAAACAAATTTATAAACAAGAAACACCACATGCTGAGTTGAAAGAGAATTCTCAGTTTGTTCAATTATCATGACAAATTAACAGTTCCTTTTAAAGGCTTAGGGAAATTAATTTTCTAATTTTAAAGCAAACTTTAAGATCACAACATCAACTTCATTTTGAAGTTGAAGTGGATACTTAGTAACATAAGTTTATTTCTGCAAAGACATTTAAAATTTTCTGGACAGAGGAAGACTGTTAGAAGCAAGAAAACATACTTTTGTGGTTTTTAATAAAAATAACGATGAGAGAGATTTGCTGAAATATTTATTCTCACTAATATTTAATGACTAACTCTAACACTCCAGGCTTTACTCTGTTTCTTTAATTGCCTGAAGGTCTACACACTGCTCACTGTCTTATTATTGCACTCTTTTCTTCATTAAAAATGATACTTCAGGGAAATATCTCCAAAAGACTTGAAGTGGACATTTACTATTTTCTGTTCTGCCTAGCATCCTTTACTTTCAGAAACTGATTTTCATTCAAAGGGGTGAGGCATGAGGGTGACAAAAGCCAATCATTTGTTTCTGATTCCTTCCAAAACAGCCAATCCCAATTCTTCTGAAATGGTAATTAGTCTAGAAGAGACATAAGACCCACACTGGCCAAAATCTGCCTTCAGGGATTGATATAAACACACAAAGAGAAAGAAGGAAAGAGGGAAGGGGGGTAGAAAGAGAAACAGAAAGCGCACAAATATGCGTCTCACTTTTTCTCATTCTGACTCTTCTGACTTTGTAAGAGACAATCATGTAGATAAAGAAAACCTGGAACTATTAGAATCCATCATTGCCTACTATGGTCAAAGATCAACTAGGAATAAAGTCAAGTAAGAAAAAGGTAGAGCTAAAATTTGACAAGAAAGAGATATAATGATAGTGGTATTATTTGAACCCTTGCATTCAATTATGTCTAAAGCCAGATTCACCCTGGACTTTTCATACATCTAAACCAATAAATCCCTTCTTATACTGTGGTATAATAATAATATATATATTTGGTCTTTGTGCCAGGAACCTGGTACAAGAACTTCAAAAACCCTTGGAATTTCAAAATCCATGAATGACATACATTTCCTTTGTTATTCATAATAAACTCCTTTCAATTCTATTTGAGTTTATGCTAACAAGATGACTAAATGGTAGGCCCTTCCATAGTTTAAAGGGAGGGGCTGGCCAAGTGATTAAAGCATTGGAACTTTCAGCCCCACCCTGCAACCTCCAGGGGACAGGGAAACATCTAACAGGGTTCAATCACATGGCTATCATTTAACTAATTGTGCCTAAGTAATGAAGTCTCAATAAAAACTTCTGAACAACAGCAATGGGGGAGCTTTCAGATTGGTAACTACATCAATGCTGGAAGGGTGGAATGTCAAGAGAGGGCATAGAAGCTCTTCCTCCTGGTGTCCCCTTCAACATCCCTTTATAGTGTGCTCTCTCTTTTGCCTCATCAAAGCCAGGATTGTCTTAGTACTTTTCTAATAAAGCACAGCATTTGAAAAGTATTTAATTTGTTTGAATGTTGTATACAAACCATACATCTTCTGTATACAACTCCCAATGTCCCTGGGAGTGCAGTTGTGGCTTTTTTTTTTTTTTTTTTTTACAAATTCTGTCATATTAAAAGGAAAAACAATATCATCAATCAGATGTAAGCAGGAAGCTGACCTGCCTACTTTTGCAGCTGCATGACAAGAATCTCTCTGTGCACATCTTTTATGTGTACCTACCCAGTAAGAAAAGAATTTACCACAGTCAATCCTGGAAAGTCTACTTTTCATTTTCTCAAGTTGATTTGTAATTCCGACTCTGCTTTGATATCCTTTTCCTTTATCTATTTTAATTGACCAATGTTCTCCAGATAATTTTTCACATTTGATAACTGAATGATTAAATTCTTTCTGAAAATTATTTTTGTTACTTCAACTCTACATTTACACAATGAAACTTCTTTATTTACCTGAAGAATAAAACATCCAGGGCTCTTTCCTTTCTACAGGTGGGGTAATCTGGTTATTAGTGTTTGAAGCTGGGCAGTAATATTTTAGTGTGGCTTAGGAGACAGGAGGCATAAGAATGGATGCTCTCTCCCCAGGTAGTTCTTTGTCTTCTCTCTTTCTGGATTCAAATATAATATAGCCAGAATCCAAATCCCAAATGTCACTGGTTTTGGGAACAGCCTGAGTTACTTTGTTATCACACATGCACATACACACACGCACTCAAGGAGCAGAGAGGGAATAAAGTTTTCCCTGTGAAAGATCCGCACCCCACAATCTACCCTTATCCTGTTTCTGCCCTGGGAGGCTGACTTACAGGGTGGGCTTTCTTGCTCTGGCTTCTACTTAAGTTAGACAAATACATGACCCTTTCAGGAGTTCACAGCAAAGAAAGGAGAGAGAGGTGAGAATCTACTTCCTATAGGGTCACATCAAGCTGGCTAGGTTTCACATTTAAAGGTCTCTATACTGTTCCTTTCTTATCTTGGAAATCATTATCTCCTCTTTCATTTTTCGGTCTGAAGATTGATAACAACTTTCCTGTTACCAACCATGGGGTAGTACACTGTGCCTTATGATTTTCCAACACTTTGCCCACTCCTTTGTTAACAGACTCACAGATACAGAGAACAAACTAGTGGTTACCAATGGGGAGAGGGGTAGGGGAGGGGCAAGATAGGGGCAGAGGATTAAGAGGTACAAGCTACTATGTGTAAAATAAATAAACAACCAGGATATATTGTACAGCACAGGCAATATAGTCAATATTTTATAATAACTATAGAGTATAAACTGTAAAAACTGTGAATCATTACGTTGTACACCTGACACATATAACATTATATACATCAACTATACCTCAATTTAAAAAATTGAAAAAAAAATAGTTACTGCGGATATCAGTCCTTATAAAGGCTCTACATGTTTACCAAATGACCTCTTTTAGCACTAGCTCTGAATAATTTCGGAAATCACCTGACACAAACTTTACGAATAGAACAATAAAAGTAGACAGCATTTAACATGGACTTAGTCATAAGTATATGACTTGATAATTGCAAGGGATGGTTGTCACATCTTTAAAAGATTCTTTAAGGAATATATTAAGTGATTACCTTGTGTAAATTATGAATAGCAGATAGATAATTTCGACGTGCACTAAAATTTCCAATGCCAGCATCAAATCAAAAAGTGCTGTAATATCTTAAACAACTTAAATAGATGTGAAGCTGTGCTCTAGGAAAATCATGTGAGATGACTCAAGTGGCTTTGGTGACAGCAAGACTCTGATGTCAAATATATACATGAGAACTTTGAATAAAACTTCCCTGAGCTCTGAGAATAAAGCACTGTTTCTTACTGAATTTTATAAAATATATTAATTTAAATATATTATTAAATTGATAAATAAATATTGCAAGATGACATCTAACCATGCCAAGAATATCTTTAAGAGTTTAACATACGAAATACTGAAAACTTTTGAAAAGTAATTTCTTTTGGAAAAAAGAAGCTCAGTTTACAACTGGTTCCCTTTATGATCAGGCATATGTAGTCCTTTTTCTCCCCAAACATACTTCCGCAATGAGTTTTATGTTCATTGACTAGGGACAGGTTAGGGTTAGATGTTAGGACTAGGGTTAAAGTGAGGGTGAAATTTAGATGTCTTTTCACGACCACTGCTGCTACCGCCTTCTTGCCTCAGCTCTAGAGTTTCTCAGCTCCCACTGACTCCCCATGTTTTACAATCTCCAACTTTAATCTACATTCTTTCATTCCTGTTCTCAAGACTTCTGGTTAATTACTTTTTTAAAAAGATCTATTGCACATATTTTAGTTAATATTGAATTGCTCTCTTCTCTGAAATCTAAATTCAATACTTATATCTAATTTTGTAAAGAGTCTTCGGAGAGAGTTGTGTTTACTTTCATGAATCAAGTTTTTACTCAGCTTATTAAATTGTGAGATGTGGTAAGTAGTGTCACATTTGAAGTTATGTTTGTTCCCCTGTGGATAAGCACACTGACAGCACGGAGGAGCTAGCTTAGTAAATTAGGTGATAAAATAATAGTTCAAAGTTGTTTTTTTTTTCTCTCAGTGTCACAGCAACATCAGAGTGATGTCTGAAACTCTAATTATCTTGCACCACAGCATTTGACATTTTTTCTACATTAAAATAGGTTAATAAAACCTTAAAATAGGCTCAATAAAATAGATTTATTAAACTATAAAACTGTTCAACTAAAAGATCTGAGTTCTTCTTAGTTCTTCTTACCACTGGAAAAAGAAATAATAAAAATGCTTCTCATCCTATTTTTCATATGTATCACAAGTATATTTTAAGAACATAAAAATTGGATATTGAATATATTTGCCATAATGCTTGATGCTGTAACTCAAAGTAACCTTCAGTGAATCACAGAATGTTTCAAATGTGGCAAGAAATCAAGAGGAAGAGTGTTGGTGTGTTCAGTTTGTGAGCTCTAACAATTCAGCTTTGTTCCCACGTTTCCAAGTGCAGGATTAAAGACACAAGGACAAGTAGGAAATTTTAGAAAGGTTGGGGGATGACCTCAGAAAATTAAGTAGCAGAGAAGACACCACTCACACTTCAGAAAATGCTAACCTTGATGACAAAATAAATTCATTCAAGATGAAAACACATCGCAAAAGATGTGGAGTTAGCAAGAAGTTCATGAGACATTTTCAGCAAAATAAAATTGTATGATCAAGGTTGAACTTCTGATATTTTAAAAATCATGATACATTTACTTTATTTCAATCCTAACTGGATTCCTGAACATCTGCATATAAAAATATTCTGGACTTAGTGACAGTGGCTTTGCTGCTGCACGCCTTCTCTCCTGTGCATAGTACAGAAATACACAAAATGTGTCTATTCTTTTAATAACTGCATGGACTTCCCTGCCAGTATTTATTTTTCTATGTTGTTTTCCACAAAATGTTCTAAGATACAGATATATCTTGAATTGTATCTATTTTGGAGCAGGTAATACTCTTTTTAGATTGGCAATTTATAACAAAATTGCTCTCACTTCATTAAAGCATTTAATAATGGGAAGATAAGTAGAAAAAAAATAGGTCATACTAGGAAAGTGGAGATATCAGAAGAATAATTATTATGCAAATTATTTTCATAACAATGAAGCCCATAACAATTCTCTTTCTTCTAGGGTTGCAATAAAGATAAAAGGAGTTAATGGCTGAAAGTGCTGAGAAAAGCATCTGCACTTAGTAAGGGCTCACTAACAGTTAGCTGTTACTGTTTTCATTATTGATATTTTTAATCTTATATTTATAGCACATCTTGGGCTGGCTGCATCTATGTGTACTCCTTGAATATGTTCATTATTCATCTATTCAGAAGACATACAGCGAATACCTATGGATTACTAGGCACTGTGTTAGAGATCAGTAGAGTTTCTTGCAGTTTATGAAGATAAAGGAACATTTAAATAAAGACAATCAAGTGTGGTAAGCGCTATGAGAGAGGAAGGACAGGGGACCATGGGAGCTCATAAAAGAAAGCCACCCAGATGTGAAGGGGATGAGGGCAGCTGTGGAAAGGGTGAGTAAACCGGGCGGAGAAGGCTCAAGTAAAACTTCAGATCTTTGGATCAAGTAAAACTGAGCCATATACAGTATGACTCACACAATCTCTCCCTGTCCTGGTCTTACCCATCCCATTTGCATCTACAGCCCTGATATTCTTGACTCAGATAAGTGCACATTTAGCTGGAGTAGATACAGTCAGAGTTCCTGCACAAACACAGATACCCATCAGAAACCTGGGTAGAGAAATAAATTGACTGAAAAAGGAGAGACAAGGACAATTTAAGCTGTTTTGTCTGCTTCGTTTTCTTTTGGCGATGCTGTGTGCTAATTTTTTTAGTGGCTCTCTAGACATAAATGAGATTAAGTTGATTAAAAGAAGAATACAATGAACTTTGCAGTGCTTTTATTTTAAAACCAAACAATATTGAGACCTATTAAGAGAAGTATGACAAGAGAGAGGCTTTGAAGTATAGAAGAGGAATATTCCTGAAGAGTTTCATAGAGAAAAAAAATCTCTGAGTCTCACAAAGAGTTTTCTTTTTCCACTAATGGAGTTATGCTTCAACAGAAAAGAAAAAAAAAAAAGTTCTCAACTTATAAAACAATTTCATACACATGAATTTTTAAAGACACATTGAAAAGATATTTGATATCACAGTAAAATGTTAAAAAAAAAACTATTTCTTTGATTCAAATTCCATCACAGCTTACAGAGGAAACTCATTTATATCAAAGTTTTTTAATATATCAATTGCTATACCTCCTTATATTGGGCCCACACTAATTGTCCTTTCCATAGAATGTCATCTTATAGCACATAATCTATTAGAAAACTTTCCCACATACTATGTAATATATAAAAACAAAATAAATGTGAAACTTACTATGCTATTTTGATGATCTCATTAAGACAGATTAAATGTTTCTGAATCTAACAAGGTCCAAAATTTTCATAAATTTGAAGTTATTCTATTTCAAATGATGAAAGTCTTCACATTACATTAGGGACTATTGATTTATATTTTTTATTGCACTGCTGCTATCATTAAGTATTTAACATCCTTTGCTCAGTTATAAGGCACTGGAACATCACAGAAGGGTGTTTTGGGGTTGATCCTATGCCCCTCAGCCTCTTCTTCCCATTGATGGTTCCTTCACTTTCTCCAGCACTCTATCAATCTCTCATTATTTACTATAAGTGTCTTATTCACCTTTTCCTTTTAAACGGAGGGAGGACAATTTATTTCTATTAATATACAAACATTTAAGAAAGCATAAAGTAGAAAATTATTTGTCATGCAATATAAAGATCTGGGTTTCTGTAATGTGTTCACTATCTACTCATAGATAACCTTAAAATAAATTACTTAATATCTTTTAGTCATGTATCCCTCATCTATAAAACTACTATCTCACAAGGTTGAATAAAGGATAATTTTTAAAATATAAAAGTGCTTGATAAACATTTAAGGGTCAGATAAGTACAGGATGTTGCTCTGAATTCTTCTGGTATTTACTGTAATATGGTGGCATAGTTTTGAAATATTATTATTACATTTCTTTCATGTATCTCCTAATCCATTTAGGTCTCCTCTTCACCCTGCCCCCCCCCCACCTCCTAAACTATGCAGTAGTTAGGCTGTTCAGTATCATAACACAGGGGAAATATATATGTTCAAAAATTAGAGGAAATGAAGTATTCCTGGCCTTCAGATTTTAAAAGCCTAGACCCTAGGAAGTAAAATTTCGACTTAAACAAAAGATTTGGAAAGAAACATGATGGGGGAGAGGTGGGGAGGCTAGACACAGCCATAAGAAAAAAAATCCATGAGTAGGAGAGAGATTAGAAGTAGGGGACCAGTCAGCCCTTGAGTCACAAGTAGATAGAGAAGCCCCAGAAAGATGTGAGGAATCCTTAAGCAATTCTGCCTGAATGGCTCCTAGAGCTGGGACAAGCCCCAAAGCAAACAGGGCAGCATATTCAGTCTAGGAAGAGAGAGTTTTCAGCAGCCCTTCAAGTCTCTGTGGTCCCCAGCCTGACTCAAGGGCTGCATGATGACACCAGAAGGAAAGAAGAAGACAGAGGGATGGGGAAGAGGAGGAGGGAAGGGGGCAGAGAGAGAGATAAGAGAAGATTTATGGCAAAAAGATGGCACAAAATAATATTTTGTTGAATTTAGAAAAATGCAGTTACATTATCTGCACTTATTTTTAAAGAATTAGAATCTTAATGTTACAATATGAATTATCCTTATTTTCACTTCTAAAATCTTGTTTTAAATGAAAAGGTAGAATACACAGGGTTTCCTCAAATATATATACATCAGTTTTATTTTTATAATAAAATAATCCTAATTATCAACTGGCATATTCCTAGAAACTGGAAATAAGCAAAAAGGAATCCTAAATAGCTGCAATCTATCTAAAAGCCCAAGCAATTTCTTTTTTTAATATAAATTTATTTATTTATTATTTATTTATGGCTGCCTTGGGTCTTCATCGCTGCACGTGGGCTTTTTCTAGGTGCGGCGAGTGGGGGCTACTCTTCATGGCAGTGCGTGGGCTTCTCGTTGTGGTGGCTTCTCTTGTTGCACAGCATGGACTCTAGGCATGCGGGCTTCAGTAGTTGTGGCACGCGAGCTCAGTAGTTGTGGCTTGTGGGCCCTAGAGCCCACAGATTGCCATGAAATGATTTGTGTTCATGATGATGCCATCCTAGTTGCTATTTTGAAAGGTTTTCCATCAAAGTGGTTAAATAAAAATGTCTTTGTGCTTGAAAAGAAGTGCTAATAATGCAAAAAATTCACTTCATTTAATCACTGTATTTTCCTGACACACATATCCTCTGTATTTCCTAACTGACTATGAATGTCGTTGATCTTTTCATTGTGTTGGAGCGAGGAAGGGTAAACTTGGGGATGGGCTTGGACCAACAGAAAAACAAATAGATCATGGAGAAATGGAGAAAGAAAAATAGATGAGAGAGAGAAAGATTAACAAGGGAGAAATATGAGAAAGAAAATAGGGAAGGCTCTCTAAATTTATTTCACACTCAGAATTTCACATAAAATTATTTATATACATTTTCCATCATTATAATTACAAATAATCCCATGTTAAAAAATCAGTTATTATAATGTAACAATAAATATATAATTGAGCAGATGCATAATTTATAATTCTTTTAATTACTTAATCTCTGAATATAAAACCTTCTGACATCAGTTTTAAAGATTATATTAAATCTGAAAAAAAATGTACATAAGTTCTTACCACTCTAAAGATGTTGTCTTTCTGAAATACTTTTGAGAAAAAAGAGGATATTTTAAAAATTAATTTGAGAGAACATGTTGACTAACCATTCTTTACTTTCAGAAGGATGGTTCAAAAATGCTTAAGAGAATTCCAGTTAAATAATTACAACAGGTAGACAAGGATACTATGGAAGCAAGAATGTAATAATATTTAGCTATCAAGTTAGACAAAATACTTTTTAAAAAGTGATTATATCTGATGTTGGTTAAGATTCAGGGAAGTGGAAACTCTTGTATTTGTGTGGATTTGTGTTGGTAAAAGAGTGAATTTTCACAATCTCATATGAAAGTAATCTGGAATAATGTAAAAGTAAATTTTACAAATAGCTATATAATTTAACCCAGTAGCCTAAATTCTTGGTACTAATGTTATAGAAATAAAAGGATTAAAATACAAGAATATATTTAAAGCTTGTTTATTGAAACACTTTGTATAATGGGGGAGGGGAGAGGAAACAACCTAAATTTTCCTATGAGTTGGGGAATATTTTGGATTATTCATATTATGAAATATTATGCAATTGTGTATTATTATGAATATTATACCTATGCACATATACATATATACCTATGAATAATGTCTATCACATACATCAGCTATTTATCTTAGCTGTGAAGATAAGATATAAACTATAAACTTTCCATATATATTTTTACATTATTTCTTACACTCTTCCCACCTCAGCTAATGGGAAGGACATCCCTCCAGTGGCATAGACCAAAACCTTGTAGACATCCTTGACTCTTTACTTTCTCTTGTATTCTGCCTCCAAACTGAGAAAATTTTACTGGCTATCCTTTTAAATCAACTGCAATATCTTCTTCACCAACTTCATGCTAGCACACGATAAAAGCCACCATCATCTCTTTCCTATAATATTACATTAATGTCTCCACTCCCAGCAACCAGACTTATGTTTTAAACACATAAGACAGATCATGTCACTCTTTGCTGGATATCTTCCAATGTTTTCCCACTGCATTCAGTTTAAAAGCTGAGTCCACAAGCTAGCCTACCAGGCCCTATGCAACCAGGTCCAGTGACCTAACTGATTTCATCTACTTCCACATCTCACTTCCTTTCTTTCCCTGCCTCTGTCTGCTCTACCCACACCAGATCCCTTGCTCTTTCTTAAGTATGCAAGTACACTCCTTCTTGAAGTGTCCTGCATTGCCCTTATTCTTGACACATGATCCTCTGTCCTCATATATCCTCATGGCCTGCTCCCTCGTTGCCTTCAGTTTGTCCAGATGTCATCTCAATAAGGCCTTCCCCTCACTACTTCACTTAAAAATAGCAATCCTCCCACCTCCAGGCATGTCCTAACCCCATTCCCTGTGTTTTCTTCATAGTACCAATCACCTTCAAACATAATTATGTTGTTTCCTTATTCTTCTATGTTGTCACTTGTCTTCCCCCACTAGAACATATGTTCTTTAAGAATAGGGATTTTCTCTCTTTTCTTCATTATATAAACCCATGAAACTGAAGCACCTGAAACAGAGTTTGGCCAAGAGTAGGTGCCTAATAATTATTTTAGAAGTTAATAAATAAGTATGAAGTCTAAGGTCTTTAAAATATTATTTTATTAATATTCTTTTAAAATTATGTCTTGTGAATTAAAGCAGCCCTTCTCTTCTTAAACCCACACCTGAAATGTTTTAATACATGCTTTTGAATCTCTTTTCAGGAGATTTTAAACTTTGTGTTTAAATTGCTTTCACTCTCAAGCTGCCTTGTTGTGCTATTCAGTGTATGAATTCCTGTGTCTCAGTTTGTGAGACTAAGGCTTGTAGAATATTCCACCAAATACAAAGAGGTCATGAATTCCTTTTATACCAGGATCAATAACCATCTGAATTGGACAGATTAAATTAGCCACAGGCTGGTGGAGGCAGGAGGATAGATGGACAGCTTCTGTGAGTCTCTTGTAGTTCTATATAAAGTGTTTATTAAAGTTTCAATGAGAAAAAAGGCACTAAAATGCAAAGGTAAACATTCTGCTTTAAAGTGATAGAGACAAATGGCCTTGTACTGCACAAACCTTTTCAGCGATGGTATAGATCATCTGCAGTATGTTTTTGTGTTGCCTGTGAAAACGATGTGTGGAGAAAGGCACTACTTGAAATTCAGTTCCAATATCATGTTGGCTGAAAAGCTGTGCTTCTTAGTAAATCCAACCAAATACACTGACATTTTCAGAGTGCATCTGATACATTTCAATAATTAATTATTAAGTCAAGAAAGAGTCAAGAAATCAGATGAAGAAGCACAGTAGGCTGAAAATTGCCAGTGGGAAGAAATAAAAAAAAATCAGCCATAGACAGAACCTCTTCAAGCTGAAAAGAGGTCAGTGGAATACTACTGGAAACAGGGATAAAGCTTCAGGCGTTTTTATTATTATTATTTGCATAAACCACCCAGAGAGTAATGTGAGCTGCTCAGGCCATAACTTTGCAGAAACTGGTAGACTCAGAGAAAGAAATATGCAATCACAGAGTAGAACTAAATCAATGAAGTCCATAAATAATAAGCAGTCGGAGGAGAAAAATCTCACACAAAAATATATTATCTGTTAAAGAAAGCAGACTGTAGAAGGACGGTGCTGCATAGGAACTTGAGAACTGCTTCAACAAACCCCATCACCAAGTTTTATTTATATTCTATAGATAGATGCCCTTTATCCTCAGATTGGAGGGTGTCACAGGTTTGCCAATTGAAACTGTAGAATTATATTAGTACTTAAGTACTTTTTAATGTGGAAAAGATAAATTTCAGATATGTTTTGAAAAATAATTTTCATGATGTCCCAGATTGTGTTTTAATCCTGCTCCGAAGTACTTACTCTCTTGAATACTATCAATAAAAACTGCAAAAAAATTATAATTTAAGTTACTGATACTTAATTTAAAAATACAAGTTTAACTTATTTTATCATCTATTTCTTAAGGGCTTATCATGGGCTTTTTGGCATGGAGAGATAGACACAATCAGATCATTATATTCAGTGACCTACTGAGAATATTTCTTTATAGTGGCTTTTAACACCAGGTCCCAGAGAAGGTTAATGTGTGTAGAAAGATATGTATGCATAACATCTACAGCTTGCTTTATCAGGTGAAATTGGAAGTAAAAGAATATCTATACAAGCAAGTGCCTACCATCTGGCATAGGAACAACTAGATGGCACTATCATAATGACAGTGGATCAATAATCCAAGCCTCTAACAAGGAATATAAAGTAACAATATGCTTATTTTAAAATTCTTGAAATGTCAATGTGTCCTCTTGTATTCTATAGTCTGGTAACAGGAAATGAGAGAGTGTTAAATACTCCTAGACAAAGCCTTTTATATTCCTAGCTGCTAGACCTGTGCCTAACATGTAATAGGTAGTCGACTTACTAGAAAAATACATATTTTATATCCCTCAAGAACTTTCAAGGAAGTAATAATTTATAAAAAGAAGTGCTCTGAATTTGGAAATTCACTACATGATTCCTTATAATTCAAAAGATTTATGAAATAGTAGTTTCCAGTTGTCTCTATGAGCTACAGGATAACTTTTCAAGGAAAGTAAATTATATATACTTTAGATCCAATTTTATTTTCTAAGTGAGTGAAAGAGTAAAATATACAACTCAGATGAGGGGAGTAACAAGTACATTTTAAAATCTCAGCTTGAATAATATAAGGTGGTCCTGGCATAGACAGGGAATTTTCCATATGTGAGATAATTTGTTATTTGGCAATAAAATAAAATACTCACTCTATTTTTGCCTCCTGAGGAAAATAAATTTTCTAAGGCAAGAACAAGTGACACTGCACTAATACATTTATCAATCATATGGAGAAATTTTGAAAATATAAACAGGGCAGCTGTTGGCTGAAATGATCTCCTTAAACTGAAATAGAAGATAATATCTAAACCTCTTAGATGCTCAGGTCACATGCGATGTTTACTTTTTGGGGAAAAGTTTTTGCAAAAATCATTATGTAGTCTTTTAAAATTAGATCCTAAACACATATTCATTTTTGCAGCTACATATAGTTTATTTTGAATCACTGAGACTGATATGTCTTTTAAGATTTTAGATTTTAATTTAAAATATACTATCACTATTTTTGACTAGTAATTTACACATAAATTCAACAAATATTTTGGAAATGAACAGAAGGATAATTAAATGTGAATGAATTAATTTATAGTTGCTACATTTTGAAAGAGAACAACTGCAGTTTATAAGGCATTCTTTCTTTCAGTGCATCTCTTACTAGGCTGTGATTATATGTGTTTTCTTTTCTTTTCTTTTAAGGAATCTCCTTAAATCAATGAGTAGGACTTTTTAAAACTTGGCTTCTCCCAACTTTTCTGTTTTACCAAAAAAATATAAATAAATAAAAGGAGATGAGGTGATTTATGATGATTGAAATAGCTATAGAAGAAATATTCAGTAAACATATTTTGCTCTAACAAATATGGAGTCAAATTATCATGCTGAAATCATCTCTTGGATATGCCAGATGTATTAAGATTTGCATGTGAAAAATCCCAAAACTTTTGTTAACACTTTCCAAAAGGTTTATAAGGAGTTTTAAAATTTACCTATCTTTAACTATATAGCTATATTTCACCTAAATCTAAATTTATCCCCCAGTTTTATAAGGAAGAAACTATTTCATGCATGAAGAGTAACTTTTTATTTGCAGATAAACAAATTTCCACTTTTCAATGAGTCAAACATCAGATTACATAAAATATCTCTATTTTTAGGGAAGCCTTATCCTGTTATACACAGGTATTAGCTCCCTATCACCCAGTTTCCATTTGAATATGCTATCACAAACTAGTTCACATGCCATTGTGAATATATTACTGGAATTCTCATACTCTGGTTAGGTAGCCAAGAGATTTGACCATCTTTTCCAAGACGACTTTTGGCTGAGATGGAAGATAGTTGCTTTATGAACTATTTGGTAATTGTTCAAGCCAAACAGTATTCATGCCTTTTATCTAAATAGCATGTTTCTTAAGTGAACCCAATGCCCATCAGATGATTATCCCATCTTGAAGAAAACACATTACATGGAGAAAATTTGGAATCCTACTCTGACAGTAGGTAGCTTTTGTTTGGCCAGAAATGAAAAACATGTAAGTAGTGAGTTAAATTAGCTTATGCCACACACATTATTACTGCATTGATGTCACTAAAATAACCTCATATTGAATTATACTCAAGAATTAAATGCAAAAGTAACTTTATTCTGTCGTGTTAAAAAACAACAACAACAACAACTAGAATATACTTAATTAAGATGTGCAATCCCACTCCTGGGCATATATCCAGAGAAAACCATAATTGAAAAAGATACATGCACCCCAGTGTTCACTGCAGCACTATTTACGATAGCCAGGACATGGAAGCAATCTAAATGTCCACCGGCAGAGGAACGGATAAAAAAGTTGTGGTACATAATACAATGGAATATTACTCAGCCATAAAAACAAAATAATGCCATTTGCAGAAATATGGATGGACCCAGAGGTTGCCGTAATGAGTGAAGTAAGTCAGACAGAGAAAGACAAATATCATACGATATTGCTTACATGTGGAATCTAAAAAAATGGTACAAATGAACTTATTTACTAAACAGAAATAGAGTCACAGATGTAGAAAACAATCTTATGATTACCAGGATGGGAAAGAGGCGGGAGACAGATTGGGATTGACATATACACACTACTATATATAAAATAGATAACTAATAAGGACCTACTGTACAGCACATGGGACTCTACTCAATACTCTGCAATGACCTATATGGGAAAAGAATCTAAAAAGAGTGGATATATGTATATGTATAACTGATTCATTTTGCTGTACAGCAGAAACTAACACAACATTGTAAATCAACTATAGTCCAATAAAAATTTTTAAAAATTAAAAATTTAAAAAAAAAATTTAAAGATGTTATTTAATATTTTTCCAGTAACACAATTTACAATTTTCCTTCACTTTCACTTCTGTTCCACAATAAAACATAAAGGTACTTTTCTATGGGCTGACAACAAGATAAGAACTGCCATTCTAGGTTTCTGCCTTTAGGTATGCAGTGTTAATGACAATGAAGAGAAATGAAGAATAGTAAAGCATTTAAAACACTTTATAAATATTTACAGGTACTTATTTTATTCATGATTCAGTTTGAGGTTTTTTCTGCTAAATGTTTCAACTATATTCTTTATTTTTTTTAAGTGTAAGTGATTTTTTTTAATTAATTATTTATTTTTGGCTATGGTGGGTCTTCGTTACTGTGTGCAGGCTTTCTCTAGTTGCAGCAAATGGGGTCTACTCTTCGTTGTGATGTGTGGGCTTCTCATTGTGATGGCTTCTCTTGTTGCAGAGAATGGGCTCTAGGCATGTGGCTTCAGTGGTTGTAGTTCGTGGGCTCTAGAGTGCAGGCTCAGTAGTTGTGGCACATGGGCTTAGTTGCTCCCAGCATGTGGGGTCTTCTGGGATGAGGGCTCAAACCTGTTTCCCCTGCATTGGCAGGCGGATTCTTAACCACTGTGCCACCAGGGAAGTCCCTCAACTATATTCTTGAAAGGATTTTCTATTCTCTCACATCTGTCTGATGCTACCACTAAACACTCTAGGCCAATATTTCTCCCTGGACTAGTGCAATTTCCCAGACAATTCAACCCGTCTCTTGTCATCCACAGTGATCTCTTCTAATTTGTTCTTCATGAGCATTCAGTAATCTCTTTTAAATTATAAGCATGAGAATATCCTACCATCCACATTCCTATTTACTTTTAAAACGCCTAAATGGCTCTCCATTGTTCTTAGAATAGAAACAAACAAACGAAAAACAAACGAAAACCTCAGAACTCTGTAAAAGAAACTTCAAGGTACTGTGTGGGGTATTACATATAGAAGACTCCACCAAAAAACTGTTAGAACTAATGAAAAATTTCAGTAAAGTTGCAGTGTACAAAATCAATATACAAAAATCAGTTGAGTTTCTATATACCAACAAACTATCAGAAAGAGAAGTTAAGAAAACAATTCAATGTACAATTGCATCAAAAAGAATAAAATACTTAGGAATAAATTTAACCAAGTAGGTGAAAGGGCTGTACATTGCAAACTGTAAGACACTGATGAAAGAAATTGAAGAGGACACAAATAAAAGGAAAAATATTTTGTGTTCATGGATTGGAAGAATTAATACTGTTAAAATGTCCATATTACCTGAGGCAATCTACAGATTCAATGCAATCCATCTCGAAATTCCAATGGTATTTCTCTCAGAAATAGAACAAGCCATCCTAAACTTTGTATAGAACCACAAACAACCTTGAATAGCCAAATCAATCTTGAGAATGAAGAACAAATCTGGAGGTATCATGTGTCCTGGTTTCAAAGTATATTACAAAGCTCTAATAATCAAAACAGTATGGTACTGTCATTAGGAAAAAAAAGAAAAAAAGATTCATAGAATGGAACAGAATGGAGACCCCAGAAATAAACTCATGCATATGCAATCAATTAATTTCTGACAGAAGAGCCAAGAATATACAATAGGAAAGGGCAGTCTCTTTAATAAATGGTGTTGGGAAAACTGGACAGTCACATGCAAAGGAATGAAACTGGACCCCTATCTTACACCATAAACAAAAATCAACTCAAAATGGATTAAATACTTGAATGTAAGACCTGAAACCATAAAACTCCTGGAAGAAAACATAGGAGGTAAGCTCCTGGACACTGGTCTTAATAAAGATATTTTTGATTTGATATTCTTTCTCACTTTGACCCTGAATCCCATTGATTCCTCCACAGTAACTACAATTGGCTTTCTCTTAGTCTCCTGCTGCCATTCCCTTGACTTTGAATGTTCTTCCCTTTTTTCTTTGTATACTTAGTTCTAACTAGCTTTTCAGCTCTCTCCTGATCATCACTTCCTCCAAGAAGTCTTCCCCACAACCTTCTTTTACTAGGGTAAATGTTGCTGCAATCAGATAACATTACACCATTGTACCATTGTTTCACAGTAGTGAATTTGCATTCCTTTGGGTGAATATTTGATTAATCTCTATATTTTATACTAAATGGCAATTACCAAGGTTCCCATTGATTCCACATTGCTAAATCCAATGGTAAATTCCCAGTTCTCATAGATCAAGAACACTTAACTCAGTTGAACATCACTGTCGTTTTGAAAATATTTTCTTCATTTATTTTCTTTTCTTCTTCTCTGAATCACTTGCATTTATCTCATTATGTGTGTGATCTCTTTAAGGGCTGAATACCTGAGAACTCAGTCCTGAGGTTTTTGTTTTCTACTCTAACTACACCCATGTCTTAGATAAGCTCATCCAATCTTATAGCTTTAAGTACTATCCATAGATAACAACTTCCAGATTTTTTATCTATGGTGTAGCACTTTCTCCTGAATTTCATATTCATATAGCCAATTTCTACTTGTCTTCTTTACTTGGATGCTTAAGAGGCATCTCCAACTTCACATATTTGAAACTGAGTTCCCATTATTTTACCATGTTCCTCCCACAGTCATCTCCATCTTGTAAATGTATCTGTCTTTCCAGTTTTTCAGGCAAAAACAAAAATAAGCAAATAAAACATGAAAATCATCATGCACTTCATCCTTTAGATCATGTCCCACTTCAGTCAGCAAATTCTACTAGATGTAATTTGCAAAGACCACTCTAATCACCTCCATTGCTATGACTCTAGTCCTGTCACTATGATCTGTCCCCTGACTTCTTGAAAAATCTTTCCAAGGGCAATCATTGCAGTCTATTTTCACCAGAGCATCCACACTGATCTTGTTACAATTACATCAGCACATGTCTCTCCTCTGCTCAAACTTCCAGTGGCTTTTCATCTCACTTGGAGCAAAACAAAAATCCTTATGACTTGGGTCCTCATTCTCTCTATGACCTTCTCTCTTATTTACTATTCTAAGCTCAGGTTTGTCTAGCCACACAGGGCTGTTGAATGCTCCTTGAATAAGCTAAGTATCTTACTGGCTGAAGTCCTTTGCTCTTGCTGATTCCTCCTGGAATGCTTCTCCCAGATATCCACACGGCTTGGTCCCTCAACATCAATTCTCTCCTCAAATGTCCCATTTTTCTGATCTCCCTGTTCAAAACTAGAACCACCTCTCTACTTTTCCAAGCATTCCTGTCTCATTCTTCTGCTTTATTGTTTCTTCAAAACACCTACCACATTGTAACACACTACAGTGTATAACTTACTTCTTTTTTCACTGATATATTTGCAGCCATCCCTGACAATGTTGAATGAAGGAATGAATAAATGAATGAATGAATGAGTGAATGAGTAAAAGTCCCATGAAGAAAAACTAAGGACTATATTTACCTCTTTTTCTCCCCATTATATCTTAGCACAGTAAACACATTCAATAAAAATTTATCAAATTAAGGAACATACTTGGTTTACTCTCTTTCCAAGGATCTTTGGTAAGATAAAGCATAAAAGAAATATCATTACCGAATTTTTTTCCATGCACATAGATCATTGGCATGGGCTCAGAACAAGGGCACCTTTTATTCATTACTAAATATCACGTTCCTGGCTCTGTGACTGTACCTTATTTATTTAATAAAGATTTACATCTAGATATTAGTTGGTTGTTTTAAAAGTACTTTCATATATTCTTTTGATCACTATAACTCTATGATGTAGGTAGTACTGATATGTTTACCCCTACTTTACTGCTATGAAGAGGAAATTAGTAGAATAGATACCAAAACCCAGGTACTCTGATAACCTCCAAAGCCTTTAACACTATACTTTGCTACTGATAAATATGTTGTATTACGCTGTCAGGTCAAAGGATTTTTTTCCATTGAAAACATATAACCATCACTCTATCTAACTTGAAATATAAAGTTGAAATTATTTTTAGTGTAATTTAGCTGTTAGCCTTATAGCACTTGTTTGCAAATGCCCCTACATGTCTAACTGTTACACACTGATCACTGTATTTCTCCTTATTATAGACTTTTTCTGTTTAGAAACCTGTAAGAAGCCACAAACCTTGGGATTTTAATTACAGCCCCTCTAAACCCCCACACAGGAGCTGTAGAATAAGTAAATACCAATTTTATTAACATAATAGAATGACATGAAACAACTGAATGAATGGAATCCCAGAAGATCCTGCCTTTTGGATAAGATGTGCTTTAGATAAAATAAAAAGTATTATAATAATTTATGACAGAAATGAGGATATAAACTTAAAGTAGCAATGTTTAAAATAATTTCTAATTGCTGTAGAAAGCTGTACTCTGTTTTGGTGGCAAATGAGTTATGTTTATCCACATGTCCACAGGAAAGCTCAAGACTGTATTTGTATTTCAAGAAGAAAGGAGAGAGGAGAAAATGAAGCTTCATTAAATCAGGTAAAAAATAATATTCTTTCAAATTTGCAAATAGAGTATCTAGAGTTATCTTTCCACCCTGATCCACACTAGTTTGTAATGTGTCACATGAAGAGGGACAGTTACACAGCAGCAAATACTGAGATACTCCACAGAGCAAATACAGTCAAAATCCCTGTAGACTGAGAAGTAAAAATCAGAAACCAGGTAAAATGAAGATGCAGTTTAAAAACTAGTAAAATTATCTACATTTTGACCCACTGACTCATCTTACGTAAAATTTTCATGAAAATACTTTTTAACCCTGTTACCCTCTCCTGAGTGAAATATTTTATATTAGTTATGCCTAAATCTTTTCTAGAATATTACTCATCTGATTGAAAAACTAATTACCTCCTCACTTTCCCAGGAAGGAATAAGTAAGGTTAACATATGGTGAATGAATGAGAAACCCAGAAGAAAAAATTAAAAAAAAAAAAAGAATGAGAAACAACAAAAGTGTACTGGGAGAATATTTTCTTCACCAATATACTCAACAATGTAGGTCCAATTTATTTGTTCCTGATAACAACTCATTACAATTTTACTTTACTTCCATACCTAGCCCCAGTCCTACCTGGGTGGATGGGACCTAGGTAAATGCATTTAAACAAATGATTAAGATTAAATGAATTGTAACATTGATCAACCTGGTATCTTTAGAGGCTTTAATAGATTAAAAGTTTGAACTCAGTAGTCACTATCTCAGATTTGGAATTGTTGCCCTGCCTCTTACTCATTTTGTTAACTTAAACAAATTTCTTAACACTTTGTGTCATTTTTCTCACTGAACAAAGGAAAATAATGGTCCCTATCTCAAATAGCTTTATGAGGACTAAATTAGAAAACGTACATAAAATGTTTAGTGTAATGTCTGGCATATAGTAAACATTCAAGAAATATTAGCTGTTATAATTATTATCTACTTTTTTAAAAGTTAGAAAATGGTTGCAGTAATAACATATGTTTAAAACATTATTGTACCATCATATATAGCAACGTCTTCAGCAATTCTCCTACAGAAGTGAGATAAACTAGAAGGTGGATTAAAAAAGCAATCTTAGGGCTTCCCTGGTGGTGCAGTGGTTGGGGGTCCTCCTGCCGATGCGGGGGACGTGGGTTCATGCCCCGGTCTGGGAGGATCCTGTGTGCCACGGAGCGGCTGGGCCTGTGAGTCATGGCCACTGAGCCTGCGTGTCCCGAGCCTGTGCTCCACAATGGGAGAGGTCACAACAGTGAGAGGCCCGCGTACCACAAAAAAAAAAAAAAAAAAAAAGAAAGCAATCTTAATGCTCAACATCACTAATTATTAGAGAAATGCAAATCAAAACTACAAAGAAGTATCACCTCACACCAGTCAGAATGGCCATCATTAAAAAGTTCACAGGGAGAGGGGGAAGATGGCGGAAGAGTAAGATCTGGAGATCACCTTCCTCCCCACAGATACATCAGAAATACATCTACACGTGGAGCAACTCCTACAGAACACCCACTGAATGCTGGCAGAAGACCTCAGACCTCCCAAAAGGCAAGAAACTCCCCACGTGCCTGGGTAGGGCAAAAGAATAAAGAGAGACAAAAGAATAGGGACGGAACCTGCACCAGTGGGAGGGAGCTGTGAAGGAGGAAAGGTTTCCACACACTAGGAAACCCCTTCGCGGAGACTGCGGTGGGCGGGCGGCGGGGGGGACGGCACGGAGGGGGAAGCTTCGGAGCCACGGAGGAGAGCACAGCAACAGGGGTGCGGAGGGCAAAGTGGAGAGATTCCCGCACAGAGGATCAGGTGTCAACCAGCACTCACCAGCCCGAGAGGCTTGTCTGCTCACCCGCCGGGGCGGGCGGGGCTGGGAGCTGAGGCTCTGGCTTCAGTGGATCAGTCAGATCGCAGGGAGAGGACTGGCTGCGTGAACACAGCCTGAAGGGGTTAGTGCACCACAGCTAGCTGGGAGGGAGTCCGGGAAAAAGTCTGGACCTGACGAAGAGGCAAGAGACTATTTCTTCCCTTTTTGTTTCCTGGTGCGCGAGGAGAAGGGATTAAGAGCACTGCTTAAAGGAGCTCCAGAGATGGGCGCGAGCCACGGCTATCAGCGCGGACCCCAGAGAGGGGCATGAGATGCTAAGGCATGCTGCCACCACCAAGAAGCCCGTGTGTGAGCACAGGTCACTATCCACACCTCCCCTCCCGAAGCCTGTGCAGCCCGCCCCTGCCAGGGTCCCGTGATCCAGGGACAACTTCCCCAGGAGAACACACGGTGTGCCTCAGGCTGGTGCAACGTCACGCTGGCCTCTGCCGCTGCAGGCTCGCCCTGCACCGCGCTTGAGTGAGCCAGAGCCTGCTAATCAGCTGCTCCTTTAACCCCATCGTGTCTGAGAGAAGAACAGATGCCCTCCGGCAACCTACACGCAGAGGCGGGGCCAAATCCAAAGCTGAACCCCGGGAGCTGTGCAAACGAAGAGAAAGGGAAATCTCTCCCAGCAGCCTCAGGAGAAGCAGATTAAATCTCCACAATCAACTTGATGTACCCTGCATCGGTGGAATACCTGAACAGACAACGAAACATCCCGAACTGAGGAGGTGGACTTTGAGAGCAAGATATATTTTTTTCCCCTTTTGCTATTTTTGTGAGTGTGTATGTGTATGCTTCTGTGTGAGATTTTGTCTGTATAGCTTTGCTTTCACCATTTGTCCTAGGGTTCTGTCTGTACGGTTTTTTGTTTGTTTTTGTATTCTTTTTACTTAAAAAATTTTTTTCTCTTAATAATTATTTTTTATTTTAATAACTTTACTTTATCTTACTTTATTTTTTTAAATTGTATCCTCTTCCTTCCTTCCTTCCTTCCTTCCTTCCTTCCTTTTTTCTCCCTTTTATTCTGAGCCCTGTGGATGAAAGGCTCTTGGTGCTGCAGTCAGGAGTCAGTACTGTCCCTCTGACATGGGAGAGCCAACTTCAGGACTCTGGTCCACAAAAGACCCCCCAGCTCCATGTAATATCAAATGGTGAAAGCTCTCCCAGAGATCTCCATCTCAACGCTATGACCCAGCTCCACTCAACAACCAGAAAGGTACAGTGCTGGACACCCTATGCCAAACAACTAGCAAGACAGGAACAAAACCCATTGTGTTGTGTTAGCAGAGAGGCTGCCTAAAATCATAATAAGGCCACAGACACCCCAAAACACACCACCAGATGTGGACCAGCCCACCAGAAAGACAAGATCCAGCCTCATCCACCAGAACACAGGCACTAGTCCCCTCCACCAGGAAGCCTACACAACCCAATGAACCAACTTTAGCCACTGGAGACAGACACCAAAAACAATGGGAACTACGAACCTGCAGCCTGCATAAAGGAGACCCCAAACACAGTATGTTAAGCAAAATGGGAAGACAGAAAAACACACAGCAGATGAAGGAGCAAGATAAAAACCCACCAGACCTAAAAAATGAAGAGGAAATAGGCTGTCTACCTGAAAAAGAATTCAGAATAATGATAGTAAAGATGATCCAAAATCTTGGAAATAGAATAGAGGAAATACAAGAAACATTTAACAAGGACCTAGAAGAACTAAAAAGGAAACAAGCAATGATGAACAACACAATAAATGAAATTAAAAATACTCTAGAAGGGATCAACAGCAGAATAACTGAGGCAGAAGAACGGATAAGTGACCTGGAAGATAAAATAGTGGAAATAACTACTGCAGAGCAGAATAAAGAAAAAAGAATGAAAAGAACTGAGGAGAGTCTCAGAGACCTCTGGGAGAACATTAAATGCACCAACATTCGAATTATAGGGGTCCCAGAAAAAGAAGAGTAAAAGAAAGGGACTGAGAAAACATTTAAAGAGATTATAGTTGAAAACTTCCCTAATATGGGAAAGGAAATAGTTAATCAAGTCCAGGAAGCACACAGACTCCCATACAGGATAAATCCAAGGAGAAAAACGCCAGGACACATAATAATCAAACTATCAAAAATTAAATACAATGAAAATATATTAAAAGCAGCAAGGGAAAACCAACAAATAACACACAAGGGAATCCGCATAAAGTTAACAGCTGATCTTTCAGCAGAAACTCTGCAAGCCAGAAGGGAGTGGCAGGACATATTTAAAGTGATGAAAGAGAAAAACCTACAACCAAGATTTCTCTACCCAGAAAGGATCTCATTCAGATTTGATGGAGAAATTAAAACCTTTACAGACAAGCAAAAGCTGAGAGAGTTCAGCACCACCAAAACAGCTTTACAACAAATGCTAAAGGAATTTCTCTAGGCAAGATACACAAGAGAAGGAAAAGACACACAATAACAAACCCAAAACAATTAAGAAAACAGGAATAGGAATATATATATCTATAATTACCTTAAATGTAAATGGATTAAATGCTCCCACCAAAAGACACAGACTGGCTGAATGGATAAAAAAACAACACTCTGGATGGATTAACTGCTCCCACCAAAAGACACAGCCTGGCTGAATGGATAAAAAAACAACACCCAATATGCTGTCTACAAGAGACCCACTTCAGACCTAGGGACACATACAGACTGAAAGTGAGGGAATGGAAAAAGATATTTCATGCAAATGGAAATCAGAAGAAATCTGGAGTAGCAATTCTCATATCAGACAAAATGGACTTTAAAACAAAGACTATTACAAGAGACAAAGAAGGACACTACATAATGATCAAGGGATCGATCCAAGAAGAAGATATAACAATTGTAAATATTTATGCACCCAACATAGGAGCACCTCAATACATAAGGAAAATACTAACAGCCATAAAAGGGGAAATCGACAGTAACATATTCACAGTAGGGGACTTTAACACCCCACTTTCACTAATGGACAGATCATCCAAAATGAAAATAAATAAGAAAGCAAAAGCTTTAAATGATACATTAAACAAGATGGACTTAATTGATATTTATAGGACATTCCATCCAAAAACAACAGAATACACATTTTTCTCAAGTGCTCATGGAACATTCTCCAGGATAGATCATATCTGAGTCACAAATCAAGCCTTGGTAAATTTAAGAAAATTGAAATTGTATCAAGTATCTTTTCTGACCACAATGCTATGAGACTAGATATCAATTACAGGAAAAGATCTGTAAAAAATACAAACACATGGAGGCTAAACAATACACTACCTAATAATGAAGTGATCACTGAAGAAATAAAGAAGAAATCAAAACATACCTAGAAATTAATGACAATGGAGACATGGTGACCCAAAACCGATGGGATGCAGCTAAAACAGTTCTAAGAGGGAAGTTTATGGCAATACAATCCTACCTTAAGAAACAGAAGACATCTCGAATAAACAACCTAACCTTGCACCTAACGCAATTAGAGAAAGAAGAACAAAAAACCCAAAGTTAGCAGAAGGAAAGAAATCATAAAGATCAGATCAGAAATAAATGAAAAAGAAGTGAAGGAAATGATAGCAAAGATCAATAAAAATAAAAGCTGGTTCTTTGAGAAGATAAACAAAATTGATAAGCCATTAGCCAGACTCATCAAGGAAAAAAGGGAGAAGACTCAAATAACTAGAATTAGAAATGGAAAAGGACAAGTAACTACTGACACTGCAGAAATACAAAAGATCATGAGAAATTACTACAAGCAACCCTATGCCAATAAAATGGACAATCTGGAAGAAATGGACAAATTCTTAGAAATGCACAACCTGCCAAGACTGAATCAGGAAGAAATAGGAAATATGAACAGACCAATCACAAGCACTGAAATTGAAACTGTGATTAAAAATATTCCAACAAGCAAAAGCCCAGCACCAGATGGCTTCACAGGCGAATTCTATCAAACATTTAGAGAGGAGCTAACACCTATCCTTCTCAAACTCTTCCAAAATATAGCAGAGGGAGGAACACTCCCAAACTCATTCTACGAGGCCACCATCGCCCTTATACCAAAAGCAGACAAACATGTCACAAAGAAAGAAAACTACAGGCCAAGATCACTGATGAAAATAGATGCAAAAATCCTCAACAAAATACTAGCAAACAGAATCCAACAGTACATTAAAAGGATCATACACCATGATCAAGTAGGGTTTATTCCAGGAATGCAAGGATTCTACCATATACGCAAATCAATCAACATGACACACCATATTAACAAATTGAAGGGAAAAGCTATATGATCATCTCAATACATGCAGAGAAAGCTTCTGACAAAATTCAACACCCATTTATGATAAAAACCCTGCAGAAAGCAGGCACAGAGGGAACGTTCCTAAACATAATAAAGGCAATATATGACAAACCCACAGCCAACATCATCCTCAATGGTGAAAAACAGAAAGCATTTCCACTAAGGTCAGAAACAAGACAAGGTTGCCCACTCTCACCACTCTTATTCAACATAGTTTTGGAAGTTTTAGCCACAGCAATCAGAGAAGAAAAGGAAATAAAAGGAATCCAAATCAGAAAAGAAGAAGTAATGCTGTCACTGTTTGCAGATGACATGATACTATACATAGAGAATCCTAAAGATGCTACAGAAATCTACTAGAGCTAATCAATGAATTTGGTAAAGTAGCAGGATACAAAATGAATGCACAGAAATCTCTGGCATTCCTATATACTAATGATGAAAAATGTGAAAGTGAAATCAAGGAAACACTCCCATTTACCATCGCAACAAAAAGAATAAAATATCTAGGAATAAACCTGCCTAAGGAGACAAAACACCTGTATGCAGAAGATTATAAGACACTGATGAAAGAAACTAAAGATGATACAAATAGATGGAGAGATATACCATGTTCTTGGATTGGAAGAAGCAACATTGTGAAAATGACTCTACTACCCAAAGCAATCTATAGATTCAATGCACTCCCTATCAAACTACCACTGGCATTTTTCACAGAACTAGAACAAAAAAAATCACAATTTGTATGGAAACACAAAAGACCTCGAATCGCCAAAACAATCTTGAGAATGAAAAATGGAGTTGGAGGAATCAGGTTCCCTGACTTCAGACTATACTACAAAGCTACAGTAATCAAAACAATATGGTACTGGCAGAAAACCAGAAATATAGATCAATGGAATAGGATAGAAAACCCAGAGGTAACCCCACACACATATGGTCACCTTATCTTTTATAAGGGAGGCAGGAATGTACAGTGGAGAAAGGACAGCCACTTCAATAAGTGGTGCTGGGAAAACTGAACAGGTATATGTAAAAGTATGAGATTAGGACACTCCCTAACACCATACACAAAAATAAGCTCAAATGGATTAAAGACCTAAATGTACAGTCAGAAACTATCAAATTAGAGGAAAACATAGGCAGAACACTCTATGACATAAATCACAGCAAGATCCTTTTTGACCCACCTAGTAGAGAAATGGATATAAAAACAAAAATAAACAAATGAGACCTAATGAAACTTAAAAGCTTTTGCACAGCAAAGGAAACCACAAATAAGACCAAAAGATAACCCTCAGAATGGGAGAAAATATCTGCAAATGAAGCAGCTGACAAAGGATTAATCTCAAAAATTTACAAGCAGCTCATGCAGCTCAATAACAAAAAAACAAACAACCCAATCCAAAAATGGGCAGAAGATCTAAATAGACATTTCTCCAAAGAAGATATACAGATTGCCAACAAACACATGAAAGAATGCTCAACATCATTAATCATTAGAGAAATGCAAATCAAAACTACAATGAGATGTCATTTCACAGTGGTCAGAATGGCCATCATCAAAAAATCTAGAAACAATAAATGTTGGAGAGGGTGTGGAGAAAAGGGAACACTCTTGCACTGCTGGTGGGAATGTGAATTTGTACAGCCACTATGGAGAACAGTATGGAGGTTCCTTAAAAAACTACAAATATAACTACCATATGACCCAGCCATCCCACTACTGGGCATATACCCTGAGAAAACCATAATTCAAAAAGAGTCATGTACCAAAATGTTCATTGCAGCTCTGTTTACAACAGCCAGGAGATGGACGAAACCTAAGTGTCCATCATCGTATTAGTGGATAAAGAAGATGTGGCACATATATACAATGGAATATTACCCAGCCATAAAAAGAAACGAAATTGAGTTATTTGTAGTGAGGTGGATGGACCTATAGTCTGTCATACAGAGTTAAGTAAGTCTGAAAGAGAAAGACAAATACCGTATGGTAACACATATATATGGAATCTAAGAAAAAAAAATGTCATGAAGAACCTAGGGGTAAGACAGGAATAAAGACACAGACCTACTAGATAATGGACTTGAGGATATGGGGAGGGGGAAGGCTAAGCTGTGACAGAGAGAGTGGCATGGACATATATACACTACCAAACGTAAAACAGATAGCTAGTGGGAAGCAGCCGCATAGCGCACGGAGATCAGCTCGGTGCTTTGTGACCACCTAGAGGGGTGGGATAGGCAGGGTGGGAGGGAGGGAGACGCAAGAGGGAAGTGATATTGGAGCATATGTATAATTGATTCACTTTTTATAAAGCAGAAACTAACACACCATTGTAAAGCAATTATTCTCCAATAAAGTTGTTAAAAAAAAAAGTTCACAAATAACAAATGTTGTAGAGGGCTGGAGAAAAGGAAACCCTCATATACTGTTGATGGGAATGTAAACTGGTGCAGCCACTATGAAGAATAGTATGGAGGTTCCTCAAAAAACTAAAGATACAGTTGCCATATGATCCTGCAATCCCACTCCTGTGCATATATCTGGAGAAAGCGCTAATTCAAAAAGATACATGCACTCCAGTGTTCACTGCAGCACTATTTACAATAGCCAAGACATGGAAACAACCTAAAATGTCCACTGACAGATGAATGGATAAAGAAGATGTGGTGCACACACACACACACACACACAATGGAATACTACTCAGCCATAAAAAAGAATGAAATAATGCCATTTGCAGCAGCATGGATGAACCTAGACATTATCATAATAAGTGAAGTAAGCAAGAAAGAGAAAGACAAATACCATATGATATCACTATATGTGGAATCTAAAATATGGCACAAATGCACTTATCTACAAGACAGAAACAGACTCTCAGACGTAGAGAACAGACTTGTGGTTGCCAAGGGGGAAGGGGGGTGGGGGAGAAATTGACTGGGAGTTTGGGTTAGCAGATGCAAACTATTATATATAGATTGAATAAAAAACAAGGTCCTACTGTATGGCACAGGTAACTATATTCAATATCCTGTGATAAACCATAATGTAAAAGAATATGAAAAAGAATGTATATAGGGCTTCCCTGGTGGCGCAGTGGTTGAGAGTCCACCTGCCGATGCAGGGGGCACGGGTTCGTGCTGCAGTTTGTGAAGATCCCACATGCCGTGGAGTGGTTGGGCCCGTGAGACATGACCGCTGAGCCTGCGCATCCGAAGCCTGTGCTCCGCAACGGGAGAGGCCGCAACAGTGAGAGGCCAGCATACCGCAAAACAAAACAAAACAAAACAAAACAAACAAAAACAAAAAAGAATGTATATATATGTATAACTGAATCACTTTGCTATACAGTGGGAATCAACACAACATTGTGAATCAACTATACTTCAATAAAATAAATTTAAAAAAAAAAGAAAATAATCTCAATCTTCTAAAATGTACCACCTCAGGGCCTTTCACCTAGAACCCTTAGTGAATATGTTATAGAAACACACCATGCTTTTAAATTTCCTTACGTATTTCTAACATTCCCAACATATTTCCTCAGATGAGCCTAATGTGGGATAAACAAACATAAGCTCCAATAATTGTCTCAAGTTATTTTTGATGAAGATTTTATAGCTATTATGCAAGAGTCTGAATAATTCCTTACATTTTTAAAATTAAAATCCAAATATAGCTTCAAGAAAAGGAGTTAAGGGATGTGTTCCACAAAAGTTATATATAGCCTTATTCCTCAATTTCTTCACTGATAATAAAAACAAGTAATTTTTACATTTTAAGTACTATATAAACCTCTGTCTGACACAGTTTTTGTAATTTTTCTCTTTCTTTTGATATTGAGTTGAAATTCTTTAATGATACCATTTATACACTTTGGATTTTAATATTTAAATGTGAAGAAAGAAAAAATACATATATCTAGTGGATCCCTCACATTAAATTATATGTGTTTATTTTAATGTTATAATAAATATAAACATATGAATGCTACCATGAAGATGAAATACAGTTCATACTCATAGAGAAGTTTTAGTTCTGGGACTTGTCTTTAACTACATGATTTTTCATTTTATTTTCTACAGACATTATTTAAATAATAGTAATGATGATAATAACAATAATAATATATAAAATTTACTGAGTGTTTACTATGTGCCATCCCTTAGGTTAATATCCTTTTATACATTGTTACATATAAATGTCACTACAGCTGAATGTTGAGTGAACATAATCAAATTATCCAGGTGTTCAAATCAAGTAAGTTGAAAAACCAGAATATGACCCATGCAGTTCTGACTACAGAATGGAGCTTCTTAATATACAGTGTATATTATATAGTATAAACTGAAACATAGGTGCCCCACTTAAGATAAAATCTCAGAATAGTTTGAAGCAATGCCTCAATTTCAATCTCTTATGTGCCTTTCAATTCACCCTTAAAAGATGTAATGTGATGGGAAACCTGGTATGCTAAATTTCATATTTTGGTTGAACAGCAGACTTTTAATATTTATACCTAAATAAATAATGTATTTAATAATATTATGTATGACTATTACTTAAATACAGTAAACTGAAATATTGATTCTTCTCATACCACATATATCTCAGTTTAGACTGCTGAGTGTCCTGCATTATCTTTAAATTCTTATATAATGTCAGAATAATTGTGTTAATTTTTACTTGAGCACTAAATTATGATTATCTGATTGAAAGGAATAGCTAAAGGCTGGTATTCTAGAAATGGCATAAAATGTTATCCCTATTATAGTTGTCAAATTTTGAATAAAAAATAAAGCCTACAAATCAGATTGAACAATAAAAATATATTTACTGCATTAAAACTATTTAGAAATTGTGTATGATTCTGGAACAATATTAATCAGTAAGATACATTTAGTCTATACATCTGTAATAGAGTGAAATAAAATCACTTTATACAAAGAAATTTTAGGAATACTCTGTTACCTTTTTCTCTATCTCTAAGTGGCAAAGCATTGATGATCTTATTGATATTTGAATGTAGGATAGATTATAGAGTGTAGATATATGAATTCACTGTGTTATATGAAGGTAGGATAGATTGTAGAGTGTTGAGAATTCAATCAGAAGACAAGTTAGAACTACTCCAGGCAAGTTCTGAGGAATGAGTGATTTTGAAGAAGAGGGATATATGGAAATGCTTCTATTCCCATAGTAAAATTAGGACATAATTAGGACAATAATTTTATTCCCATAAAATTAGGACAATTTGATAACTGACTGGTTATGGGTGCCATTAAGATGGAGGAGTTAAAGATATTTTCAATCTTTTAAACTAAGAAATTAGGTAAATATTTGTTCAAGAGAAGACATAACAAACCCTGAGAGCTCAGATTTACAAAGAAAAATATGAGTTTCAGTTTTTAATATTCAGTTAGAAATTCAGTTCAGCAGGGTGCCAGGAATATCAGATATGAGCCTAGTAGTAAGAGCAAGTCTAGAAAAGTCATAACTGAATGAACTCAGAAAAGTTTAGAGAAAAAAAACAATTATATTAATCAGTTCTGTTTTTGATTACAAGCAAGAGAAACCTATCTAGAAAGCTTAATGAAAAGACAGCTTTGTCAGAGACCCAAAGGGCAAGCATATAACAGAACCTTCTATTAGAACAAGGGACTTAAGCACCATGAGGGCACTCTCTTAACCTCTTACTCTTTTACATTCCTGCTCATTCTTCTCTTATTTCTCAGTCTTAATTCATCATCCTACTCAGTCTACATACGAAATTCACAGCCACGAAATTTATTTCCCATCTCTCCTCCTTCCTGTTGCTCCTTTCTCTCTTCTCAGTTCTAAGTTTCTAGGGGAGGAATTTGATCGAATCATTTGTCTTTCTCTTAACATTCAATAACGGTGAGGGAGGTTCGTTATGGGTACTCAATAGTGCACAAAATGGCTGCTTTTAAAATTTTGTAGGAAGTGAAGGTCATCTCTCAAAAAAGGAAGTGGAGAACTGAAACACTGTGAGAAGTGATCTCTTTAGGGATCAAAGATTAACCTGAATGAAACCTATATTCCAGAACAAGATAGAAGAGGAGAGGGAAAGAAAGAGGCAAAGAGGAGTTAAAAGAAAATGAAACCTGTAACAGAGACACTGAAACAAGGGAAGTGGAAAAATCAAAAGAAACATTATATTCAGCAGAAAAACGAGTAATTTGAGGATTGGGGAACCACCATTTGATTTGACCACTGAAGAATAACTGGCAAACTTCAGAATGACAGTTTCTACAAAATAAGGAATGAGTTGCTACATGATTTGATGAAATTCAAATAGTACATGTTTATATATTGCCCTTGGACACTGGTGTAAAAATATTTTTTAAAAAAGAGAGGGAGAAAATTAGGGTAATTTTCTATGCCATTACTAGTAACTGCTAACTAACTCCTATAGAATCCTTTTAATCTAAGCACTCACAAATTGTTTAAGAGTTTAATAATTTTACTGGGAAGGTAATGTCAAATTTACCAGTTTATGGTTTCTCGAATGTAATCCTTTCTCCTTAACAAATATCACAGCACATACCTCTCTCCAATATTGCAGAAGCTCCCCACATTTGCATGATTCCATGAGAATAAATGAATGAGCTGTTATCCTCTACAAAACTTCCCCGGGTTCCCTGGGATGTACTTTATTTGGGCCAGGAGAATTAGTATTTTTAAGCAATCTGCTCTTATATTATCTTGGGTTGTATTTTCCTCTTACCCACATTTTCTTTTTCATTTTTTTTTTCCTGTTTGAAGACCATTTGCCTTGACATAGAAATTGGACAATAAAAGCATTGGGTACTTCTCTCTATTATCTACATAATACATATCTGTCTCAGTCATTAGAAATAAAATTTCAATTTCTACTTGAGGCATAGCTGATTTTAGAAAGTGTCATTTCTTGTCTCTATAACACCTTGTAGATGCAAAAATACAGGCATAGGGTGAACTGTGTCCTAAAGCCCCCTGCAGGCTTGTACACAAGTGAAAAAAAAAAGAGATTCAAATAAAATGAATAGGTGTGGAACAACAGGGATGGCAACGTGGGCATCCTAAATCGGACACATAAACATGTTTGTATTGCAAAATCCTAGTCAGCTTGAGTCCTGATGTCACTTTGCAGACACCTATAATATAATGTACGGCTGTAATCCTTCAGTGGTGAATTGGTTTCCTGTACTAATACTTTGTAACCTGTATATTGTAATTTGAATTATTGTCCATCATTTTTATATCATTTTTATATCAATAAAAAATGTCCATCATTTTAATATCAATTTTTATATCATTTTATATCATTTTTATTCTTGTCCATCAAGAATTATAAAGTGAACACAGATGTGATAATTATGAGAGGTTTTATGTAATCAAATGCAGTAATGACTCATGATCACTCCATGATCAAATTTAACTTCCTCCACTCTCATAAAACACAGGCCTTCTTCTTTTAAAAGGTGACCTCACTATATGAAATAAACTATATTCATTCCTGCTTCTATACCTTTACTTATGCTTTCAAATTGCTTTTTCTATGTACTACTTTTTTCTATATATACTACCCATCCTTCAACAATCAGTTCAAGCCCCACCTGCCACATAAAGCATTCTCTGAGAACAAGGACTCCAACCTCAATATGTAAATCTTGCTAACTCCCTTTACACTCAAGTTCTATATCCCACAATTAACACATTATTTGTACATTGTTCTTAAGTCTTCATTCCTAAAACTGTACATTTAATCTTTTATTATGTAAATATATTTCATAAATATATACTCATTGTCAAGTAATTTCTTAATTGTTTCATGAGTGTATTACTTTTATCCACAGACAGAAAATTACTGTGGCAAGAATTGGCTAATTCTAGCACACTTATTGAAAAAGAGACTAGGCTAAGTATGAAGGATTAAACAAAGGGTAACAAGAAATTTTCCATCTCATCTTTTATATTTTTAGTGTTTTATAAAACAAATACATTCCTAGGAAAATAGTAGTTGCACACTAAATGCTTAGCCTTATAAATAGGGATCAGTTAACACTCCAAACATAAATCTATGTATAGTGTTAAAACTAGCTGTAAAACTACAACCTGGGGGAGGGCAGGGCTGGAGGGGAAGGAATAATAGAGAAGGGTGGCCTTGTGGTAGAACTGAATATGAGAAATGGAGAAAGACAAAACCACCTGGTTATTTCTCCTGAGCACACAGATGAAGAAATTAGGCAGGGCAATAGTGAATAATGAAGATGAAGAGTCAGAAATTCTCCACAAAGAAGAGGCCCATTTGTGAGAAGCAAAATGAAGTTAGCATTGTTTAAAATGCTAGTAGCAGCAGGAAGATTACTTGTTGTTTTACATATTTTACTTAACCCTCACAACAACCTTTTGAATTATTTATTGTTTTTCACACTCTGTAGATGAGGAAACTGAAGGTAACAGATATATGACCAATAAGGTTATTACAGTGTTGCTGTATAAAAATAAATGAAAGAGAAAAATATGTATATATATTTGCTATATAAGGAGAAAACATTTTAAAAATATATAGATTGTTCTAGAGAACATGAAATTGAAACACATAAACTATAAACCTATGACACTATCATAGATGTCATACACACACACACACACACACACACACACACACGTTTGAATTCTTTTAAAAACCATAAAGACTTTGACACATCAAGCCAAAAGTCTTTTTCTTTCAGGGAGACATTCTGGCCTTAGACAAGCACATCCTTTCTCATGAAAATGTATTTTCAGGATTCTAGCAAATGAAACTTAATACAACTAGGAAATGGATAAAAAAAAGCCATAAATAGAAAACTGGAGTTTAATAAAGGATAAAATTTTCTTTTCACATAATTCTATGAAGGCATGTTCAATTTTCAGACTTTCCATCAGCTTTATTTTATGCTGTATTTTTTTTCTAGTTCACAGTTTTATCAAGGAAACTGAGGTCAACAGGCAAAATGTTAAGCATAAAAGCACTTTATTCCACTTGGAATAAAGTGGGAAATAAAACAAGAAAATAAACTCACAAATAATCATGGAAACACAGACATATATCAGAAACTGAATAATTAAAATGATATAACTTGTATTTGTAGAAATTTACAACTAATATCTACACAATGAACAGGTATTATCACGAACAGAACTAGCGCTATCATTTAAGAGGATGCACAAGACTAAGCAGAAAACAATCATGGTAAATCATGCAGAATGCACAATAGCTCACCTTTAACTTTATTCTTTGAAGCAGCCGCTGGTACCAAGATTGCACAAGAAGAAGAGAACAAACATATTAGATTATTAGGCAGAGTCTCTAAAAGGGATATGTTATCACTATGAAAGTCTAAAATGATACGTTTATGATTACACCAACAATGCACTTTAGATGAATAGGACTTGTAACAAAGAAAATGACAATTGGTTATATTTTGTTAGTATATGATTAAAGTCCTTGAAAAAGAAAGAGTAAAACAGATAGGAGCCACAGAGTGCAAATACCAAACACCACAAGGCACAAAATTCTTTTTAAGAACGGTGTATCTTTCTTTCTCTTTGTCTTTTTTAACTCTAAAGTTTAGCTAATAATTCAATTAAAAATACTAATATATAGTTTAAATATATTTCATTTTATTTAACAATTAAAATGTAATCCATACGTTTGGATAAATCACAAGGGCCATTCACTTGTATTTACTGAGTGCTTACTTAAATGCCAGAGAGAGTTGAGAGTACTTTCCATACATCTTCCACTTAACCACCTCAAGAAGTAAGTTTTATTATCACTGCCTCACAGATGTGAAAACTGGAACTTAGAAAAGTTACATTACTTGCTGACTATGGGACAGCTGGAAATAAGCAAATTTGGGATTTGATCCTAGGTGTGCCTGAACCTAAAATCTGTGCTCTAAGATACTACCTTACACTATTGGGATTTATGGCACCGCGTCACCAACTGGATTTCAAATATCAGGTCTATAAAGCCAAATCAAAATTGCATGATTCATTAAACTTCAGCTATTTGGTACTTGGTTGATCACATAGCTTTGAAACTAGAAAACTCCATTACTTTAAATGGCATTATTTTCATTAAGAAGTAGAAATTTAAGTTTATTATATCTATTGGTAAACACTTTGGGGCAGAAGTAAACTGAATGAGGAAACTAGAACAGTCCTGACAGGAGAATTCTTTACTCAAAGGAAAACTTCTAGACAAAATGCACAATTAGATGCCCCAAACATTTTGAAGTAATATGTTCTATTTTGATTTAAATATTTAAAAAGGAAGACTGACAGAGGAAGGTGTGCTTTTTCATTCTCTAAATGATGTCAAAGATGAAGTGGTCCATCCCCTAACTGGGAAATAGGCAGTCTCTAGCCTGCATACTGACCCCAGTGAAGTTTAATTTAGGTTTTAGACTGAGTGCTTATGAACTGAAAATGGAAACTTTTAATTTACACTTTCTTCTGATTCAAGTTATTTAGAGCTAAAGAAAAATTTCTAGCAAGTCTAGATACATGCCAGACTACTCATACAGAATTTCATTTTTATCCACAATCACAAACATTATCTTTTATTTATCTTCTGCTAGCTCATAAAAAATGTACATTATATTTTTTAAATAATACATTTTTTCACATAAAAACATACTAAGTAAAAGCAAAATTATTTCAGGAAACCTTGTTTAAGTCCTTACAAAAACCCATTCAAACTCTGTTTATTCCACAGCTTTAAAATGAAGGTAAGTGGTTGGAGAGGGAGAATGTTCACAATACTGTTATGAATATAATGTAAACTAACTTTCTTTTAAAAAGCAAAGACCCAAAATTAAACTACCAGATGTTTTTGTGATATTGTTAATGTGATATAACAGTTCATGGCAAAATTTGTCAGCCATTAGAGTCCCTAAAATATTTAATATTAAAACTTAAACTTTAAAAGTAATTTTACCAAGAAATTTTGCTCCTACTTAATGAATACTTCTATTTTTTTGCTTATTTTTATTACAAATTGACAAATGCCAAAAAATAAGACGTGACATAGATTAAAAAAACAAAAAAACAAAAAAAAAAACAATAGCTCAACCTTCTCCAAAGGCTGCTACTGAAATAATCAATATTAACAGTTTGCTAATGTTATAAAAATATATTTTGCTATTCTTATAAAAAACAATAACATATATACTTTGTGCATTTTGTTTCCATAAACAGGATCATACTATACACAGTTCTTTGCAGTCTGCTTTTCCCTCATTTTGCAGGTTAATACATCGAGTTCTAACTCACTAATATTAATAGTTTTATATTTTTCTATAGTGTGTATGAAGTATGGGACTATTTTCCTATTGATAGAAAATCAGGCTGCTTTTAGATTTGTTTTCTTGTTGTTGTTGTTTGTTTGTTTTACTGCTAATAACAATGCTGCAATACAAATCCTGTGTCATATCCCTTTTATACTGAACTGGTGTTTTGTTTCTGATGGGCATATTCCCAGGGATTTTTTCATATTTCTATCCAGAAAACCACTGACAAAGATGAAGACCTTACATATTGCTAATGGAAGTGTTGAGAAAGCTTAGATAAAAATATGCAAGTATATTAAATGCTCTAAAATAAGAGAAAAGCAGCAAAAAGAAAAAAAGGAGAGAAACAGAAGTACAGAATCTAGTGATCCAGATGACTGCTATAGTGCAACCTCCTTGGATCTTTTAAACCACAAGCTGTTTCATTTAACTTTTCTTAATATTTGTTTTTCAGTTAAAAATTCAGTTTTTACATAAGGTAGATAGCTAGTGGGAAGCAGCCGCATAGCACAGGGAGATCAGCTCGGTGCTTTGTGACCGCCTGGATGGGTGGGATTGGGAGGGTGGGAGGGGGGGAGACGCAAGAGGGAAGAAATATGGGAACATATGTATATGTATAACTGATTCACTTTGTTATAAAGCAGAAACTAACACACCATTGTAAAGATGTAAAAAAAAAAAAAATTCAGTTTTTAATTCCTTGGTAGAATTTTAGTAGATTTCAGAATTCTAATTATTAGGAATTATTTTCATCTTTTGTGTTGTTTTTAAGACTACACAAAGCTGACTTATTTTTAGATTATGCAAAAATATTATTTCACTCAATTTCAAAGAAAATATTTCAATGTATCATATTAAATTGTTCACATGAAAAGACATTTTACTTAAAATTCAAACTTATCACTTAACATTTCTAGCACAAATTCAAAGAAAAATTGCCAAAAGCTTTAGAAATTTTTGAGACAATAGTATCAAATGTGTTAACAGATACAACTAATCTTTTACAAAAATTCATCTTTTTTATTAAAAATTAGTGAAATAAAAACAAAGAAGGCAACCTTTACATTTCTCAGTGGGATGGAGATGAATTATTGAAAGTTCTCAAACATTACATGATGGTAGATGATTTTACTCTTAGATTATTGGGTAGATACCGAAATAAACTAGAAGGGAAAACAAAAGCTCTATGTTTCTGTGTGTGTTCAGGCAGCTAATACTAGACTAGGCTGGTTAATATAATTGGAAAGCAGCCAGGCTACCAGGCTTGTTAGCCCAATTATAATTCTCTGCATATTCCATAAAAGAAGCCAAGATGACAGCAATACTGTCATAAATGTCATGTTCAATACTTGTAAGATTTTCCATTGTCAGCACAGTCCAATTATAAGTCAATTGTAAAGTGCACACTGCATACCACCCAAAAGTGACTGAAAATTATCTTAAAAATACAATTTTAGCGGTTCATAGTTAAAATGAAAAGAAAGGAAGTAAAGGTACTTTGACCTGAGAAAAGTTTTAGATATGACATTAACATTTCTTTACCTCTATAATAAAGGCAGCAAGTTGTAACTATAACATTATAGTTGTTCACACTTTTTTCCAGAGATGATCAGTTATAATGTTAAATTTGTAACTGCTAATAATTCTGATATTAATAATGTGAAAATTTATGTATGTAATTTTTGAAGAAAATCGTGAATAATAACAGACATACCAGAGCTATTTACATATGAATGCTGAATGGTTAGTGAATATTAAGCATTATATTCATGAGGTTTATCTCTGAAAACTCCAATACAGATGATTAAAAAGTAAAAATATAATTAATTGATTATGTCACCAATTAGTTAATTAGTTCATTGAATTATTAAAGTGTCTGTCTATTTGAAAGGTATCATTAATAATTCTGCAAAGAATTGGTGAATCTAAAACAGTGTTTCTCAAAATGAAGTACAGGGACTATAAGTAGGGCATGAGGGCATTCTCAGAGGAGATTAGATACATTTTACCTACCTCATAATTTGTATGACCTAGCCACATTTTCCCTGTTCTTTTAATTTCTACTCCTAATTTTAAGATTTATGTCATGACAAAATGGTGATATGTTTTATTAGTATTTGCAATGTATGGATAATGTAGAACATACTGGATTTGTAGTTGCTTTTAGAAGTGTTTGCTGAAAAGTTACTTAGCAATAAAACATTTCGGGGATAGCAAAGACATTACTGGAATTTATTCACAGAGAGCTAATACTAAAGCATTGTGGATCTTTTTATTTTAATATTATGTAGGCTTTTTTTGAAATACTTTGGTATTTTAGCCTACTGTTGTTTACTCTTCCTTCCGTAAACAAATTTATAGATAAGGGACTGTCATTTTTAATAGAGAAGCAATAAATTTAGCAAGTACTGACATTCCAAGGAGACAGAGGTTCCTAACATCTGCAACTTCATACTCAGATATATTTTGTGTTCCTCTTGCCACAAATTTAATCTATAATGAAACAAAACAAAACAAACCCATTGCCATTGACACTACACAATAAATTTTTTTTAAATATTAAAGTTACTCATACACATATGTGTAAATTATAATAATAAGAATATATTGCCACTACTTCCTTGAAGAAATACAATGGAAACTAAGAAATCCAAAATATTGCAAAACTGGGAACCAGAGATGATAAGTGACTTTTTCTAGGTCACAAAGTTATTTGGTAGCAAAATTACAACCAAAACACCATGCTGAACATGTATATTTTAAAATCCACTATATCAAAATGCAATCATTAGATACAGTATAACAATGTAGTGCTAATTAAAATCAGGAGAGTTTTATTCCTTTTTACAAAGGAGGAAATCACACTGATTTTAACAAGAAGTACTACTACATCTAATTTATCAGATACTTACCATGGTATTACAGTCGTTTCAAGATATGGAAATTAAAATTATTGCATTTCAGGGCTAGATAACCACCTACATTTCCTCCTTTTTCCTCCAACTATCCAGTACAAAGTTAGTAACATTCTTTCACTAATCACTTGAGATTTATTTAAAATAACATCTTTCTTGGCTATCAACTAACATCATCTAAACATGAGAAGTTTCTTCTAAACCTCGTTAGAATTGAAAACTTGAAAAAGTGTGACTTTAATTTCTTTCACAAGTTCTTCTTTCTTAATAACCACACAAATTTCACACTAGGAAAAATGTGTAAAAATGATGCTTGAGAAAGAAATGTTTGCTAAAAGAGATATATCCAAGAGTAACCAAATATTTGATGAGTGGAAATTTCTCCCAATACAAATACCCCAGCCAATAAATAAAAAGGAAATAATAGAACTCAAAAACCACTGTTCCACAATCTTTAATAAGTTCTTATACATAGCTGCCTACGTATATACATAATGCTAACATCATTAAAAGGGAGAATTCCAGGAATTACATACCTTCTCCTGGAAGGACACAATACCATTTAAGTATTTCTGCAATATAATCAAATCTGGATAGAATTGTGCCTCTCCGTTGAACTTCCAATGTCCAGTATACACAGGGAACAACAAAAAAAAATGCATTGTCAATGCAATTAGTCTAACCTTGAATATGGGTAACCACACACAAGGAATTTTGGTATTTGGTTCCTTTAGCAAATAGATATAAGGGATAAAAAATACCAATTGAAGGGGGAACCTAAGAGACATATCAAACAAATGGTATGTGCAGACTACTTTGGATCCTGATTTGAGCTCTGGATATTTCACAATATTAAATAATTGTTGGGGCTTCCCTGGTGGCGCAGTGGTTGAGAGTCTGCCTGCCAATGCAGGGGACACGGGTTCGTGCCCCGGTCCGGGAAGATCCCACATGCTGCGGAGCTGCTAGGCCCGTGAGCCATGGCCGCTGAGCCTGCGCGTCCGGAGCCTGTGCTCCGCAACGGGAGAGGCCACAACAGTGAGAAGCCCGCATACCGGAAAAAAAAAAAAAAAAAAAGAACTGTTGTTAGTACTTAGGTGGAATAATAGTATTGTAAATATATATATATATATATAAATGTAAATATATTTTAAGTCATTATCTTTTCACAAAACTAAATATGAAAAATGACCAGTTGCCTGTAATTCCTTTTAAAATAATCTTGAAATGCATGTTGTTTATAATATTTTCTACTTTTATAGATGGTTGAAATTTCTGACAATAAAAAATATATTTAAAATTATTCAAGTATCTAGGTTTATTTCTTGACATCAATGTTCCTATGATTACATGTAACAGTGTATAAAACAGCACAGTTATATATTGGTGTCTGTATTGAATGAGATTATATTATGTGAGTAAATTTTTACTTGTATGTGCAAGGCAAACAAGCACCATTGAAAAAATTTCGGTTTATGAAATTTAGTCTCTAAAATGTGGAACATAGTAATTTCCTCTATGAAATAACCATTTTGCTTCTGCAGAAATGAAACAGAAGTTTATTTTTAGCTTCTAACTACTTCATTCAACTGTATTTTGAGAATTAAGTAATCTATATAATTATTTCTTTCCCATGTTTCCTCACTCTATACAGACAGAATTATATGTATCAAAATAACTGTTATTTTGTATTAAGAATTTTTCTCTCCACTGTTTTTAGCACTGATAGCTTACATGTAAAATATTTACACTACTTTATTCTATATTTCTTTTGCTGTCAAGAATCTTTTCAAACTTCATGAGTCAGTACCAATTTATAAATTTCTTTTTCTTCTGTTGTATTCCATACTGCCCTATAAGGCTTATGACTTTTACACTGATAAATATAGGGAGTTTTCAAGACTTTGTAAAAAAAAAATTGGACTCAAACTCATGCCTCTAGAAGAGACTATAAAATAAATGCAAACCCTTAGATGTATCCATCATATATTATTATGAAAGCTTTGAGACAGTACCAGAATAAAAGGTTCTCAGTAAATAAAGTACATGGGCATCGTTTGAAGTTATATTTATGTTTGTGTTACTAAACCAGGAAGCTATCTTAGAAATACCCTAAATCTATAATTGGAATAAAATATAGCAATGGATATTAGTCTTCTATTATTCCCCAGATTCTCATTTGCTAATTTTGATGGATAAATTTAATATATATACCTTAGATTGTTGTTAATTACATAAAACTATTAGATTTGAGAAATGTTTTATAAACAGAAACTAAGAAAACTAAATTCTAATGTCAGTGGGATTGGTCATATTTCCTATTTTCTAGATGCTGTAGCTATATTTTCAGTTTTTTCTATTAAGTTATGATATTAGTTAGAAATTTTTTTTTTTTTTTTTTTTTTGTGGTACGCGGGCCTCTCACTGTTGTGGCCTCTCCTGTTGCAGAGCACAGGCTCCGGACGCGCAGGCTCAGTAGCCATGGCTCACGGGCCCAGCCGCTCCGCGGCATGTGGGATCTTCCCGGACCAGGGCACGAACCCGTGTCCCTTGCATCGGCAGGCGGACTCTCAACCACTGCATCACCTGGGAAGCCCCAATTAGAAATTTTATACGCAATAATTTATTTAAAAATATATTCCATTTTACTAGTTTAAACATATGCTAAGTAAATGATACTTCTATGTCTATAAATAGTAATGGTAAAATAGTAAAGCAACTGTATATGCATGTTGAAAACTTTCTGAGCCATCAAAGTTTTCCAATTGTCATGTAGAACCAATAATGGTATGGTATCTACCAATAAGAGTTCACATTCTAAGGCAGATGGTGACCTGAGAAAATTAGTAGGACACAAACATTCTCTCCGTGTGTATGGTTATGTATATATATATATATATGTGTGTGTGTGTGTATGTATGTATATGTACACAGAATACAATATTATGTAATCACTTTGTATAATTATATGCATATATAACAGTTTACTCAGTTCATATTATACCATTGGTAATTATTACTCTTTATTTTTATTTAGAAAGAATAACTGGACTCTGTACTAGTGTTGAGAATGGTTTCAATCAGAGAACCATAGTAGCACCTAGTAAACACATTTATTGACTGATAACACTTTTGCAATCATTATAATAGATGACTGGGACTCACTGATGTAAAGGAAGAGAATTCATACCACCTGGAATTTACATGGACCCCAAGAGTTTACAGCTTGGGCTTAAGGAGGGTAGTGACAGGAAATGGGTCAAGGGGCAGAAACAGAAAAAAATATTTGACAGAAATAATCAAATATTTTCATGAGATTTTTTTGAGATGTATAAATAGAGATGTGAAACTCAGCACCATGTGCTGATTTGGCCTACAGCATTCAAGTAAATACTTATGAAGTAAACATGAACTCAATGCACCCTAACTCCTAATTACCAGATAATGGGTTAATTCTGGAAAAGCTGTGCAAATAGAGAACGTGGTTAGGAATAACTTAAGGACATCTATCTAATCTGCTTCAGTGTAGAGCAGGTAACTTGTTCAATTTTCAAGGGATCCAAAGGCAATCATTTCAGTGGGCCGGCAAAGTCAAGCTTCTCCATGCATAAGAGTATGATCAAGAAATACTTGGTTTTACCCTCTAGCGAATCATCCCAGTGAGGAGCTCAAGCAAGGTGAAAGGTGACCCCCAGAATGTTGTGCATCAGACATTGCTGCTTCTCTGATCTCATCCTTACTCATACATCAGGAAGGGTCATGATTACCTAAGATTAAGTCATCCACACTAAAAGAGTTCAGACCCAGAATACACACACTTAACATACATTCATATTTAAGGCATGCTAATTTTAAGGAGCACTTAGATGCCTATTTCTAGTACATCACTTCTATAAACCAAGTGCAGGGAATGTGATCATTTAGAAATGTCAGTTTCAAATTCTTCAGATATGATCTCTGGTAGTTTTTACTGTAATATTATGCAATTAAGACTCTCTGACACATAGATGTTAATTTACTTACAGTCATAATGAGTGAGAGGAGAACTTTCATTACTGATTCAACAGTAAATAGGTAGGTAAGACTGGGATGTTGATAGTTGGTTCCTGTGTGTACTACGGAGAACCTCAATGGCATCTTCTCTTCCTATGTTTCTCTGCTTTTGCCTTTTAACACTTTTATTTTATATTGATATAGTCAGTACTTTCTGTATATCTATATATAGATATATATATATATATATTTTTATAAATTTATTTATTTTGGGGTGTGTTGGGTCTTTGTTGCCACGTGCAGGCTTTTTCTAGTTGCGGCGAGCAGGGGCTACTCTTCGTTGCGGTGCGCGGGCTTCTCATTGTGGTGGCTTCTCTTGTTGCAGAGCACAGGCTCTAGGCGCATGGGCTTCAGTAGTTGTGGCTCGCAGGCTCTAGAACACAGGCTCAGCAGTTGTGGCGCACGGGCTTAGTTGCTCCGCGGCATGTGGGATCTTCCCGTACCAGGGATCGAACCGATGTCCCCTGCATTGGCAGGCGGATTCTTAACCACTGCCCCACCAGGGAGGCCCTGTATAATTTATTTTGCAGGAAAATTTCATTAGGTGCTATGTTACTCTCTTGATCAATAGATGGATCAATATATACTATTATTCTACCTTGATTGATATAGTAATACTAATCATAACATGAATTTTAGAGTATGGTTTGAAAGATATGATTAACGTTTTATTTAAGGTATAACAACAACTGTTGAGCAACTGACGATCTACTTTGACCACATCTTAATTTGAAATTCACAAGAATAAGACCAACATAGATGACATTTCTCAGAGATATGATGAGGGTCTCACAACTCTATTTTAAGACGCACACAAAAAAGAAAAGGAAATGTACCATAATCTGGACCACTTCAGGAATGTTAGATACTTTTAAAAATGTATTTTAAAAGTAATTTTGAAATTATTACATAATTTGAAGTAAAAAAACCAACATGCCCCAAATTTGTGTGTCAAATACAGTCTTAATAAACATGAATAGTAATTGTAAAAAAGACTGATATGATCTGGACTATACATATTTTCATCTGTGTCAAATATTCTCTGAATGCAGTATTACAACTATCATTATTTCAATATTTGGAGGGAGGAATCTTCCAAACACAGTTTACCTCAATTGGTAAATGCCAATAGGTAATATTAATTGGGTCATATGGAGATAAAATGGAAAAATGGTCTTAGGTGTTCAATTTCAGAAAATCTAGTTGGTGTACCTTGTACCATCTTCTGCACATCAGTTTGGGTAAACTTTATTTAGTTTATAATTAACTCTGACCAAAGGAGTATCTTGGGACAAAGTTATTTCTAACAGTGTGTTATTAAAATATGATGGCAAAATGGCAGAGGGGACTGCATAGAGATGAAAATCCTTGTAATTACAAAATACATAATTACAATGTACTAAACAAGCCTCTTTGTATTTCACATATAAAAGCAAATCAGGTTACAGATATCTTAGAATGTCATGAATGGTTATCTCTAGATTAGTGCAAAATGTTAGGAGAAAGGCTAGATGAAAAAGCCTAGATGAAAAATACAAAATAAAGATGTAGATTTCAAGATCCACTTAAGAAAACTATTATCATTTTATATTTATGTTAGATTCAGGCAGTTTAAAATAATAGCCCAAACACTGCCCTTTGAAGTGAGCCTTGTCCCTGAAGAGAGAGACAAAATACATTTTGATGAAGACAAGTACACAGGAATATGTTCTGTATCCTGATTTTCCCAGTACCTACCTCAGATTGCTACTGAGAGCAAGTGGGTAGATTATGTCATACTGTGCTACAGGTAAGTTAGCTGCTAGTTTGCGATTGTAAGATAATGCTCAGTTGGTGAATAATACGTTCATTTTACATATCAAATACTGCTAGTTTAAATATGTATCTGTAAGATAATCATAATGATATGAAATAGTTTATATTTTAATAAATACCTAACTGTTAAAGAAGATCATAGTTATTATTTTTTTTTAAGCTGGTACATTTTACTTTGAAGTCTATAACAGCCACATTCACAATGAAAAAGTGATAATAATTTTAGCACTAATATCTTATGTGATATCCTTGAATGAAAGATATATTCAAACACACCAACTGGGTCTAGAATGTAAATTTGAAAAGATAGGAGACCTACAACAACAACTTCATTAAATCAAATTAAAAATGAATTCTTAAAATAAGAAAGCTTTCTTTACAGACAACACTTTATCCTAAATTTTGTAAGGTTGATATTAGCAAATCTCACAGTTAAAGTAACAATGCTTTTTTAAAGTTTCCATATCTATCACTGCATAGGATTCACAAAGAAACTCTGAGGTCAGACACTGTTAATTCCAAATTGTAGATGTGGAAATTAAGGCCTGAGGGACAGTACAAGATTTTCTCAGTACTAACTAGCTACTTAGGAGGGGAATCGAGAAGGTTCTGAATCTTCCAATTCCCAGCACAGGGACTTCTCCCTTACATTGTACAATCTGACTTTTAGTACCCATGTACTGATTCTTCTTATCTATGGAACAATAATCCATCTAGCCAGGAAAGAAATTTTCCTGTCTTGATGCTATTTTTCAAAATTCCACAAATAATTTTATATGTACACATTAATAAACATATTGAGAAGTCCCAACAGTTTATAGGAAAATATATTTTCGAAAGAAGACAAAATAAAATCAGTTCTCAGGATTTTAAAATAGTCGAACTGTAAGTAAATTTATTCAGGTTGTTTGCATTTGAATCTGCTGTTAAGCCTAAACTCCCACCTGGGATGATTTCAGAGACTCAGAGAATATCAGAGTTAGATGCTACCTTTAAAGATTATGTGGTCTAACCTTCTTTGCAGCATTGATTATCAAATACTGTGAACTCTAAGTAGAGGGGACATCTATTCAGCAACATAAACTGCAACTGTTCATTAATTTTAAAACTCTAAAGCATTACTTAAAAATTCACATGAGCAAATTACAACTGAGCCTTTCGACTCACTCTCTGAAAACTAGGTCTGAACATGAGTCACTTCCCTGTGCCAGCAGAAAGCCAATAGAAAATCCCTAAATAATGTTTTGCTCAAAATGTAACCAATATTAAACTTCCCTCAATATTTCAAATTTAAAAATACTTTTGAAGTTATAGTCCTTTATAAAAACCTGGAGAAATATAAGTAAGATATATGCATTGTTCCATTTAGGAGATACAGTGTGAGGGTAATTCAAGATAATCTAACATCCACTTACTGAGCATGCCCTATAAATTACAGGGATGCTAATGCTCTGAAACAAAGAATTTGATTAACACAAGATCCCTGTCCTCAGAGATCTTATCATGTAGAAAAAGAAACAAATATGTAAACAAGTAGTTGAGAAGAATGTAAATATAAAACTAGGCTATGCCACTAGTAGTGTGATTAAGTTATAGAAAAATCAACTCACCAGCTGGTTGGAAAGCTGGTTGGAAACCTGAAAAAGGAGAGGAGAGAGGATTTTCCAGGCAGCTGCATCAGTGCAAAAGTATATAGGAAAGGACAATCACGGTGTTGGTGAAAGGAGGGTTTTTAGCTTGCTCTGCTACAAAGCAGGAATGGAAACTGTGTGTTCTGTTAATGTGCCCTACCCACTTCTACATATCATCTATGTGCACTGCTCCTTTCCTTCCAATAGACCCAATGGTTGAAGGAGCAAGGAAGAGTTGAGCATCAGATTCCATTTCTAAGAGATTAACTTAGCTAGAGTACTCAGGTAACACACTTTACAGGTTCTAGAACACTTAACATTTAGAGGAAGTGTTCATATGCATGCAGGCAGTTACAGCATACATTGACACTGGCAACACAACTCCAAAACCTCATAAAACCTCCTCTTCAAATAGATTTATGAATAATGTGAACTAAATAATTCATGGGATTGCAGATGCCAGTCCAAATAGCCTCTTCTTTTTCAAGGTTTCAGTTTGTAGAATTGTGATCAAAAGCCTTCATCAGTCATGATAGTCACAATTGTCCTCACTCCAAACAAACCATATTTGCATGTGAATGTTTCTCAGTGAAATGAGATATATAATATGCCAGCCAAGGCCCAACTAGAAGGCATTTTATGTCATTTAAATTCAGTCAAATTAAAGGCTCAATGCAACCTAAAAGGTCTACTCTCAGAACAGTAATTTGACATATCATAAATAAGAACCATTTTTTGTTAGCGTAGGTTCAGCACTTGTCAGAAAATTGTACACAGCCATATTAACAAAGTGCCGCCTCTTAGGGAGAAATAAACTGTAAGGAAAACCTTGTATGTAAAGCAACAAAACACACAAACAGTGTAATATAGTGTCACTGGTTCAAAGTTGACATTTTTCACTGGAATTTACAGAAGAGGATAGAAAACACTGTAACCTTCTTGAATGCCAAGAGATTGTCAAAAATAACTTTTTTGTTTAAAATTTAAATAAAAATTATGTTTAGGAACAGGTGAGTATACTGATTGCCATTTAGTTTAGAACAAGTGGCTTTAACTCATCAACTTAATTCTTAGTAAGAACTGGAAACACTGGTAGAATTATAAACTAAAAAGCCAAAACTGAGTTGAAAAATATCAAATGTTTGGAAACATTGTAATGCTTCTTTAAAGGCCTTGGTGAGCTAAATTTTTACTAAAGATTACGAACAGATGTTATAACTAATTTTCTAGTTCTCATTGACTAATAGAAAATATCACTGACTTAAACTTACTGAGAGATTTTTACATGAAAATTGATAATTGCATTAGGCAAAAGGTTAGAATCCAAGGCTAGAGAGAGCTGTTGTAAAACAACAACAAAAAAAGCCAAACAAAATTTAGAAATCCCGTAAAGTAAACTGTCCCACACAGTTGATATTATTATTTTTTAATTCCCTCACTAGCAACATGTGTATATTTTGGGCAGGTCTATCTATTCAATCTTCTCCTGTCATTTCTGTGCCCTCAATAACATCAAGAAAAATATTGTAAGATTGTATTTTCATATTTAACTGTCTTCATGATGACTGTAAAAGGTTATTTTTATATCTACATCCTTCCTGTATACTAAAGAGATTTGAGATGCTTATAGTATAGGAAACATATGACACTTCAAGAACTGTACAGAAAAATCTCTAGACATCAGATAATGGCACTCAAATTCTGTTCAATGACTTAGAATCAAATTTCTGAAATTCTAAAGGCAGAAAAATAACTATAACTATCTTATACCCCTACCAGCAAGTGATAGGAGGCCTAAATTTGTAAGCAACCATTTTCCTAAACGCTTTTTTTGTAAAATAAAAAAGCTTTCAAAAAACCCTTCACATCTGGTTATGGTAGTACTTATGATATATCGAACACAGGTGGAGAGTATAGAAAAGTAAGAGTATCCGGATTACTAATATTTTAACTCTAATTCTTTTCAAGTGCATGCTGTTAGAGAGATTAAAATAAGTGTGAAGAAATCTTATTCTTTAAAAGGCAAATTATACTGATAAATTGTTTTAGAAATGCTCAACTAAGAGAATCTGTATTTTGGCTTGATAAAAATCGTGGGGTTGGGAAGTATAGAGGTTTAGATATCTCCAAGAGATAAAACTGAAGTGTTTTTATATGACTACATAACATTAAATTAATCTGTACAATCTCAAAATGTGCCTTCCTGTTTTTTGGATATATGAACTTTTTGTTAATCTTCAGGTCAAGAAAAGGCAAATAAGAAAGATATTAAATAACAAAATAATACATACATATAATAAGGATAATGACTTTTACCTTTATGGAAATTTCCTAACGATATCAACTGTATTTTTCAATGCCTATTTTACAATAAAACTATACAATAACATAGTCTTCCTAGGAAATTTGCATTTTGGTGATCAAAGAAAATGAGACTAATGTATAAAATCTAGGAAGTTTCATTTAAAACATCAGTTCCAAATCATAACTATAGAATATCAGCAATTCCACAAATTCTTTGAAACTTTTATTATTTCATTTTGTCATTTTAGGGGTTGATATGTGGTAAGGAATCAGAGTAATTAAATATTAATATTAATTATAAATATATAAGTATACAAAATATCAAGGAAACCTATAAAGTAGATAGAATATAAAATATACCTGTACTTGTATAAGTATACATTCAAATATTATATATAAATAGCCACTAGAATATATTAGTGATGACAGTTATTGAAACCACTTTTTCTTTGTTCCAACAAATAATACACAAATTTTAATGTTTCAGGTTTTCATCATGAAAATTAAAGGGATATAAGTAAAGTTTTTTATGATGACCTAGATTTTCTTCTCTTTCTATACCAACTTGTGAATTGCTTATTCAGATATTGAGAAACATATATATATTTTTCATATTTCAATAATAGATGTCATCAATTCTGAAGCAGATGCAGTCATATGTAAACAATCCACGTAAACAAGTCAATATAGGGAAAATATATAATATGCTAGGGAAATTAGGACAATTCTGATGCTAAAGTACTGACTTTACAGGAAAACAACAAGGAATGGCTTGTGGCAGAAAAACACACTATATCAGTGGGAATGTGAATGCTAATGAGAGGAAGCCAAGGGATGGGGACACAGCAGCATATTTTGCAAGCTGACACTGATGAGGGCAGATGTAGAAAAATGATTATCAACTTTAGACCCCTAGAGCAACATGAATGAAATCACATCCTTGTGTTCTGGGAAATAAAACAGGCAACTTGGATAGGAATAAAGAGAGGCTTTAATTATCTAAAAGTAAATTGGGAGCAACCCATGATAATACTGAAGTGGGGTTATTATAGAACACAATGTAGAGTTAATTCAGAAATCAGTTTGTTCTAAAACATCAACAGCTGGGTTTAATAATAGACACAATGAATCAGAAATGAATAAAACTTTGAGATGGAAGATTATCTGAGCAACTCTAATCATATTATTAGATTTACTAAGGAAAATAAAAAGACAAAGAATCTATAAAAGGAACTTATTTGTGTGAATATAGTTTTAAGCAACATTTTTAAAGAGATTAATCTGAGGTCATACTAACAGTTAGTATACATATTTTATGAATACTTTTTCTAGACTGTATACCACAATGAGTGAATTATATGAATGAGAAGGGGTTCGCTATAAATCAAGTATAAAATGTGAGGGGAATATGAAACTGTAGGATACATTTTTCAGAGTTAAATTAGATTCCAATTAGATTATTATTATTATTTTTTTGTTAGGCCTTTTGAATGTGAGGATTGGGGGTCAAATCTCAGACTTCTCAGACTGTTAACAAATATTTAATGAGCCAATCTCACAAAGGGCATGAAGTTCTGTCAAACAGGTCTTGTTAAACGTCTCACCACGTGGTGTTAAAGAGAACACATAATGAAGGCCCCAAAAAGCTTATGACCAAGAGCTGACTCCTTGTATACATAGATAAATCGAGGAATCATCATAGAAAGAATGGAAATTCAGGAACAGGTGTTTACCAGATGATCAATTTTCTATTAAAATTGCCTACACAGTGTCTCTTGTCATGTTCATGTAACATATCTACTCACTAGAAGCATTTAACACCTGGTCTAGAGCACTGGCCTCATCACTGACTCGTGAACTTGAGCATGATATTGATCTCTCTGTGCCACAAATTCTTCAACTCTAATTTAATGGGATGAGAGTAACAGTACATGACTTGTAGAACTATAATAAAAATATAAATGAATCTATCCATAAAGCACTCAGAACAGAGACTGGCAAAAACTAATGGCACAGAAACTGTGCTATTTTTATTGTGCCATTTTTGTCCTCGTATAGAAATTATCTGTGTCTTTGCTGTCCCTTTACTGACAGCTTGGTTTTCTCTATTCACTATTAGGAACCCATTTTCTCATATAGAACTCAGTGTGTAGTAGGCACTCATGACGGTTTTTGAATAAATAAACATAGAATATCTGCTATGTATCAAGCATGGCCCTTAACTCTGAAGAAGCAAAAGATGAAAACAACGAGAACTTTGTCCATTTTTTACTGCACAATGATGTTGTTATTTTGTATGTCCCCATTCTTGTATCTGCTTTGAGAACAGTCAAAATAATTTTACCACACCTAAGTGCTCTATAAATATATATATATATATTTGTTTATATATATATATATAAAGAGGTTAAGGCACTTTTCCAATTTATATAATACCAAGTTATTTTGTTTTGTAAGGAAAAATATCCCCCCCACTGTAAAGTAGGTAAGAAGGTATATTTTACCACTGAGGTATATTTTTACTTCACTTTAAAATATAAAAGAAAAAAGACTAGTGTAAATATATCGCATAATTGCTGTGTAAATAGATCTTGTATTAGACAAACTTAGAGTTGCTTGACTCCCCACTCTTACTCCAACTCTCATCTGGAGAAAAGAATAAGATACTCCTCCCCCAATGAAATGCTTGCTGAGTGGCCAAATGGATATATGTTGTCATAAAACTCACAGTCCAATCAATCCTTTTCTCCTCCACCATATGAGTGCACTGCTTTGAAAAGGATCAGCCAGATTCTCTTAGAAATGTATGCTTGGATAACTAAGAGACTGTGACCAGTGAAAGAGCTGAAACCAAAACATTTTACATGGTACATAGTTGAAGCCAAACTAGAAAGGAATGAAAAAACACACTAGAATGGGGAAATACGTAGATGATGAGGTTCCTTAGATGTGCCTTAGTTCTATCCTTTGTACTGCTTCGGATTCCTTGTACTCCCAATCAGTAAATCCATTTCTTGCAAAAAAAAAAAAAGTGTCCTTAAAAAGTCCTTTATGTGTATAGATAGAAAGACCCAGGACTAAGAAATATGTGCCATAATACACACTTAAAACACAAAAGAAAAAAACACCCACCATACATGAGGTGGTTACAGACTCTAAATAGCGTAGCATTGACTCAACCTAAAATACGGTTCTGATGAGTGCATCTGCTAGGACTTACATTTTATTAAAAGCAAGTTGACTCATTACAAAAAAAAAAAAATTAAAATATTGCATAAATTATTCAGGGCAGGACTGGTCAGTTAGAACAGTTCTGGTTCTTACAAAGTAGATATAGAATGTGTTCAGGAAATACTTTATTGAATTTTGAATGACAGTGTTCTTGTTACACTGCATGAACTGCGTTAGGGTGAAAAATGGGGTTCTGGGTCATCCAGGCTCTGCTGAATGTGAATGGGGACAGGTTTAGAAAAAACTTTAAGTCTTTCAAGGCTTATGTCTCATTACTCAATGTTTCTTTTCAACCATGTAGATCCTTATCTCTTACTTCAGTCAGTTCTTTCTCTTCATTGTCTAGGCCTCTTGTAGCTGGGTTGTATGTGTAACTGGGCAGTAAGCCACCATAGGAACTGAGGATCAGGAATTACAATGTGTTCAGAATCATCAGACTCTCCTTTCTCTTCCTCATGGTTCAGCAGGAATCTGCCCCAACTGCAGGTTGTCTATCACCCCATTTGAAAACAGGAAAGGCTTTAATAAACCATTTGCCCTTATATTGATAAACTGATTATTCTCTTAGTGTGACTGTATTTTAGACATAGTACATATATACTAGGTATGTGCATATAGGTATTTAATCTCCATTCAGTAGAATTCTGACTGAATTCCATTAAAGGAATATTAGTCATCAAGAGTGGAGAAAAAGGTAGGATAAATGAAGGAGTCCTAAATTTTCATTTTTCCTAATGCTAATCCTTAAACGGTCTGAATGGCATTTAGCTCTTTGGGTTTTGAGGGAAGGGTATGAAAAAAGTTTCTAGTCGTCTCCCTTCTGAGTTTTCATTCATTGACTTGAATGAAAACTGCATCACATTTATGGCATCAAGGAAACGGAGGTAAGATTAGTACCAGTAAGTAGAATCTCTATAGTCCAAAATTTGATTTGGAAGTATCAAAACACAGACATAATGTATTTGTCTTAAAATATATAGGTGTATGCGTATGTGTATGCGTGTATGTTTTTATGTGTGTACTGTCACTGAAAAGGCCCAGGAACAATGGCAATTCTAGTAGCAATGAGCAACTCTAGTACAAAACTTGAGGTCTCTAAATATATTTCCATTAAAAGGAAATGGGACTTCTTGAATAAATAGCTTTTAGGGACAAGAAATGTACAGCCTGGAAAGCTGGAAAGCCATAAAAGCCTACTGATTTTATGTCAAAAGAATTGAAGAGGCACTCACTGGTCAAATATGAGACTGAGTAATTACCTCAATGGATTAAAACACATCAGATATACTTAAGTTTATGAACACATACTGATCCTCAAAACAAAGAAGCAAAAACAAACTTCTCTGGAAGATGCCAGAAAACCAGCTAGTTATTTTTAAAACTGTCAAGAACATACAAACAAACAAAAAAGGTATCAAACATTTATCCCATCTTTCCCCCATTAACAGCAATTCAGGTATATAAATCATTGATGAAATTAACTTTCTCTTTATAGAAGTATTTAAGCTCATGGATAAAGAAAAAAATGATAGAAATATCACTGCTTGCTTCAAAAACAAAAAAGAAACAAACAAAAAAATCTAGATGTTGAAAAGATGAAACCGGATAGATTGTGAGTTGATAATTTGTTGTAATCAGATCATGAGAATATGGGGTTCTGTGTTTGAAAATGTATTAATTTTTTAAATTAATTTTATGTGGATGACATAAAAAGAAAGTGATAATGATAGCAAGAAGCTGAACCAGAATAGCCTAAGGAGCCAGCAGTACAAATATGAGAAAAGAAAGGGGAAAAGGAAAAAGGAATGATGCAGAGAGAATTAGCTGCATTCCTGACTGCAACTCAGAGTTGCTAGCAGCTTTTGGGTGGGGGTCAATGGAAACAGGAGAAAAATAAAGACCAAACAAATAGAGTACCTGTGACACTGGAGAGGAATTTCAAGAAGACTAAAGGCACATTTGCTAAAGTGGCAGGAGGCACAACCCTGTGCTATCCAAAGCACAAGCTTAGGTCATAGACTTTGTTTCCAGCAGCATCTACACCAACTGAGGGATAGAAATGATCCTTCTTTCCTTGCTTCCTTCCTTCCTTCCTCCCTCCCTTCCTTCCTCCATCCCTTCCTTCCATCCATCTCTCTCTCTCTCTCTACCTCTCTATGTAGTGAAAGATATGTATCTGTGTTTACCACAGACCAATTGACCAATTTACACAGATGAAAGAGCCTTGAATGGTGGCAATAACACATAAAGAAAATAAATAAAGTAGGGCACTTTTTTACAAAGCTTCATTATGGGTCCTGGTAGAATTTACCAGTTCAGAATCTGATATGCAGAGAGACATCTAGGAAAAATGACTGAAAAAGTCGGTGGATATACAGAATTCATAAAATGATGGCACAAAACAGAATGCTATGTATGTATGAGTGTGGTGGATTAAACACATGGCTGCAAATTCTTTGACACCTCTCTCATTGAGACATGGGTCTTACCCTGACCCTTTGAATTTAGGCAATCATGTGATCTCTTTGCCAGTAGAGTGCAGCAAAGGAAATGCCACATGACTTCGGAAGCTAGGAAGGCCCTGCCGCTTCCCTCTTACTTTCTAAAAAAAAACTTCTCTTGGAGGCCTGAGGCTTCACTTAAGAGTCTATCTTAAGAGACTCATGCAACAGAAGCCAAAAGGTACCAGACATGTCAGTTGTGAGTGACACTTTCTTGAACTCTACAGACCAGCCCTTTTGCCAACTGAATATCAGTGGGTGACTTTCGTTGATTCCATAAAAAGTAGAATTCCCCAATAGTGACCTGCCTAAATTCTTGTTCCTTAAAATCATGAGATAGTAAAATTGCTATTCTTTAAGCCACTAACTGTTTTGGTAGATAACTAGGCTAGGGAAGGTCACGAGATCTGATCAGTGAGAATGATGAGTCAAATCCATCTACAGTTGATCTTTAAGTTATTACTGAATCAAGCAACACAAAGATACAAGTAATTGGGTAGTCGTAGCCTTCCAATTCCTCCCTGGTTCCTCTGTAGAACACGCACAATAACTTCAATGACTAATGTGGGATAAAGGAGTAAAGAAGTCAGTCTCACTCCTTTTCCCTCTTATATGAGTTTTAAATATAATATTTGAACTATACAAAAGTATGCACATACACATATCAGTTATAAAGTACTACATAATGAACAAGAGGAACATACCAGCAATCCCAAATATAGAACATTACCAATAATTTGCATCTACACATATGCTTCTCACCTATTCTATACCTCAATCTCCCTGCCTTTTACACCATTAGGGAAAGGGGAAGGCCATGGTGATATCTATCAATACCTAACAGCCACATAAACAACTGCTGCACTACACCAAGAATTATACAGCTTATAATCCCCACTAAGGAATCACAACAAAAACATAATTATTTTTCTTTATCTTTATTCACTGTTTCTGTGTGTTATTTTACAAATATTCAAAGACAGGTCATTTGTTTTACTGTTTCTAAGATCTTTAGCATACATGCAATTAAACACAAGAATAAATTGGAATTAGATTATTTTGATTATATTGTAATCTACCTCAGCTGGAATAACTGACATTTTTCAGGATTCAGAGCTGTACAGTCGTGAGGTTATCTAGCTGTGTGTGATTTTATACATCTGTCAGTTAAATCACATATACAAATGCAGTATCTAGCATTTGGGAACATTATGTGCATTCATGATACTCCCTAGGGGATTATGGATGTATAAAACCATGGATGAATTACTAGGAGAAAAATATATTGCTTTCATCTATGACAGGTATAATCTAGCTGCGATATTGTTCATATTATGTGGAGTAGCTAAATGGAGCTGCCTCATACCTGCAAACAGAAACTTAGACAGTAATGTAGTGCTTGTGGCAATAAATAGGGCTCTATCAAGTTTAGTTAGAGTTTTGAATCTCTAACTTGTAATGTAGTCACAACGACCTTAATAATACTGCTCTGTTTGTGCAAATATTTCAGATATAACACTGTAGCATATAATCTATTTCTTTATTTTTTAAGATGAGGTGAAACATTTTTGAGCATATAGTCTAGATTTTATAGACCACCCAGGTCATCACCTGGTACCTATGTGACACTATAGTCCAATATAGACATGCACAAGATGTTATAATCCTTATTGATTACCAATACTTTCAGTAGATATCACACTTATAATAAACCTAAAGACAACTTAAAGAATAAATACATTTTTTAACATTTCATAAATATCAAGGAGCAAAAGAATGTACTGACCAATTAACAAAAGTATTTCACGCATAAATATTAATTACTAGGAATTCCAATCACTAAATGGGAAAACTATATGCTTCTAACATGTTGTTATAAAACATACCTAAAATTCAGCTTATTTTTCCACTTGACACTATACTTCAATTATTTTATGTGCAATATTCTTTAAAATACAGATAACTTTAAAACTTGAGGTCAATTTACTGAACATATACAATCCATTCCCTACTCTTATTTCACAGAAACAAGAAAGTTCTTTGAGAAATTTAAGTTCACCAAAGAGACCACAATTAATAATGCAATATGGTATGTGATGGTTATAACAGAGTTATAAACCAGGATGGATTAGATCAAATGTGAGAAGCAATTTATTTTCACTATGATGGTGGGAGAATCCTATCAGAAGGAGAGTGTTACGAGAGCTCAAATTTGAAAAATAAGCAGTATCTTAATAAGCAGAAGTGGGGTAGAAGCGTACTTCAAGCCTCAGTAACAACGCAAGCAAATAGAAGTATTTGAACATGGAGTGTTACACTCTTCCACTCTGGGCTCTAAAGTACATGAGGACATTGTAAGGAAGTTCAGAGCCAAAAGATAAAATGAAGGACCGTAATATTATGCCAATTAATTGAACTGTACTTTGCAGATTCTAGAAACACCTTACTTATTATGAATTTTTGTTTTTTATGTTTTTTCTTGAGTAAAATATTAGCACAATGAATGTTATGTTCTGAGAGAGGGACTCTGTCATCAGTATAAAGAATGAAGAAAATTAGACCACTTAGGAGGTTCTTGTAATAGTTCAAACAGGGTATGATAGAGGCCTGAAATAAACTATGTCAAGAAAAATATAAATAAGGAGGCAAAATGTTTATTTATACTGAAGGGCAAAACAATACATTTTTTGGCTCATTCAATTTTTAGTATATAGTTTTTGGAAAATATTATGTACTACAAACTTCAAAACAAAGGAAGTCCAACAAAAGAAGAATGAAAAAGCCCAGAATTAAAAACAGGATTAGAATCCTTGACCTAAGAAGACTCTTCAACTTCCTATAACTTCCTATTTATTGTACCTTTGATAATGTCTTCCTAACTTCAAAATGGCAAGGCAAATAATATATACATGCATAATTTCTAAAATTTCTCTATCAAGTGAAGTGAAATGTTAATACAAAATTGACAGAAATTTGTTAATGCATCTAATGTTAATAGACAAAGGATATAACTGTGTTATATATATGTGTGTATATGTATTATAATATATAAAATTTTCACTTCTTTTGGAAATAAAAAAATCATCACCATTAACAATAAATAGTTAAGCAATTATTCTGACATTTTTGAGGAGAGGGTGGGCCAAACAACAAAAATTTATTTTCTCACAGTTCTGGAGACTATAAGTTCAAGAACATGGTGCTGGCAGGGTTGGTTTTTCCTAAGCCCACTCTCCTTGGCTTATAGATAGCTGCTTCTTACTGTGTCCTCACATAGCCTTTTCTCTGTGAGCATGCCTCCCTGGTGTCTTTCCCTCTTCTTTTAAGGACACTGGTCATATTGGATTAAAGCCCCACCCTTATGACCTCATTTAATCTTAACTGCCTCTTTAAAGGCCCCATCTCCAAATAGAGTCATGTTAAGGGTAAGGGCTCTAACTGTGAATTTGGGGGTGGGAGCAACACAGTTCAGTCTGTAAAACAACTCATGTGTTTTGTTTTATATTTTATTTAAATCACTGTTGTTGTCATCATAACAGATGATAAGAAAGACAAACTACTCCTTAGTCTCAAGACAGATCTGATATGTTTTACAAAAAACACTATATGTTTGTTTGAAAGGATATTAGAAATGTCTATCTCTGGAATTTCAAAGAAACAACCAAGAGCCAGTCATCCATCTACTTATATCTATTTCTCAAGAAAATATCTTCTTTTCTTTGTAATTTTTCTGTAGTTTAGGACTGGTAGGGTGGGAATTAGGAGAAAGTGAAGGTATCCTTTCAATCTGCACCACCGAAATAAACTAATGAGCTTACCTCAGGAAGAATGAACTAGAATTGGAATAAGTACTGAAATAGGGCTATATACTGAATGTTTCTTATCTGATAGCTAAAGAAACCCTAATGGCCTCTGGTCCTTAGAATAGAAAATAAGGGTAAGTTATTGAATACCAATTGTATATAAACTGAATGTGTTAGATCAATTGATAGTTAGATTGATCATTTCACCAGACCAAATTTCAAAATTAAAAAAAAAAAAGTAGCACAAAAGAAAGATGAAAACTCCAGGTTGAACTAATTAAAAAGAAGGACTAGGGGTTAAAATATTTGAATATATTCTAAAAATTGTAACATGCTCATACCTTTTCTCCATATTTCTATACCTGGATATTTGACTTCCTTTTGGTTTTTTTCTTTAATGACTGCAACATTTTCTTTTAGTATCATAAAATCAAGATTTCACAAAACTTGCAGCTCAAATCACCTTTATACAGAATTGCTAGGTAGTTCGCAGGGTGCACTACATAAACACGTTTGGCTGAATTTCAACCTGCACCTAATTGGCCAAGACATGGCCCTGGAGCTGGCTGTGTGGAGTCTAAGGAAAGCTTTTCTTTGCCTCTCCCAAAACGACTATCCTCTTGCCAAGCCCTACACCCAACAGCATGTACCTGCCTGCCAGGGAGGAGGGACCTTTTTCTAATTTGCCCTATGGGATAGTTGTTGCTAATTCAACATCATTAATTCATCAGCCCCAATCCTGAGAAAGCTCTACTATCTCCTCTCCCATAGTAGAAAAGTCATGAAGCAACACCTTCCTAATCAACTGCCTATCACATTCCCCTTGTATCACTCCTTAGAGACTGTCAGCATAGAACCTCAGTCATCCCTGGCTTCTCTTCTTGTCCAGAACCAATCATATCCAAATGCTGTACTTTCCAATTATTTTTTAGAACCTGCTCTGTTTTTCCATTCCTGTTGTCCTGATCCTACCAAGCTTTTCATTACTTCATAAATAACTTTATACTTATATTTCATATGTGTCTTTGGGAAGAAGAATCATGCCTTATTCATCATGTTCTCCAAAGACCCTGCCTTTAAGCACAGTTGGATTTTATTGGCTATTCCTACACCTTTATAATTGCCTCATAAACGATCTGCTCATTTTCAGTATCTTTTCTTTTCTTTTTAATCAAATCTATACCTCAACCTTAGAAATTCCTAAAGAATAGCTCTAAACATGTCATGACTCAGCAGTTCCTTATTTTCAATGAAAAATCCGTATCATGATGCAATACAGCCTCAACCCGTCTTTCTGTACTTATTTATTCTGTCCTCAGTAACTCTTAATAACCTATGCTCCAGTCAACCATCCTGAACTACATCATCTTAACTGTCTTCTATGATGCCTCCACCCTAACCTCACTTTATATTTCACTCTTCATCTCTCTCTCCTTCTCTCTCTCTCTCTCTACACACACACACACTTACACACACATACACATATATTACATATAAATATAGAATGTTGACCTATGTTTTATTGTTTTGCATTGGTGCCCAACTTTTCATTATTTTATCTTTGCAGTATTTTCTAAAATAGCTTGAGGTATAAAAATTACATACAATAAATTGCACATACTTAAAAAGCCTTCAATTTGATGCCAACCTCCTGCCTTTCCCTACCCCTACCTTCATCCCCAGGCACCACTGATCTGTCATTATAGTTTAGCTTTCTTTTTCTAGAATTTTATAAATTGAATCATACAATACATGCTTCTTTTTTGGTCAGGATTCTTTCACTCAGTAACACTGAGATTCATCCTGTTGTATGCATTGACAGATCTTTCCTTTGCATTTCTGAGTAGCATTTCTTTGTATGGGTATACCACAATTTGTTTATCCATTCACTTGTTGATGGACATTTGGGTTATTAAAAGTATTATTAAATAACTATTAAAAGTATATTAAAAGTATAGTTACTATGAACATTTACATCCAAGTCTTGGCATGAACATATGTTTTCATTTCTCTAGGGTAAATTCCTAGGAGTGGAAATCCTGGGTCATATGATAAGAGTGGGCTATTAAAAGTATAGTTACTATGAACATTTACATCCAAGTCTTGGCATGAACATATGTTTTCATTTCTCTAGGGTAAATTCCTAGGAGTGGAAATCCTGGGTCATATGATAAGAGTGTGTTTAATTTTTAAAACCTTCCAAATGGTTTACCAAAGTGGTTGTAGCATTTTTCATTTCCAGCAATAGTTTGAGTTATCCCTTGATATCCTCACCAACAACTGGTATGCTCAGACTTCTTCACTTATTATAATAGGTATGTAATAGTATCTCACTGTGGTTTTAATTTGCATTTCCTAATGACAAATGATGTGAAGCATCTATTCATTTGTCTCTTTGCCATAAAATATCTTTTTTGATGAAGTGATTGTCCAAGTCTTCTACATAATTTTAAATGTGTATTTATCTTATTATTGAGTTTTGAGTGAATGTGTATAAACCTGGTGCCTATTTTAGACCTATGGCCCACAACTCCCTGTGTTTTAGAATGGCTAGCTTTCTGTAAAATCAAGCTGAGGAATTCTAGACTGTTGAAGCTGAAGCAGCGGGAGAACTGTGCATATCTAGGTGATCCACACATTTCAATTTCATATTCTCACATTGGCACATTGATTTATTCTACTTTGGAATGTCTTCCTCTTCCAAGGAGTAGAATAAAATAAAATGCACCAAATATTACTTATTAATCACAGCATTTATACACATATTTCCTTCTAAGAATGTAAAAATTCCAAATGTCCTTTATTTCCTCTTGAATTATATTATTTCTACCAAATCTTTCATTCTTACATGAAGCAGAAGTCCATTCTGTCATATTTTTCCCTTACCACATTTTTAATTACTTCTTTTTCACCATTATCATTTTTATCTCCACAATCTTTTATTTTCTTTGCTTGTGTGTCTCCTAACTTACATAAAGTTAAAGAAGATTATTAACAATTATGAATAAAATAAATGTTGGCTGGACTAATTATATTTTACTTATTATAACTAAATTCTTTTAAGTTTCCTAACTATAAATCATTTTGAATGTTCTAGTCTATAGGTCAGTAATCATAATTAATGAGGTTAAAATTCAGTTGATCTAGTAAATGTAATTATCAAATATATATACATATTTTACTTGTATGATATATAATACTATTTTAATTCAGTTGAGGGCTATTTTTAACAAATACTACATTTTAACTAGATATGTGACAGCAAATTAGAATATTCTAAACCAAATTTTTGGAACCATACTTGATTATATAAAATGAACATAAATGATTTAAACATTTTAATATTTTAAGTAATTAATTACATAGTCATTAATAATTTTTAAGGCCAAATACTGCCAGCCCTCTAATAGTAATTTTTCTTGGTATAGAAGTCAATATTCAACATCAAAAATAGTGTCATCAATCACATAAACCTTAAAGATAAATGTATACTTCTAATTTTTTAAATAATTAATTAATTAATTTATTTTTGTCCACGTTGGGTGTTTGTTACTGCACGTGGGCTTTCTCTAGTTGCGGCGAGCGGGGGCTACTCTTTGTTGCAGTGCACGGGCTTCTTATTGTGGTGGCTTCTCTTGTTGCAGAGCACTGGCTCTAGGCATGTGGACTTCAGTAGTTGTGGCACGCAGGCTCAGTAGCTGTGGCTCGTGGGCTCAAGAATGCAGCCTCAGTAGTTGTGGCACATGGGCTTAGTTGCTCCGTGGCATGTGGGAATCTCCCAGACCAGGGTTCAAACCCATGTCCCCTGCATTGGCAGGAGGATTCTTAACCACTGCACCACCAGGGAAGTCCTTATATTTCTAAATATTTAATATAAAAATTCATTAACATTTTAAGGATTTCAACCAGTGTTGTTATTTTAAAAATACATGTAAGGCAACTGAGACCACAAACATGGCCATCGTATTGATTTTTTTCAATATGTACATGATTAATGTTGGCAGAAAGTAAAGAAAGACTTGAAGTAAAACTAAAATTAAAAAAAAAGCATCAGTGATTAACTGTAGTCTTCAATGTTAGAAATACATTAGATGCTAAACATAAGGAACTGGGTTGTAGTCTGTGCATTTATGCAGCTAGCATTTGGGCTATAATCAACAGCTGCTTATATACTTCATGTAGCAAAATGTATGTATTTACATGTATAGAACAGATCTTGACCTTATGCCTTTAAGGAGAAAACTAATAATAATAAGTTACATCTTTACAGCCAAATAAATCATTTGATTGTTTAAATTGAGGCCTCCTATTACAATCATTATTTCCTATCAGTATGAGACAGGATGTTTGAATTATATAATATATTTAAATTATTCTATTAGAACATGTCTTTGATCTGAAATTTTATTCAAAAAACAAAACAGGGCTTCCGGGTGGCGCAGTGGTTGAGAGTCCGCCTGCCGATGCAGGGGACACGGGTTCGTGCCCCAGTCCAGGAAGATCCCACATGCCGCGGAGCGGCTGGGCCTGTCAGCCATGGCCGCTGAGCCTGGGCGTCTGGAGCCTGTGCTCCGCAACGGGAGAGGCGACAACAGTGAGAGGCTTGTGTACCGCAAAAAAAAACACGAACAAACAATATAGCCAGTTGCTACAGTGGTGACTAAGATACATTTTTATGTACCTTATAGCCTATATTTGGAAGTTAGTGATATCAGAGAGAGAAAAATCTGAGAGGCAAAGGAGATGTGCCCAGCTGGAGTCCCTGACAACCACACTGCCATCTTTTAGACCAATGGGTCTCAAACACTGATGCACACAGGAATCACTGGGGATCCTTTAAAACAAAGATTCTGACTAAGTAATTCTGAGGTGCAGCCAGAGATTCCACATTTCTAGCAAGATCCCCAGTTTTACTGATTCTGCTTGTAGGGGGCCATTTTGAATAGCAAGGTTCCAACTATGTTCCAGGTACACAAGACCCTGGAACTAGCTATCCAAAGGTCATCAAGTCATTTCAGAATTCAACTGGGTCTCTCCTCTGGTTTGCCCACTGCTAAACTAACAGGTAATTGTCTTTAAGGGTATGCGTGCAGAACTGACATATGATCTGGGACATCCACACTTTCAAGCAAAGACTCTTCTTACAAAAGATGTAGTCTGGGGTAGAAGAGTGAATGGATAGGGATAAGGGGCCAGCTCTATCTGCATCACGATGCTAAGTGAGGAATTCAAAGGAATCCGAGTACCCTAAATTCAAACCAATTCTTCCAGATCATCAGGGCGATATATTTGTCAAATTTGTCAAGGTAGTCAATTCAAACATATTTTAATTTACAGTTTCTTAGCATGATTTGAAATTTTTAAATATTAAGACCTATTGTATGTGGGCTTCCATTTGTTCTCTTGTTCCATGCTTGCAAATGTTAGTGCTGGCCTGTGAATAGGTGTGAACACATTGTATAATATTGTTCCAGTTATATTCAGGAGAAATGATTGCTAGGGGTTTCTGAGGAGGGTAGCTCTCCATGCACAAACACTTTAGAGGCATACAGATCTAGACCTACTAATATTATGACATACTGAATAATTATAGTGATTACTTATCTAAAGGGTTTATTCTCTTAAGAGTCACATGTTGTAGAAGTAAAGAGAAAGACAAAAAATTAGTATATCTGGATTCTACTAACATTTCCACTGTATTTTAAATACCTGAGGGAATAAAGAACATAGTTGAAAGTATAAAAAGACAGTTTTCCTCTTGGCACCAGGTTGGTTCATTATTATCCTAGGCTATCTGAGCATTTTGTCATGTTAAACATTACTATAATTACTCAATAAAAGAATTTGACCTTCAGCGTCACAAAGGATAAATCAGTCATAATTTGGAGAGCAAACTTTAGCCTTATATTTTGCTTTTCATGTAATATTGAAAATATAAGATCTTGTAATTTTAAAAGAATTCACGAGAATAAGTAGAGAAAGATCAATCAATATTTTATGTCTGAATTTATTAGATTTCCACTAATGTTTCTATTCATCAAAAAAGACTCCACAGCTCTATTGCATTCATTCTGTTTTTAACCTAAGATAGAGAAAGTATCACATAAGCAAATCAGACAACCATAAAGAGCAATATCATGCGAGGATAATTCTGAATAAATACATTAGAGAACTCTGAGGCTTTTAGATGGAAGAGCAAACTGTCAAAACTATTTTGCCCACCTCTCCTCACTCCCAACTCTTTCACCTGTATTCTACCTCTGGAAAAAAAAAAAAAAAATTCAGTGATTTCGGATGTAGCTCCTTCCGATATATCCGAGAAGTATATCCGAGAAGATATACTTCTGTGATCATACATACTTCTTACCTAAGTGGCACTCAAAGTAAAGATATTTTTATTCTGTTCATGTTATTTCACCCTCACTGTATAAGTACACTGGGATAATGCATCCTGCAACTCTTGTAAATAATTTTTTAACTTAATTATAAAAAAGAAGAAAGTATTGGCACATACTCAATAAGACACGAGATTAGTTTTACCTTTGGGCATGTTGTTCAAACCAACCAAAATTTCCCAGACTTGAACATATTTTCATTTTCTTATAATTCTACCATGATTGTGGAAATTAAAACAAAATAACACAAGAGTCATTAAATGTTCCTCTTGAAACAATATAAAAGAAAGACATGCAAAACTACCTCCAATAAAGTGGAATTCAAGACCATCATTGTACCAAATACAGAATGCTAATTTGGCTCATATTTTAAAAGGAAACTTTTGAGTCAATCTCATTTCAGAAATTATTATGACATTCAATAAAAAAAATAAGAAAAATTTAATGGTCTTGCCAATTTTATTGTACAAATGATTATTTTTAGCTACCTTAAATTATGTATTTAATATATGCAGTGTCATCTGAAAATATGTAAATTAAACATTCTTCTGGCCTCTAACTTCAGTCTGGTGAATACCTTCACATACCATTCTGCTGAAACAAGCTTCCAGTAATGCTCAACAGATAATCTGAGGAAAGATGGAAAATTCCTATTAAAACATTCTATCACATTTAAAAAATGTGGGGAGATAACCTAATAGATTACTGGAAAGGACTAGAAAGGCAAAGAATTTAAAGATGGACAGATTTTTAAAGAATTATTTCCCTGTTTTAGTCAGTCACTCAAGACTGATCAAATTAATGATTTATTCCCAATTTCTTTTTCTCCCAAATAGTTCACCACTTTATTATTCTGGGTTTTTTAGTGCTCATTCACTCCTGTAATGGTAAAAGGGTGCTCAGGCAGGCTACGACTTTTAGCTGTATCATTTAATTTTTCAGCTGAGCTTTAGGTAATAAATCTGTTGTCAGCCTGTCTATTTGTGTCACTCAGACATATGAGGAATGTAGCTGTGAGAAAAGCAAACCAAAGCACATTCCTTGCTTCACGGCTAAAAGCAACAGATCAACAGCTAAATAAAAATGCCTGTCTCTTACATATTGCAAAATGCATGTTGAGCCCTTTAGCACATTTTTCCCTACTCCCAAAACAAGTTATCTATATGAAATAGATCATGTATTTACATAAGCCCATTGTTATGTTTTTGCAATGATATTAACCTGGAAATTACTAAATAATAAATAAGAAGCAATGGACCAAAGCTTAATTTTAGAATTCTAAAAGTGAAAGTGTGATATTTATTTATTTTTTCTGTGATAATAAGAAGCTAAATAGATTGGTAGAGGGAGGAAATAATGAAAACAAAGTTTAGAAATTTATCATGAAAATGTGAGAAATCATTTGACTCTACTGGTGTCAGTTTCATCACCTGCAAAATGAAGCAGACAATTTTAGATGATTTCTAACTTTCAGCTCTAACGTGCTATGCTATTCTAATATCATAAATCACACACTGCCTCTCATTCACATATATATGAATTAAAGATGATTATCATTTAGAGAAAGGTGAATATTTAAGGCATGCCACTGCAATTCAATTCAATATGTTTTAAATTTTGTTATAGATGGAAAATTCCTCAACCTCACCTGCAGCACTTAGCTCAAAGATTAGGCAGAAAGTGCTTTCCAAAATATACTTGCAAAAACTGATATTCTTCTTATCTCTCTATATTAATTTAATTCTGAATGTAATCAGCATGCCTAATGAACTGTAAATCTCACACCTGCCTCTGGACCCTATATGGTAACTTTATCTCATGATGCATCTCCTCTTTCATGCATTTTGTTATTAATGTAAATGTTTTATTAATAGTGGCCAGTCATGAAAACCACTGCCTATATTTAGGCCCCAATGTGACAAAGTCTATTCTTGTATGCAGTGGTAGAATTTTTCATGACATGCTGAGTGTTTATTTACAGGGGCCGTCCAGCATCTAAAAGAGCTCTGTTAACACAGACAAGACTTCAGGTTCTTCTCATTTACTGTCTGATGAAAATCGAATAACAGTATGCATGCCAATGAAGGACCATGAATTTTTCATATATTTTGTTCCTTTTTACTCCTTCCAACAAAAGTATTCTCTGAAGTGACTATATAGTCCTCTGCCAGGAACCTTATCCCCTGGGTGGCAAGAGGCCAAAGGAACATGAGCTTGAACTGACCTTTTGATAAGTTTGCACCATTTTTGCTGCCTTGGAAGAATATCAGGCTAACTCCAGAAAGCAAGCAATTCATGAATCAAGAGAATGAAGAAAAGAGCAAAGTGATAGAGATTTTTAAAATTTCCCTAAATTTAAATATTGCCCAAAGCAAAAGTTTTATTAAAATGATATGAAAAAGGCTGTGTGTATTTGTATGTATGTGTGTATATATATATACACACACACACACACACACACAATTTGTCAATTTATATTTCAGGGTATATGACACAATTAGGCCTTTAATGATTATTTATTCATCCTGTCACAATAAATATTTATAGAGCACACAGAACACTGATTATATGCTAAATATACCAAGAAACACTTTAGAAAGTAATCTAACAAAATATTAAAATTCAGCATACTTAAGTTGCAGGAGATCAACTATGTATGGGATATATAGCTGTTCATAGAGGTATTTTATTTACCTATTACAATAAAAACAGGTCATTCCTTTTATGAATTTTTAAAGATAAGTCATTTATTTCTCTAAAAGAAGCTTAATCAAAATTCCAGTTCGGCCCAATTTTAAATTTTATTTAAAATTATAAAAACGTATGTATTAATCATTTTTTAAAAATGTGAAGAATTTTTTAATTCACTGATCTAAATTGACACCTTCACTTACTTTACAAAATATAATATAAATTCAAGGAGTATTTGGAATGAACACAAAGTATTCTTTTTAGAACATTTCCCTTCGTCTAACAGGACCTTTGAAAAATTCATCCTCCAATGTTAATAGTTGAAAATTGTTTCATATGAAAATCTCAGATTCCAAAGGGTTTTTCTTTATTATATCTTTTATGAGTATTTATATTAGCTTACTCCAAGTATTAAGTGGATTGTGATAATTCAGGATCTTATAAACCATCTGGATTCTTCATATAGTAAAGTGACTATTTGTTCTAACATTTAAACAATTTACAAATACTTAGTAGAGGAAAATGGTACTTAGTAAGAATTCTTCAGGAAGAATAACATAATCTATAGTTTTTATTCAAATTCCAAAATAAGGCCAGCTGACAAGAAGTGATTTACTAATAGTGGTTATATAAAAAGCTTAGTGCAGCCCTGGGCAGTCTGCAGACACGGTGAGTGCCTGACAAATGGCAGTGCTCAGGCTGAGTCCTCAATGGGAAGCAATCCTTGAATTAATCAGAAAGATTGTCAAAGGCAATACAATTCCCCCAAAGTGGAAACAGGCATAATACAATCTAGAAATTGGATTTCTTGGAAAAATGCACGAGTCAAGTTAGCAAGAAGTTATTGTGTACCTATTATGTCCCAATATTGTTCAAAGTGCTCCATAGGATAGAAAATGAATACTGTATTTGTTATGTTCTCCTCATGGGAATCTGCAAACTTATTAGAGAGAAAAGACATATACATAAGACAATCAAAGACCAGCTCCTGTCTCATCTACACACACCCAGTTCACTCTGGTCCATTCCCACTGGCTTTTCTCCTGCTCTTCGAAAGTATAATGTTCCTTCGCTCTTCAGATCCTCTGCACATGCTTAGCCTTGTGAACTCTTATTTTTCCATTAGATTTCAGTTTAAATATTTCTTTCTAAAAGGTTTCCCTGGCACTTCCCTGAAACAGCATCTAAATTAACCCCTCCAGTTTTATTCTTTTATAGCACCCTATATATTATTTTCCATTGATTTATCACATTTAATACCTATGTATTTAATTTCGTGGTTACTGATTTTATATCTGCTTTCCAAACTAATAACAAGCTCTACAAGGGCAGAGATGTGTGTGATTTGTTAGGCCTTATATGTGTTAACCTTACATCATGATTCCTCAGCCTCAGCACGATGAACATGTGGGTCCAGATAATCCTTTGCTGTGGGGGGCTGCTCTGTGCATAGTAGGTTTAGTGGCATCCCTGACCTCTACCCCACAGCTGTCAGTAGCCACTCCCCTCAGGTGTAACAAACAAAAATATCTCCAAACATTGCCAAACGTCTCCTAGGGGGCAAAACTGTCCCCAGTTGAGATCTACCATCCTACGTTAGTGCCCAATATATAATATACATTTAATAAATATTTGTTGAATGAGTAATCGAATGAATGAACTGATACAGACATCATACTATCAAATACTAGACTGTGTGTCCTAAAGTTAAGTTGCCAAGTTCATAGGGTTTTTTATGAGAATTAAGTAATGCATGGAAGATGTTTGGTCAGTTTCTTATACATGTTAAATCTTCGATAAATAACTATTAGCAATATTACTATGGATGAAATTTACCATCAGTCTATATGGAATAGACATGGACTACTGACCATAATTATAGATTCTTAAACACAGCAGTATTTTCAGAAGATTGATCTGACATGGTGTGTTGGATGATTAAAGGCTAAGGATCCCAAAGATGAGTATCAATGGGAGACTAAAGGTATGAAGACTAGTTGGCAATCAGCATGAAATTGGAACTATGAGCCAGCATTAGTTGAAAGGCACCACTCTAGAAATAGCCTGCGCCCTTCACAACTTCTGGGATGGCCAAGCCCTTCAGAGTGAATAAGGTCCTGACCTAGGGTGAGATGCCATGAAGATGGCTTTCTCATCATCCTCTTCTATCTCCTGTTGCTTTATGTTTCCATGGCTCACTGTCTACTGAAAGTCTCCCCTGGAATATCAATCTTACTTTCATTCTCTGCTTTCAAAGTACCACTCAATTCACACCTCTTAAAGAAAACTAATCTGACGTTACTGGCCTACATGGATCTCTGAAAAACATGACTTCTTACTTGCCAATTCCAGGTGGTGTGGCAAATCATTGTTTAACATACTACTGCACTATTCTTTCATTTTTGGTAATTTCCTGTGAGGCCAGACTTTATGTTTCTGATTTCTTTGAGATATCTAAGCACAGCTGTAGGTAAAGAGAGAAACGATTTTTAAGAAATTTTACTTTCTTTGTCATAGGATATCAAAGGTAGAAAGAATTCAGAGGTCAGGTAGCAGACCTGTCAGAAAATTCATGAATTCCCACCATAATCATCAGAAATATGATTAATCAGATCAGTCTATTTCTAGTAATAGGAAGAACACTATTTCAACATACCACATTTTTTTGGAAGTCTTGTCCTTGAACATTTCTTCCAAGGTATGCAAACATAAACTCTTCAAGGATGCTTTGTGTAGCTATTCATATCCTGTTCAGAATATCTCCTTAGTTCCCATCCTTTGCCATTCAATTATACATTTTGCCCTTCTGAATTTGCTTTATATTTGTTCAAATATATTTGCTCAGAAATAGTCCTTTATTTTATATATATATTTTCCTATAATATGTATAAAATATTTCCTAAGACTGGGGATTCACTGTGTTTCTTTTAATTATTTTTTATTCCACTCTTAGCTTACCTTACTATAGTATTATACAATAAATATTCAATAAATATTTATTCTATAATTTGAGGCTGTTCCCTCATTCATGTTCATGTAAAATAGCTTCTCTACCCGCTTATCTCTTAGTACTAACCCATTCTCGTTGCATCTGGAGAAATAAATGACATTATAGAGGTAGGACCAGGGTGAATATTAAGAATGACTTAAAGTTAGAAAAAAAAAAAAAGGAAGCCAAAAATATATTTACATGCTTATCAAGTATTTTGTTGACTCTAACCTGATGACAGTACCCAAACCTGTAAAATCATTCCTTTGGTTAAAAAAAAAAAAAATGTACGTACACTCAACTAAATAAATATATACTGTAGATAGAAGGAAGTTTAACATAGGTATTTTAATGAGCAATAAAGTCAATGCATATGAAAAATGTGATAAAACTGAAACAACTTCACTCAATTTTAGGCTACATTATTGGGAGTGTCCTATGTGGGCCTGGGCAGGGCAGTTATAGTCCCATGCCACTGTTCATTGGGCAGACAACATCTGAAAGATATGACATAATCTAGGATGCCACACTTTTAAAGTAATTTAAAAAGGGCGAGGGAGGATGGTGTGCAATGACAAACAGGATGACAAGGAAATGTTGAAGCAACTGGGAATGTCTAACTTGGAAAGATAAGATGTTTTAAAGAAAAAGAAGTTCTCAAATAGCAGAAGGATTGTCATGGGGAGAGGAATGACATACATTCTTTATGAATAGACTATAACAGGTGTAAATGGATTCTACGGGAAGAAACCAAGTATCAACTTGATATAAGGAAGTTGTTTGCAATAGTCAGTACGGCACTCAATATGGAAGGTCCTATCATTTCAGATGATATTAACAACTGACTTCTAAATCTCACTACTCTGTCCTATGCTGCAACAATCAAAATTATATTTTTAATAAACAGATAATTTAAGATAATTTAAAGGAAAATGAAGAGCATTCAAACCTTTAATCTCAAAATAGGATTACATTTTTAAATAATAGACATGGGTTCCTAGGGAGATCGTATTATCAAGGGTGTCATAAATAATATAGATAGCAGGAAACAGGGATTTTATACCAAATAGAAATCAAGTTTCCTATGGGGGTTCGCAAGGAAAATAGACAAGATGAACCTTGCACCCTCAGAGTCTAGATTTCTATGATTTTAAGGGGAATGTAAGCCTGTTTATTATAAACGACAGAAGCTCCATGGAATTAATGGGCTGTGTTTCAACACTTAGGCATGGAGGCCTAATGCAACAGATCTATCAGTGGGAATCAGGAAGACATCAAAGTGAGGTCTCTGCTGTGGTGTCAATAGCCACGAGCGACCTGGTGAGTGCGGGCTACTTCGGTGCAAATGGATGCCAAAAGTCAAATGATACTGCATCTTTTTAAAAAAGGACAGGCTCTCTAATTAGCCTATAAATGCTGAAAATCTGATAGTAGTTAAAATACGCAGGGATTTCTTTTTTTTCAAATTCAAGCTATGCAAATTATTTCTCCTCCCTTTCATTCCCCACCCTCCAAAAAAAACATGCACACATACAAGAAAAAAATTTATTTTTTTGCTTTATAAGGTCACTTTTACCTCTACAATTCTGTGAAAAAATTTAGATAACATTTTGGTCAAAAAGTTACACCATCCGTGATTAATAAACATCTGTAGTATGGATGGTTTTCCCCAACACTTTCTATGAAATCTTTGCTAACTTGTCCCACGGAGACACTCCGATTTGTCCATTCCTTCTTCATCTCTACCAACAAATATTATTATTAAATAACTACTCTATACAAAGCACTAGAAAAAAATACCAGGAGAGATGTATAAGACAGAGAATTGCATGTTATATATGTGTGGGCATGTAAAGAGAATAGATAGAACAGTACATACGTGCATCACTTGGCTTCTAAAAATCAATTCTCTAATCCATGGTACAAACACATAACTGTACTTATATACCCTACTTTTTTTATTTTTACATTTAAATTTCTCATTAAAAAAGGTATGTTGAAAAATAAAAGCATTTTCCAAAGGAATTAAAATAGCTATCGTTAAAAGTAAGCATGGATTTTATGGCTAATGGAAGTTTGAGATTTGAAAAACTAAATAAATCCCTGAAATTCTGTAAAATATCAATTAAATTTTAAATATTCTGAAGTAGAAGAGCTAAATATAACCTTAAAATGGAAATCTGCCCAATTATTATTAAAAAAAATGGAAACCTGGAACACTCATATCTGGATAAATCTTTAAATTATGATCAGTACCAAATTTCTTAAAATTTTACATGTCCTAACAGTATAAAGGAAAAACTAATATCACAGCAAGATCCTTTTTGGTCCACCTCCTAGGGAAATGGAAATAAAAATAAAAATAAACAAATGGGACCTAATGAAACTTAAAAGCTTTTGCACAGCAAAGGAAACCATAAACAAGATGAAAAGACAACCCTCAGAATGGGAGAAAATATTTGCAAATGAAGCAACTGACAAAGGATTAATCTCCAAAATTCACAAGCAGCTCATGCAGCTCAATATCAAAAAAGCAAACAACCTAATCCCAAAATGGTCAGAAGACCTAAACAGACATTTCTCCAAAGAAGATATACAGATTTCCAAGAAACACATGGAAGGATGCTCAACATCACTAATCATTAGAGAAATGCAAATCAAAGCTACAATGAGGTATCACCTTACACCAGTCAGAATGGGCCATCATCAAAAAAATCTACAAACAATAAATGCTGGAGAGGGTGTGGAGAAAAGGGAGCCCTCTTGCACTGTTGGTGGGAATGTAAATTGATACAGCCTCTATGGAGAACAGTATGGAGGTTCCTTAAACAACTAAAAATAGAACTACCATACGACCCAGCAATCCCACTACTGGGCATATACCCTGAGAAAACCATAATTCAAAAAGAGTCATGTACCACAATGTTCATTGCAGCTCTACTTACAATAGCCAGGACATGGAAGCAACCCAAGTGTCCAACAACAGATGAATGGATAAAGAAGATGTGGCACATATATACAACGGAATATTACCCAGCCATAAAAATAAACGAAGTTGAGTTATTTGTAGTGAGGTGGATGGCCCTAGAGTCTGTCATACAGAATGAAGTAAGTCAGAAAGAGAAAAACAAATTCAGTATGCTAACACATATATATGGAATCTAAAAGAAAAAAAAAAGAATGGTTATGAAGAACCTAGGGTCAGGACAGGAATAAAGACACAGATGTAGAGAATGGACTTGAGGACATGGTGAGGGGGAAGGGTAAGCTGGGACGAAGTGAGAGAGTGGCATGGACATATATACACTACCAAATGTAAAATAGATAGCTAGTGGGAAGCAGCCACATAGCACAGGGAGATCAGCTCTGTGGTGGTTTGTGACCACCTACAGCGGTGGGATAGGGAGGGTGGAAGGGAGATGCAAGAGGGAGGAGATATGGGGATATATGTAAATGTATAGCTGATTCACTTTGTTATAAAGCAGAAACTAACACACCATTGTAAAGCAATTATATTCCAATAAAGATGTTAAAAAAATAATAATAATATGTGAATAATTTAAATTATTCTAGTAATAGGTGGAGTTAAGAGTGAGACAAATAACCAAACATTAGTCAAATATTAGCAAATATTTAGTAAGGTGCAAATAAAATCAGCTGTGTAGATATTTGTACACTTGCTATACTCACGGCAAAACTTAAGAATGGCCTAGCTAACTCAACATAGGACCCCAAACACAATTGTTTACCTATAGGCATAAAGGGAAAATATCTTTTCATAAACAGAAATTCAGTACTTAAATATGAAATGTCCTTTATGATTCTCATAATTCTATTCACATAAATGACACAGAAGTAGAACTGTTTTCACCAGGAAGGACATTAATGTAGTTAGAAAAATTTTATGGCGATATGCAGGCATAGCAGTACAAATCATTTAAAAACTACTACTAAAAATCCTGGTGGTGTTATACTTGGACATATTTATTTCTGGCAGACCTTGACAACTGTGTTCATCACAAACAAATTAATGATTTTGTTTTCATCTATTTAAATGATCTCATTTTAATATTTCAAAAACCAAGAAGTCACAGCAAGGAAGCTAAATTAAATATAAAAGAAAACAGCTCTCTAGAGCCCAAACATTTCTAAAAGCAATTTTTCTTCTCTGCTTTATTTATATTCCTGGTGACCTCTTTGCAAGATACCTTAGAGATTTTAAAAGATTTCTATTTAGCCAATTGTATCACAGCTCAAATGTAAAACCTAATAATTCATTCTTTAGACAGTCAAAACACAAAATAAAAATAATTTCTACAAGACTATTTGAACCAAAAACACAATATAGAACTCTCAAAATATAAAATACTAATTTGTGTGTAGTCATTAAAATATTTACCTATATCTTTTAAAGTATTTACCCATTAATTATAATTTCCATTAATCACTTGAGCACATGCATTTCTAATCTCAGTAAGGTAAACATTCTAAAAATTCAGATTATCTTTTTCCAAATTATTATTTGCAAACCAGTGGGCTTTTTTTGTTTGTTTGTTTTAATTATCATTTGTTTTAGGTATTTGAGACTATAATAACCCTAGGATGTCATGGACTTTAAAATCACTGTGGGAAACCATCTGGAATCTTTTATTATGCTTTACATTCTTTGTAGGTAATGGGAAAGAAAAGGCTCTGAAAGATACAAGCCTGTCTACCATTCCACCCTCAACCAGCCCTAGGATGTGTTTTCCTTTGGGCTGCAGTCCTCCTTCTGATGTCTTGGCTCCTTTTCCCCCACAGCTGTACCTCCGTATTGACTGCACCTGCTGCCTTCCAGTTTATCTCCTCTAAACTCTTCTACTCTCTCTTCAAATATCTTTTTTAAAGATATAATTGACTTTTAATATTGTGTATGTTTAAGGTGTACAACATGACATTTGGTACACATATATACTGCAAAATGATTACCACAATACTTTTAGTTAACAACTAACTCCATCCCCTCACATAATTACAATCAAACACCACATCTTTTAAAACTACTTCCTTGTTCCTTTAGACTAAGTACATGCTTGCTGTGGCACAGAGTTTTCCTTCAACACACTAATAGTGTGTTTATTTTTTACATTTACCTTTATTTACATTTGTATGTGTGTGTTTATAATAACTTGGTGCCTTTTTGTGTGGGTGTTATATTTTTATTAATATCTGTCTCTCCTACTAATACCTAATCTTCCAGAGCACAGGAATCCTTTATGTTTTCATTGACAGTTATAGTCCCAACTTAACATAGTGCCCAGCTCTTATCAGGAGTTCATTAAATAAACAAATGACCCCAAGAAGCAAAGAGTGAAGTCTGCCCATATATAAACAACTTGAATGAATCAGGTAGAAAACATTCCAGAATCTTTTTATTTATAGGTTTTCTGGGTAAAATCTTTCAATGACAATCCTAGGACAAAGGTCTTAATTCAAATAAATAATGAGCATTTCTGATTTAGCACCCTCTTCCCTATATTCCATACATCTCAAAGAAAGTACAAGGTTTAGCAAAATTAATTTGGTTTTAAAAGAGCTGGTAAACTAGAGTAGGAAGTATACTGTCTTACTTGCATCTATTTGTCTGTCTCCCATCCATCCTCTCTCCCTCCCTTCCTTCTTTCCTATTAACATACTGAGTATAGGTCCTTCAGAGAGAGCAGTACTGATATCTTTATCACCCAACAGTTCTGTGTGGATTGGAGTTTCTTTAGGTACTTCTTCATAACTAATGGATAGAAACGATTATTTTAGCTTTGAGGGAAGGTTTTCTCCTACAGCACTCTCTTCTCAGTAATCTAGATAAATTGCCAGGCAAGCACATTGTAACCTTGGTAAATTTATCTATGGGAACACTCACATAAGCTTGAAATTAGTATGCCCCTGGAGACTACTCTATTTTTCCTTCTTAATCAGACCTTTAGGTGGATAGTCAGTGTCTTAGAACTGAGCAGACAGAATTTGCAAGCTGAATAATGTTGGCACACAGAATGCATTCTTTTACACGTGGAAGAAAAATCGTGACTAAGTGACAGTGAGGTTTTTACTTGCATGCTGTTGGTAACCTTCTGTCCCTATACACAGGCAGAGGGCTTTCTTGGTTAATGGGCTGGGTTTGTGGAACACTTGTCCCTTGATGCTGTGTCTGAGCCCTGAGGTCAAGACACAGACAATTTACATCCATTTACCTGACATTCTTTATACTCAAAGGCTACCGGTTTAGTCCCAGAAAGTCTGACCCTACCGTGGTTTGATAAACAGGCAGGCAAGAAATACTGCATTAACACAGTTCTTATATTCATTCAAGGGAAAAACTACAGAAGCATAAGGTATTATAACATTCCGCACTCATTCTGCTTTTACCAGGCTTTTAAACTGCCATTAGTGCTTACTTGTAAAATCTGATTCAATTTAGATTAAATTAAGAAGAAAAATCTGTGTATTTTCTAAATAACCCATCACTTAGATTGCTTAAACACTGCTTTATATACATAGCCATTTCTGCTAGCATATCAAAAAAGAAAAGGTATTTTTTAACTTTTGTTATGTTTATGGCATAATTTCAGAGGATTTAAAAATCAACTGAACTAGCGGCTAAATGAATGTTTTCAACTGTAATATTTTTTGATTCATAAAATTTATCAGAAACTCAAGAGAGCAGTTTATCTTTTCTCCTCCAAAGGAGTATTGATCTAAGTGATATGTCACTTTAAGAGATATTGCTATTTAAATAACCAGAGAGAGAAGGCTTATTTTCACCCAGCTAAAGAGTATCAGTATACTCAGATTCATTAAAAAAACCGTGAAATAAATTTTAGAGTCATGAAGATTTTACTTGCCTGTTCATTTTTCTCTTGACTTATTTTTGATGAACTCTATGAGAATTTCAACTTATTTTCCTATATTAATTTTTTGCTTCATTCATTCATTCAATAAATGTTTATTGAACAATTACTCTATGACAGATACTATAGTAGTTTTTATGGATTCTACAGTGACCAGGAGAGAAAACTTCTGCAGTGATGAATGCTTACTTTGAAGGTGTTATATTTTTAAAATAATGAGAGAAAATCAACATAAAATAATGTCAGATAGTGCTAAGGACTATGAAAAACAGAAGGAAATATTAGGGGACAGAGGGTAATCAGTGGTAGTAATTTGGAATGAATGATCAAAGAATGCATATATCAGGAGATAAATTTTAATCAGAGATTTGAATAAATTGAGTGTATAACTGAGGAAAGATTTTCCATGCATAGGGGACAGCAAGTGCAAAGGTCCTGAGGAAGTGAATCACTTGAGGTATTCAAGAAATAGGAAAAGGGCCAGTGTGGCTGGTGTAGATTTAGGGAAGGGGAAGGGAAAGGTAGAACATGGTGTCAGATAATGTAGCTTAAAGGCTACATTAAAACGATTTACAGGCTGTGGGATGCCATGGAAAGGGGGCTATTAGTTAGATCCATCCAGGTTTCATTTCTCACTTCAGTCACTTGCCAACTATTCACCATATGTAAATCTGAAATAGTAACTGACTTGCAAATAGAAGAGCATCAGAAAACCATAAGAAATTAATGTTTAAATTAACGCATGTTAGAAAATAGATCCTCTGCTCACCTATAACAATCACTCAATGACAATTATCAGAAGAAGAAATAAATAATATACAGTCCATTTCTCTCCTACCCTCATCCCAAGATACACAAACTTTGAAATCAAGCAACAAATATTTATCATTTTAGTTGATATTAGTGGTTGCAAACTACAGAGATTCACTCATGTTGCTCCACATGAGAGATTTATTGTAAGTGTAGAGAAGAAAAAAAAATGCAATTTAATAGAAACATTGATGGTGGCAGATTCTTCCATCTATGGGAGAATCATTATTCAGCTCCAGAAACTGGCAGCTCTTTTTTTCAACAAAGCACTTTAATGCCCAGTATGGCTAAAGGCCAAATCTTCCAAACATACTTAGTCTAAATGGGATTGTCTGGGCAAAAAGATCACTGACACACACACATACACACACACACACACATCACACTTGGACATTTCTTTGTTGGGCTGATAAACTGAGGGGGAGAGGATATCAGTACATGGATGAGAAGAGCCCAAGTAACTCAGCTTGGGAAGGGCAAGAGCAAGAGTAATAATGCAGAAAGAACAGGCCCAAAAGAGAAGTGACCACTGTAGTCATCCTAATGTTCTGCTAAGGACAGCGGTTCTCTTCATGTTTCTGCTCTCTTAACAGCAGCTTCTCTCTCTTCTTTATCATATATGTCTCTGTCTCAGAGTTAACATTCCCACACAACTTCAAATCATACATGATGACATCACACTGAACTCTTTTTTTTATTTTTTATTTTTTGTGGTACGTGGGCCTCTCACTGCTGTGGCCTCTCCCATTGCAGAGCACAGGTTCCGGATGCGCAGGCTCAGCAGCCATGGCTCACGGGCCCAGCTGCTCCGCGGCATGTGGGATCTTCCCGGACCGGGGCACGAACCCGTGTCCCCTGCATCGGCAGGCGGACTCTCAACTACTGCGCCACCAGGGAAGCCCTGAACTCAGTTTTTCATGTTAACATTTCATGTTGAGCTTTCACTACTATTGATTTACATTCCTGGTGCTTTTTTGGTGAAACTTGCTGAGAAATGAATTTGATTCATTGGACCTGAGCTGGCCTATGAAGGAAGGCTGCAGATGGATAGAGCTTGGGGAATGGGAAGAATAGAATAATAAAATGCTATCAGCAGAAGCAGCAGAAATTTGAAAATCATGCTTAATGAATAGCAAGTAACACAGAATCTTAGACTAAGGGTTGTATTTGGGACATTTGACATTGGAAAAAGCAAAACAATTTAAGGCATACATTCTACTTGCTGATAGACTAAAAGGAATATATAAGTTACTGTATGATTTATTTCTACTTAGTTATTCTCTCCTGAACAACAAAACAATATAGATTTCATTTTAATTAGAAAAAGTAATTCACATGTGAACAGGAACCTGAGAAATCACATGAAGAGTATTGCTCATTTATCCTTCACTGTTCACTGAGGCTACATTTGTAGGTTGTATGTCCTCTCCACAGGGACCAGAAGTAGGTTTATAACAGCATTAGAATTAGGGGATGTTTGTGCTGAAAAAGACCTTAGAGAGCATCTAATACAATTCTCTCATTTTACAGATGAGGAAACTGAAACTCAAGAGAATCTGAGTTTAGTGATATCACACTTAGTAGTGCAGCTAAGAAGAGAACCCAGGAATCTTCTGTCCCAGAGCAGTATTTCTAATATACCATCCTCCTCCATCATAATGGTACAGACTTAACAACAACAACGACAAAGTGATCTATATAACATAAAAAGTAGTCTGTGCTTCTGGCCCCATGTTAAGTGCTGCTGTGTTCAGTTGATGCTGCTTATTTAACACTCTGTTGTCTGCATATTAATTGTATTTACATTATCCAGAGGCTTGGGATGCATGAACGAAAGAGATCCTATCCTTTTATACTGTCATATCTGTCTGTTACATATTACTGTTGATTACATGCCGCTTTGTTCTCCAAAACTGCTCTAAAAGACTTAGGCATTCTTCAGGGCAGAAAACACATATAATTCCTCATTCTGTGACAAGACTAATTGCTTTTTGACTGACCATTGCTCGGATTTCAAGAATGCAAGTAAAATTGTGCTTATTTTTTAAAAAGTTATATCTATGCATCATAGCTACATATTCTTTATGTTCAATATCTCTTAATACGACTTACAAAAAAAACCTTTACCCTTTTGCTGCTCTTTTCATTGAATGAAATGCATCAAGCATTTTTCACATGTGCCACTTCAACTTCTTTATGATGTCAGAGATAATTGTTTTGGCCTCAGGGAAAGAATGTGCTTTCTGCTGTAGATGATGGCTGCAGAACCATCTGAGTAAAAAATGAACCAGTTGTGAAGTCTTAGGTTTCTTTATCTTATCAATTATTGAAGAAAGAAACTTTCTTTAGCACAAGGAGAATACTAAAAATGTCAAGATAAAATGATGCGAAATGAATTGAGGGTAGGAATGGGTACAGTAAACAAGTTTGAAGTTAACAAACTCTTCAATGGATGAGATGGAGGATGTGTTAACCACATTTACATTTTATCAGGTGAAGTTATTTCTGTTTTTAAAATAATAAAAAGGGAAATTGAATTTCTACTATCAGGGGAAAAGTTGAGACAAGTCTATCATCTGTGAAATCCACATCCATTTCTTCCTGGACAAATAAATGTATTTGACTATTACGACTGTGAGAATAACCAGAGGCATTATACAGAATCAAAAGTATATAAGCTACATGGCATGTGCATTTACACTCAAGTAGACTGAGATATAACCACACTGTTCATTTAAAAAGCAATAATCTAATTTATTTATGTTTCAACACTAGGTTTATTAGAACTTTTTGCTTGGACAGTAGGAAAGCATGATCGGGGTTTCCCATTCTCAGGGCAGATGATGGTAAAGCTCAGTGCTTGATATCTTGTCATTTTCTGCTATCAGAAGGAAGAAGAGCAGGAAGCCAAGAAAAGGAAAAGATCACCTCCACCACTGTCCAGCACTATCACATAAGTGGTGATTTTCTAAGATTCATAAAATATCAAAATAACCAAAGCTGGCAGTAAAAACTACTGGACATTTAATTGATAGGCACTTTCCATAAGTAAATGTTTTGTGAAGGTCCACTATGAGCCAGCATTGTTAATATACAGTTACGTTAAATTAGCTTTGAAATATGGAAGAATGTATAATGCCGGTTAACATTTATTGAGCAATAATTATTGACAAAGGTGCTGTGCTGATCTCTTACTCTCATGATGTCGTTTAATTTCCACAACAATTCTATGAGGAAAGTAATATTGTGAATCCCATTTTGTGGGTGAGGAAACAGAGATTTAGAAAGTCAAAATTAACATTACTTAGACAGTAAGTAGTTCTCACAGATGACAAATCCCTTTCCCATACATCGATTCTGCCTGCTCTGAGTAGATTTAAGGCCTCTGGGGCAAGAATTATTAGAAGAGTAGCAGTTCCTAAAATCAGAATATTCCCTGAGCAGTGATTGTACCCCCAACTGAGAGAAAATTCAAGGAGGAAGACTGATCTAGATTTGGCTGGACTCTCTTGGATGATGTGTCTAGATATGTAAAATGTTTTCTTCAGTCAAAAAAGAGTGCTCTTTACTTATATATATTTTACCTTGAGCTACACTGTCCAGTATGACAACCACCATCCTCCAGAGGCAACTGAGCACTTGAAATGTGGCTAGTCTGAAGTGAAGTTACGGTAAGTAGAAAATACATATTGGACTTCAAAGACTTAGTACTAGAAAAAGAATAAAAAACATCTCAGTAATAATTTTCATATTGATTATATGTTGAAATCATAATATTCTGGATATATTAAGCTCAGTATTTTATTATAATTAATGTTGCCTTTTAAAAATACTTTTTAAAGTTTGCTACTGGAAAAATTTAAATATATGTGGCTCACATTATATTTTATACTACAGTGCTGATCTAAAGTGCTTTCTTCCAAGTCTTGCTTTTTGGAGAGATTTAGTGAGCTATACTCCCTGTTCACTCCTATGGTAATGATTTTATGAGGGAGCAAGAGATCTAAACTAGCTTCTTCTGCTGTAAGAATGTGAGGGGTTTTGTTCCTTCCCCTTGCTTATCTTACAGTCTGCTGTTTATTTATTTACCAACTATAATCAGCACTAATCCCTTATGACAAAAATGAAATTGACAGTTTTATTTTAGAATGATAATAATGGAGGGCAGCATGGAAAACTATGCCATCCCCTTAGCCAGGCATATATATATATAGTGAAAAGGAAACCAGATTAATCCTTCGGGTTGCTGCAGGATAGACAAGAGAACATAGGTAGCATATCTCAATTTGGTAAGAGATCATGGGGCTGAATACTGTGGTTTTAGGACATCATCATAGATGGCAAAACCAAAGTTACAACAATTCAACACTGAGATGGGCTCATTTGTTTTCTCAAAGAGGATACAAAAGAAAAGCTTCCATATTACTAGCTGGGAATCAGAACTCCATAACTGACACCTAATTTTAAGAAGATTAGGATTAGTATGGGAGTAGCAGAGAATCATAACACCTGGTAAGAATGAGAACTATAAAAATGTAATAAAAAATAGAGAAAGGAAGTTCAATGTAATCAAAATTTGAAGTGAAATATATTAACACAGCTATGGAAACAATGAGAAAATTGCTGATTACCAGAAAAACAAAGGAAACTTTTAAAGACACAAAAGACTTTAGTGAACAGAACAAAATCACTTGGCAAAAGCATCCTTCTATTTTCATTAACAACTGTTGGCAGTAAAGTAATGGGGTAGCACAGCCTAGATATCAAAGTTAAATTTCTGCCATTCACTTTCATTTGAAAGAAGCAAATAAAAAAATGAAATTATCTGTTATTAGAAATCTATTTTAAATAGCAACTAACTTCCAGTGTATAATAAAGAACGGATACATATTAAGAGCAAACTCATACCCATCTTCTGTAGGATAGTATTGATAATGATCCCAAGATATTATAACATTTAAGTGTTTTTCATATTATCAAAATTAAATTATACTTAGCAAAATTGGACAGTTAAGTGCATTTTAAGATTTTAGAAATGGCCATTTAACATATGACAAAGTGAAGATTTTTATAACTACTGAGCTATACAACATGTCAGATGCTGCTAAGCAGCCTTCAAGTAGAAAATATTTATGTTTAATAAAATAGACCATGGGAAAGACAGTTGAAAATAATAACAGCTCCTACTTCACTTATTATTCACAAACACTGAATGAGACTCTACTACATACCAGGTACTCTTAAAGATTCTAGAGATTTGGCAGTAAGCAAGGGAGGCTGTTACAAAGACAAGAAATGGTGATGGCTTGCACCAGGGTACTTGTGTGGAATGGTCGTATGCACTGGATTGATTTGGGTAAATAATGAAGGTAGAACCACTAGGAATTTTGTTGATGCATGTGAAGTAGGGTGTGATTGAAAGAGGTGTAAAGATGCCTCCGTGTCCTTTTTCCTGAGAAACTAAAAGGATGGAGTTGCCACTATGTGAAACATAGAAGAATATGAAAGAAAGACATGTTAGGGAAGGAGAAGAAACTCCATTTTGGACATGCTAATTTGGAAACACCTTTAGACCAGAAGCAGACACTGGCTGAATATATGAGTCTGAAGTTCAGAGGAGAGGCTCTCAACTGTAGATACGAATTTGAAAATCACCAGCTTATGGATGGTATTTAAAAGCATGGACTGAACAATGTCAACAATTAAATGAAAGCAGACAGAAGAGAGAAGGGGCCCAGGGGCTGAAAGACCAAAGATACTGTAAAGGAGCATCCTATGAGGAAAGAGGGAAAATCAGAAGGGTGGGTTTCTGGCAGGCAAATGAATAAAATGTTCCCAGTAGGAGTCAATGATTTACGTACTGTAGAAAATACTTCCATTTAATTAAGGTGAGAACTCAAAAATTTACCAATGACATTGACTAGAACAGTTTTGATAGAGTCATGGCAATGGAAGATTGGTTGCAGTGAGTTCGAGCTAGCATGGGAGCACAGAAATAAGAGACAGTACAGAAAACTCCTTTGAGGAGATTTGTTGTAAACAAATAGAGGACAGAGTGAAGCTGTAGCTACAAAGGAAGTAGGGCCAATACTTCTTTAGGTAGAGAGAAATAACAGCATGCTGTTATGTTGATAGGAAAGATCAAGTGGGAAGGTGAAAACCTTTTATGCTTAAGAAAACTTTTACGTTGACGTAGAAAAGAGAAAGGATATTGCTGGGGCTCTGCAGAAGCACAGATGAGAGAAGATGGGGTCTGTACATAATGGAGGTGTTGGTTTCCATCAGTAATAGCAATGGCAGTCAGAGAAAAGGCAGCATACGTAAGCACAGAGTTTGACAGGTGGATGGAAGTACTGGTGGCAGGGTGTGCAAGGTTCAATTCTGATTGCTTCTATTTTTCTCAGTAAAATAGAAAGCAGAATCATCAGATGAAAGTAAGAATGAGAGATGTGTTGAAGGTGAGGAGAAGAGAGGGGTATAGCATGATCATCCAAATGAAAAAGGGAACAGACTGGGAATATAGTATGATTCCTAGAACCCATCGAATCTACTGGGCATCAATTTAAAGAGAATCCAATCAATATGCTGTGTGTGTGCTCATTTGCAACTTTATTGAACTTCAGGGGAGTATGGAATAATCTTCACAATAGCCCTATTAGGTAGGTACTGTTATGCAGGAACAAAGAGGGGTTAAGGAAATTGCCCAAGATCACAGAATTAGTAAGGGTTAGTCTTTGGATTCTAATCCATACATAGCTTCTATCACTTACCACTATACTTAGTGCTTCCATGTAATTGTGTATTACATGTGTATGCCATGAATACACTAAGTATCTGGTCAGGGCAATGAAGTGATCTTAGTGCCACTGTCCAAGATAAAGAGTGCAGAAAGGGGAGAAGGTTTCAAGCATGGGAACAAAGGAACTAGGAGATTATTGGAATTTTGTACTTTGGTAGTGGAGTGGGTCTGTGAATTTTTCTGAAATAGAACAAGGTCCTGGCTCTCACAGTATTCGCATTTTAGTAGAGAAACAACCACAACATACCAGGATAAGTGCTACAATTGATGTCCAGTGGAACTAGAGAGGAGGAGTGCGCACCACCCTTGGAGGAAGTGGGAAGAAAAGGTGTCAACAAACACCTCCCAGATGGTAAGACGGTTAGTCAGATTCTTGAAGAATGAATACAAAGTCCTCAGGCAAAGAACCACATGTGCAAAGGCATGGAAAAATATCACTTTCAGGGTCCTGTTAATGCTCCATCTGGGAAGAATGGCGCAAGTGTAAGGAGATTACACAGGAAAGATGGGTTGGGAACAGCTGGAGAGCTATTTAAAAATCAGAGGGAGAGAAGTGGCATGAGAGACTTTGCATTTTATGAAGAAAACGCTGGACACAATTTGAAGGATTTATTGGAAAGGGAGTGGGAGGGAATATTTTAGATGATGAGACCATTTTAGTGATTATTACAGCTGCACAGTAACTGGGAGTGAAGTAGCAATTGTGAGGATGAAGAAGAGGTAAATCCCTGACTAACAGAAATCTCTTGAAATTGTTTCAATTTTTACCATGCTTTTTTTTTTTTTTTTTAATTAGGAATAGTGTTATTTTATTGGGGAAAAACAAAATGCTATTGGCTACACCTGCCAATAATTCAGCAATCACCTAACAGGCTACAAACTCTGTGAAACTGCTTTTTCTATCATTATCCCAGTCTTGGTATATCTAGTACCCAAAACAAAATAACCTATATTTCAGCATTTTAAAGTTAAAAAATTGTTTTAAATTAATCGTTAAAATGTAATTGTATAAATTAACAAGTGAATAGATATCAAACTCTTCTATCAAACTATGGCATGTGATATAGTTAGCAATTTCAATTTGAAGACCTAACTGACATAGAAATTTGGTACAGATTGATTCTAGCAAACTCTGAAGTGTCCCCAAAGAGCTCAAATATATTAAATCCTTTTGGAACTAAGGTAGATATAAACAAACAAATAAATAATAAAGTTACCTACTCTATATTTAACTACAAGAGAGAATTAATAACACATAATGGCCTCTTGCTTTTAGTTAAAGACCAATAGTATATTACAAGTATTTATATTTACTCTATCTGAAACTAAAACTTAAAATCGGTATGATTATTTTGATAAAACTTAGAAAATGGCTTTGGGATACCTATAAAATCCAAAAATATCTCCGTAGGCTTTGGTATAATCTTCATTTTATTTTGTAAAGCTGCTTGAGATTTTCTTCATTAAAATTCTCTTCATTTGCCATCTGAGCTAGCAGTCATTTACTTCTTAGTATGAAATAGGTTATCCAGAATTGCCCTCTTCTTTACACAACTAGGGTAACAAAAAAGGCATAGAGACATCCTGTATCATGAACAACCCTAGCAGTTGGTCACCCAAGATGGGCTCCATCACATGAAGCTCCCACTGGATGCCTCACAGTGGAACATCAGGAACTAGGGCTATGTACAAGGCAAACATGTACATTGAATATCTGGCCTAAACAGCATCTTTTTTCTTTAGGTCCCTGTGCCCGTAGTTGCATTTCAAATAGCAAACTAGTTAAATTTATTTAAACTCAAAGTCCTCCATGATGTCCTTTACTCCCAATTTTTTTTTAACATCTTTATTGGAGTATAATTGCTTTACAATGTTGTGTTAGTTTCTGTTGTATAACAAAGTGAATCAGCTATATGTATACATATGTTCCCATGTCCCCTCCCTCTTGCATCTCCCTCCCACCCACCCTATCCCACCCTTCTAGGTGGTCACAAAGCACCAAGCTGATCTCCCTGAGCTATACGGCTGCTTCCCACTATCTATCTATTTTACATTTGGTAGTGTATATATGTCAATGCAACTCTCTCACTTTGTCTCATCTTACCCCAAATTTAAAAATCTATAATCAGACAGCATTTCCCAGATCTACAATGAAGTCAGTTCTTCATCTAATATGTTGCCAGCCATATTGAAAGGTCAGCAGCTGATAATCTTCACAGTATTCCCACTAAGAATACCCTCAAAACACCAAAGAAAAAAGCCCATATTTTAATGTTAACTTATTATCAGGGGCAAAGCTATTTCTCCTGAATTACAGCTATGGAACTGCAAATTAACAATCCCCAAGTGGAGGATGAATAACCCAAATTCACAGTAATAGTTAAAACTGCTGCTTGCAGTATGGTTCAATACCTTCTCTCAAAGAGCTGAATTCTTAAAATCTCATTTAACAACCCTAACCTTCATTTTGAAAGGGATGTTTGCTCAGTAAATGAAATTTAAAATTGAGTAGTTGTACCTCTTGCTTCCTTTTTTTAAAAAAGGAGTTTGGTTATAGTTTGTAATAATCTAAGGACTGGAAGTCAAAATGTTAAAGAGAGAAAGAGGGGAAAAAGTACACCATACATGCTGGTCAGTTTTCCCTTTGGAAATATCTGATCTTATTCTGTGTCAAAGTCTATCTGTCCATGATGTTATTTTTAAACCTTGAAGAAGGAGGAAACTGATTGATCTTAAACGATTTCTAAAAACCTATTTTTCCCCCAAACTTTGCCCATTATAAGCCACAGGGATCAACCTGCCCCCTGCTGATAAACTCCATAGTTTGAAAACACTAATCAAACAAGATAGTGAAATGATCAAAGTGTAGTAGTCTGATTCCTCCATTCAGTGTACGACGTATCTGTGAACTGAAGGAGAGCAGGAGATTTCAAATAAAGACTAAAAGAACTCTTTTAAAGCATTTCTTTTGTACTTGAAAATTTGTTCATTTTGAGCTATAAAAAAACAGGAGAGCTAAAAGCCTAATAAATTCCTTTGATCTGGACATGCCAAGTTCTTAAAGAGAAAGTCTAAAAGGTTGCAGACTGTCTGCTGTTTTCTAAAAATTAAAATCCAGCAAACTATCACCTCATCTCCCCACTGCCTCCCTGCCCCCCATAGGGGGATATTCCATCCATTTTAGGAAGAATAGACAATATTAGAAATGATTAGAGTAAGATCTAAGCTTACTCAAATATTTTGACCAAGAATACAGGAATCTCTCACTATGTTGTAGTCCCAGAGAGGGCACCTCTCATCCAGGGCCTCTCCTGGAAACAGTCAGATGAATCACTGGAATCATTTGGCATGAATAGAGGCAATGAACAGGCATCTAAACCCTAAAATATTCCCTGGTGGGAAAGTGATAATTTAAATTTGAGAAGTAATAGATTTTAAAGTAACAAAGTACGAAATGGATAAATGAGAGCATTTAAGTCCATAAGAAGGCATTTAAACTCATTTTCAAAAGTTGAAATCCTATGCTGGCTACACAAAAATATGTCCACAGCCAGATGTGTCTGTCATTTTGTGCTCTAGTCTAAACCATGCTACTCAAAGTGAGGTCTACACATAAGCTCCATCAGTTTCACTTGGAACTTGTTAGATACATCCAATTTTAGACCCTACCCCAGATTACTTGAATCAAAATCTGCATTTTAACAAGACCCTGGGTGACACAAATGGTCATCAAACTTTGAGAAGCAGTGGCCTGGATTAATAATGCTTTTGATACCTGCCACAAATTTTATTTCTAATACACACCCTGAATTTATTCATAAATGTAAATACTACAAAGAGTTTTATAGAAAACTTTCTCTAGAATTCTGAACTAAAGGAGGAAATAAAAATTTCCAATAGACTCCAATAAAGATGTTTAAAAAAAAAAAAATTTCCAATAGTGTGCATTCCTGAAATATTTTCCCTTACATTTTCCCAGATTTCTCTGTGCCTCTGTGTGTGTGTAAGAGAGATAAATGTGTGTTGTTCTGCATTACCTTTTCTGTTAAATCAAATTCATCCCAGAACCTTTATAGAAAATTTTTCTTGAGAAATATATTATTATATAAGAGATAAAAAGATGAGTAACATATAATCCCCATCCTCAAGTTCATAAAATGTTAGGAGAAGACTAACCAATAATTCGAAACAAATATATAGTTAGTGTCTTGGGCACCAGTCATTCATTATAATATTGTAAAGGAAGAGAGAAAAAAAGAGTACACTAGGCATGGTCTAGCATGCCAGAATACCTTCCTTGAGGAAGCCACCACTTTCACTAAATACAATTATGAGGAGGCTGTCCAATATATCTTCCAGAGGTGGGCTTAAGACCCAGATAAGGAAATCGCAGTACCATATTCTCCACAATACGGCCAAAACTGGGCAAGAGATTCAAGCAGTGTCCATCAGAAACTACTGAAATGACATAAGGACTCTAACAGAAATCAATGTTGTTTTTTTTTTAACTGGAATCAAGAAAGATGCACACACACAAACACATACATATACCTACACATTTATATATGGAGAAAGAGAAATATATGCAAATGTTTGTTGCTACAAATATTTATTTGTAACAGTGTAAATATCCATCAACATATCCATGAGTAAAAGCCCACATACAGAAGGAAGCTGATTAAAGACACCAGGAGATTGAGAGAAATAACTATAATGACATAATGTGTAACCTTGGGTTTAGACATGCCTAGACTAGAATCCATTCCTGGTCTTTCAAGATACTGAAAAATTACATGCCACTTCTAGTCAAGGTAGTGTGGGTTAGAGTTCTATAACTCAAAAATGTAAGATTCTTGCCTATTACCAGAACATTTACTGAGAATCCTTTATATAAGGAGTATATCATTATCTGTTAAATGTATTACTTGATTTATTCCTATAATGCACTTGTATGCAACAACATAAATATTATTATCCTAATTTTATTGAAAAGAAAATTGAGGCTGAGAGACTAAATAAGTGGAGATAATTATCCAGATCTGGGTTTAAATCCCATCTCTGTTTGTGTTATCCGTATCTGTGTCACCTTAAATAGTTGATTAAAAAAGTACCAAAATTTTCTATGAAAGGTTTAAACAGGGAGAGAGAATATACAACTTTCCAGGAATTTAGGAATGTCTTCATAGAGGAGATACCTTTAATCTAACCCCAGAGGCAGTGGCAGAATTTCAAAAAGACAAAAATAGTCCAGAGAATTGTAGTAGTAGTAGATTTTGGACATATTCAGAAGCAGTGCAAACATGTTTTGAACATAGGAAGATAGAATTGGGAGACGAGTCTGGACAGACTAATTGATATCATATTGTAAATCTCTAAATTCAAGGTGTTCAGTTTGTATTTAATTTATTAGGCATTTGGAATTCACTGAAAATTCTTGAGCTGAGCCATGAACCAATGAAAATTCCACTTAAGAGAGATTGATTAGTTAAGATGTGTAGTTTGGATACAAGAGGAAGAGACAGAATACAGACTACTAATGTAGTAAGAAATTTTAATAATCTGGGTCCATTTTGCTTATATATTTTAAAGTTCTATACAAATAAGCTATAATTATTGATAATGACAGATTGATCTATGGGACTTTTATTTATTCTATTTTTTCTTTTATAATTTTTTGAAGAAAAATAAGTTCATACAGTGACATATAACATCAAAGAAATTTAAATACTTAAACCCCCAAATTTGTTAAGATCATACTTGCTATTAATAATATAAATATCTAACTTTTACTTTAAAAATTCATATACTCCAATGTTAGATACGTGAGATGTTTTCAGAATATCAGTGTTTCAAGGTGTGTGGGAGACTGTAGTAAGGAAGGCTGGAGTAGGGGATGAAAGGGTTCAACTAGGATAATGATGAAGACAATAAAAAGAAGAGGGACCCTTGGAGCAATATGAGGGAGGTATCTGCTGTAAAAGGAAGATAAACTATTGCAGTGGTTTTCAAAATGGGGTCTCTGGACCAGCAGCATCAGCATCAAAGGGCAAATTGTTAGAAGTATACATTTTTGGGCTCCATTCCAGGTCTACTAAATAAGGAACTCAGGGAATAGAGCCCAACAATCTGTGTTTTAATAACCACTTATGGTGATTCTGACATACTTCAAAGTATGAGAGTCACTACCTTCATCTGGTTAAAAGCATGGTTCTGGGTTTGAATTCATGATTCTTTTACTAGCTGTGTGGTTTTAGACAAGTTATTTATATTGGGTAAGCTTTATATTTTCCATCTGTAAGAGTTCTCAATTGATAGGATTAATGTTAGAACTGTATAAAGTTGTTCTTATACAGTGTTTAGTACAGTGCCTGGCATGAAATAAACACTAAATAATGACAGCTCTTATTACAAGGTAACAATTAGAGGTTGCTCAGATTAAGGAATTACTAAAATGGATTCCTGCTTCTCATTTTTGGTGATTAGAAGATTACTGATAGCTTTAACAGAGTGAGCCAATATGAAATGCAATATTTAAAATAAAGCATAAGAATTTCCTCACCACTTTATGATTCCTAATCTGAACAAACGGTGTGACCTTAGGCCAGTTTGTTAACATACTGTCCTTAATTTTTTCAACATCATTTACTGTAAATGGATTCAATGATATCTACGTTTTTTTCAATTCTACATTCCAGGTTTTCCCTCGCTTATCACTAAAGTGATAAATTGTTAATCGATCATTTACAATTAGGTTTAAAGCACTGTGACCAATGATTTAGAGAATGTAAGAATTATAAAAATTCCCCTGTGCCAGTTAGACTTAGAATATGTACATGAAAAATTAACTAACCCTAAAGGCAGCATGGAGTATTTCAAGGGAGTGACAAAAAATATATCTGGAGAAAAAAACAACCAAAGGCTGTCTAATATAACTTTAAATTCATGGCTACTAACCTTGTTTTTATTTCTAAGCAGAGTTCCTATATTTCTCTAGGATATTCATTTTGCAAGCCTAGATGACTCTCCAGACCTCCTACTTATTTATCAAACCTCTATCACTTGCTTTACTCTTTCCTAGCAGATAGCCATGCCTCTTAATTTCACTGAGAAAAGGAACACTCAGAAGAGAACTATGGTCAATTAATCTTTGAAAAAGGAGACAAGAATATACAATGGAGAAAAGATAGTCCCTTCAGCAAGGTGGTGTTGGGAAAACTGGACAGACTCATGTAGATCAATGAAGTTAGAACACTACCTCACAGCATACACAAAAATAAAACTCCTGGAAGAGGAAAGAGGCAAAGCATTCTGTGACATAAATTGTAGCAATATTTTCTTAGATCAGGGCAAAAGAAATAAAAGCAAAAATAAACAAATGGAACCTAATCAAACTTATAAGCTTTGCACAGCAAAGGAAACTATAAACAAAACGAAAAGACAATCTACAGACTGGGAGAAAATATTTGCAAACACTGTGACTGACAAGGGCTTAATTTCCAAAATATATAAACAGCTCATACAACTCAATATCTAAAAAACAAACAACCCAATAAAAAAATAGGCAGAAGGCCTAAGTAGACATTTCCCCAAAGAAGTCATAGAGTTGGCCAACAGGCATATTAAAAGATGCTCAACATCACTAATTATTAGAGAAATGCAAATTGTCTGAATGGTCATCATCAAAAAGTCTACAAATAATAAATACGGGGGGTGGTTTGGAGAAAACAGAATCCTCCTACATTGTTGGTGGAAATGTAAAATGGTGCAGCCACTCTGGAAAACATTATGAAGTTTCCTTAAAAACTAAAAATAGAGTTACCATATGATCCAGCAATCCCACTCCTGGGCATATATCCAGAAAAGATGAAAATTCGAATTCAAAAAGATACAGGCACCCCAATGTTCATAGCAGCACTTTTTACAATAGCTACGACATGGAAGCAATCTAAGTGTTCACCAACAGATGAATGGATAAAGAAGATGTAGTGTGTATATATGTGTGTATGTGTGTGTATCTATATAAAATGGAATGTTACTATATATATTCCACATATATAATAGAATATTACTCACACATAAAAAGAATAAAATATTGCCATTTGCAGCAACATGGATGGACCTAGAGATTCTCATACTGAATCAAGTCAGACAGAGAAAGGTAAATATTATATATCACTTATATGTGGAATCTAAAAAATAATACAAATGAACTCATTTACAAAACAGAAACAGACTGACATAGAAAACAAACTTATGGTTACCAAAGGGGAAAGTGGGGGAGAGATAAATTAGTAGTATGCGATTAACAGATATACACCACTATATATAAAATAATGAACAAGGATTTACTGTATAGTACAGTAAGCTATATTCAATATCTTATAATGGCCTATAATGGAAAAGTATCTGAAAAAGAATATACACATAACTGAATCACTGTTCTGTACACCTGAAACTAACATAGTATTGTAAATCAACTATAGTTAGATTAAAAAAAAAACAACTATAATAAATTCTCATTAACACATCTACTTACTATTTTGCCCATATATACTTCCTTCCCTTCTGTTAAACTGTTAGAATGAATTAATTTTCATACTTCTTTCTAAAGTTTGTATTCCTCTTACACGTTAGTTCCCACAGCCTCTTGTCTACTCAAAAATATGACTCAAGTAATTGTCACGTTTTACCACTACATCATCAGGTTTTTCCTCTTTATTGGATATACCCTACTGGCATACAGCCATGATCTTATTTCCCCTCTCTTAATAAATCCCTCTCTTGACCAACTTCCCCTCCAGGGAACACCTAGTTTCTCTGCTCCCATTTACTGCAAAACTATTTCAAATAGTTATCTAGTCATCCAGTCTTCAACTTATCCACTCTCATTCTCTTAAGCTGGCTCCAGTAAGGCTTTTGTCTCCACATTTCACTGAGCTGCTATTGTCAAGGTCGGTAACTTTTGAGATGCTAAATCTAATGGTCAATTCTCAGTCTAAAGTCTTCCTTAAACCACAGCAACATTTAACAACATTGATCCCTACTTAAACACTTGAAACACTTTCTTCACTCAGCTCTTGGGACTGGTGACTTCTGATTTTCCTCCTAAGTTACTGTTTGCTCTTTTTGAGTCTTGTTTGCTGCCTTAGCCTTGTTTTATAAATCTCCTGAGGTTAAAATGTTCCAGTATTTGGACTAGTTATCTAATAGAAATTACTCCTTAGGTGACACCATATACTCTTATAAATTAAAAAATCATTTATATTCTGATTTTTTCCAAATTTATGTCTCCAGAAAGATTTATTATCTGAACTCCAGAATTACGTATTTAACATCTCCTCTTGGATATCCAATAAGCAATCCCAAAGCTAAATTGGCCAAAATTCCTAATTTTTCCTGACAAATCTGCTACTTCTTTAGTCTTCCCCTTCTCAAAACCCAACAATCACTGTGTTCCTGTTGCTTAAGTCAAAAACCTTGATCCTTTTACATTCCTCTTATTCACTCACATACAACAACTAAGCCATCAAATGATTCTGTAAGTTCCACCTTCAAAATATACCTAGAAAAATTCCACTTCTTACCCTTTCCACTGTTACTGCCTTTCCCTAGGTCACTATCATCATCATCTGTTTATTTCAACAGGCTTTTTATTGGTTTCCCCATCTCTATTTCTGCCAGTGAAAATCTCTAAACATATCAGCCTGGGAAAAGACCACATTACATCTCTGTTCAAATCCTTTGCATGGCTTACGTCACTCCCAGTAAAAGTCAATAATCTGCATAATAATCTCTAATACCTTCATTCCTTGCTACTCAGAGTGTGTTCCTCAGACCAGCAGCATCAACATCACTTGGTAGGACATGCAAAATCTCAGGTACCATTCTAGACTTTCTGAATTTAAATCTACATTTTAAAAGATCCCCAGTTTATTCATATGCACATTGACATTTGAAAAAAATTATCATAAATAATCTTCCACTTCTTTCCCTCTGGCTTCATTTTCTATCACTTTCTCCCATCACTTTCTTTGTTGCTGCCACATGATCCCTTTACTTTTAGGACCTTTATTTATATTTGCTGTGTTGCATTGAACTGAGTCTTTCAGTTCTACAGTCACTGAAGAACTGACTCCTGCCATTAACCCCCACGAGTGGGTTTAGAAGCAGATCCTTCACTAACCAAGCCTTGTGATGACTGTACCTGCCCCCAAACATTAATTTTAGCTTTGTAAGGTATTCTGAGTCAAAGGATCCAGCTAAGCTGAGCCTAAGATTCCTAATTCAAATAAACCATGAGATAATCAATATGTGTTGTTTGAAGCCACAAAGTTTTGGGGTAATTTGTTAACATTCAATAGATAACTAATGCAGATGTCACATACTGGCTCCTGCTTCTAGAAGGCTCATGCCCTAAACAATTAACATATTTTAAAAACAATTACAAAGACCATAAGTGAGGGTATGAGGGAAGCAGTCATTGTATCTCTTGGCTCTCAATGTATGTACTACTTAATTGGATAAATAAGAATGACATCCTAAACCATTTTTTTTTAATTTAGTCAATAAACTAATATAAACAAGTGCTAAGCTTATATAACACAAACGATAAGTGCAGTCAGAGTTTAGAAATAAAAAGATTAAGGAAGTTTGGGAAACCTATCACAGTTTAGTATGATCTGAACTTCACTTAAAGAATGATGAGACTATGTAGAAATTTATACAATCTCTAAAGAAGACAACTCAAAATATTTATATTCAATACAATCCATTTTTCAACATTTTATTATATCTAAAGTCATTATTTGTCCTTTTTCATCTCTCTTTATTTTTAGTCTTGTTGGAACTGTCTTTATTTCCCTCCTAAAAATCCTTTCTATCTAGTTTCTCTTTTATCCAAATTCCTTCCTGTTAACTAACGGTGCCTTTATATTTCCCAGAGTACAAAATACAGAAGTAAAACAGCTGTTATAAATCTTTAAGGGCTGGAAAAATTAAATGGATAGAGTACAAATCCCCAAAGATAAGACTGATTTGCAACTTTCTTTCTTCCTTGTCATTGCTCTTGTTAAGTGACCTTTAATATGACCTGCAGGCATCAATAAACTCAAGAATAATGAGACGTTTATGTTGACTTCCAGCTCAATAGAAAGTTTCTTGCCTTTTCCAGAATGTAATTAGTTCCTATTTAAATTTTTGAAATTAATAATTCCATACTTGTGCTGTGGTATGGTTTACACAAGATACATTTTTACATCTGTTGTAGCCCTGAAGAAATGCATTAAAATAAACTATTTCACACTGCATTACCAAAAGTTGTTCAAACCATGAACCTTGATCTTGGTGAACCATACTAAATACATTCCTTTGAATCTACAAGAGGCAGAGATGGAGGTACACTTTGGAGCCAATTTCAATCAAGCTATCACAATGCATTTATTGCACACAGTGTATGCAAACCAGCCTTGCAAGAGTAGAATATACAAAGAAATATACAATGGGGCTATTCAGAAGGCATCCTTCTCTAGGAAATTAACATTTGAAGTACTTTATAAATTCAAACAAACGACATATTCATCAAGCACCAGGAAGAAAATAAATCTCTTGTGATCACATCATCTAAACTAAAGTACTGTTTCTCAAACTTTAGTGCCCAACAGAATCAGCTTGACAGCATTTAGGCTTATTAAAATTCATAGTGCTGGGCCCTATTCCGAGAATTTCTAATTCAGTAGATAAAATTTGCATCTTAACAAGTTCCCAGGTGACATTGATGCTGTATGCCCACACTTTGAGAACAACTGGTCGCCACACTGTGAGAACCACTGGTCTAGAAAAATCAGATTTAATATTTTGGCATTTATTTTTCCAAAAGTTTTTTTTTTCATTCTAAAATATATGTAGAGAAATACCTACAAATTCACACAGTCATATATACACACACACAAATCAGTATCTTTTGTGTATTTTTGAAAGTTGTTTGAACTTTTATTTTTTTGGTGTGTCTTTTGTTTTACTTAGCAGAATATTATAACATTACTCCGGGTTATTACATGTACTTGCTCATCTTTTCAAACACAATTATTAAAGGCTATTCAAAAGATAGGTTTATTTACTTGCAACATTTGCCACAGAAATGTTTCTCCCGACTTCCCCACCAGTCTAATGTGTACACATGAAGATCTCAACTTTTTCTCGAGGAATTTTTCACGAAGTTTCACCTCTTGTGCCCCTGGTACAGGGGGAAGCTGAATGCTGAGAACATAACCTTTTGCCATATACAGGATATTCAGTTACCTGAATAGTAACAATGTTTGAGGAACTAAAACAAGTGACTACAAAAAATAACTAACATACAGGACAGAATATGACAAGCTCATTTTAATTATATGGAATTAGTGCTACTAGGATTTAAAAGGAAAGGTGAGGACTCTCTCCAGAAATGAAGACATTTCACAGAGAAGATAGAATTTTAACAAGCCTGAAAAGGCCTTACAGTGATGACTATAATGGCTATTGATTTCTTCCTTGCTCTCCTTTCATCCTGACTTCTCCCCAATCCTCTCCAGTACACTCCCTCTCCCACAGGCCTGGTTGTCCTGTTGTACAATATAATGTGACACAACCTCTTTGACTGTAGTTGACCAGTACCTGACCAAATAAGAGATAATCTATAACTGGACTAAGCCAACCGACGTTTATAATTTGAACCATGAGACACAGAATGTGAATGAGCTCATAGCTGAGTCACATCAATGGCAGAACTCAACACAACAGAATCAATGGTGCCCTTGGTGATCTAAGAGCTGCTCTGGTGAAGTCCATTGTTAAGCCTTTCCTTTAATTCTGTGAGATACATATCCTTAGAATAAATTCCCTTTCTCTTAAGGTAATAAGTAATTATGATTATTGTAGCTAAAGGTATTTTAAAACAGTGATATCTGGAGCTATATGATGGTGGAGCATAACTAAATATTGCTTATTTTTAGAATATATTTTCTTCACATATTTCAAAACATGAAAAGTAGAACTTCCTGAAAAACAGAATGCAATATAAAAATTCAGAAGCAATGCATATCTCAGCCATATTTTGTGGCTACTTGTTAACTTTTCTGTTCTATAAAATAGTTAATTTAGAATGAACATCTCAAGGACTCTACAAAAATATTACACTAACCAATGAGCACATATGATTTTTTACTCTTAAATAACTAGAACAAACTCTTAAGAAACAGAAGTGGTCTCAGAAAGTAGAGATTAAGGTTGAGATGGCCATTATAGAAAAAATAATGCTAATCACTTCTCTTAGGAGTCAGTCAAGTAGTCTAAATTCAAATAACACTTTCTGTAACATACATATTGTCTCAATTGTTTTTGCTATTGCCTTAAAACACACATATTTTATTTTAAATGATCTCGATTTCCATAGAGAAGGATGTTATACTGTAAAAAATAATTCCTCCAGCCAGCCTGGTTAACTTCTCTTTCTGAATACAGGGCAAGTAGAATACGTAAATACATAAATCACCAAAACAGTAAGTTATTTCTTGTTTGTTACATGACAGGAATTCCACTGTGGGAGGGAAAAGGAGTAAGGGAGCTTTTATGAATATGAATTTATTAGTAAAAATATAAGATACTAAACTGCTATTCTTGACAGACTTTTCAATTCTATGAATATTACATGGCTTTTACAAAAGGAAAATTCAAAAACATATCAAAAGAAAAAGTACTAATATGTTTATAATTGTGTATGTATGTATGTATGTATGTAAAAGTAAAGCCACTTAGGTGAAATCTCAGTATTAGACACAATGTTCAATGATTATTAGATGTCTCCTCAGAGTGAATATAACATTAATCTATAAATATTTCCTTAATAGCACTCCTATAAAAATTCCTTTAGGTTTCAACAGATCCAACGTAGTTAACTGTCCCATATCATAAGTGATCTTTATACAATAAGGAGGGCATAAAGAATCAGGATTAATTTAAGGACCCTACAGTCTTAAACTAATATTTTATCTATCACACTGTACTAAGAGATATTATACTACTATTACTTACTTCCTTTGCATTCCATTACCTGGTTCCCATTCTGGGTGCCAGATATGAAAGAAAAAACACAAAAAACCTTCAAGAAGTAATTAAAATTGCTACATAAATGAAGTAAATACTAATACAACACTCAGCTATTCAAAGAGGACAATTAAAACATCAAAATAGTGTCTACTTAAAGACTATTTTAATAATTGCTATTTATTTGACAGACTAGCATGACCTGTGTACTGCCTAGTGATAATGGTGAGACATTAAATAGAGAAAAACATGTCATATCAATGAAACTAATTGAAAGTGAAGAGATGGAAAATTTAATTAACTTTGTGAACTGGCTTTGTCTCTGTCAATTACCTAAATTACACTATCGACACTTGGGCAGAAATCTGTATTCAAGTTCAGACAAGAGTGCTGTGAAACAATTCCTTGATGAGCAGGAGATAAATCATTTCAATTGTATATCAAATCAATAAGTAAACTGAATTAATAGAAATTCAGAATAAATGAAGGAGGAAATATGTATGGGATACTAGGGAAATTATAAAAGTAGACTGAATTAAGCCCAGTAAGGACCTACTGGTATAAGAAAACTAATAGTCAGCCTGCCCTTTGATGCTTTGAAGCTAGGCACTGACTTCTCTTGAGAAAACTAGATGGCACCTTCTTCCAATATAAGGCTGTTTAGTCTATACTGAAAATCTGTTGTTTAGCATAGCTGCCATCACTACTTATCTTAGCTAGATCTTCTGGATAACTTGCTGCAGCTTCTACATCTATACTTGCTGCTTCACCTTGCATTATGTTATGGAGACAGCTTGGCTTCTTTCCTTAAACCTCATGAACCAACCTCTGCTAGCTTTAAACTTTTCTTCTGCACCTTCCTCACCTGTGTGAGACTTCACAGAATTGAAGAGACTTAGGGTCTTGCTCTGGATTAAGTTTTTTTGGTTTTTTTTTGCGGTATGCGGGCCTCTCACTGTTGCGGCCTCTCCCGTTGCGGAGCACAGGCTCCAGACGCACAGGCTCAGCGGCCATGGCTCACGGGCCCAGGCGCTCCGTGGCATGTGGGATCTTCCCGGACCAGGGCACAAACCTGTGTCCCCTGCATTGGCAGGCGGACTCTCAACCACTGTGCCACCAGGGAAGCCCCTGGATTAAATTTTGACTTAAGGGAATGTTGTGGCTGGTTTGATCATCTATCCAGATGATTAAAACTTTCTCCATATCAGCTATAAGAGTTTCACTTTCTTATCATTTGTGTGTTCACTGGAGTTGCACTTTTAATTTCCTTCAAGAACTTTTCCTTTGCATTCACAACTTGGCTAACTGGTGTAAGAGGCTGAGCTTTCATCTTATCTTTGCTTTTGACATGCCTTCCTTCCTACACTTAATCATTTCTAGCTTTTGATTTACAGGTTATTGTAAGGTTGTTAATTGGCCTCATTTCAATATTGTGTCTGAGGGAACAGGGAGGCCAGAGGAGAAAGAGAGATGGGTGAATGGCCAGTCATTGGAGCAGTCAGAACATACAACATTTATCGATTAAGTTCATTGTCTTACATGAGTGCAGTTCATGGAATCCCAAAACAATTACAACAGTAACATCAAACATCACTCATCACAGATCACTATAACAACTATAATTATAATAAAAACGTCTGATATATGAGAATCACCAAAATGTGACCAGAGACATGGAGTGAGCAAATGTTATTAGAAAAATGGCACTGATAGACTTGCTAGAATAGACGCAGGGTTGCCACAAACCTTCAATTTGTAGAAAATGCAATACCTGTGAAGCACAATAAAGCAAAACACAATGAAATGAGCTCACCCTGTAACTGCTTCAACAGTTCTGTCGTATTTCTAAAGTTGATTTGTGTTTTAAATGCCTTACTTGAAAGAATCTAAAAATAAATGATATGGGGTAAGAAATAAAATGCTTAAATATTAAATAAAAATCAGATATAATTTTAAATTTCCACAAATCAGAATTTCAATATAACTATAAAAAATGATGCCTAAATATGTCCAACAGAACTCTTTCTAGTGGAGAGAAAGAGAGGAATTTGTTTATAATCTATATTTTGAAAATCTAGAAATAACTTTTTAACAATTTAGATCACTAAGCATCTTCAAAAATAGAATGCTTAAAAAATACTTCATGAGGAATATCCTTATATAATTGTGCTAGTATTTTGAGGGAGCCAGAAAAAGGTTTTTCTGGATGTATAAACATTGTGAACCTTGTGACTTTACCTAAGAAGGGATGAATTACTAAATTACCAAATAGCTGACAGACAATAATGTGCTGCTGGTTTGGCAATTATTGAGACTTCAAAGTTATAGAAATACATAAAATGAGAGTCAGTTCCACATCTAATTTTGGCTAAGAGCCACCATGTTTATTTTTGGACAAAAGCTTGATATCTGTGACAACAAAACAAAACAAAACACTCCTAGAGGGCTTCCCTGGTGGCGCAGGGGTTGAGAGTCCGCCTGTCGATGCAGGGAACACGGGTTTGGGCCCCGGTCGGGGGGCTGGGTATTCTGCTATGACAGTCCTAGCTGACTAATACAGTGGTGTACTGTTTGTTTTCCTTTACCTTAATCTAAAATATCCAATCATTTATTCATGGATCAGTACACCTTGCAAGGCTTTTATATCCAGCAATTGAAAAAATCCTGAATATATATCCATGATTAAACAATGATTCTATGTATATTTAAAATGATCCTTAAAAAGTTAACTCATATATAACATTGTATTATATGTAACAATCAAGAGAAAGTTTTATTCTCAGAAAAGTAAAAGTAAAATACTAATATATAGTATTGTAGTATCGTAAAGGAACAGAAAAGTATTGTCAGGTTTAGAAAGTACTTAAAGTAGCGAGAACCCCTCCTGCCCTAACATAGTAGACTCTACTGTATCTAGAGTATAGAAAACTCCCCTCCCCCATTATTTAAACTGCATAAACTGTAATTTTAGTAAATCAAGCAAAGAGCTAATCAAGTTTTGATTTTCTAATTACTTCTCAATTTGATTAGAGCTGGCAGCTAATCATCTCTAGATATTTAAAGTCAATCTTTCACTCACATTTGCAAATCAAGTCTTCAGTATAAAACAAAATTGGGAATATAGCATAAAAGTTCTTTGTGTTATAACAAGTAATTAATTTCTACTTGTTGCTACAGTTTTAACAATAAAGAAAAATTTTCTAGGATGCTTCAACAAATTGAATTATGCATGCAGTGTACCATCCTGTGCTGGAGAATTTTAAAAAGTAAGCCAGTTTTATACAGTTTTGTGAAGCAGCCCACTCTGAGCCAGGGAAGTGTACATGCTACATTAAACAAGCACAATATAATTTAAAATCACAATTCTGTTTTTATGGTCAACAGTCATTTGCACAAGAAAGATGTGCCAACATACTGAGCCATGAACAATCAATATTATAATTGTCCAATTAAAACCAATATTTTAAAACATATTTAAGAATTATTAATATACCTAAGACAATATCTCCTTGAGAAATATGTCAAGGTAGGAAAAAGAATGTCACAGTCATTATTCAACAAGGGAAAACATTATGATGAAACATTGTGAAAAAGAAAGCAAGGCAGATTAGTTGGTTCTACTTTCAGGGGAAAATGTCTTTCCCAATCACTTCTCAAATACTGTACTTAAATTGTACCCTGTAACAAAGTTTCTTCTTTGTCACTTTCTGCTGCTATCACAATTACACAACTTGAAACTCGCTTGACTGTACTGCACTGAATAATGAATCATCTTTCCAGGAGGTATTTCATTATTACTACTGCCTCATTAACAGGATTTCCAAGCAGTATCTTCAGAAGTAAAGTTATATGAAACTTTGGACAATTATATCTTGTAAAGTTGTCTATGCAAATAATAGACACTTGAATTTTTTCCTAAAATTTTTACCATCATAATTTAAATCTTTTATTTCTTTTACCATATTCATCAAGATCAATGAAAAATGACATCAGCTTTTTATCACTATTTTTAACCTTTCCATTCTTTTCTTCCTCCTTGCTGTGAAGTTGATATTTTTATTTACTTCTATTTTCAGTCTTTTTATCTTAGCGCTTTCCTTATGCAATTCTTTAACATTTTAGTTGCTAATTTTAGTAGCAAACCAGTACCGCTTAGGTTTACAGCTCAAATAATACCTTTATTGTGTCCCAATTTTGGCATTATTCCCTATTTTATCTTTGAATGACTTCCCTAGTGAATATCCAATTTAGCCAGAGATCAGAGAGTAATATTAGAAAATCCTCCACATCAAAGTACGAGGAGACAATCCCCATACAACTCTGCAACGCAAACAGTAGCAGCCTTCCATTAATCTTTGCCAAATGCATGAATGACTGTTCTCTCTTTTTTTTTTAATGTATCCATTTCCATCTGAGTTCTGTGAAGTGGGTTTCAAAGTTCTCTTTTGAAGGTCAAAGAGATGGAAAGCTCCAGAACTCTAGAAGTGCACATACCTCATTTACACCTATACTCCAGCCATCATAACTGATATTCCTGTCCTTCAGAGGTTTAACGAAAACATCTTATTTAAAATATTAGATGCAATTCTACTAGATATTATCTCCTCTCCTAACAATAGAATTTTGTAAAAAAAACAAAAAAAAACAAAAAAAACGAAGACTAAGATAGTAGGCTGCTTCAACCTGATTTTAGTTGTTTTTAGAAAATGCCCAGTTCTAATTATTCCCCCTTTAACATTAGAACCATGTGATTAGGAAACTTATTCTGGAAACCAACCTATTATGAAGCTTTCTCACTATAGTTCTATGTGTTTTGTGATGCTAGAGATGGGAGTGTTGGGCAAGAAAGAGAATTTTATACAGTGGATGATTAACTGAACTGGAGAAACACCGCATTTTCTACTACTAGTTTATTTTAATGCAAGAAATTAAAACAATAACATGTTCATGACATTTAATTCTGTGATGAAAATTCTAATTTAAATTCTAACATGCTGTATGTTATAAAGCTAGGGTTTAGTAGCCTGAGTCAGTGTCAGGGCTCTGAGCTCAGGCTAACAATGTTACCTCCTTGGTTTGACTGTTCAAATGATGTTTAGCTGGGTGCAGAATTAAGCATAATAGGGTGTAGATTAGGCAAAGACTAAGATCGTATAGACCTACCTGCTGAAGCTAAGTAGAAATGTAGCTCAAAGATTTCCTTAAATTGCTGAATATCCATTAGACCCAGTGCAAAAATCTTGCTTTAGACCTTAAGAACCTTCCTCCTGGATTTCTGCAACAATTCTAAACTTTTCTCTTGCCAACAGTCCCTTTCCACTCATTTATTCTCTAAGGTGCTATCAGAATGGTCTTTTACCTAGCTAACCTCCACTGACAGGGAAACATGTAGAGTTAGCATAGTATACATGTAGATTTAGCATAATATCTGAGTCCTTTCATAATCTGGTCTCAATGTACTTTCCCAGCCCACCACTTCTATGCTCTAGACATACCAACTCCCTTGCTGCTTTCTAAAAATGTCATGATCTCTTATACCTTGCAGCCTCCATACAAACATATTGACCCCTCCTCTTTAGCTCTGGCAAATATCTGATTATGATTAACTATCACTTAAATGTCATTTTCTCTATGTAAACATTATCAACTCTCCCATTATATACTCTCTCATAATCTCCAAAAAGCACCCTTTTGGGTTTTGAGCCTTATTATACAAGGGTTTATAAGCCTGTAACCACTTCCTAAAGCACGGATTGTGCTTTGCTCATTCATTCAATAAACATTTGAGAAACTGTGACTGGAAGGCATTATATTTAGTAGTGCAGATACAAAAATGAGATTTGGGATGTACAGACTAGTGGGAAGAAAACAGGGAAAGAAAACAGATGACTGCAATACCTAGTAATAAGTTCTATGGTAGTGAAATGCACAGGGTACCATGGGACCACACAGCAGAGGCAGATGACCCAGAGTAGCATGGAGGGCATTGAGGAACAAAATCCTCTCAGAGAAGCTAACAGATTGCCTGGCACTTAGTAGGTGCTCATTAGACGTTCTTTGAATTAATTAATGAACAACTTAATAGACAAAAGCTAAACTGGATGCTGCAATTCTATTTTATGTCAAATGTTTTACTTTTTCAAGTTTTGGACCATAAAGAAATTTGGACGTTAGGCAGAAAGATTCCCTATTCAATATTTTATATATTTTTTTATGTCATCTTTTCAGATCTTGTTTGGAGTTACTATGGTCACTATACATTACATATTATACATTGTTAGACCAGGATTCAGGGTTAGGTCTATTAGGACACTTTGCATTTCTTCAAACAGTTTATGTTTATTAGGATAAGCCTGAGTCAAAATTGGTAGAAGAAAATTGTCTGATACTCTCTGTCTCTCTGTCTCTGCCTGAACCCTTCATCCCTCTGGATGGCATCCTCTCCCTTAATTTTCCTTCATATCAAAATCCACTGTCAAAGTACATCAGAAGAAAATTTGTTTACTCTAAATTATCAATCTAACACTATCAAAGATGTTTACTTGTTAGTATGAAATTAAATTTGAAGGCAAATTATAGACATATTTATCAGTTTCTAGAAAACACAAAGATAGAGCAACATGTGAAACGACACCATGGAGAAACTAAGACGAATTCAGGATGTGAAGCATTTTACAAATTAACTGAATTTGACACCTGAGAATGTAAATGGCATGTGGGGAAAAAAATGTTTTCATTTGGCCAGTACCTTTCCCTATACTTACTAAAGGCTGGTCCTGAACTTCACACATAGTGTAACATATTGGAACAAACACATAAATCCAATGTGCAATGTAATGTTTAGGTAACGGTGATGTATAAATCTCTCTTCCAAAATGTCTGATGATTGTAAACTACTTAAACACATCTCTAATTTTGAATGCTTCGAGGACATTCACATATTGCTTTCCATAATACTGTTATAACAGAGTTCAAAATGAAAACCTAAGAGAAACTAATTTATAACATCTTTGATATGTCATAACTTTTTAAAGCAAACTACCAACTTGTTTTCAAAACCATAAATTTAAAATAATTTTTGGTTCTTATTTACTCTTTAAAAGGAATTTATGCTAAACCTTCTACCTTTAGAATCACAAATATTGTTGTTTTAAAAAGTGTTCTACTCCTCTCTTCTCTCCTTTTTAAAAATATTTCCTAAATTTACATTGGGGAAAAATACCTTGGAAACTATAGTAAAAAAAAAATCTTAATATTTGTCTTTCATGTACTTTACATGCATGCCTGTGAGTTGCTAATATTTTGAGATTAAAGAAACAAAAAAAATACTGTTCTTTAGAAAGAAAGAAAATTCCAGAGAATGAAAATATATATGGAGTACTTAAGGCACTTAAATCAAAACTTAAGAAATATTCAGTAGCATTGTCAAATTTTACCTATTAAAAAAAATCTTCAAAGAATAAGGTAAGAAAATGTTTATAGTAAAAATCTTCTGGAATATATTCTGTGCTAAGTGTAGCACAAATATCTTTGATTTGCAGTAAATTTAAAACACTGACATCCTGTGAATTTCTTAAAATATAACTTATAAATAGTTCTACTGAATCATGTTAAAATTGTATGAAGAAAGAAAATGCCTCTTGTCCTATACATCATAACTTTGGCCAAATACCATTCAACGTTTGAAAATATATTTTGAATGTTTTCATAACTTGAACTGCATCTATTTTGTACAGGTAGTTATTTGGTAAAGGAATTTCTGAAATACAGAAATAAAATATTACAATTTTGGAATAAGTCCAGAATTAGAGCAAACTTTTTTATTCATAATATAATACTCTTTCAATGCACTTTAAAATTTATCCATTTTATATGAATGCTTAAATTATAGCTTTCCCTTTAAATTGAAATCTTCTGAAGAATATTCTCTCTGGCTTAATTTGAGTGCTCAGGAGATATCTATAAATCTACATATTCAATTAATAGGTGACAGTGATAGCTGTAAATCAACATTCACTAAACTGTTAATAAAACTCCTTAAGGGAGTTTATTTTTTCAAACAGTAATTTTTTTTTTGTCACAGGAATTTTACGTTATAGAAATGTTTTTTACATGATTACATATTCTCTTGTTCACATATAGGATCAACAGAATATAGCAGAAAACACATGGCTGTGGGAAGCTTTGGTACCTTTGATTAGATTTGATTTTACTGCACTAGGAGCTTTGTTCTGGCCTTATTCTCATTTAGAGGTTTGTGATAAATATCTCCTCCTCCATATGTTATTTTTCTTTTAGGGATGCAGTCTTCAATTACAGGGAGATCATAGGTTTTGAAATCAGAAGACGTGCACACATGTGAGTTCTTAATAGGTGACTAGTGACTAGCAGTCACTTACTAGGTGCTCTAGGGTAAGTTATTTTTGGAAATTCAGTTCTTCTAAAACATAAGTTTAACAATGCTTTCTTCCTTTGGCTTTTATGAAAATTAAATGCAAAAGGAATTTAAGAACATATTAAATGGAAAAAAGGTTATGATTTGAATTAAACTAAGTAATATTTTTGATTAATATTAAAGCATAGTTTATACAATGTGATTTATTATCAACATGTGAATTTCTTTGCATTTCTTTATTTCAGATATATATCCTTTGAACACATATATGCATGTTTCAGTGAAAAGAGAATATACATGATTGAAGTCATGACCAGGTGATTTGGTACTGAAATAGTACCAAAAAGTGGAGAATTTAAGGTTAATGTTTAGCTTCTAGAAGAATTATTGGCTATTCTGTCTGTTTAAAAAATTATATAATGAAATATAGTAGGCATTCAGCAATTTCCTATTGAATGAACCAATAAATGCATATATTTTTATTAACATATTTTCCCAGATTCAAATCAAAATAACTATTGTATAGTAACTAGATTAGTGTGTATTTTATTTACAGCACTGTATGCACTTAGAATTTTTGCTTTATCCTAAAACAGGTCTGCATGATATAGCAAATTAGTTTATCATTACACTTATGTAACAAGAAAAAGGCAACACCAAAATAGAGAAAAAGAAACACTTAATTCAAAGATTTTTTTTTTCCTTTTAGTTGTAGGATTTGGAGCATGCAAAATATTGAAGAAAGATTAAGGAAAACATTTCTTTAAAAGGAACGAAGGTGGGTCGTTTGTAGAGATGTGGATGGACCTAGAGACTGTCCTACAGAGTGAATTAAGTCAGAAAGAGAAAAACAAATATTGGATATTAACGCATATATGTGAAATCTAGAAAAATGGTACAGATGAACCTTTTGCAAGGCAGAAATAGAGACACAGATGTAGAGAACAAATGTATGGACACCAAGGGGAGAAAGAGGGGGTGGGATAAATTGGGAAATTGGGATTGACATATATACACTAATATATATAAAACAGATAACTAATGAGAACCTGCTTTATAAACAGGGAACTTTACTTATTGCTCTGTGGTGACCTAAATGGGAATGAAATCCAAAAAAAGAGGAGATATATGTATACATATAGCTGATTCACTTTGCTGTACAGTAGAAACTAACACAATACTGTAAAACAACTATACCCCAATATAAGAAAAAAATCTGTACATAAAAGTATTTAATAGTATGCAACAATCATAGAAATACTACCAAAAACAGTCTTTAAAAATTACTTCAGTGAGGCCATTGTGACTTGCCTTGGAACATTTGACTTAATTCTGTAATAGCAATTTTTCTTAGGCATTTATAAATACATTTACCATGTGAAAAAGTGGAGGTGGTGTGATACAGGAGAATATTTCTAAAATTGGGAAAAAACCTAGGTTCTATTCCTGGATGTACCACTTACTGCCTGTGTTCTTGGGAAAATTTTACATATCAGGCAGAACATGATTCCTATCATTTTAATGAGACTGTTAAAAAAATGAAGCCATAGTCTAATGGAGTTTTAGAACAAGCTACAAAGGAAGAGACCATAAGAAGTATCCATTAATTCCATTAATTTATCAACTAACATTAATTTAAGCTCTTATTACATTACTGTTACTGTGCTAAGTATTTCTCATGGATTAAATCATTTATCTTGCGCTTCCCTGGTGGCACAGTGGTTGAGAGTCCGCCTGCCGATACAGGGGACACGGGTTCGTGCCCTGGTCTGGGAAGATCCCACATGCCGCGGAGCGGCTGGGCCCGTGAGCCATGGCCGCTGAGCCTGTGCGTCCGGAGCCTGTGCTCCACACGGGAGAGGCCACAACAGTGAGAGGCCCGTGTACCGCAAAAAAAAAAAAAAAAAAAAAAAATCATTTAACTTCACAACATTCCTATGATGTTGAAACTACTATAATTCCTATTTTATAGATCAGGAAATACGGGCCACAAATTATTGGAATAAATTGTTAAATATATGTATTCACATATCAACACATACTTTAAAAAAGTTTTTTTTAAACAAACTCTTCAAAACATTCAAAAAATGTTTGAATCTTTTGTTTCAAAATTAAATGTGTAAACAGTATCTATGTAATTTTAAAATTTCCTATATAGTTTCCGTGATGAAATCTACCTTTGTCTAATCAGAAAGTTAGCAACTTGAAATTATAACTTTACATCCAGGATGAATGATTTGATATACCACATGGAGAACTTGTTAGGTATACATCTCTGATAGACATGCTCAAACACATATGGATAAAATTGTAATATCCACAGATGAATCAATTTTTTAGAGGCCCATATTGTAATTATCCCCAGGAAACAATGGTGTGCAAAAATGGTCAAAGAATGTAGCAGTGCACTAACCCAAGTTTGGTTTGACAGCAATATTGCAACATTTTTGACATAGGCTGCTACAAAGAGACAGTTTCCTTTTTTTTTCTTGGGAAGCTATCTAAAATTCACATAAGTCAGAGCCAGCAACTAGGTGCAACTATATGTACTTCTTTTATAAGAAAGTAAAAAAAAAAAAAAAAAAATGAAAATAACTTAAAAACAATATTTAAAATAAAAAGAAGTCCTCAAATGTCTTGAAGTCAGTGCTTTGCTCATGCTACTAATCTCGTCAAATACATATCTATTTGAAAGAATAAAACTTTGAATTCACATGTTTGCAACTCTTTTAATACATTACATAAAATATTCTCTTTATAAGCAACTTGATCTATGCGAAGGGTAGTAGTGAATTTTTAATACTTTACTGAAAATAGCTAGGTTTATACCTAGTTACTTTGTCTTATGCCTCTCTTCTCTCCTACGTTCCTGACATCTCTGCTTCATCTATATTCTTAGCTATGTGCCTCAAAAGCCCCTAATAGCAGTCTCAGGCAAGGGAGAATTTGCCTTTCACCTGAAGAACTGAAAGAGCTCTCCTTATTTATTGATTAAATTCCAAAACTTGATCATACTCTTCCACAACTGCCTTTTTTATTTGGGGGGGGAGGGGCTCACACTTAATTAAACTCAGGCAGTATCAATGATACTCCAGCAACCACTTTCACTGCTTTACCATCTACTTGGGAAGGTCTCTGTTTGACTACTACATGGCACAAAATTGAATTTGAATACATTTAAAAGCATTTCAACTGCACAGCCTTATTTAAAAAAGGGTTTCATGTTTTTTAAATCTTCTATTTATCCTTTTGCATGGAAGGTCATTCTGTCCCTACAGTGACTGGCCCTATGGAAGTGAAGACTATGAGACTCTATGAAAAAAAATGGATTATATGTACCAGTGGTTCTTAACCCTATCTTCATATTAAAATGACCTTTGAATTTTTTTAATTTTACATTTTTTGATGTGGACCATTTTTAAAGACTTTACTGAATTTGTTACAATGTTGCTTCTGCTTTATGTTTTGGTTTTTTGGCTCAGAGGCATGGAGGATCTTCACTCCAGGACCAGGGATCGAACCCGCACCCCCTGCATTGGAGGGCAAAGTCTTAACCAGTGGACCGCCAGGGAAGTCCCCACCTTTGAATTTTAAGGAAATACTTATGCCTTTGTTCCACCATTAATAATTCTGATCTAAGTGGTCTGTGGTGGGGCTTAGACATTAATATTGTTTGAACATGCCCCTGGTGAATGTGTCAAATCCAGCGTCAATGACATATTCACTGGCAACTTCATATTGTTCAGCTGAATACATTAACATATATCTCAAAACCACTATATTTTATAGTAGTCTGAGATAATATTATCTCAGTTTTCTAAATTAGGAAATACAGGATTATAGACACTAAATGACTCAACCATCACACTAGGTTGTTTAATCAGAAAGTATTGGCACTTGATGTGAAAAATGCAAATATCAATGAAAGATGAATTATCTTCAGTAAGCTAGATTTGCTGAACCAGAAACATAATAGTCATATGGGAAAATGTTCATCAAAATTAGTTATAAATCTGGAAACCAAAAAAAAGTTCATTGTTTTTAAAAAAGTTTTCAGTTTTAAAATCAACAACAACAAAAAAATAACAAAAACAAGAATAAACTAATGGTAACAATGAGCCACAAATATTACTCAACTGTTAACATTATGATTAATCAAGATTCAATTCTCAAAAGAAACTGAGTCAACTGCATATATTGATATTGTTCCTGGCTATGGAAATTGCCGTAGTTGTCAATAGATTTGATGAATAGCATATGTACCTGACAATAGTCTACTACACTGATTTCCTAAGGTTCTATACTAGATTTCCAAGCATTCCCACCTGAATTAACAACAACCTTTCAAGAAAGACAATACTCAATTTATTCTATTGTCTGCTAGGTTTTTATCCAGAATGGTATGAAAACTCACATTAAATTTCCATGCAAACATAACACATTATATTTTCAAGAGATATAATTTCAAGTCAACATTCCACGAAGAAAAGTTTTGTCTAAAACTGTGACTCTAAAAAAACTGACTGTGAACTCAGGCGCTGTTGAAGGCATTGGAAAATTTCTAAAATACAGAAGTGTGCCACAATGGGAGTAATAAAAGTAAGACATTTACTCATAGGAATCTCTGAATGTGTCCCTGTCATGGGCATAGTCTAAATTTAGCTCTTTATAATTTCTGCACTTATGGCTGAAGTTACAAACCATATGGTGACAGAGAAAATCAGCCATATTTTAAAGAACCAGCCAAAAAGCTTTGCTTATTTCAACTGACAAAAGTCTCTACCATAAAATTATTTGGTCACAAAACAGCTCATCAAATGATATATTATTCTGATTTTGGTACTATTGCTCTTTTGCTTAATTCACATTGGAAGGCATTTAAACTATGCAGAAAAAAAGCAAAACATAAAATCAAAGTTTTGACACAAAGTTTAAGTCTTCGAACTAAAGGATTAATTTCCAATCAATTTGTTGCCATTTGGCAAATATTAATAAAATCTGTATGGAATTGAAAAAGTAGCACTACCATCTGTTGAGATTTAAATTGGACAACATTTTAGCAAAGGTATGTATTTTGATAAATATTGGTTGTTCAAAATCTCCCTATTGTTTTTGTTGATTTTAAAAAATAATTTCTATCAATAATAAAATATAAAAACATACTTAAACACACTAAAATTTAAAATGATTGTTGGAATTTTATTGCTTTAGAACATTTAGGCAATCAAGTATATACATTTTTTATAAGGAAAGTAGCTGTTTTAATGAAAGATTAATTTGGGGGGAGAGACTGTCTTATTAATTTTCTGCTTCCCTCCTGATTTCTCTTATTTGTATTTTCATATAACTTCATTGCTGGCCTGAACTGAAGAAATAGTCGTTCAAATTGTGGAAGCCCCTATGGTCCAGTTTGCCCTCTTATAAGTGTTGAAAGACTTACTTCAATACACAAATGTAAATATTTTAGCTGTAATATTCTGTAATCCATGGAATAAGAATATGTTATAGATAGATAACAGAGAACAGAAAAGAGCTTCTATTATATGTAATCCATTCATTACTGAATGATGTTTACTGAGTTCTTGTGTGTCAGCTCCTGTCCTAGGTGCTGGAAATACCGTGGAGTAGCATGACAAAAGGCTGGAGGTGGTGGGATATACGTTAGAGAGGGTGTTCAGGAATGCCTCTCTGAAGAGATGATGTTTGAGCTGAGACCAAAAATGATGAGACTGAGAAATTGTCTGAAAAGAAGAGTGATCCCTGCCTAGAGAATAGTGGGGACAAAAATCCTTATGGTGAGCATGAGTTTGGTGTTTTTGAGCAATTAAAAAAAGATTCAGTTTATATTTTAAAAGATCTCTCTGACTGATCTGTGGGAGGGGATTAATTTCTTAGTAAATCACTTTTAATGCCACATACACTGTGCCTAGTGAATTATTATAAAGTAGTTCTTGATATAAACTTTACATTTCCTCCTAATGCAGGGTTTTGTAAAGTATGATCCTGGACTGTATACAAAATAATTCCCCTCAGTTAAAAATGCAGATTCTTTGACTTCATCTCATATCTTTTGAATTAGTGTCTGGGGATGGAACCTGGGAATATACATTTTTAAATGAACTACTCAGGTGAATTTTATGCATGTGAACATTTAAGAACCACTCTTCTGAGGAGTGGTTGTTCCTACAATGTAGAGATGTCAGTAATGCCAGGTAAGACAAAAGAGAATTCTTGAAATGAATCTTGAATGAGAAGTCAGTGTGTGTCAGTTAGAAGAGAGTGTGGGCAAATTGGTTTCCATGCAACAAGTTACACAATTAAAGATGATCAGGCATGTGGCAGAATGGAAATGCATTCATTCATTTGAAGATTGTCTTGGAAAATCTTTGTTCTTTCTTTCCTGGTTTTCTTCTCCTACAACCTCTGTTGAGCATTGATTATCCTTACAAATGCAATTAGAGTAATCTTTGGTTTCTCAAGCCAAGTCTCTGACTTATGTCTATATTTGGTCTTTATGCCATGTTATAGAACACTGATGGTAGTCACTTGTATCTGAATAAAAAAAAATATTGGGAAAAAAGTCAAAGAATCAAAACATGTGGACATACATTTAAAGAACTCAATGGCTTTTGTGAAAGTATTCCCATGTAATGACCCTTTGAACTTTTGCTATTTGTTGTTATAGGATATTTGCATGAGTTAAATATATATATTTATATAGGTAAATCATGCAGGTATGTCCTATAGCAAGCAAAGAGAGAGAGAGAGAAAGGAGGGGGGAGAGAGAGAGAGAGGAGGAGAGGATGAGAGACCTTAAAAATACTTCCTTATAACAGATAGCTATGATCAGTAAATAAAAACTGCAATGGAGTATTACGAGTTAAGATGCTAAAATCCTAGATCAATTGCAAGAGTGAAATAGATGCCACTAGATTTTTTGTTTAGCAGTGAAGTAGAAATAAAAAGAACATAAAATTCTTGGGTTTGATTGATATACCAACACGATGACTAAACAGAGCTGCAAGTAACAGCTGTAAATAACATCAGGTACTTCTAAAGCAGAGCCACCTTCTGCAAAGGCAGAATTATTATGTAATTATATCTACTTTTCCAAGTAACAAACTATTCCCTGGCAGGGATCCACTTCTTCATTCATTACCATTCAATATAATTTGAGCTGCTAAGGTAAAGTGTCTCCCGGCAGGAGGCTGCAAGTGAATCCTGCTGATGCTTTTATTACTACCGATTCATAATGTTCGGCCCAACATTCAAACAACTCCAGCACTTGGGGAAGCATTTGCAAGTGCTTTATTTTGAAATAGAGCAGAGAACCACATCAGGATGAGAAAATCCAGGGAATCCGGTAAGAGTCATACCAATATGCAATCAGTTTGCTGTAACTGTACCAGACTTGATTGCACACAATTGTCCAAATTCTCTAATTAGTTTATATCTTCAATAAAAACTTTAAACTTGATTCCAACTTGAAATGAGAAATGAACTGGTGAAGGGCTGACATTTTCTTTGCTGTATATTCCTTTTTGTTTTTTTGTATTTTTGTTTTGCTTTGTTTTGTTGTTGGGTTTTTATCTCTTTTTCTTTTTTGTCCATCAAATTTTAAGTAACAGAGTGCCAGAATTTAATTGCAGAAAAAGTCAAAATTATCTTCATTTGAGCACCTCTGGAGAAATTATACCTCATATGCTATAGTTATATAGTTGGTCATTTCATAGGTTCACAATATAGAACACTAAATTGGCGAAATCATTTTGATTCAAACAGCCTTTTTCTATTACATGACTAGTTAACACTTACTATGGAAAGTATCAGTTTTACATATCTACAGGTAGTCTTTAGTGTGTGTATATGTATATGTAAATATATAAACAAAGTATATATATATACTCACATATGGATATATGTTATATATATATATTAATGTATATGTATGGATGTTTGTGTATGTCTACACACACACACACACACACGCACACACAATTGGAACTTTATAGAAAAAACAATCAGGACCCATTCCAAATTAGTGGTCTTTAATGTGCATTTCTGCAGGGAAGGTGGAATGGTTTCTGAAAGGAAGCAGAAAGAATTACAAAGTCAGCATCTAGAAGACAGATTCTTTGTTCTTGGGACTGAGTGATACTCAGTAATAGGAAGGTCATTTTATTGACTTTCTGAATAGTGCCAGACACAAGATTTCTAAATGCTCACCAAATAATGAAGGGATATTTACTAAAAAAAATTTAATGAAAATTTAGTTTATTGCTACTATTTTAAAGTGCTATGCAGGCTTTTCTTTGAGTCTCTTACTAATACTAATGAAAGCAATTTAATTAAAATTCCTATACACTGTTCAATGAAAACTTCATCTATAGTAATGGGTTTCATTTCTGCCCTCAGTGATTGAAGCCAAGCTATGTGCATTGACTTGATAAGCCAGCAGGCGATTTCAACTTCTCTTTCACGTGTATCTAACTGCTTTTAGGAAAAGAAAGGGAGAAAATGTGGCATCATTAACAACAGAATTCACAATGTTAAAACTTAGGGAAAAAAAAGATATTCGTAGTAATAATTACAGTTTCTGCAATTTACAGATTTTGAGTTAATAAGTGATATTTTTTCAACTGCATAAAACATTTCTGCTGTCAACATTAACTGACAAAGTAATCACTGTTTTATTGACGATAGTTTTAGAAAATCAGGTAAAATTATAAGAAAATATTAAAAATCTAATAATGGATATAAATATTTACCTAAAAATAGCTTCCATTACTTTCTAAGTGTGAGAAGACATAACTCAGTCATGAATTTTTTTTTTATCAAAAGAAAGATAATTACCCTTCATGGGTGAGGCATTTGATTTATTCTACTGAGATTCATTTCATTTCTTTGTAAATTAAACTGTTTAATTCAACATTTTCAATACTACCTGCTACTGAAGGAACATCATTGATGACTAAGAGCGAGTTGATGGATCAGCTATATTCATATTAAATAGGATGTTTGTAATTATTGTCATAAGGTGAGCTGTCACTTTGATATCATTTAATCTTTTTCCTTTCTTATGACCTTTCAATTTAACTAAAAAAGCATATGGCAATTGCAAATCTCCAAAGTATACACTGTGTAAAATAGTACTATACTATTCAGGTTTTCATCCAATACAATGAGCAATATGTGTTTAATCTCTAAGCATCTGTTACAAAACTGATACTATTATTAAAAACACAATAGGGCTTCCCTGGTGGCGCAGTGGTTGAGAGTCCGCCTGCCGATGCAGGGGACGCGGGTTCATGCCCCGGTCCGGGAAGATCCCACATGCCGTGGAGCGGCTGGGCCCGTGAGCCATGGCCGCTGAACCTGCGTCTCCGGAGCCTGTGCTCCGCAACGGGAGAGGCCCCAACAGTGAGAGGCCCGCATACCAAAAAAACCAAAAAACAACAACAAAAAAAACAATAATATGCTTAGAATTATAATTTGGCCTTATGATTTTAGAATAGTATTGTATCATTTCAAAGAATTTTGCTTTAGATACAATTTTCCAAATTGAATGACAGTCAAGTTTAATAGATATGAAAGTAGGATCAAAGTAACTGTCAATTTACAAAATTTTAAATATAAACAGAGAGTAATACATGAAAGCAGATTTAAAAATCAGTGTTTTATTTTTTATTTTTTTTGCGGTACGCGGGCCTCTCACTGTTGTTGCCTCTCACGTTGCGGAGCACAGGCTCCAGACGCGCAGGCTCCAGACGCGTTTTATTTTTAATTAAAGCACAACAGGGAAAAACTTTGTTCTGATTATCTGTCATAGTGTCTCTAGATTACAGCACAGAATAAAAGTTTATTTATATAATGTTAAAAATCATTATAGGCACCTTCCTCCATACCCTAAATTTTCTCCATTTTCACCCTCTTTTAAACATTGCCTGTCAATATGAATAATAAGACACTTTCAGAAAGTTGACATCCTCACTGACGTGCACATTTAAACTGTTCATCTCTACAATTTTAAAGGGTACATAGGTGTTTTTATTCAATGGGATGCAACAAAACCAAATTATTTTGTTGAGTGAAATTATTCATTGCAAAGCTGACCAAGTAGTTTTGTCTACTTACACTCGTGCATCCCTAGAGATTGTGATTAAGACAACCTCTAAAAATAAATATAGTGTAAGATTCAAAAACTGGCAAAACAAAAATAGAAATTTAATAATACTAGAGAAAATAAAATATAGAAATGCAGCTGAAGTCCTCCCAAATTACTCAAGTTTGATAGAGAATTTGGATCTGAGTTTCGAGGGAACAAATTATTTATTTTTAAAGATGTAAGACATATCAGAACAGCAGCAACAGCAGCAGCATCAAAACTATCCATAGAGCAATTTTAGGGGTTACAGGGGTGATGTTAATTACCTTTACAGGTCAATGTGTTTTCATTTTTTCCTCATGTAAATCCTATGAGGAGAGTAATATTTCTAGATAAGGAAACTGAAGTTTAGATAACCTAGAAACTTGTCCAATATTAATCTGATATTTCAACCCACATCTCTCTAGTTATGAAACTCATCCATTTCCCTAATCTATTACATGGACTCAATAAATAATGTTCATGAGACAGAAACATTTTTCCAATTGATCTTCACAGGCAAGGAATAATGCAAACGAAGTAGTAGATCATAACCTCTATAACTCCTTAAAGTAAATTTACAGACCAGTGTATAGGATTTGTTCTCAATGTGTCCTTCCATACAAGGCAGGGGTATAATGTAGTTTCTATAACAATTTCTATGAGGAGTCAACCCATTATGCACCAGGTCTACAAACATCTGGCTTGATTTAGAGATACCATTACACATGGGAATTTTTAAAACTAACCGGACTTTCAACAAAAATCGTTCAAGTTTAAAATTGTTGTCAAATAACTTAAGTGTAGGTGGTATATCCACACACATATTGTCTTCAATTAAGCAGAGTAGCTTCTCAAACTACCATGAACATCTGTTACAAAGTAAATCTCTGTGTAGCTGCATGAATTGGCCTGTTTTCAAATATGCCAATTATGTATTGAAGAATTATGCAAAATATGAATCTTGAGTTTTAAAGTAGCTGACCTTAAGCCAACATTTCTGACAGTTGGCCACTGACACCACTAAATACAATCTTCTATTCAAACACTCTTATAAATACTCTTATAACACTCTTATAAAGAAAAAACAGTCTCAAAATAAAGCAATACATTGAACTCTCTTTTCCTAGTAGAGAGTGTGCATCCAAATAATCCACAACGATTACATAATTACTTTTCTTAGAAGAAAAAAGGAGACTACTATGAAACCTCCAAATATTATACCATTGGACTACTCATAAAATAAAACACTCTTGAAATAACACTATAAAGTTTAAAAGAGAACTGTGAATAGAAATGTTGTCCTTTAAAGTTATTAGGCGATTAATGTTATTTAAATTGACATTTGGCGTTGTATTTTCAAAATTTTCCAGTTTAGGGATATATAAAACAAGTTCCTACCAAACAAGAACTCAACATAAGAGAAATGTGGTGTCTCTCTAACCTGCCATCTGCCCTCTCATCTCACTGTGTCTTCTCTCAGCTAAGTAGTATTCTTGTACACTCTTAGCCCAGGGACTTCACACTTTTATTGTGTGCCTGAATCATTCAGTTTCTGTGCCTACAGTCTGCTTCTTTTACATCTGGGAAGAGAAGACTACTTAGTATTGATGTTGATCTTTATATTGTCAAAATAACACCTTTTATTTAAATAAAAAGAATCAAGGATCTTTAGTAAACATAATTAAAGGTAGATAATTTTCAAAAAAAGTTTAAATTAACCCTGTAAACCTGAAAAGGCATATGCCTCCCACATCAATAAAGTTAATGACCAATGCCATCAGAATAAGCCATCTCAGGTACTAAGTGTTGAGTAGAAGTTATGTGTAGTTAACATGTGCACTAAAAAGGAATAAAATGCTTTCTTACCAGTTGTGGTAAATGGCATTTTGTTCTCAATTTTGCCTTCCTTGCCGGCCCATGCTATGACTTCATTGTGTGCAGAATACACTTCACTGCCCCATTGATTTTGGGCACGGCCATGTGATTTGCTATGACCATTGCAATGTGGGCAGACATAAGCCATGATGACACATCAGAAATTACAAATGTGCTTGTATAATTTGCCTTGGTCTCTTCCACTCCTGCCAATCACCATGAGAAGCATTTGCTCTAGTAACCCACTGACCCTTCAGACTGGACCCAAGAGTAAGAGACATATGAGTTAGACCCGACCCCAACTCAGAGCCTGCAGCCCATCCCAAACAACTTCATTAGAACCATGGAAAGCCTACAGAGTCATGAGTGAGAAATAAATATGCAGGTCCCTGAGGCTTGGAGTGGTTTATGACACTTTAATGTTGTAATAACTGACCAACAGTGGTTACAAACAAATAAATTGAGGTGTTTAAAATCCAGTGGAGAAAGAAGTGGGGAGTATGAATGATTAGAGTCACCAGCATAAGTATGTAAGTTTAAATAGTGGAAGAAAATAAAATCAGTAAGTTTAGACTAACATTTGTTGAAGGGGAAAAGATGGTTAAAGAACAGTAAATCTTCAGAAGAAGAATCAACTACAAAAATCAGCTAAAAGAATTTGTAGAAGATTGCATATGATAATTTTATATAGAAAAATATAAAAACAAAGCAAGAGAAAACATGCACATGATACCACCAAGTCTAAATGAACTAAACTACTGCAAATTACGTAAAGATATCGTATTCTTAAAATGTATGTTACATTTACAACATCCCTTTATTTTGCGGTACGTGGGCCCCTCACTGCTGTGGCCTCTCCCGCCGCGGAGCACAGGCTCCGGATGCGCAGGCTCAGCGGCCATGGCTCACGGGCCCAGCCGCTCTGCGGCACGTGGGATGCCCCCAGACCGGGGCACGAACCCGCGTCCCCTGCATCAGCAGGTAGACTCTCAACCACTGCGCCACCAGGGAAGCCCAACATCCCTTTATTTTGGAGATAATAAATTAGTTTGGTGCAGAAGACAAGACTAGAATTATATGCAGAATTTATATTTTATACATCAAGAAGAAATACTAGATAGCAGCTTTACATTTAACAACAGAATATATTGTCTTGATTATATAGTAACAATTGTTCTGCCATTCCTCCTTCCCCAACCCCCGCAAAAAAAAAAAGTTCCCCCAATCATTATTTGTGGTGGTGGAGGGGGAGGACATCTATCTATAAAATCTATTTGTAAGCATTGAGACTTGGGTTTCTATCCATATGAAAATAGGCCATCTATCATGTAAGGTAAGTAACTGTTTGAATGTCTAATTTTCTCTAAGTTCATAGTTTTATATGTATTCATATCTTTCGTTTGCCAATTTTAACATACATACTTTCATTTTTTAAAATTAAAGTAACCCCTGGAGCAGATGTAAGCAATGGAATGCAAATGGGGAATTCTTTTGTGCTCTTGTTGTGTAGTGTTTACTCACTTTTCACCTTGTTATCTACAAAACATGAAAATGCCTAGGTAGGCACAGAACTTCAGTCTGACAAGTTGTCATCATGCTCAGGCCAGTGCTGGTTTTGTGATTGCTTGATGTGTCAAAAACACTGTGATGAATTTTTAAAAAATCTGAAAAGCCAGTGTTCATTATCCAAATCATAGGATTTTCTCAGCTTTCCAAGGGAAAGGAAATAAAAAAGATTTGAAGCAACAGAATTTAGTGGAAATGAATATCTTCTCAAAATAAACTTGAGTCTATTTTATTACAGGCTTTCACTGTTACAACAGAATAAAGTAATTGCATTGAACCAAGAGAAGATGTATAAAGACATAATACATTTCAAGTATAAATTACTTTCTATTATATGTACCGGGCAAAATAAATCTAATAAGAATTTAATTCAAATTTTCAAAGTTAGTTATCGATTTTAACAGGTAGCATGTTTATAAATTATTGACACAGGAATATGATGTCCCCTTAGAAGTATTCTCTCTCCAGTTCTTTTAAAATGTTTCATTCATGAACAGACATTATTATATTTTATGTAAAAATCAACTTATAGAACTTAAAAGCAGCTTCTGTTCACTGGTTTATATATCTCTGAAGCACAATTCATTATCTTACTCATTTTTTAAAATATCTAATTGTAAAACATAGTTTTTGATAATCTGACAGATACTGATTTCATTACAATGTAACTAGAAAACCATTGCATATTTCTGTCAGAACAGAGTACAATTTATGTACTGGTGTTTGACTATAGCACTATTATTAGAGGATGCCTCTCACTGTTGAAGAATATTATCTTGCAAGAGCATACTTTGAACTTTATTTCCTTTATAAAAAAGTAACAGAGAACCTCTTACTTCCAAATGGAAGTCATTGGGAAGTGGATATCACCTGAAAATAACATCTAGAACTAACTCAAAAAAAAAAAAAAAAGATTCCCATATGAAATGGTATTCTTTCAAATTTTAGAGTTAGTTGACTAAGTTAGAAACTATTCATCAGCACAGTCACATAAAAATACAGCAGCAATGGGGAGAGGTGGGGATAGATAAATTTTATGATCTTTTAAATTTTTTATTGTAATACCCCTAGAACCAATACCTTGTGTCATAATCCAGATTACATCAAATCATTGTTAATAACATAATGTTTTAAGGATTGCACAAACATCTAAAATGAAAATTGTCTTTTTAAAAAATATTATCCTGTTATGTTTAATACTTCTACAAAACTTCCAGCTGGCACTGAGAGAATGGACTATTAGTAGCAATATAAAGAATCAGTATTCCTAATCTGATATCTGAAATTATGGATACTTCTTAAAATAATTTTCATTGTTTTTTCCTTATAATAGTCCCAATGTTACAACTGTCTGTCTATTATCCTTATACATAGTTGTATATTTTGTGTCTGTTTATTGCTTGCTCTAAGAATTTTATATATAAAATTCTATGTTTTTTCTGTTAAAGCTTGTAATGCCTACTTCTATGGTAAAATGCAAGCCAAATAACAAAGCTGTCTTGTTTATTTGACTACATTGACTATTTTATGTTCTTTGTTTTAAAACAGTACACGATATAAATATTTCTAATTGTTCATTCTAATATCATCTCTTTAGCTTTAATTCCATTCCATGTGAATTCATCGCCCTGGTACCCATGAACTTGACTAAAGAGAGGATATTGGGCTACTGGACATGAGTCAATTCTTCTTGCCAATAGCTTAAAGCTTTGGCATCATATTCATAGTGTCTGTTCACACATTTGAGCGTAATTATCACTTTCATGAAAAGACATTTAATCACACTTTGTATTTGTATAATAGATTGTAAAATGATTTTTATCAGTTGATGTGTTGGTCTGTTCTTTTTAGAACTTCTGGCAGTCTGGGATTTAGGAGATTTAGTTACAAATTCTCTTTGCTCTTATGGAAGCAATGTTGATTTTAGTTAGTCATTGACATGCATTGAGAATAGAGGCAGGGGATAGTGGTGGAATTCTTCCTTAAAGATAATATACATGATCCCACTATCTAAGTCTCTCTTTCTCAGAGATAAAAAGTATTTTTGGGCTTCCCTGGTGGCGCAGTGGTTGAGTCCGCCTGCGATGCGGGAGACGCGGGTTTGTGCCCCGGTCTGGGAGGATCCCACATGCCGCGGAGCGGCTGGGCCCATGAGCCGTAGCTGCTAAGCCTGCGCGTCCGGAGCCTGTGCTCCGCAACGGGAGAGGCCACATCAGTGAGAGGCTCGCGTACCACAAAAAAAAAAAAAAAAAAAAAAGTATTTTAAGAGTCAACTCTTAAGTATAAAAGAAACAAATTTCTAAAAAGGCAAAAGCAAGGAATAAGTAATTTTCAGGGTATCTTAGTCCTCAGAAGTCCTTTCACACCAGCTCTTGAAATAACACTGATGGGTCAGATTCCGATAAGCCAGTTTCTTCTGTCAGAGAACTTATACTCAAAAGACCCAAACTGAATCCAACCTATGATAACAAGTATGAGGTGGTTTATCTAACTGATAGACAGTGATCTGTACTGACCAGAGGATTTCTTTAGTGATATGGCAAGAATACTGGTAAAATGAGGATGACACTGTAGTTGGTTTAAAAGGATAATTTCCTTCCTTCTTCCCTCTCTCCGCTACTCCCTCCCTTCCCTTGCTTTCTTTCCTTGTCAACAGTTAAAGTTCCCATAGCAACTTTTTTCCTAAAAAAATCAATTTCCAACAAGTAAATATCTATAAATCTAGGTGCTGGTGATATATATGTTTTTCTAATTTCAAGAGACATACTGGCTGAAATGATGTTTATATTGATATTTACATCCACTGAATGTTAGTCTTCATGGTTTCTTCAATGCTGAAGTAACAGTTACAGTGACAATGTCTGCAATTTTAATAGTCTTGTCTACACCCCCTTCTACAGAGGCATTTTTGTTTTCTTGTTAGATATTGAGGATTTTAAAGGTCTAACATATGTTTTGTTTTTCTTCCCATTTATGATTTAACATGGTGTCTGGCCCTCTGGTGTTGAGTTAATCTTTGTTCGGTTAATATTTGTTGAGTGAGATGAAGATATATGTATGAGAAAATGACCATTGCTATCTTTATTGAGCACTTAAAATGGGCCAGGCACTCCTATGATACCATTACTATCATCATCTTACCAGGCAGGGAGTTAAGGCAGAGAGAGGTTAAGTAAATTACTGAAAATTAACAACTAATAAGTGGCTTAGAACTCAGCCATAATTACTAGATTCCATTCTCCTAACCACTGTGTTAAGCACTAACAGGTGTAATTTAATGAGTGGCTAGGATTCATATCACACATTAGGAAATGGTAAAAGATAGTTTCAATGCATAATGAAAAAGCTAATCTGAATATGAGTGAACTGGCTCTGTCACAGGACACCAATATACTATGATCGGATAGGAAGTATATAATCTAATCTGGATCTCTATTTGGGGAATAAAGTGAGAAGTATGGAAACTACAGAGAGAGTTCTGAATGTTGCAGTTACTTTTATAACAATAAGCTCTTACTCTGTTAAAAAAAATTGAAAGAAAAAAGAAATTAACTCAAATAGCATTCTCTTGACAAGAGAACTTGCCTGCAATGAGAAACATGACAAAGCGGGTAGCATTTGCTGTTTTGTCTTTGGAGTTTACAATGTGTTTTTCTTTTTTTTCTGAGGGGAATTCTTGTTATTGTTATTAATAATAGCTAGGAATACGGATGTATGAGTTCTTATTCTGGAATCAGATGCTGCAGAAACTTTAAAACCCTAGAACCAAAGACTTTAGGTATTTTGATTCCTTTGCCTCTAAAGCTTTATTTAATAATGAGTATTTATTGTTTCCCAAAGTATTTATTTTCCTTGCTTTCTATCCTGCATATACCCCATATTCAATGAACATACATAAAAATTATTTAGACAATTTTTGAAATTGTTACTTATGACAATAATTTTTTAATTTATATTTCCATTTTTCATGTATTCAAACAATATCTTACTTTTTTTCACTGAAATCATTTAGATGTTAACATAAATATTAAGAATTGTTAATAAATTCTATTTGAATGACATTATTTAATAAAGCTTGCTATAATGGCAGACATACAAATTAATTATAATTTTTATTACTTAGAGATTTTAACTTATTAGATTATGATATTTTGAGACAGTGTGTATAGTGGAAAGATCCGCTGAGTTCTAGGTTACACAGACATGGGCTCTCTAATTTCATATCTGCTAGACTTTGTGACCACATCTATAGAAATAATATCAATTAGAGAATAGAGAATAATATCAATTACTTAAGGATTTAATACATAAAAATCATCAGTGATAAAATATTCGGAAGCATCAAATTTAAAGCACAGTGTAATAACTATAACCATTAAATGTAACCAGAAGGAAATGCCTTTGTAGAAGTTATTTTCTGATAGCTTTATTTAACGTGGAAATAATATTTGTGTTTTTTGTGCATCATCTATATTTATGTAAACTGATTTTATGCCACGCTTAAGATTTTGCTTTGAAAACATAGAATTAAATTGGGTAATCTGGATATTAATAATATGACTGCATTAATAAATTTAACTTAAACGGTAGACCTTTTTCCTTGTGAACTGCTTTTATTCCAATACTGATCTAGTATCTCAGATCTTAGTGCATATCATTACTATTGACTGTCAAATTTTGTTGATTTTTTAAAAATTTAGATCAGTTTAGTAATAAATGCCTGCCAAATTACAGCTTAACTGAACATGCCCCCATTCAGCATAACTTCAAACCATCAACTCTGATTTATCAGCTATTACTAAAAGCCAGCTTGCCCTTCCCAGAGTGGACGCTCAGAGCCCTCTCCCTTCTATATTATTTTATTTTTTAGTGGATTTCCCCAAATCTGCTGAATCAATGATTTTCTTGAAATTGTAATTGAGAACACTTTTTACATGGTCTGAAATGAGATGGAGAACAACCAAATAATGTTTTAAATTCTGTAAATGTATAAACTGCATAAAGTCAATCTTTTCAGCATGTGACTATCTGTAAATATTAAGGGATTTTGGAATCTGAGAGAATTTTGGATCCATGGGATAACATCATATGGATACAGAATTGGTATTGCAAATGAAATCCCATGAGTTTAAAGAAATTACCTTAGCCTAGAAAAGTGTCATCATTACTTCTATTTCTAGCTTATCCTGCACATTTTTTTCCTATCCTCAAATTAAAAAAAAGGAAAGAAAGAAAAGAAAAAAGAAATATATGTGGTTAGGAAAAGAAATAAAATTGATGAGCATTTATAATATTTGGAATTAACCTGATCTATTTCCGTTTATCAAGACTGTCTTGTTTTGGCTGGAATAAATAATTATTATTCTAAATCTGCTGGATATTTGAGGGTCATTCAAATTTAGTATTGTGGAAGTGGCTGAAAAGACCAAAATAGTTTACAACGTCACAAAGGTTCACTGAAACAGAAAATTTTTCTAGAGAATACTGGCCCCAGGAAACCAAAGACTTTCTTCTCTGTCTGTCTCTCCCTCTCTCTTTAAACAAGATATTAAAGAGAATATCCAGAGGCACAAAGACATCTAGGCCAAAGAACTAAATAACACATATGAAATTAGAAGTAAATAAGGAACATATCATAAAGATATCTATCTATATATTAACAGTGAATTGGGTATGCAAATGTTCACTCAGTAGTAGTTTTTAACAGCAACCCTAAGTGTCTAAAGCAATGCCACACACTTCATTTAGCTAAAAGACAGTTATATCAATGGCTATAAATGGTTATGACTATATTTTAGAATGAAAGTAGTCATTTTAACATTTACATGAAAGACACTAATTTCACTTAGAAATAAAAGGACCTGCCAGGTTCGGTCTGAATGATGCCAACACACAATAAAAGCAAAATAAAACAAAAAACAAAGTGGCCATGTAGCCACAAATCCACACAAATTTCAACATCCAGATACCTAATATATGCACAAAGTCAACTCTTTTTTACATGAAAAGCTTATATGTTTGTAGGTATCTGGCATTATGTAGACACAGGCCAAAACAAGTGATCATGAACAAGTCACTAGTACAGCCCATGATCCCTGAATATCGGTGGCATTAATAGACTCTGAAATTGATGAAGAAAAGTGTACACAAATTTATGAGAAAAGCATTCTAATGTGAAGGGAAATAGAATATAAGAAACAATTGCCTTTTTTCCTTCTTTTGCTTTATTCATAATGTAGACCAACTGGGACCATTTAAGTGCTAAACAAGCTCTTTTTCAATCCATTACAGTATTTCTTAATGGAAATACTAAAATTATTTTTCTTAGAATATGAAAGTTGTACTATTTAAAGACAAAAAAAAAAAATCAAAGTCTTAGTGAATTTACATAGCAGGCCTAAGTTTGGATGTACTGGAATGCTGGTAAGTCTGGCTCAGACTAAACACTTTACTATGTTATTAATACTCTGATATTAATAAAAATGCATTTTATTAACAAAATTTTATTTTAAATTATTTTATTTTACTAAATAGTATAAGAAAATCCAACTTTTCTTCTTATATCATCTAGTTTTGTTTTGTTTTTTTGCAGTACGCGGGCCTCTCACTTCCGTGGCCTCTCCCGTTGTGCAGCACAGGCTCCGGACGCACAGGCTCAGTGGCCATGGCTCACAGGCCCAGCTGCTCCACGGCATGTGGGATTTTCCGGGACCGGGGCACGAACCCGTGTCCCCTGCATCGGCAGGCCAACTCTCAACCACTGCGCCACCAGGGAAGCCCTATCATCTAGTTTTGAATTAGCAATCATTTAACTTTTTCTTAGTAATTTTAAAGATCCACAAAACTAAAGAATAAATTTTAAATTATACTAGATATTATATCACACTCAAGCCCAGAAAGAGACAATCAGAATTTTGCTTCTTGAACACTGGCATCTTAATCATTAAAGCTTATAAGCTTGACTGAAATCCATAGACTTCCGTTAATGTTCAGCTGTTTATGAATCTGATACAAGGACCTCAGTGTCTTATGGAAAGGAGGGACACTGCACTTTCACAAAGTGCTGCATCCTTGCAATGAACTGATTCCTTTAAAAATCAAAGGCATACTGGGTGGATAATACCACATTTATATAAGGAATACTAACTAAAAGTTAATAAGTAGCTCTAAACTTTTACTCAGTAGTATTTCATTTAATTAAGCTGTATGCTTTTATTTAATGGGTTAATATGTTGTGGAATTTTCAACATTAAATCCTGTATATATCTGTCTATTCTTTTAAAACAAAATGTTTGGATAGATCCAATTGATAGCATATATTTTTATTTCCTCACCCTTTAATACTCCCTTTGTATTCTCCCATTTGATTTATCAATGTATCTGTATGCACTGGAAAGGAACTTTTCGCATCATGAATCTATGTAACTACCTTATCCCTGTGTGTGTTTATATCCTTTTTCTATTCAAACTGTGAAATTTATCATTAAGCCACAACCAACCTGTGAAATCTGTTAATCCCTCTCTGTAATTTATAGCAAAAGACTCCATGATCAATTAGGACTGTACTTAAACATGTAATCAACAGGATGACTGGTCACAGTGCAAATTAAGAATCTTTTAAAAAAGACAATGTCAATTTAATAAGTCAGTTACTTTATTGTAAATACACATCAATATATGATTAATATATTTACTGAGATTTAACTAATGAATAATAAAACTTTGTTGCCAATACAGGTATTTTTTCATTTTTCCTATATTATCCTTCAATAAATGTCCCTCATAATAAACCTATTATGTTACAAAGTTAAATTGAATTGGAAAGTGGCTTTCAGATTATCATGGGTGATACTGAATTTTTTTCAAAGTGTTTAAAATTTGGCATTATAGTTCTTAAATCTTAAATTTGCTAACTTGTTTTGTAAACCTAACATACTCAACTTTTTTTGAGTGCATCTTGAGCCAGGGATGACCTTATCCATTTATGTATTCCTTTACACATTCTATTATAGGTCAGGCACTCAATCCTTTATTAACTGAAACCTGTTTTGTGTGTGTGTGTGTGTGTGTGTGTGTGTGTGTGTGTGTGTGTGTGTGTGTGTGTGTGTGTGTGACGTGCTGAGGTTTGTTATTAATAAATTATTGGCAGTGTTTTGGAAGGTTGCAAAAATAATGATTTTACAGATAATGAAGACTTACTTGGTAACATCATCAGCATCATATCATCATCAATGAGACATGTTTTCACTGAAAAAAATATGTATTATCTATGACAAAGGAGTGATCAGTCTTAACAATTTGAATGAAGCAGACAATTTTTTGTTATATTCAAATCATGAAATGCATGTTGAAAAACACTACGTATGAACGTTTCTTAATCCCCTGGATATTATCTCTTTTGATTACTTATAAACGTCCTCATCTCTTTTCCTTTTATTCTATTAGTTTCCATAGGCCAGCAAATAAACTTTCACATCTACATGGTCAGTCATATCTGCTAATCCCAAAGTGAGTAAATGATTAACAACCCACTGATCTACACTTGTCTCATGTTACACTGTGACGCCCAGAGAAAGGAGTACAGGATATTCTCTCAAGTTTCAACACTCTTGAGGATGTGTGATACAAATAACAAAATGGAATAGTCTATACAGATCTTCCTCGACTCACAATGGGAATATCCTGAAAAACTCATCATAAGTTGAAAATATTTTAAGTGGAAAATGTATTTAATGCACCTAATCTACTTAGGTGTTAGCATAAGCAGAGTTTAGCCTAGCCTACCTTAAATGTGCTCAGAACACTTACACTAGCCTACAGTTGGGCAAATTCACCTAACACAAAGCCTATTTTACAATAAAGTATTGAATATCTCGTGTAATTTCTTGAATATTATACTGAAAGTGAAAAACAGAATGGTTGTCTGGCTACAGAATGGGTTGTCAGTATATAAATTGTTTACACTTGTGATTGTGTGGCTGACTGGGAGCTGTGGCTCATTGCCACTGCCCAGCATCATGAGACAGTATCGTACCACATATTGCTAGCCTGGGAAAAGACCATTCAGAATTCAAAGTACGGTTTCTACTGTTTGCATATCACACCGTCGTAAAGTCAAAAAATTTCAAGTCAAACCATCATAAATCAGGGACCACCTGTATTTAATTACCCTACTGAGAATCAAATGTAAAATGTTGTTTTCAAAGTATTTAAAAACCTTCATTATATTGATATTTTATTACGTCACCTTAATAATTGTAAATTATGAATTTTAAAAACAATTTAAAAATATAATTAATACATTTATTCCTGGCTGCCATATGAAGTAGTTAAGAGCAGTCAAAGGAGCAATATTTTTCAGTTTATTCTCAAATCTATTTCTTCCTAGCTGTGTCATCTTGGTGATGATTCTTAAGTATTCTTGTGCCTTAGCTTCCATCTCATTTCACATGAATTAAATGAATTAATACATATAAAGCAACTGTAAGAGTGCTTGATAGGAACTAAAAAGAGTTGACTCATTATCCTGCTTTGCTTTTATTTTAATCAATTGCCGATTACATTAATATCAACTCTTTTTTTGAATTTTATTTATCTTTTATACAGCAGGTTCTTATTAGTTATCTATTTTATACATATTAGTGTATATATATCAATCCCAATCTCCCAATTCATCCCACCACCACCACCATCTCCTCGCCCCACTGCTTTCTCCCCTTAGTGTCCATACATTTATTCTCTACATCTGTGTCTCTATTTCTGCCTTGCAACATAAACTATTCTCTGACACCATTAATTGTTCTAAAGATTAATTAAAAAATAAATTGCCAAAAGAAACATTTTATAATTATATATATTATTATATATAATACTTATTGAAATATGTTTAAATACTTTGAATTCAAATAACATAATAGGGACCACTAGCACTTTTGTATTCAAAGACCTTCTACAGAAAGATTTCTATGATAGCTTTTATTTAGTCTTTTAAGGTTCAGGCATTATATTAGAGATAAATATATATCTACAAAGTAGATAGGTCACTTTAGCCCATTAGAAAGCTCCACATTGAGTTCTGCCTAAAACAATAAGTAGTTTATAAATTATATATATAAAATTTCATAGTGGAATAATTAAAACAGATGTTTGGGATTAAATATGTCATAAATAAATGGCAAAAATTAGTCAGGTAATGTATGTGGTTCCATTCTGGAGCTGCTTCTTACATACATTGACCCTTTGCTGACTTTTCAAAAATATCCTTTTTTTTCTCTATGATTGCTGCTTCTATTATTTTGATTCTCCCTTCTGGAAAATAAAACTCCATTACAATGATCATTTTTTTAAAAAATCAAAACATATTATTATAATTATCAGCTTGGAACCTCAGTTTGTACCAGCACTGCTGACTGAACATTAAAAACGAAACAAAACAACACTTAAGAGGTGCAGACATGATCTCCAAATAGACCTGATTATAAAATAGGTTTATATATCTCCCCACTCTTTTCTTCACAACAAGTTATTTTAGCTTAAAAACAATTAGATAGATTTAATACGCAAATTCCAAGCTTTAAATACCCAAGGCTTTTGATTTAATAAGTTGACACTTATTTTTGCGACCTCATCTTGTACCTATCTCTGTGCCAATTTCTACAGAAATTAAAGAATCTTCACCAATAATACTACCAGGTGACATAAAGCTATAAAATGAGCTTTTGTATGAGATTTTGTATAAAATGAGGTTTGTTCAGAGATTAACATAATTTTAACTTTGGATGTGTTTTTAGCACATTGGTAGAAGACAGAAACTCTGAGAATGGGGAGTTATTTTGCGCTGGGTAACTATATCCCAAGCAAGAAAGATCCTGGGAATACGGCAGGAACATTTTTTTTTTTTTTCTTTTTTGAATGAATGAACATTTTGGCACTACTCCTAAATTTCTGGAAGTGATTATCCATTATTGACCCTACTTGCTGGAGGATCTTTATCTCCTATTTGATTCTATGCCATGTTTCTCACAACCTGTTATTTACTATTTCAAACAAGGAAGTAAACTGGGAGCTTCTAACTTTCCATGTATTTGGTATAAGAATACTGGTGGACTCTTTATAATTCTAGCCATGACAGCAACACATTTCTTCAAAACTACATATTTTTTTTCCATTATATAGCCTACTACTTATTTTAAAATTATATAAAATATTAGTTTAATTATTAATAGGTCAAAAGTATTTTGGTCATTTCTTTAAAATTTATTTATTTAATTAACTTATTTTTGGCTGTGTTGGGTCTTCGTTGCTGTGCGCAGGCTTTCTCTAGTTGCGGCGAGTGGGGGCTACTCCTTTGTTGCAGTTCACAAGTTTCTTATTGCGGTGGCTTCTTTTGTTGCAGAGCATGGGCTGTAGGAGCACAGACTTCAGTAGTTGTGGCTCTCAGTCTCAGTAGTTGTGGCTCGTGGGCTCTAGAGCACAGGCTCAGTAGTTGTGGCGCACAGGTTTAGTTGCTCTGTGGCATGTGGGATCTTCCGGGACCAGGGCTCGAGCCCGTGTCCCCTGCATTGGCACGTGGATTCTTAACCACCGTGCCACCAGGGAAACCCATTGGTCATCATTTTTAAAAGACGTTTAGTTTTTCCATTTTGCAGAGATGTATTAGGTACAAAAATTTAAACCAAAATACCAAGAGTTATTGCCTAAATCAATCATGTACTGTTCTTCCCACTTAAGGACTACAGTGAAGTACGACCTTTCAGCTGAAGAAGTAAAAAATATAATATTTTTTGTATTCAACAATGTTTATTGAGCACTTATATGCTCAGGTGCCTGTCATTTCCCTACTGTCTCACACTACAGAAATTCAAAGAGTTAGTATATTATGAAACACAAGTTAGGGAACCATCTTTTACACTGATGGGAATCTAGAGTAATTTCTCTATCTGGTAAGCCAGGGATAGGGCTTCTCACATAAGTTTGTGACAAACTGGGCATTCTGCTAGAGAGGAGATGGAAAGTGGAGGCTAAGAAAGAGCTATTGTAAAAGCACAAAGGAAATTTGGAAGCAGTGTCAACGAAAACAAAATATTCAACTAAACTAAAAACAAGGAAATAAACATTTTAGATTATAATTTAGGTAAGTAGTATTGAAAATATGGAGTTAACTTGAATTTTACTTTTTTTTCAAACTCAGGCATGATGAGAAAAATTAAACCAAGAAAGCTGTTAAATACACATCTTGCTTGATGTTTTCCCCTCTCATTTAGGGCTTTTTTGTTTACTAGATTATTACTTACTCTAAAGTAACTTCAAATTAAATTTAACTACTAACAAAGCAACAGGACAAGAGAAATCTTAGCAATAAGATAGAACTTCAATTATCCTAGATAGTATTCTACAGTGTATAATTAGTTTGATCAGCCTTGAAGTCTCTTAAATAATAACTTACAACTGAATTACCTTGACTTTTTAAGCTGACATAGCTGGTATGTTTGGATTCTTTATCCCATGTATTTTACAATGCCGTTCATTTGTGCCTGCCTGAATTAACAAAATTCAGCAAATCTCACTGACTTATTTATAACCACTGGCGTTTTAAAAGCCAGTCAATATTGTTCTTAACATGCCCCACAAAGCTCAAATAAATAAAAGGCAAACAAAATCGAGCCTTCTGTATTCTTAACTAGAAAGCAATCTAACATGACTAAATTCAGAAATTCAATGCTGACGGAGAGTGATTGTTTATAATAAATATAACTACCTACGACTTAATTAATAGGTGATGCTACTCAAGAGACTACCTTTTCAAGTCTGAGATATTTACTGAAAATATATTACTTTGTAACATATGAGTACATACATTTTAAAAAATATAAATCTTATTTTTAAAAGAAGGTTTTATCAGATATCTGGTGACAGAGAAACTGTGAACTAAAATTAATTAGTTAATATATGCATAGATTCATTACACTCGCACAGTTTGAAAATAGAACACAGAAATATTGGGCAGTGTTAGGCAGCTTTATATGTAGTGGCTATGATAGTAACTCTATTACGTATCATTTTAACTATTAATTTAATTATAAATTTATGAATTGAGAGAGGATTGGCTTCAAATAAACTTATGGTTGCTTGAGTATTATTAGTTTTTCAAAAGTCTTAATTCTCTAGGGATCTCTCTTAATCTTTCACTACCTTTTGACTTCCCTTGTGACACTTGCTTAACCTATTTTCCCCTTCCTACACCTCCAGCCATCAAGTCATTCATTTCCATGTCTTCATGAACACACAAAAATCCCTTAGCTTACTATGTGACCCTGTCATCAAATATTTATTCATTCATTTATGAAATTAGAATTTCATTTTTGCATTATTTGCTCTGTTTATAGCCTTCACCCCTGTGAAGAAATTGCTTACCAATGACCATTTAATCATCAAATGTTAATCACTCTTCATCTTAAAACTCTCAAAAAAACTTCCTCCTTTTTAAAACTCTTATGACCTTGGGCAAGCTATCTAACTCCTCTGGATTTCAATGTTTTTACTTGTTAAAAAAGTTGATACCCAATTTTTAGAGATGTTGAAGTAATAACTGAAGTTATACGTTAAAGTAGCTACTGCACAAAAGCTCAATAACACTAGCTATTATGTTGTTTGCTATCACAGCTTTCTCACTGGCCTCTCCATCTTCAATTTCTTTCATAGTCTGTCACTAAACTTTCTCTCTGCTAATAATTTGAAAATACTATATCCAAGCTCAAATCTCTTCAATATTCCCCACTTCCAAACATGCAGATTCGACCTTTCTTTCTAGTTCATTCACACACTATTCCCCAAAGACACTCAGAAAAACCAGGATGTTTCATATAGCCTTCAACTTGTACCTATTACTCTGTATTTGCTTGAAATCGGTTCTTCCACTTCATCTCTTCAAAATCCTACTCATACATTTAGCTCTGGCTCAGAGACAAACTCTTTCGTGAAATCTTCTTTGATCACCCCAGTAAGAAATGCATATTCCCATCCTCTGACTGCCTACAGGACCCTGCAATACCCTCAAGGCACTTTGTCCCAACTTGCTTCACACTGTAGATATCCTATCCTATCCTTCTTCAGCTCCACAAACCTTCAGACTTTATTTTTATAAGTCTCATATCATTTAAGACAATGGCCAGAAGTAGGTGTCCCAAAATATTATAAAATATACAAACCTCTACTACACATATACATTAGTTATTAAAATATTATATTCTATAAATATCATTTATGTATTTATTATAATACGAAAACTAAAAGGTTAATTCTGTTAAGTCACAGGTTTCAGTGTGATTCTTGGCCACAAAATTTAATATCTCAACATTCCACTATGTGTGTGTATGTGTATACATATATATATATATATATAGACAAATATGTTTATTGTGTATTATTTCAAAAGAGATATATTAAAATCATGATTCTATAGAAACTAAGATGCAGGCTCTAGGAAATTGTTATGTATATATTAGCTTTCAGTTGTTGGGGAATGGGAAATGTAAAGACAGGGAGCAAGTGTGATGGAGAGAATTCTAGTATATGGAAGGTAGTGTTGGGTAGTAAATATTGCATTAGGAGATTTTTACGCCAATAGATGAGAGTTCAAATCCTACTCTGATACTCAATAGCTTTAAGACCCTCAGTCTTATTTAACATCTCCACACTTTCTTCATATATAAAATAGGAATAAAAAAGCCTGTGGAAAGAAGAGAAATTTGATGTCTGCAATATTCTTAGTACCATATTCAGACTCTATTACATTTGTGGCTGCTGCTATGATTATTGAAGCCAAATTTCCGAGTGTGCCTAAGAAACCACCTCTAAGAGATCACTTGAAGCAAGGGAAGGAAGGCATGTCTGCCTCACAGACTCTCTTGTCTGATTCTTCTTTTAACTATTAACATTTCACAATTAGACTTATCCTGGGGCCATGAGGCTTTATCTTCGAGGTTTGTTACTCAGGAAAGAGTTTCCAATAACTCTTAACACAGGTGAGGTGATCATATGTTATTGTGCATAGATCCTTTGCTGAAATCAGGTTTAGCAAAAAAGTAAGGGGAGTGGGAACAGCATGGCCTGAAGGGCTGGTCATAGAGAAGCTAAAAACAATTTCAAAAGTCATATAGTCAAATTTGCCTGCATCGCGGCTTTACTCAGAATTAGGGGTGCTAGAACTGGTATAAAGGGGATGGGGTTATGAGTTCTCGCAAGACAGATCCAACCTGGCTCTTTGTTTACGAGCCTATGTTTGTAGAGACAGGACAAAAACAGAAAACACAGAGCAACTGGAGGTCTGGATTCTAGTCTTTGCCTAGCAAGTTGCTATACATATCATTTAACCCCATTTAGCCTGCTTATCTATCAAATAATTGGTTCGGATCACATGAGCTCTAAAATCCCTTTCAACATTTGAGCTTGTTCACTCTGATTATACTGTCCTCAGAAATGACAGAATTTCTTAATGATACTATACTCACATCTTAAAAATCCTTCTCTTTTAATCCTATGAATATTTGTTTCCTAGATTAAATTTCAAGATTATAAACATGAATATGTGTCACTGGAGAGACAAGAAGAAATTTGTTTCTCTGCATTTTTATAAGATCCTTCAGTTGTACGTTTGTCACGCTCTTTATAGCTTATTCTTTTCTATTATAGATGCTGGGGGCTCTTTAATTTCATCCTTGGGTTGTATATACACATTATCAGTATTTTTAGAAGCACTTTATGAGTACAAAATCTATTCCCTGTGCCCTCATCAATTTGAAATTACCATTTTAAGGCTGATTAAATAAGGATTAGCGCCAATGTTCTACTTATTAGGCTGTGTCTTCAACTGGAACTGATGATGTAGTATTTGTCAATAACTAGTTCACAGCCTTAAATTCCACAAAATGAAACCTTTGCATCAGAGTCCATCTGTCTGAAAATTTTGAGGCACGCTTCCATGAAGAGGAAAGCCATCTATTATATGATGATATAAGCGTAAAGTGGCATGTATCACAGCTGTTTGATTACTGCTGGGGAGATGACTTGCATTCCCCCTAAGCCCTCTATCAGAATCCAACAGTGATGGATTGAATTCCTTTTGCCTTAGCATGATGATGGATTACTTTAGGAGGATATATAAGAATGGTGGAATATAGGCAGAAACTAATTAACATCACAATGGAAAGATGCTAGCATTGATCTTTACCATGATATGAAATTGATCTAAAGAGTTGGTAAAATGTCCACTAAACTTTCTCAAAGTATAAATGATCAGTTATTCATCTGGGTTTTTTGTTCAGTGACACCTAGTTCATTATCGTGTAGCAATTGCAAGCTTCAAAATTTATGTTATTGCCAGATGGTACATATATGCACACACACGCACAGATTTCTTATGGATAAACTAATACAATGTTCTTGATGTATGGTTCACAAGGTACATTTGGTAGTAGCAGTCTTTAGGAATGACACTGGATATGTGAAGGAAATGAAAGGATTTGGTGGTGGATACATTATGAGGTAGATGAAAAAGGCACCAAATGTGAGATGAGATGAAATCAAGCCTTCACACCTCAAGACAGACATGTTATTCGCCTTTCTGAGGATCAGATCCTCCAGTGCAAATACTGTCATCTTCTCTACCTATCTCACTGGGTGAACATAAAGATTAAATATTTTAATGTATAAGTGTAAAGCATTAAATAAAACAGGTGTACACAAAGAATATGGTATTTACCCTTTCTCTCTTACATATGATAATTAGGTGAATGAAAGAAAGGAAACCAGAGAAGCATAAGAAAAATAATACATTTTGAATACTTACAGTAATATTCTTAGTTCTTTAAGTGGAGAAAATGGTTTAAGAAAATATTTTCTAAATCTCTACCTTCTCCTAACTAAAAATGCAAAGAAAAAAGAAACCAAATGATAACTTTAAATACTTTCAATAACAGAATTTTCTTTTAAAAGTAAGGATTAAAAAGAGCAGAACAGTTAATAGGTAACTGTTTCATTGATGAGAAGAAAGTCGTTAAGAAGCCTAGTCTACTTTTGGTTGTACTGATTAATTTGCTTCCCCATTTCAAAATCTGCAGGGAACTTTTAAAAGATGTCTCAAGTATATTGCTTGAAATTCAACTCCTCAAGGTGAAATGAAATCAGACCACAACCAAGAACAGAGGAAACACAGAAAGTACTAATAAAACTAAAACTGACCTGCCTGGGAGACAGGTGCTGAACCGGTGAAAAGAGGTTAGTGACTAACAACAGTGCACAGCCCCTCTTTTTTTCCCCTATTTTTTTTTTTTTTTCAGTTCAGTAACAGCAAGTGAGTTCCTGAGACAATTATCCAAGAAGGCTGATAGAGTGCTGTGAGCCAACACTTGAGTTTATTCTTGGAACTGATGAAAAACAAAGGTTTACAGGCCAAGACCTTCTGGAAAAAATGAAAAGAAGTCATTTAAAAGTGCTTTGTTTGCAAAGTTAAGTAGTTGAACAAGTGCCATAAGACATAAACTACAGACCACGTCTCCCATATTTCCCAACAGAAGTACTGTCAATACAGCTATTGGAAGAGATGCAGCCTGGAATGGAGTTTAAGCATGACTCAGTCTCAGGGCTGGAAGACTTCTACTCCTTTATGCATTCAGGGTTTAAACATGTATTTCAGATCCATTATCTGACAGACATTATGCTAGGTGCTAAGGATATAAATATGAAAAGCATACTGTTCTTGACATTAAGAAATTTATCACCTCATAGGGTAAAAGAACATAACCAACATAAATAAAGCAACATGATTAGTGACATAGTAGACAACATAACCTAGTGCATAAAGAGGCTTTTGCTTAACTCTGCTTATGTAAGTCAGTACAAAGAGAAGACCACCAAAAAAGCAAAAGCAAAAGCAAAAAGCACTGCAGAGGTGAGACCAGAAATCTAGGAGGTTCTGAAGAAAATAGTTTCTTAAAAACAATGAACTTAAATATAAGAGAGTGAGTGATATCAAGGGTCAAATGCAAATTATACTGAAGGGACGTTGTGACTGAATACCTTTGCCAGAATTAATTGCAAAATGTAACATCTAAAAGTGCTTTTGCTGATCTTGATGATAGTGTTGCTGACACTTCCATCACAGTATTTTTCAGACTTCTACTATTGAACTCAGATTAATTTGGTTCATGAGAATCAAATATGAGCATTCTAAAATATAAAGTCTATTTTAAATCACATGCTCAGCAGCCAAGCTGAGAGACTCATACTCTGTCCTTCAATTAACAAATAAGCTAAAATTCTATATAAAATAGCAAATTTGGAAAAAAGCAATGCCTCAAGATTTCAGATAGTGCTATATGATTTGTTATTTAATATGGCATGTGGACACTACAACTTATTTTGCCAAAATGAATGAAGATTCCTGTAATCTTTTCCATTTCTCTCTCAATCAATAATCAGTTACAAAATAAAGGTTGTCTGACAGAACTCCACTGAGCAAAAGCCAGTTAATTTAAAACCTTTTTGTCCTAAATTATGTTCTTATATTTCCTAGGGTAATTTGTCACAGAATTTTATAGCAGTCATCAAGATAATTAAGTTCTGAAACAGGTTCTAACAGCAGGGAGCGACAGAACATAAATTAAAAGGGTTTTAAATAACCACATTTTATTTAAATCCCCAACTGTACACTCTTAAACAAATTTACCTTTATAGCATTAACAGACTTACATTGCTACATTTTAATGAAAAGTCAAAATTGAAAGCCTTTAATCATAATTGCTTTTAATTCTAAGTGAAAGTTTGAATTACAATAGTAGCCATTGAAAAGAAAGGGTGTTTGAAGTTGTTTCCTGCTGACAGTTTTAATTTGACTTGCTTTGAATTTCTTCTGGCTGTTCTAAGATTTCAGCTGACGTTGCATCAATTTTAAGTCACACTTCTGTTTAAATAAATTTAAACACATAAACAGAAGATGTGAAGATAACAACTAAAGAAAACAGAAATGGAAAAATTGACACAATTAAAGAGAGAATTTGAAGTAATATGAACAATAGACTCATGAAAATTACTGAGTTTAATGCATAATAAATGAATACAAAGAAAGAATTCCAAAAGAGAAGTAGAGAAATCACATAGGGATACGCTCTAGATAAAAAAGTAAATTAAACAGATTCAAATACACATTAACCTGGGCATAAAGCTTTAAAAAGTTAGTATAAATTATTCTAAAGAAGAAAAAACTGAAGAAACATTTTATTGTCTACAAATATGGTAATTGGGTCTGTGAGTTGATCCAAAATTGGAATTATTTAAATAATGAAAATAATAAAAACATTCCACGGAATTAAGAAATATCCTATCATATGCTTTGTTACAAAATTCAGATGGTTTGAAAAACAACTTACATGAATAAATGCGTCATGATTGCAAAAGAACGGGTTATTTTCAATATTTTAAAAATAAATACCCTTCTAATAAATAGTCATATTTCAAAAATATTTCCAAATATTCACTATAGAAAGACATCATTTTCACACAATCTTATGTCTGCTGTATCTCATTTGAGAGCAAATGACATATACATATATATACATATGCACAGTATACTGATTCCTAGTTTCCATCCAAAATGAAGAGATAGGTAGACAGATGACAAATCAGATAGACAGACAGATACAGAGAGATAAATGTAAACATATATATATGCTCAATGATTTCTAGGGCATTTACCTCTGTTTCTATATACCTCTATGTTCTCTAATTTTTCTGATCGTATCTGTGGAACTGTTTCAAAGTCAAGAGATATGACCATAATTGCTATTCCTCCCCCTAATCTAACTATCCTTCCATTCTGTTTTAGTAGTAACTTGAATTAGATTGACAAAATTAATCTTTACAATTCTATAGGGTCAACACAAAAGAATCTATGTTAATAGATACAGCAGTGACGCAGATGGATAAAAATGTTCAAAGTAATTCATATTGGTTCAAAAGGCATGTTTGCACTACATTTGTATTTGGCTATGTGTGGTATTTAAAGATTAGTGGTATTTCAGGGAAAAACTACATAGCATTCAATGAATCACAGAACTTAAAAACTGCCTTACTTTAGCATACTAATTCCTGATCAACTCCTGTATGCAAATTCCAAGTTCAAAGTTCTAAGAACCTCAAATGGATATAAACCGTAAGCATTCTAGCTATCAAGTCTCTTAGGGAGCAGATAAAATACTTATTTTCATTCGTTTTAGAGGCCTTAGCATTGGGTTCACTCATTCACTAACTCATTACATCATGCTACAAATATTTAATGAGCACTTACTCTATTTCAGCATGCAAGGCACAAGGAACAAGACTGGCATGGTCCCTGCCCTAATGGAGTTCACAGAACACAGTTCCACCTAATCCCTTAGGACCTCAACTGGTTCATCTGAAAATGTCTAAATTAATCTATGATTATCAAAGCTCCTTTTGGTTCTAGAATTCTTAATTAATATGAAGAAGCAGGCTATGTGCTGGCATTCAAACATATAACGATGCTTAAAATGGCAAAAGATATCGTAAATCAGGACATACCAAGGAATAATTTGTATTTGAAAGTAGAAAAACCTTATCAAGTAAGCTTTACTGTCCAATAGGACTGTGTCGTCTTAAACATTTCTATTACTTTTAAGACTCTACTGATATACCTCTGAATGAAATTATTTTTGTTTCATTCTATATGTGGAAATAAATATTTTTAAAATTTCCAGAGTTGTCCTGAAACTTTGTAAGATGAAATTTAAATTAACCATTCATTTAGTTTCTAGTCACTTTAAAATATAAATTTTTTTTGTCCTGTGTTAAGTTCAGCTAATTCTAGTTGTGCATTAGAATAAAACAATGAGACTGAGAGTGTCAGTCATCAGCTTCATGAAATAGTCATAAATTTTGTGGTTATTTTCGCTGTTTTTACATTCACCAGACTCTTGCTCAGCTACAACGGAGATTCCTCTATTCTCATATATGATAATAATTTTGTTGGTAACTTAATTTTTTAAAGCATGTGATTTTTTTCAGGGAATATAATTTTGACAGAGAATAACTATGGGGTCGACATGGTTAGAATGCATCACATGCTATACCAAAGCAGTACACTGTTAACATTAGGAGCAGGAAGAAAGATGTAAGAAGGAGCGATGTTGATGCATATATATGTTGAGTTTTGTCGTCAGAAAGAAAGTAGAAAGAGCTTTGGACCCTGAACATAGCTCCAGCTCTGCTACCAAGTGACTACGTGACCTTGTGCTAGATGGTTAAACACTTTGTGAAATTATAGGATAGTACTAGATGATCTTTATGATCCATCTCAGGTAAAAAGACTGTAATTCCAACCATAATATAATTTAGCCCTTAAAAGATATCCAAGCGGGCTTCCCTGGTGGCTCAGTGGTTGAGAGTCTGCCTGCCGATGCAGGGGACACGGGTTCATGCCCCGGTCCGGGAGGATCCCACATGCCGTGGAGCGGCTGGGCCCGTGAGCCATGGCCGCTGAGCCTGCGCGTCCGGAGCCTGTGCTCTGCAACGGGAGAGGCCACAACAGTGAGAGGCCCGCGTACCACAAAAAAAAAAAAAAAAAAAAAAAAAAAAATGATATCCAAGTCCTAATAGTGGCCTCTAGTCAGAGTAATAGCTAACATTTGCTATGTAACAAATATAACTTTTATGGTAAGTAATTCTAAGAGGTAACAAACTCAAAGGATAAAAGAAAATGAATAGGTTACATTGCCGAAAAGAATCCTAAGGTGGATAACAAATCATATACTTTTCCTAAATGCAACATGACAGTAAAGAAAGGTCATTGCTATCATGGGATACACAACAGCAAACCTAGAGACAATAGTTCTCTGTTGTGCAACTCAGCACTGAAATAGGAAGCTCGACATGACTCTAAAGTGTTAGGAATGATTTGATTAGTAAAATTCAACAATAAAATGAACATTCGCTTGCATATTATAGAGGTTCTCATATATATTTATAATACATTTGGATTAAAATATCTATCTATCTAAAGTATATGTATGCATAAAAGACAGATACAGTAGATACATATAAATATGGAAATTAAGTAATTTCCACAAGGATGATTGCTATGATGTAAACTCATTAAATGCCAGAATTTTGTAAATTAATTTTTCTACTGAATCATCAGCACCTAGAACAGAAAGTCTGGCACATACTAATAATATTGAAGTCAATAAATATATTTTGAAAGATGACCAATTAAATAGACACACAACTAGTGCTAGCTTTCAAATTCTGTAATTACCAGAGCAGTACTCTTTTCACTATACCTTAGTGCTCTTTTTTTTAAACTAAATTATTGTTTAAACTAAGGAAATTTTATTCCATATGTGGGATACTAAATGTTTTACAATAGAATATGCAAATAGAGCAACTGACACAAATGGAGAAATAAGTGTTGTTTAAAAACTTCAAAATAGTATTAAGTTTGGAAACTCCAGAGATAGTAGTATCCCGGAAGAGCCTGGCAGTTATCTTTAGGTAAATTTCAAGACTGCTTCAGGTTTCTACATCTCTAATATGGTTTTGGTTAGATGGGAAGGTCTGAGGTCTGTGAGAGTTTCTAAAGCATGATTAAAGCCCAGCCTCAATGCTGAAGTCAACTAGGATCTAATTTAAATAAATAAATAAATAAATAAATAAATAAAGGGTCTTCAGAATGTTCATCTGGTGTTTTTTTTTTTTTTCCTGGTGATTAGCACAACATCCAAATTTACAAATATCTACCACAGTGTCAGTCTTAAGTCTCCTAAAATGTGTCTCCTAAGGCACATGAGAGAACCAGGCTAAGAGATCAACCTGGCTAGATCTAGGATATAATCTGAAGTGATATGGGAAATGATTAAAATAATTTTACAAAAAAAGAATCTGTAATTTTAATTTATTCCAAAACCCCTATCTACAAGTTATTAAAAGTAAATGTTTAAAGTTTCTCAACATTCAGACATATTTTCCGAACTAAATAACAGATGTTTTTAAGGAATATTAAATATATTATGAACAGTACTATTATTTGAGTTTTTAGCAGTGATTAGATTTGTACTGTTTTTTATCAAAAAGAAGAATAATCTTCTAATCAACTTTGCTGCTTTTAATGATTTTTTTAATTGAAGTCTGATAAATCTTTCTGATAGTTTCACATATTAAGATACACTTTTGACAAAAATGTCTTTCATTATGATTCAAAATAGCACATTCTAACAGCTTGATTGAGTACCTGTAGCATTGTCTATATTTCAGAAGTTGAAACTAATAATTAATTTTAAAAGCAGAGATTTCTAGCTCCTGTAGGTATGAAAACATTGTAATTGCTTTGATAATTTGTTTTCCACTATCATGCAATCTCTTGAGAATTGGAAACTAAAATATCGGTGTTACACAGGTAAAGCACAGAAGCAGGATGTAGAATAAAAATGTGAGCTGCAAAGAGATAGATATATACATTATATACAGACTTGTAATAATAAACAGCGTTTAAGATATGCACCTATCTAGACAAGCACATTTAAGGTACAGTTATCTTGCACTACTGCACAGCATTACTGTAGTGCTAAGTAGATTTAGATAAATTTAAGATGATACCTAACCTTTCAAGTACCACATGGATCTGAGAGTTTTACAAGCTTCCTGTATTGAGTTACTTCTTGTATAGAGTAAGTTTTAATCTCTTGACAATCTTGTACACCTTTCTAGAAATGTTATATAAATTATTTCTTTTCTCCTCTCTCCAAAAACACCATAGTATCTAATATACCACTAGAATCATAGGCAATACAAGGCTATAATTAATTAACATATAAAGGAAATTTGGAAGGTTTCTGGGCTATTCCAGTTTATATAGTTAGAGTATATTCAATAGATGAATAAATCAAACTACATTAAAGGAAACAAAATGTACATATTACAAAATATATCTCCTATATCTGAATCTGTATAACACAGAAAATGAAGCATATACCACTGAAGCATTGTTTTAAAAAAGTAGCATAATTACTTGCTGCTATCACATACAGAAAGAATAATTCCCCACTATTCTGCCCTTTAATGGAACTGGACAAAATATTTCTCAACATATTTTCAGTTGTTTGTCTCTAATAACTTTTAGGTCACTTTTTTTGGTCCAAAGACATATAGTATAATATTAAAAACATTGATCAAAAGATGTGATTTTAGTGTTATCATTGCCCTTTTTCTTGCATGTACAAAACTTCACCTTTCTAAATTTCAGTCCCCTTAGCTATTAAGTGCATATGGAAAAAATTAGTCATTATATTTTTCATTAATCATTATATTAAAACTTGCTTGGTTTCAATTAACACAAACCAAAATGACCTAACTTGAGAGCAAACAGTGGAATTTGTTGTAAGGATATAAATGCCTCATGAATACAGTTGATCTTCACATGAGAAGACTGGAATCTGGAGTCAGGACGTGGAGGCCACAGGACTCCATCTGTTTCTTTCTTCAGTAGGTGGGTGCTCTTCTCAATTCACAGAGTAGAATATGACTGTCCTACTACTTCTGACTTTACATCTAACCATTTTAGCCACATGTGTAGGATACTTCTATATACCAATACCAATTCCCAAGATAAGAACAGGATGGGTCAATTTGAATACAGTTAAACCTACACTGATTAGCTAAGGACATGGAAGCAGATAAGGCATCACTGTGTGGAACCCAACTCTGGCAGTCAAGGAGCAATTCTCAAAGAAACAGGGGTGGAATCCAGGCTGAGAAGAGAGCCTCAAAGCTTGTGAACTCCACTACTGCCTTGCATATAAAAAAAAAAATAGGAATCACATGGAAGCCTCACTTTACTGAAACCTTTATTCATATATTTATTAATTATACAAATGTCTGTTGAGCATCTATTCAAAGCTAGGTACAGGGGTCTCAGAAGTAGAATGATATAGTCCTTTCCTTATGGAATTTTCACTGGTGAGGGGTTCTACCTTCTACCATCTTGCTTGAGGTTAACAGTGCTTGAAAGCATGTGCATTTTCAATGAGGAATTGCTATTCAATTGGTATAAAGTTTTAGTTACTCAAGATGATAGAGTCTATAGATCTGCTGTACAACATAGTGCCTATTGTAAACAATACTGTATTGGGCACTTTCAAAAATTCGTACAGGATAGATCTCCTGGTAACTGTTCTTACCACAATTTAAAAAGGGTGAGTATGAGAAAACTTTCTAAGGTGATAGATATGTTTATTACCTTGATTGGGGTGGTGGTTTGATAGGTATGTGTATATATATGTCCAAACAAGTCAGTTTGCAACAGGAAATTTGTACAGTTTTTTGTGTATCAATTATACCTTAATAATGCTGTTAATTTTTTAAAAAGCAAGTGCTGTCAGTTATGTTTCATAGACTATTATAATTTTCTTATCAACATTTTTCTTTCAAATCATTACTACAAAATATGAAATTTCTACATTATGATCTGAAACTTTTATAAGACTTTATTTTTTAGAGCAGTTTTATGTTTACCTCAAAATTGAGAGGGAGGTACAGAGCTGTCCCATATACCTCCTGCCTTCACACATGTATAGCCTCTCCTGTTATCCACATCACTCACCAGAATGGTACATTTTTATTACCAAGGATGAACATACATTGACACATTATAATCACCCAAAGTCCATAGCTTACCTTAGGGTTCACTCTTGGTGTCTGTACATTCTATGGATTTGACAAATGTAAAATAACATATATCCATAATTATAATATCACATGGAATACTTTCACTGCCCTAAAGATCCTCTGTGCTCTGCCATTTTATCTCACTAACCTCCCACCCCTAAAAACCACTGATCTTTTTGTCCTCTTGTCCCTTGTACAGTTCATGGTGCTTCTACATAAGCATATGTACACATACATATACATAGGCATACACAGTTGAATACACTGTTGTTATTATTCTGAACACATGGTTATCTGTTAGATTAAGAAGCAAAAAACATTTATTTTACCTTCACTTTTTCTTAAGCACTTTTACTTTAAATCTTAGTTTATCTTAGTTTCTGAACTATATTATTTTCCTTCTCTCTAATGACCTTCTTTTAAAATTCTTACAAGGCAGATTGCTGGCAACAAATTCCTTCAATTTTTGTTTGTTGGGAAAAGTATTTCACTTTCATTTTTTAAGAATAATTTTACAGGGTACAGAATTCTAGGTTGGTGGGATTTTTCTCTCAACACTTTAAATATTTCATGCTCTTCTTGCCTGCATGTTTTCTAAAGGTAAGTCAGATATAATTCTTATCTTTGTTCCTCTATAGGTAAGGTATTTTTCCCCTCTGGCTTCCCCAGGATGTTATCTTTACCTTTTATTTTCTGTAGTTTAAAGATGATATTTCTAGGAATATTTTCTTAAGCATTTATCCTGCTTGGCATTCTCTGAGAACCCTGGATGTGCGGTTTGGTATCTGACATTAATTTGAGGAAATTCTCAGTCATTATTATTTCAAATATTCTTCTTTCTCTTTCTCTTTTTCTTCTCCTTCTGGTGTTCTCATTAATACTTTTGTAGTTGTCCTACAGTCCTTGGAAATTCTATTGTTTTTTTTTTTTTCAATCTTTATTCTTTTTGCTTTCCACCTTTAAATATTTTTTATTGAGATATCCTCAAGCTCAGAGATTCTTTCCTCCGCTGTGTTCAGTCTACTAATAAGTCCGTCAAAGGCATTCTTCATTTCTATTATAGTGTTTTTATCCCTAGTATTTCTTTTTGGCTCTTAACATTTCCACTCTCTGCTTCCACTGACCATCTGCTCCTGCATGCTATTTACTTTATTCATTGGCACACTTAGCATATTAATAATTGTTGTTTTAAATTCCTGGTCTGATAATTCCAACATCTTTGTTGTGTCTAGTTCTGATGCTTGATCTGTCTCTTTATTTTTTTTATTTTATTTTATTTTTTTGTGGTATGCGGGCCTCTCACTGTTGTGGCCTCTCACATTGCGGAGCACAGGCTCCAGACGTGCAGGCCCAGCGGCCATGGCTCACGGGCCCAGCCACTCTGCGGCATGTGGGATCTTCCCGGACTGGGGCACGAACCCGTGTCCCCTGCATTGGCAGGCGGACTCTCAACCACGGCGCCACCAGGGAAGCCCCGATCTGTCTATTTAAATTGTGTTTTTTGCTTTTTGTCATGCTCTGTGATATTTTTTCTTGAAAGCTGGTCATAATGATTATGCAAAAGGAACTATAATGCAGAGAGGCCTTTAATAATCTGGTGGTGTAGATGTATAGGGAGGGGAAGCATTCTATATTCCTATGATTAGGTCTCAGTCACCCAGTCAGTAGGGATCCTGTACCTTCTCAGGGTTGTTTTCTGTTGTTGTTGTTTTGTTTTTTCTCCTTACTTAGATGGAACAGGAAGGCTTTTTTCCCTTCCTCAGGTCAGTTAGGCTCTGATCATACCCCAGCAGGTTTGGCTCCAGTTAACTAGTTTTCCTTGAGGGCAGGCCTTGTTAAGTGCCCTGTATATTTCAGAATGGTTTCTTTCACCTCCCCCATGGGAATGTCAGGGAGTATGTGGGGAGGGAGTACTTTTCTCTGTTTGCCTGGGGGGACTTTTCTCTGATATTTACTGTGGGAATCTGGTCAAGCTTCTGGGGGGTAAAACCCACAATATTGTGAGGTCCTCCTTATGGTTGCCGCCCCTGGAGTTTTTTAATTCTCAGACTTGCACACACTAAGCTTCAGCATTTCAACAGTTATAGTTCAGGTTTTCCTATCCTGGCACTGATTTTTCAAGGCGATTTTTGCTTGTGAGTCTCTGCTTGGGTTAAGTCCCAACATCTTGAATTTGCCTGTCTCTCCAAACTTGAGAACTCTGCCTTGTGTTTTCCCCTTTTTTATGGATCCAGGAAGAGTTGTTGATTTTTCAGTCTGTGCAGATTTTTACTTGTTAAGATGGAGTGGTGACTTCCAAGCTCCTTACATGCAGAACCCATGATCTGAATTTAACTGAAAATAATTCATTCTTGATTTGTGAATTAGTCATTTGGTTCCTTAGTGACAAACTCAGATCAAGGTGGGAATTATGCTTCATAAGAGAGCTAAAGTGTGTTACTCTGTTGGGCCTTGATGGTCAAAAAATGAAATAGGTAATAAAGTATGTAAATAAACCAACAGGAAGATAGAGTCACAGAGATATATGTGGGTCAAGAATGAATGATATGTATTTTGCAGATAATTAAATAAATACGCCGAAAACAAAAATATAAAATAATAATCCCGTAAGAAACCAAACAGTAATTAATTTAAATAGCCCCCAAATTTACTTTAGGTTGAAGAAACTGCAAGATATAACTTGGTATGGTGATAATCTAGTTTAGAAATACAAATACACATGCTAAAATTAGTTTCATATTTTAAATTTGCTTTAATAATTTATAAAATTCTCTCATAGAAATGGGATTTTTTTTCATTTACCAGAGCTTCCTGGCAAAAAGAAAAAAAGGTAATATTTGAAGACCTCATCACTGACAATAAACCTTAGTTTAGTAGTTTGATTAAAAGAGGGAATTACTATGCATTGTGTTTAAATATGGCTTTTTAAAATTATGAGCAAGATAAACATAGTTCTAGAGAAGAGAAGTTACTAGACTATAACAGAAATCAGTAGATAAAATGAAATGATATATTCTAGGAAGTGTTCAACTTAGACTATATGGTCCCTCCTTCTCTCAAAGAAGATTCAAGAACTGTATAAGGTTCTATTTTCATCACTGGTTTTATATTACATTGGACAATTATAATCCAGAATCTGAAGTGTTTAAAACAGGACCATTCTCACAGTTCTCACCCACCTTATAGGAATAATATGTAATACTATGCATGGTAACTAATTGTTTACAATTACATTTCCAGTATAACTAATTTCTCACAAGCCATTCACTGAAAGACTACTCACAAAATGGTAAGATTAAGGATATGCCAAATATTGGTAGAACTATGGAAAAATACAGTAATTTAATATAGTTCCGTAAGTTGTTTGCATATTTTGCCAGTCTTACCATGTCCTTCAATTGGACAATATTAGAATTCTCAGAATAATCTTCAGTGGACAAAGCAGAGCAGTGAATATACTATTAAATAACACAAAGATATCTAAAGGTGAATATTAGGGCACATACCTCCATACCTAGCTGCAGCTGCTACACTAATAGATAAATCCCTATGATTTATAAATCATCTATAAATACTGCTGCTGTATTCAGCCCCAAGAATGATTTGAACAGACACTTCAGTCCTAAAATGCATTAGTTCCTACTATAATTTATATCATCAACCAGCAGAAGGAACAGAAGTAAAAAAGGATTGAAAATCCTTGGGAGAAGTACTTATTAAATGTAACCCAAAAGCAGATTTGAAAATTTTCCCCTTTTAAATTTCTTTTCCCATGGTCCTAATAAATGAAAGCTGGGCTGCTATCCAGGTTCCAAGTCACTAGAGCCTGATTGTTTTCTATTTGTTTCAGTGTTTAAAGCCAACAAAAGCTGCATTAAAACTCAGGGTGCCAAGTAGTAACAAGCCTACTTTAAGCATGGCTAATGTATGAACCCACAGCCCCAGGTTATAATATTTCAAATACAACAGAATTTAAAGGCTAGGCTCTTTGTCATTGCGTTTTACAAGCAAAACATGTTTTTTAATATACCTTGTTTATTAAAAAACAAAAATATCTCCCTAATCACAGAGTAACCAGTATTATTCTATGTTCTCTATTTTTTGCATTTCTAGTAACATATTGCTTATACCTACCCCATCTTCTTTAAACAAAAACTTAAACAACAATAGATTATCTCTTTCATATTTCTTTTACTTCAAACACACATACACACAAACACATAACTCACACACAGTTGGTTCTTGTGCTTTCTTCCTGACTTTTGAAAACATTCCTAATTTTAACCATTCATGTCCCTGCCAGCCACTCTTGAGCAACAAAATGACTCCCTACTGCCTCCATTCCAAAGCGTGAAAAATATAATTATCATATTTAAAATGGCTACTGAATTTCCTGTGAGTTCTATTTCTATATTTTCACTTAAGTAAATAAAGTCATTTTGGTTAATTAATCCTTAGAATTTTTATATTTTATTATTCCTAATTTTATATTATTCATAACCAGCCATGGCCAGAATATAAATATATCCTTGGGATATTTAACTATAATCTGCTTTACCTTCTTTTCCCCTCCACTCTATCTGGCTGATACAACTCCAATGTTAATCTTCAATTAACCTATATTAATTTGTCTAATGATAAACAGAAATAAATCTCTATTGTGTTTCTGCAGTTGTGCCTCCCTCTATTCATATTAGGAAACAGGTGACAAAGAGAATTATTTCAAGTATTTGGAAAGAGTCCTTGACCCAGCTAACAGATAATGTAAATTCTCTCATTTGATTCCTTCCTGCTTAGCATTCCATAATGTAAAGATTCAAAGCCTTTTAAAGTATAAAAATCCCTATTTGAGCATCAGAAATTTGACAGACATCCAAATTTGTTCATTTTTATATCAGATATTTTAGAAACTAGTAATTTTTATTTTATTAATCACAGCAGCACCCATGGTCTTATATATGTGCATTTGTTTATTCTGTCTATACAAAATGTCTCTCACACATTTTTTTACATATATTTGCTTTTTTTTAAGATCTCAATGAAGATTTCTCGAACAATTCCTTTGTTCATACGAAATACTCTAAGATTCTATAGAAATCCCTCAAGAAGACTAAGAGTACAGCTATGTAAATTTTTTAATGAGCAGTATATCAATAATCATCTGATCCACTCTGTTCATTTTATAGATGAAGAAACTAAGGCTCTGGAATTTCAATTGGCTGGATTGTTACTCAAGGGGGAAAAAAGGATGCTGATTTTATTTTTCTTTTTATTCTATTGCCTACACTTTCAAACAAATAGAATCTCATTTTTAAAAAGCTAAGCTTAGGCTGTATATTGAGAAAAATCCCTGAAAATTTAAGAACTATTTTCAAATGATAGGAAAAAATATTCTTTTAAACCAAGGTGCTATATGATACTGGCCACAGGTAAAGCACTTGCAAGCAGATGGAGTACAGGCTCTATGAAGTCCCTTTTAAATGCAGGACTCATAAAATTCTTATTAAGGCAATTTCTCTAGTTACAGTCATGCTGAAATCCATGGTTATGAGAATATCATACTCACCACAACACATGCTTTTTCTTTTTTATAAAAGGCCTAGTTATAAAAGTATTGCTGACCCAAAACTATGAAAAAGAGTTAAATTCCATGCTCCAATTTGTGCTTCCTTCGGGCCAATATCTGTTTGGTTGCTGATTCTGTGGTTACAGTTTTTCCTTCCTTTCATATCACTGATGGTTTGAAAGCAGCTTTTTTAGAATCTGGTATTGAACAATTAAACTGAGACATCCCTTAAATGGCTCAGTTGTGTTGCATTTTTCTTAGTAGTGGATGTGACACTGTAGGTGTTGAGCGATTCACTTGATCTTCAGTATATCAAATTCTTTATAATAAGGATCAATTACAATGAACATCTGTGGTCATTAAAAACTTTCTATCTATAATTTTTCTCTTGTGTTGGTGTATTACATAATAATATAGTTTACTAATATTTTGTTTCCTATTCTGTTATACTCAATGTACAATTTATAATTTTTAATCATATTATAAATTTCCTCTTTTCTAAAAGTTTTCTGGATGACTCTAAATTTTTAAAATTATACTCAAATAATGTCTCTTAAAATAATCATTTTTTTCTATTGATTTTTTTCTATATGTTGCAATAGATTCAAAATATTACCTAAAAACATTTAGGCTTCCTATATATTTGATTGCTTGGTCTATGCCTTTTCTATTGTCTTATTGAATTTCTATCCACAAGTCCTCTACTCACATGCAAATTTCTCCTCACCACTCCTTTCCATCAAATACAGAGATTATTTTCTCTATATAGAATTCATTGGGAACAAAGTGTACTTTACAAATATTATTAGATCTTTTGGTGTGACTCACTCCCATGCAGATGGTACACATCTGAAGGGGCTCTATTCTAGCTAGGAAAGATCCAGCTGATGCTCTGAAAAATGATTCTCTCTTGGTGAAAAGTTAGCTTGCCACTGCCTTCCCTGCTGCATTATTAAACACGAAGGAGTGATTCCCTTAATCCCAACCATCTGTTCTTCCCCTACTAAAAAGTGAAAACATCCCCTTGTGTTTACAAATGTTGCTGCTAAAGCTTCACCAATTATAAGAGATGGTTGTGAAATTTCTGTATATACTACAAGATCAAAACAAAATCCTAGTCACCAAAAATCTGTAGGAAATAAACCAAATTTATATCACACGATAAACCCAACTGTGTTTTAATGTAATGCAATTATATTTAAACTACTGTCTCAGAATGTAAATTATTTCAGCATCTCAGTACAATATTTGCATTTTAAATATACTCCTACTTGTCCAGACTTTCAAAAGTACAGACACTAAAAAAATGGATCATCTTCAATTCTTTTTAATTTTCACAGATTTGTAGAGTGTACAGAATTTTAGCATCCAGGAAAGGTTCAGTTTTGTTGGAATTAAAGGCAAAACAAAATATCTGACTGCTCAGATGAATAACAGACTCAAAACCTCTAAACTAGAAAAGCAGGGACAAGTGTCCCACTGTCCCTGTTGATTTTCAGGAAAGTGACTTACACTGAAGTACTACTAAGCAAAAACAGTGCTACTGCTTTGCAATGAACTCATGTTTTCCTCATAAAAGGTACCGCAAATCAGAATCATCCTAGCTTAAGAGCTCCAAAATACCAATCGACCAACTCACCAGAAACATTACAAACAAAGGAAAATTTGAGTTCCCAAATATTTTAATTTGATGTTCATTTAAAAAAATATTGGGTATAGTGTAACCTAAAAGTTCTTCCTAGTTCTCTTTTGCTTATAGTATGAAAATATTTCAATTAACATTAAATTTATTTTTGTTGAAGACCAATTGCTTTAGCTTCCTCTTAGGACACTGTCTTTGTCAACAGGCCAATTTCTATTTCATAACATTTATTCCTTTTGTGCTTAGCAAACAACTCCTTATCACCTATGTTTCAGACCCTTTTCACCCATTTTTTCCCTCAATGTTTTTCCTTTAATTCCTCCCCCCATATGTTCCTTTTAAGTCTACAACATTTCTGAAAACATTCATTCTTACTTAAAATGGAATTCATATAATTAGCTGTTTTATTGTCACAGTACCCAGTAAATAAAATTGTTTTCTTTGTCTTTCTTTCAAATATTCTTTCAATTCACTCTAACATACCATGTGTTTACTTTTCTAGTCCATTTACCTGTCCTAGTGATTTTCTTGCTTTCAATCTGGAAGTTTGAATTATTTAGGTAATGAGTTCACTGTGGTCAAGCACAATGAAACATTTACCTTCTTACAGCTTTCACACTTGTTGCCTCAAGACTTCATTCCTTGATATTTATGACCAATTATTTTCTGTACCAAAGCATGGTCTTTGGGAATATGTCAAAGGCTACTTCAGTATAGATGTAACTAGCAGAATATATTTCCCTAGATAATTTTCCAGTCCTCTGGTTGGCTCTACCTATTTTAAAAGTGTTTTAACCTGGATTCTGGTGAACTTTATAGAAAGGTTCCTTTTTATGTGAACTTTCAATGATCACTAAGCTAACAGCTTCATATCAAATTTATTCTCATCTAAAAAAAAACATACACTTCATGAGTCTGTTCTTAAATATACTTTCATGAAACTGTCTCTTAAGATATACTTTGTGCCACATTTCTCTTTTCTTATCTCTAATCTTGGAGCAACACTCATACTTCCAAATTCTCTTCTTGGGCCCAGGCTAACCTACTGGCATTTACCCTTAAATCTGATCAGTTTATTTCCATTTCTACACTTTATTCACTTCTTACATTAACATACATTCAGCTTTATGTTCTTACTCCTTCTTTATATTTACTGTCATTTCATAAATTCTCAACCTTAACTCTACTAAGTTTTATATAATTTGGCTGGGATTTTCTTGATGATTATAATTGTTCCTATTTTTATTTTCAAATAGCAGCAATGCGTTTCAAAATAATTTAACATTTTTTTCTTTACAGAGGCAAAGATGAAACTGCAAATATATGTCAATGTTAAAATTATTCTTTTTGTTTTCATCTTTATATTTTCAATATGTATGTTCAGATATTATTGTCATATTTATACACCAAGTTCGGCCAAGGATCAAGACCAGTGGGAAACCAGCATAAGATACTGGCAAAGCACATGGTATCATAAGCAGGAGCAATTGTGAGATTTGGAAGTCATGTGCCAGAAGCCTGATCATAGACTGGCTATAGTTAAATGGTCCTGCAGCTAGGCAATACTGGAACTGGTTATTACTTTATTATGCTTTCTACTGGACCACAACTACTTTCCAGAGTGAAATGATTCAACTCAAAACCATTTTGTCTAAATAATTCAGCTTTTAGAATCAAAAACTCAAATAATATGGCAGCAAAACCAGGAATACATGGGAGCTCCCAAATGAGGTTACAACTCTCACTTCTGGGCAGTCAGTAGAACACTGAAGTAATTAAAATGAAATGTTCATTACATACCCCCTACACACACATGCACTGACACACAAACACATTTCTCTTATTTATGGTATTCCCTCACCAGTTCCCTAATCAAAATCTTCTCTCAGGACTGGCTCTGATGAGCCCATTCATATGAAATTGTATGTGTCTAATATAATTTATAGCCTTTTAATCCTCCCTGTGGCATTTATATTTTAATAGGGATAGGGATAGCATTTTCTGAAACGTAAGACTAAAACGGATGAACTTTTACCAGTAACGTATTTAATGCATCAGCCAGCAGTAAGTGGAATGCACAGGCATTCCCAGGACTCTGGAAATCCCACCAGGTGGGCAGTTATCCGCCACTCAGTGTCCTGCTTTTACAGTCTAATCTAATTGGTTCTCTGTGCAGGTGCACTATTTACACATACCATAGTGTCTGCCCTAATGTTGATATGTACCTTTGCCTATGGCCTCAAAATGTAGCTAAAGTAATCCCTCTAGCATACTGTTGCCACTGGAAACATAAATTTAAGCTCTATGATTTGCTGAGTAGGGCTGCATAAAAAAAATCAGTACACAGCGGAGCTAAAGATGATGCAGAGGTACTTAGATGAAAACAGACAATTTTGCAGCAGATTGCCTAACATATTGGCAGTTCTCAAATCATATCTCAAATCAGATGAAATAAGTTTCAGAAAGTTATTTAGCATGAAGAATACATTATTAAATTCAATGTATAAAATGTTAATGCAGATCTGCTGGCTCTCATTGCTGCTTGCTTTCAGTCCTCCCTCTTGCAACACTGGTATCATAAACTTAACTGTCAGTGTTGGGTGAGCATTCTCCCTCCAGTCAACTAGCAGGCATGCTTTTTAAACATCATCTCTGCATCCTTAACCACACAGAGCTCACCTTCCAGCTCTACTGAAATTAAAACATCAGAGTTTTAGAATAAAGTTTTTCTATGCACCATCAAGAATGGCCAGATTTTTAACAAATTGTATCTTTCTGCTACCAATTCAGGTTTTTTAGTCATATTTTGTGGAAATTACATTGTAATAGGTGAAGGATGCATTATTTACTGTGATGCATTTTATTTCTGAATTGAGTCAGCTTTGGATTTTACAAATTACCCACTCTTGAGACTTTGCCATTGAATTTAGATCAATTCACACAATTTTATGGGCATGCTATTTCTTGTCATTGTGGATATTTCTCAGAAGAGGCACTTCTTGAAAGGCAAAGAAGCTCATGGGATAGGGACAGCCATTTGATACCAGGTTAAAGCAAGGGAAGCAAAGACGTGCACCCTCAAGGATCAGAGAAGGTACTATTTAGTGTGACTCACCAGTGATTCCAATATTGTCACCTAACTTCAGTAGATGTTCAGGGCAAGTTATACCAGGGCAGTTTTCCTAAGACTGTAAGGTCTAAATTCTTTACCTAAGACACTTAATTTGGTACATGGATGAGGTGACACCTAGCTTAAATTCATGAAAGAATGCATTACTTAGGAATACACCCTAGTTTTACTGGAGCAAATGTTTTATCTTGTGTGCTCAGTTTTTTCATGGTGGATTAACAATGTCTGACACGGGTAGCTTTATTTTTGACATCTGGTCTTGGTTTATGTCGAAATTCCTATCTTTTCCCAGAGTTAACCACCTAGGAGCTTCTATTGACAACACACTTCCACACTTTAAACTTCCACACTATAAACTTCCACACTTTAATAACAATCTATTAAAACATCTTTCTCTACAATCCTAATGATATCTTTAACATTTAGGTTCAATCCTCTAGAATGATTCTGATGTAATCCTTTGCTCACTTTCTACTGTGTCTTGAATGCTTTTCATATATTGAGTTTACTCTTTGTATGATGATATTTTAAACATCTGAGATATGCACAAGTATTGTTTTAACTTTCTCCCTCCCTTGGCCCCTTACTATTGCTTTAGCAGGAAAGTCATTTCCAGAAAGGAATCCTTAACTTAAAACTTCAATTCTAATACAATTTTGTGAATCTGGTTAAATTAGCCTTTGCTAGCTGATATACTGTGCTTATATTTTAACTTCAATAAAAACCTAGTAAAATATCTAATTCTGTCTTTCAAAGACTATTTATACAAAACTGACTGACTAAATGAAGACTCCATTAATTAAAGGAAGTCCCAAATCTATAAACTCACACAAATCTGAGACACGTTAGAGCTTTTATAATAGTTGCTTCTGCGGTGTGGGAGACGTTCAGGTTCAGAGACTGCCAAGGGATACCTTAAGTCGGTGAGGGCTTTGAAAGTGTTCTGGTTAAAGTTCTCATAAAGTTTAGGCATTCATTTTAATTATTCTTATTAACATATAGAAAAAACATTAAATAATATATACAAACATTTATCTAGAATTCCCTATGTTCCAGGCACTGTCTAAACACTTAAACACTTTATCTCTTTCAGTCCTAAGCACTTTTTTGGTAGGTATCATTAATACCTTTATTTTATAAATGAGGAAACATGCCTAGAGAAGGCCAATGGTCACCAACACACTAATTCACTCTACTAGCTCTCCATCTTCTGTCCAAAGACTTCCCAAGATAACTAGCTCACTCATGCTGATAACCCTACTTTAAGTGCTTGGTGTGGACTGAATTGTATCACCCTCAGATTCATATGTTGAAGCCTTACCCATAATGTGATGGTATTTGGCAATGAAGCCTTTGGGAATTAATTAGGTTTGCATGGGGTCAGAAGAGTGGAACAGTCATGCTGAATTAGAATGAGAGACACCGGAGAGCTTGCTCGCTCACTCGCTCTCTCTCTCTGCCAGGTGAGGACACAGAAAAGAAGGCAGCCACTTAGGAGTCAGGAAGAGAGCTCTCCAGAACCTGACCATGCTAGCACCCTGATTTTGGACTTCTAGCTTCCAGAATTGTGAGAAAATAAATTTCTGATGTTTAAGCCACCCGTCCATGGTATTTTGTTATTGCAGCCCAAGTTGACTAAGACAGTGCTTACATACTACCTTTGTAATAAAAGATCTTAAAAATTCTGTTTACCCAGCATAACAAGTTAATCATTTACCACCTGCCTGAACAACTTTTGGATTCATTTGATTTATCTAATTATTATTTCTAGCTCATTGTTACCTTTCATGCTTTGTTTTATTTTATTTTATTCCATTTTTTCCTCAAAATATTATTGAGTAACTCTGCAATAACTACTGCAAATTAAATACCACGGTTTAAAATTCATCTTAACCAGACTACCTTAAAACCCTCATTTCACCTTTCTTTGAAGCCTAAATACTCATACAGCTCACTAAGCATTTGCAATGTCTAATAGCGTCTTTATTTGGCTCTACTTTTGTCTCAAAATTGTCCGGGTAATTATCAAATCACTGGGAAATAAAGGTATGATAGCCCAGCTTTTCCACGTGTAAGCAAGTTTATTCTGCTCTGGGGATTATTGGGCAAGCTCTCAAGTGTTACAGAGTTCAATTCCAAAACCTTCTTAAATGAAAAGTAATTTAACAAAGGATTGTTTGTAATTCTGTTGCAAATATATATATTAAAAAATCAAGCTCTTTAAATGACTAGATTTCTTGAAATATGCTTTCTTCCTAACATTTCCCTTCATTCTTTTGCTTTATAAATCCCTATTTACCCACAAGACCTTTCCTTTTCCTTGAAGAAACTCTGACTTCTTCAGGAAGGATTTGTTCTAATTCTTATATATCTCTGCTTAGTAATTATGACAAGAGATGATAATTATTTTTACTCATATGTTTCATTCTTTAGATGTTAGCTTATTTCCTAAAAGGGATGTTATAACTATTTGTTCACAGACAATAGATATATAATATCTACACAGATATTCAATACATAATACCACTGTTGTTTGTTGGTCTGATGAATGAAAGAATGCAATGAAAATATTTTGAAAAAACATTCAAATATAGATATTTGATATTTAACTACTATTAGAACAGATTTATATACAATGTAAATTCATGTGACTGAAATTACTGCAGAAAAATAGACATGTTTCTAAAAAGTAGTGTGAAAAGAAATCACTTAAAAAGTAATCTATGGAAATATTCCATATAATGATAATTAATGTTCAATAGTCTGAACATGTAAGAGCAAAAAACCCCAAAAGCCATGCTGGATATGTAATATACTACTCTTTTAAAATGCTTATGTATAGAAATATACACCTTTATATATTGGAATGAATCTACATGTAACTAATAATAATAGCTAACATTTTGAGCACTTAGCATTTGACAAACCTTGTTCTAGACTACTTTACAAGTACTAAATCACTCAATTCTCACAAATGAAATATGAAACTAACTCAAGACTATCACAAACAAAAATTTAGAGAGCATTTTGCAAAATTTTTATAATTAGATTTGCTATACATTATATTTTAACAGAAACATAAATTTGTTAATAAAATAATATTAGAAAAGTCACTTGACAAATTTCCATTTATCAAAAATCTTTTATTTGATACCAGAAAGATAGCAAAAATAGGCCAATATTTAGGTCAATTATACCAAGACCCTCCCTGGAATAAATCATATCTATATTTGAAAAAGGAAATTTGATTAGTAATTTATTCAATGCTAATTAGTTTCTAGCCACAAGCCACCTTTACCACCCATGTCACCCCTTCATTCCAATACCTTTGGGTTAGTTCCAATCTTATTCTGAAAGTTGTTTAACCTAAAATGTCTTTAGGGGATAATTTTCTAACCACCTTTTAAACTACCACCCACAGTTTCTCACAAACTAAGATGCATCAGAAAAGTTCTTTTTTCTTTTTCTTTTTCCTAAATGGAACAAAGAAAATATTAAAACATAAGTGTCATATGACAATTTGACAGTTTCCAAGGGAGATAATGTTCTCCTACATATAATACGGGAAACTGCATCTAAATTCTAGGTTGATGGCATTGTAGAAAACAATTAAAACGATTAAATGGGTCAATAAATAGCCTAAATTTCAAAGCTTCCCAGTTTTAAATAATATGATTTATTATTAAATAACTGGTATAAACTGAAAAAGATTATGTAACTCATTCTTTGCTGTCTTGATAATTTTGATGTCAAAGCCACTGACAATAATTCAGTTAAGTAGAAATATTTACCTATTTGGGGTATCTGTAGACCAAGAAATCTGATTGATGACTCCCTCTTATATGTGTATTAAACACATACATATACTACAGGATGTATGTGTACACATACAGATATGCACACACACATAAATACATAAATGTATTTATTTCCGTCAGAGATATATATTGAGCCCCCCCTTTTCTTTTTGCACAAGACCATCAATTATTTTAAATGTGTTTTATTAGGAAACTGGCTCGTATATTATTTCTTTAATAATTTCAGTAACTTTAAAAATTTTGAATACTCCTTTTATTACAGATCTCATATACTAATATAAAATCTCATATGTACTGAATATAAAAATCTCATATAGATTGAAATCTTATCTGTTACTTTCATTTTTCACCAAGGGCATTACAAAATATTTGTTATTTAAAAGGTGTCTAGGGCTTCCCTGGTGGCGCAGTGGTTCAGAGTCCGCCTGCCGATGCAGGGGACACGGTTTCGTGCCCTGGTCCGGGAAGATCCCACATGCCGCGGAGTAGCTGGGCCCGTGAGCCATGGCCGCTGAGCCTGCGCGTCCGGAGCCTGTGCTCCGCAACGGGAGAGGCCACAACGGTGAGAGGCCCGCGTACCGCAAAAAAAAAAAAAAAAAAAAAAAAGGTGTCTAGCATCTGATAGAGTTTTAAACATGGCCTTATTGTGACAATCAAATGGCCTGAAATATCTGAAAATACATTGTCAGCATTAAATGATTACGGACTCTAGTTTTTGTTAGATTCGTAGTGATATGACATCTCTTTCTCATTTTCTCCATTAGGAGGAAAGTCAGGTATTACAATCCCCATTTGACAGATGTAGAGACTAAGGGAGCAAACAGGGAAGGGACCTGTCAGCTAGTTAAGGGGAGAAATGAAGGAGAGTTAGTTAAGGGGAGGAATGAAAGAGAGTCAGTTTATCACCCAGCTTCCTGACTACCAGCAATAAGTCTGTTGCCTTACATAGAAAGAGGGACAACCACAGATTTTTTGTTAAATAAATGTATTTATTTGTTTGTTTGCTTATTTATTTATTTATTTTTGGCTGTGTTGGGTCTTTGTTATTGCACGCGGGCTTTCTCTAGTTGCAGAGAGCAGGGGCCACTCTTTGATGTGGTGCACGGGCTTCTCATTGTGGTGGCTTCTCTTTTTTGCAGAGGACGGGCTCCAGGCATGCGGGCTTCAGTAGTTGTGGCTCACAGGCTCTAGAGTGCAGGCTCAGCAGTTGTGGCACACAGGCTTAGTTGCTCCATGGCATGTGGGATCCTTCTGGACCAGGGCTCGAATCCATGTCCCCTACATTCACAGGTGGACTCTTAACCACTGTGCCACCAGGGAAGCCCATTGTCTTTTTTTTTTTTTTTAACATCTTTATGGGAGTATAGTTGCTTTACAATGGTGTGTTAGTTTCTTCTTTATAACAAAGTGAATCAGCTATACATATACATATATCCCCATATGTCCTGCCTCTTGCATCTCCCTCCCACCCTCCCTATCCCACCTCTCTATGTGGTCACAAAGCACTGACCTGATTTCTCTGCAACCACGGACTTTTGAACAATTTTTCTAATATACAGATGTCTAGTCTAATGCTGCTAACTATAATGAGATTTGGTCTGTGCTGGTTTCTTTGAAGTAGTCAAAACCTAATTAACATCAATAGCTACTTCCATATTTACTTCCTACATCCTTTGGCTTATGGCATTGCTTCAGTAACTCTGAGACTTAATTTTGCCATTATGCTCTGAAAATCAAAGTAAGTATAATTACCTGGAATAAATCAATAGCTATCTCATTCTATTTTCACAAACATGACTGTATCATTAAGCAATGGGGAGCCATAGAGTGCACTGATTAAATTTACGTTTTAGACACGCTGATCTAGCAGCCTTGTGGAGGATGAATTTGCTAGTCAGAAATGCCATCCAGGAGGATGGTGCAGGCAGAAAAGTAGAGACGGTCAGGCCCTAAACTGAGGCAGTGAGAGTAGAACCAAATGGATGTGGGAGAGATAAGGAAGAGAAGTAAGGAAAGAGTCCTAGAGTCAATGGATGCCTGGGATCCAGTAGGCTGCAAAGAAAATACAGGGGAAAAAATGAGGAAAGATGAAGGTTTGTAGGGAGGCTTTATATTTTTAAAGGATTAGGTTTTAAACACTATACAGTAAGTTCATGATTCAAACCTATTTGCTCAAATCAATCTATCTTTAATATAAATATCTTGCAAATCATTGTTTAGATATTAGCATAGAATTTAAGGTACTTAGAAGATCTTTTATTCACTCATTCATTCATTCATTTTAAGGAGAAAATAAGACACAACTTGAAATTAGCTCAAAACTTTTACCAGCTGTAAACTTCAACATGTGACCTTGTGCTTTAATGTTTAGAAAACAGTGGTTCTTAAGTTGAAACATTTCACACTTAAATTTTAAGAGATTTTAATCCCTGTAAACTCAAAATACAAATAAATATAATGGAAATGTGTGAATGCCTTGGCTTTATATTCACAGATGGGAGGGTATAAAGCTGACATCAATAGCAATCGAAATTAGACACTAATCACCACTCACTAATGTTAAATAAAGATGGCATAGAACAGAATATCTAATCTGACTTAATTGAAATTTAAATTCATAGTATGCAAAAGAATAAGAATACAATCATCGTTCCTCTTTTATCAGCACACACAAGTAATATCAGGTTGCACAATCATTCCATTGCAAAGTATCATAATGCTATTTCATGAAGAATAGCTAGAGAAAGTGATGCTGACGAATAAATTATGGCTTCAAGTGCTTGAACTGCATATAAATTTACCTTCTAGAAGAGCTGTTAAACAAAAGAACTCGAGTCTTCATCTATTTAGGGAGTTATAAAAAAAATTGTATGGCCTTTGCCCTGTCTTTTACCTCATTTAACTCTCATACCAAAACGTCTCTATCATATCAGTATAAAAACCTATTTTAAAGGAAAACTCAATGCCTAATCTCAAAATGATACTGCACACAATCCATTTGATGTTATGGTAGAGGGCTGGTTGGGGATGATTGGTGTGTCTTTTGATTTACCTTTTAGAATACACTCTTTCGCACTTTTAGTTTTGTTTTGAAACTACTACGTAATCAACAGCACATCTAACAATGCTGATTTTCTGTCAGCACATGAAAGGTATAATGGGAAAAATGAGGAGAGATTAAAAAGGAAGGTTTATATAAATCCTATAATAGCAGAGGAGAATTCTTCAGTGGAACTGAGGTTCTAATTTGGGAGACTAAGTGGACATGTATTTTCTAAACAGAATATGTATTGTTTTCTAAGAAATGTCTTCTATTTGTCTGATTTAACACAGGGCTATTTATAAGAAATACTGCAGGATACTTAAGAAACTTTATTTTTTAAAAACAGCAAAACGATCATAAAAAATAGACTTCACAGCTTCAATGCTAAACTTAAGATATTTAAAATATGTAAAATACAGCTAAAAGGAACTCAAATTTGTAAGTAGATTATAAATGATAACTCCACAATGTAAACTGAAAAATCCACTGTTAAGTCAGCAAAAATGGAGAAACAATTAATAAAACATTCAGATGTATTATACAGACTTCACTGTCTACATAGAAAGTTTATCAGTTCACTGATAGAGACAAATGATTTTTCCTAGACTTGATATCTAGGAGAATTTTGTTACAATGGTCTTTATTTTGGTTTACTAAATAGGATGTTGTTCACAAATATATTCTATTGTTACTATCTCTTCTTAGTGGCTCTTGGTGAACACAAAGGACCACTATAAAATACAATGAAGGAGATTTTTCACATGAAGAGATCAAATACTTTCAAATTTTTGGTTTGGGGAGAAAGTATAATTTGGAAAGAAAATGTGAAAATTGAAACCAGGACTGCCAACTCGTCCATTTGAAAAGTTAGAACATTAAATCCAAATGAATGATACAAACACATGGAGGCTAAACAATACACTACTAAATAACCAAGAGATCACTGAAAATATCAAAGAGGAAATCAAAAAATACCTAAAAACAAATGACAATGAAAATACGATGACCCAAAACCTATGGGATGCAGCAAAAGCAGTTCTAAGAGGGAAGTTTACAGCAATACCATCCTACCTCAAGAAAGAAGAAATATCTCAAATAAACAACCTAACCTTACACCTAAAGCAAGTACAGAAAGAACAAAAAAAAAAATCCAAAGTTAGCAGAAGGAAAGCAATCATAAAGATCAAATCAGAAATAAATGAAAAAGAAATGAAGGAAACAATAGCAAAGATCAATAAAACTAAAAGCTGGTTCTTTGAGAAGATAAAAAAAAAACTGATAAACCATTAGCCAGACTCATCAAAAACAAAAAAGGCAGAACACTCAAATCAACAGAATTAGAAATGAAAAAGGAGAAGTAACAACTGACACTTCAGAAATACAAAGAATCATGAGAGATTACTACAAGCAACTCTATGCCAATAAAATGGACAACCTGGAAGAAATGGACATATTCCTAGAAAAGCACAACCTTCTGAGACTGAACCAGGAAAAAATAGAAAATATAAACAGACCAATCACAAGCACTGAAATTGAGACTGTGATTAAAAATCTTCCAAAAACCAAAAGCTCAGGACCAGATGGCTTCAAAGGTAAATTCTATCAAACACTTAGAGAAGAGCTAACATCTATACTTCTCAAAGTCTTCCAAAATATAGCAGAGGGAGGAACACTCCCAAACTCATTCTACAAGGCCACCATCACCCTGATACCAAAACCAGACAAACATGTCACAAAGAAAGAAAACTACAGGCCAATATCACTGATGAACATAGATGCAAAAATCCTCAACAAAACACTAGCAAACAGAATCTAACAGCACATTAAAAGGATCATACACCATGATCAAGTGGGGTTTATTCCAGGAATGCAAGGATTCTTCAACATATGCAAATCAATCAATGTGATTAACCACATTAATAAATTGAAGGAGAAAAACCATAGATCATATCAATAGATGCAGATAAAGCTTTTGACAGAATTCAACACCCACTTACGATAAAAACCCTCCAAAAAGTAGGCATAGAGGGAACTTACCTCACCATAATAAAGGCAATATATGACAAACCCACAGCCAACATCACTCTCAATGGTAAAAAACTGAAACCATTCCTCTAAGATCAGGCACAAGGAAAGGTTGCCCACTATCACCACTATTATTCAACATAGTTTTGGAAGTTTTAGCCACAACAATCAGAGAAGCACAACAATCAGAGAAGAAAAATAAATAAAAAGAATCCAAATCAGAAAAGAAGAAGTAAAGCTGTGACTGTTTGCAGATGATGTGATACTATACATAGAGAATCTTAAAGATCCTACCAGGAAACTACTAGAGGTAATGAATGAATTTGGTAAAGTAGCAGGATACAAAGTTAAGGTACATAAATCTCTTTCATTCCTATACACTGATGATGAAAAATCTGAAAGAGAAATTAAGGAAACACTCCCATTTACCACTGCAACAAAAAGAATAAAATACCTAGGAATAAACCTACCTAAGGAGACAAAAGAACCTGTATGCAGAAAACTGTAAGACATTGATGAAAGAAATTAAACATGATACAAACAGACGGAGAGATATAACATGTTCTTGGATTGGAAGAATCAACATTGTGAAAATGACTATACAACCCAAAGCAGTTTACAGATTCAATGCAATCCCTATCAACTACCAAGGGCATTTTTCACAAAACTAGAAGAAAAAGTTTCACAACTTGCATGGAAACAACAAAAGACCCCAAATAGCCAAAGCAATCTCGAGAAAGAAAAACAGGGCTGGAGGAATCAGGCTCCCGGACTTCAGACTATACTACAAAGCTACAGTAATCAAGACAGTATGATACTGGCACAAAAACAGAAATACAAATCAATGGAATAGGATAGAAAGCCCAGAGAAAAACCCACGCACGTATGCTCACCTTATCTTTTTGATAAAGGAGGCAAGAATATACAATGGAGAAAAGACAGCCTCTTCAACAACTGGTGCTGGGAAAACTGGACAGCTACATGTAAAAGAATGAAATTAGAACACTCCCTAACACCATACACAAAAATAAACTCAAAATGGATTAAAGACCTAAATGTAAAGCCAGATACAATAAAACTCTTAGAGCAAAACATAGGCAGAACACTCTATGACATAAATCACAGCGAGATCCTTTTTGACCCACCTCTTAGAGAAATGGAAATAAAAACAAAAATAAACAAATGGGACCTAATGAAGTTTAAAAGCTTTTGCACAGAGAAGGAAACCATCAACAAGATGAAAAGACAGCCCTCAGAATGGGAGAAAATATTTGCAAATGAAGCAACCGACAAAGGATCAATCTCCAAAATTTACAAGCAGCTCGTGCGGCTGAATATCAAAAAACAAACAATCCAATCCCAAAATGGGCAGAAGACCTAAATAGACATTTCTCCGAAGAAGATATACAGATTGCCAACAAGTACATGAAGGGATGCTCAACATCACTAATCATTAGAGAAATGCAAATCAAAACTACAACGAGGTGTCACCTCACACCAGTCAGAATGGCCATCATCAAAAAATCTACAAACAATAAATGCTGGAGAGGGTGTGGAGAAAAGGGAACCACCTTGCACTGTTGGCGGGAATGTAAATTGAATAATATGGAGGTTTCTTAAAAAACTACAAATAGAACTACCATACAACCCAGTAATCCCACTACTGGGCATATACCCTGAGAAAACCATAATTCAAAAATAGTCATGTGGGCTTCCCTGGTGACGCAGTGGTTGAGAGTCCGCCTTCCAATGCAGGGGATACGGGTTCGTGCCCTGGTCCGGGATGATCCCACATGCCGCGGAGCGGCTAGGCCCATGAACCATGGCTGCTGAGCCTGCGTGTCTGGAGCCTGTGCTCCACAACGGGAGAGGCCACAACAGTGAGAGGCCCACATACCACCAAAAAAAAAAAAAAGAGTCATGTACCACAATGTTCATTGCAGCTCTATTTACAACAGCCAGGAGATGGAAGCAACCTAAGTGTTAATCATCAGATGAATGGATAAAGAAGATGTGGCACATATATACAATGGAATATCATTCAGCCATAAAAAGAAATGAAATTGAGTTATTTGTAGTGAGGTGGATGGACCTAGATTCTGTCATACAGAGTGAAGTAAGTCAGAAAGAGATAAACAAATACCGTATGCTAACACATATATATGGAATATAAAAAAAAGAAAAGAAAATGGTTCTGAAGAAACTTGGGGCAGGACAGGAATAAAGAAACAGACATAGAGAATGGACTTGAGGACATGGGGAAGGGGAAGGATAAGCTGGGACGAAGTGAGAGAGTGGCATGGACATATATACCCTACCAAATGTAAAACAGATAGCTAGTGGGAAGCAGCTGCATAGCACAGGGAGATCAGCTCGGTGGTTGTGACCAACTAGAGGGGTGGGATAGGGAGGGTGGGAGGGAGATGCAAGAGGGAGGAGATATGGGGATATATGTATATGCATAGCTGATTCACTTTGTTATAAAGCAGAAACTAACACAACATTGCAAAGCAATCATACTCCAATAAAGATGTTAAAAAAAAATCCAAATGAATAAACAAACAAAAAGAGCCACAAGGTACTGTTATTAACAGTTTACAAAAGACAGTACTTCCAAGTGATGAAAAACGTATTATACAAACAAATATATATAAGTATGTGTGCATATAATGAGATCTCACCATTTTGAAGGTGGCTTTTGGGAAGCACTGCTTTAAACTCATCTTTAGAAATATCTGTCAGACTCAGGACTTTGAGAGAACCTATATGGCAAGAATTCAGATTTCATGTTTCCAGCAATTGTCAGATGTTCTTTGTTCTCAAGTGAAGGTGTCATGTGGTTTGAATCTGGCACTACTTTGAACCCTTTCTCAACTATGAGGACCGTATGTCTGCAGTTCTAAGATACAACCACTAGAGGGCAGTCTTGCCTACCTTCTCAGACAAACGATAACGCAACAGATGATCTCCTCTAAGAAAATATCGTTTTATTGAAAAGATTCAAATGTACTGCTTACATAACTAGTTTTTATAATACAAAAATTGTATTTAAAACAAAGTTGACAATCTGGGGGATATACTAGGAGATTCACATAAATTCATTATCCCTATAAATAAATGCAATACCATTTACTGAGCATTTGGGTGAGCACTTTCCATAAATTGTATTAAGGCTCACAAAACTCTACAGGAAAGATTTGCGGTACGCGGGCCTCTCACTGTTGTGGCCTTTCCCGTTGCGGGGCACAGGCTCCGGACGCGCAGGCTCAGCGGCCATGGCTCACGGGCCCAGCCGCTCCGCAGCATGTGGGATCTTCCCGAACCGGGGCACGAACCCGTGTCCCCTGCATCAGCAGGCGGACTCTCAACCACTGCGCCACCAGGGAAGCCCAGGAAAGATACCGTTCTTAACTGCATGTTTTGAAATGGAACTAAGGTTCAGAGAAGTTAGAAATGTCTTCACATTTTGACTTCAGCTTACACTGAGTGTAATCTTTAGTCCTAAACCCACGCTATGCTGAGTGATTTGCAGCTTCCTGAGAATTCTTCTCACATGTTTGTGCTTGTTATTTTAAAAATATGTTTGTAATATATTTCCACTCAGTCCCCCTCCCTTTCCTCCACTTAACAGTTTAACATCCTAATATCCTACAAGCGTCATCTTAAATCATATTTTCTATGGAGAAACCTATCCTGTACACATAAATAGGTTACCTTCTATAGAGCTCTTATAAGTTATAATTTTCCATAATATTATCAAGTATGCAATTACAGATAATCAATATAATCTATCCATATCATGTTAAAAGATATATCTCATATGATCTCCTTTTATCATGCATGAAATTTACCAATTAGATTATCAAGCTATTAACAATCATTTCTAAAGGGTACTTTTTTGGCAAGTTAAATTCTCTTGCTTAAAGGATTCTAATTGACACTAGGTTAAGCAAACAAAACAAACTTCCTATTGGTACATGTAAATGGAAATTACAGGAGTAGTCTCATTTAAGAGCTGGCTGGATCTAGACATATATACCTCTTTCTTCATCACCAGCTATATTTCATACTCAGGCTGGCACTGCCAGGAAAAGAAGAGCCATTAACTAACGAAGAGTTAACTATCCTTATGGAAGGTGATTTTAATAAAGAAGAGATGCTCCCTCCCTTAGCACCCATTTAAGCTCAGTGAGGGACTCTATCCAGCTTGGGTAACAGGTCCTCCTTTAGAGAAAAGGATGAGGTTCTATGATTGGCTAGGGCAGGGCCAGTTGAGCCCTCCTGTCACTAGAGAGTGTACAAAGTGCAATAATTAACAATTTCATCAGAAACACCTGGAAAGAGAAGCAAAATTTCCCAATGCACAAATGGGGCTTCTAATATTAAAAATAAATATCCACACCAGATGTATAGCTAAAGAAATATATCATGCACTATAAGATTTCATGATGAGCATGTATTTTCTTTTGCACTTAACATGGACCCATTTGAATATTTCTGTGCTGCCGAAAGAGACGAAACAGCTAAGTTCTTAAAGGTTAGCAATGTCGTGGGAAGCTGAACAGATTGTGGGTCTGTGCGTGATTCAGCCAGGGAATAATTTTTGTAGGTGATCCTGCTCTAGAGACAACAGGAACACAATCTTGGGACTATATATCATTTTACAGAATTGGAACAATGCAATGGACTGACAATAAGTGGACCTAAATTGGAGAGAATAAACCAAGTTGCTACAGGCAAAGCACACTTGCAGACTAAAATCCTCATTAGCAGCACAAAACTAGAAGCCAAATTTTTGTGGCCTTATTAGCAGCACCCCAGCCAAGGATGCACTAATTAGATAAGGAGATAAACTGTGTTGCTAAAGCCAAGGCATCCTTTGTTTATGATTAGGCATTGAGTGACAGCAGTGAGCATCAGGATCCAAATTCCAGTCATCATGGATAAAGAGCAAGGGAATGCCTAAGACTAAAACGCTTGCCAGACTGAGGATGAGAAATAGTCTTTGCTTGAACTTCAAGGGAACAAAGTCTGACCCCACATAGGTGAGGAAACTAGGTGACGTGGAGTAATGCACAGAATGATAAAGTGAGTATTTCATGGATACATTAGAGCATAATCTGGAATAGCCCATCAGATTATGGGGACAGCTAGGAACAGCAGAGGCTGAGTTTTAGAACTAGTTTTTACTTCCTATGTAAATCATGAAACTAGACTCTCAATTGCTATCAGTGATATGGTGAGGGATGGCGGGGACTGGTCACTGTCAGTAGAAGTGTCATAAAGACTAGTACAGTAAAATGATTAGACATTAGTAGTGACAAAGATTCTAAAAAGGGTAAAGCAGGGAACAAGATCAGATCAACTTGTAGGTTGTCAGGAAGCCACTGTGAATGTCATGGTTTCTTTATAGATATCTCAGGTATGGACCCTACTCCGCTACTTCATTCAATGGACAAAAGATGTGCAAGAAAAATTACCTCCCTAAGATCACATATTTGTGCAAGATCATAAAGTGGATTAGAATTCAAAAGATTTCTAATCCAGTGTCTTTCATTATATCATAATGGTTATAAGCAAAAGAACTACAGTGACTAAAAATACATTTTTCTACATTATATTGTTACTGACATTTGGGTCTTGAATTAAACTATATTTTTGTCTAAGGACAATAATAACTTTCCCCCTTCTGGCAATGAGATACTTTATTAAAATTTTATTTACTAAAGTCATTGCATTTTATGTATACTCTTTTAGAGCACCATGTACATGTATTTAAGTATACGTGTGTCTGAACACATAGATTTAAAAAGCTACTTTACTGAATCATACTGTAGTTCTATTTTTAGTTTTTTAAGGACCCTGAATACTGTTCTCCATAGTGGTTGTACCAATTTACATTCCCACCAACAGTGTAGGAGCGTTCCCTTTTCTCCACACCCATTCTAGCATTTATTGTTTGTAGACTTTCTGATGATGGCCATTCTGGCCAGTGTGAGGTGATACCTCATTGTAGTTTTAGTTCACATTTCTCTAATACTCAGTGATGTTGAGCATCTTTTCATGTGCCTTTTTGCCATCTGTATGTCTTCTTTGGAGAAATGTCTCTTTAGATCTTCTGCCCATTTTTTGATTTTTTTTTTTTTTTGATATTGAGCTACATAAGCTATTTATATATTTTGGAGATTAATCCTTTGTCAGTTGCTTCATTTGCAAATATTTTCTCCCATTCTGAGGCTTGTCTTTTCGTCTTGTTAATGGTTTCCTTTGCTGTGCAAAAGCTTTCACATATGACCCAGCAATCCCACTCCTAGGCATATATCTGGAGAAAACCAGAATTGGAAAAGATAAAGGAACCCCAATGTTCACTGCAGCACTATTTAGAATAACCAAGATTTGGAAGCAACCTAAATGTTCATTGACAGAGAAATGGATAAAGAAGATGTGGTACATATATACAGTAGAATATCACTCAGCCATAAAAAAGAATGAGATAATGCCATTTGCAGCAACATGGATGGACCTAGAGATTATCATACTAAGTGAAGTAAGTCAGACAGAGAAAGACAAAATCATATGATATCACTTATATGTGGAATCTTAAAAGATGATACAAATGAACTTATTTACAAAACAGAGTCACAGACTTTGAAAACAAACTTATGGCTACCAAAGGGGAAAAGGGGGGAGATAAATTAGGAGTTTGGGATTAACATATATACACTACTATATATAAAATAGGACATACTGTATACCACAGGGAATTCTACTCAATATCCTGTAATGACCTATATGGGAAAAGAATCTGAAAAAGAATTGATATATGTATATGTACAACTGAACCACTTTGCTGTACACCTGAAACTAACACAACATTGTAAATCAACTATACCCCAGTATAAAATAAAAATTGAATTTAAAAAAAGCTATTTGAATTCATATATTTTATATAAACTTTGTAACATAAAAATTCACACCAAGTTTTGAATTAGAGCTCTGGTAAGCTGGTTTGTTATTAGTTGTACAACTAACAGATTGAGAAGTTGTCCTTATCATTGACATAGGCAATGTCAAAGCTCATTGTGAGCTATGAGTAGACTTCTTTGTCTCAAGGCCATGTCTTTCATGATTATAGGTCAAGTAGGGCTAATGACTGTATGATGTGAGTTCAACACTATCTGGAAAACAGACCTCCCTCATAAAATAGTCATTATCTTGCCCATCAATGCCAGAAACTCATTTAACAAATGATATAATCTATCAACATTAGAGGTAAGAATTACAATCCAAACATCCTTGGGTAAAATAGTATATTAAATTCTCAATTAAAGCATGAAAATAATTACCATAGTCAGCACAATGGGATGTAAGAATCCAGTATACTATAGACATTTATCCATAAATTTAGACCATAGAAATATATATTTATATTCATCATTAATAACAAGAAAAATTAATTTTTAAGCCACCAATCTGTGTTTTTAAACTTCTATTTTTTTCTTTAATGTTTAAACACACACACACACACACACACACACACACACACACGCACACGCACAAACATCTCAAGCTAAAATTTCCCTAAATGAGTAGCCTACAAAATTTCAGCAGGAAAGAAAACTGGAGAATTATATTGCAAGTTTTCTTAAGTATAAGAATCCAAGCCCATACTTCCATTTTACTAAGCTTTATAACTGAAGAAAGTCATTTGAGAAATTACATAAAATGAGACTACCTGGCATAAATTATTAACATCTTGAAAGTACATTCATATGGATAATTTATAAGTTTAATGTTCTTTGCAGATTCAATGGTAAAATTATTAGAATTTTATGTCAAATAAAGATCTTTGTGTGGAATCATTACTTCAGAATGGTATAAACAGAAGTACAGAGTAACAAATTCAAATAGCAACCTTGTGTGCAATAGACAGGAACTCTGTTTTCTGGAGAGGCCTCTTAGCAGCTCCATATAGGTGCCCACATTTTACCATCAGCTTTTTTTTTTTTTTTTTGTGGTACACGGGCCTCCCACTGTTGTGGCCTCTCCCATCGCAGAGCACAGGTTCCGGATGTGCAAGCTCAGCGGCCATGGCTCACAGGCCCAGCCGCTCTGCAGCATGTGGGATCTTCTCGGACCGGGGTACGAACCCATGTCCCCTGCATCGGCAGGCGGACTCTCAACCACTGCGCCACCAGGGAAGCCCTACCATCAGCTTTGCATAATTAACAAGGATGAGAAAAACAATGATCATGCTGCTAGTATTTAGTTATTCTTATAGTAAAATAAAAAAATTCTCTGGTAGTTCTTTAAAAATCTCAATTCAAGTTTCCCTTTTCTGAGCTGCAACTCTTACTTTTCGTACTCTACACCTGATTAGATTCACACAAAATCTCCGTAATACTTTCACTCGAAGATGGTGTAGAAGATAAATTACCAAGTAACCATTTACTCTCCCAAAACAAGTTTTATTGATTTTCAGATTTGTAGCAGTAGGTTCTATCTGTAATGGAAGAACCCAGAATTCTGTATTTTTCCCTTAGATAATAAGACAACCATCTCTAATAATGTACCATATATCCAATCACTGTGTAAGTTTATGTATTTTTCAATACTCTAATTTAAGTCTCAAAATCAGTTTTTTTAAAAAGTTACCTAATTTTGTACTCACAAAAATACCATATGCCAGAAAAGAATTCATGTTAGAGCATGGAAAACTTTAATATTAGAATTTGGATATTAATGGCTTTGTGTCTATAAAAGTGAAACTAAATATATTACTATAGTTTGCATTGATAAAACCTATTAGTTCAGCTCCTTAAATAATTATTTTACCCATTTTTTGCTTGTTTGTATTAATTTTTATTAGGGTTTCATAAACTTATTACTTGTGTTTCATAAACTATTTTCTCTGTAATATTGGGTATTCTCCCTGGTAGACTCCATTTTCATGTGTATTAACTATTAACCCATGTTTATTTAGGCTTCTGTTGGGATTACAAAAATTCCCAAGGCAAGTGCAATAAAAAGCAAAAAACAAACAATTGGGACTAAATCAAACTAAAAAGCTTTTTCACAGTGAAGGAAACCACCAACAAACGAAAAGGCAATCTACTGAATGGGAGAAGATATTTGCAAATGCTATCTCCAACAAGGGGTTGATGCCCAAAATATATAAAGAACTCATACGACTCATTATCAAAAAAAAACAGCCTGATTTACAAATGGGCAGGAGACCTGACTAGATATTTTTTCAAAGATGACATACAGATGGTGAATAGCACATGAAAAGGTATTGAACATCACTAAGCATCAGGGAAATGTAACTCAAAAACACAATGAGATACCACCTCACATCTGTCAGAATGGCTCTTATCAAAAAGACAAGAAATAACAAGTGTTACCAAGGATGTGGAGAAAAGGGAATCCTCATGCAATGCTGGAGGGAATATAAATTGTTGTAGCCACTGTGGAAAATAGTATGGAGGTTCCTAAAAAAAAGCCCACAAAAAAATAGAACTGCTATACGATGAGTGAAATAATTCTGGCCGAGAAAGATATCCTTCAATGGTTTAATGATTAAGTACATTGTAATATATTCTTACCATAGAATACTAGTCAGTGATCAAAAGGAACAAACCACTGAATCATTGCAGCAACTTGTATGGATCCATAGAAATTAGGCTGAATGAAAAAACTCAATTCTAAAAGGTACATACAGTATGAATCCATTTATAATATATTTGTTATTGATAGCCATGGATCAGGAACAGGAATGGAAGGGAGGTAGGTGTGGCTATAAAAGGGCAACACTAGGGATCCCTGTGGTGATGGCACTGTTCTGTGTCTTGACTGTATCAAGTCAATATCCTGGTTGTGATATCATACCCCAGCTTTGTAAGATGTTTATTATTTGTGTTCTACTACTGGATAAAGGGTATATAGGATCTCTCTGTATTCTTTCTTAAAATTTCACTTGGATCTTTATCTCAAAATAAAAAGTTTTATTAAAACAAACAAACAAAAAAACAGTGATAACTTCACAGTGCCTACAGAAAGAAGTACAAACTCCTCAAAATTATACATAAGGGCATTCAGAATACAACCTTTGCACATATTTTATCCTCATCACTCTTTACTTATTCTGCTTTCCCTCCTTACCTCTACCCTATACATTTCATACATGTTAAAGTGTAAAAACTTTTTCTTGCATCACTCTTGTACCACTACCTAGAGTGAATTTTGATTGCGTGTACTGTGGTCTCAATCATTACCAGTGAATTCTAAGGACACAGTTTCTGCCCATAGCCTTCACCCTCTTCTCCTGGAAAAACAATACATACTAACAAACAACTGAACCACAGACAACAGGAAGAAGAGAAGAGACATTTTTAAAAAACAGTGGTTCCTCCCCCCCCCAAAGAAGTTGTACAGTATATAATCTAGTTGTAGGGGAAAATAATCTCAATTTTGATTTAATTATTTGTGCTCTACTACGAAAAGACTTTAAGATTGGTATCAAAATGCATGTAATATAGCAATTTTAATACTTTAAAAGAATTAAGAAAAATGTGCTAAAGGGAAAAATACTAGAAAAAAAATAGTCAGGTTAGGTATATTGCTGACATGTTCTATATTGCTCACCTCCAGCAGGCATTATTTATAACATGCACAATGATGCAGCAGCCTGAGGAGGTTTGCACACAACAATATGTTTTCAACATTTCCAAGTATCAAGCACTATAGTATATGCTTCAAAATTGTCAGTCCATTTAATCATCGATGATTATTACCTGTGAATTAATTATTATCTCCTTTACATAACAAAGATATTGAAGCTCAGAGAGGGAATGTGACACATTCAAACCCAGGTCTATTTGAATACAAAGGGTATATATACATTTAACCTCCTAAAAATGGGAAATGTATCTGGCTATAATCTTTCTAGGGGCCCATTCAAAAAGGAACATAGACTCACTTAAAATGTTACAGTGTTGGCCTTCCCTGGTGGTGCAGTGGTTGAGAGTCCGCCTGCCGATGCAGGGGACACGGGTTCGTGTCCTGGTCCGGGAAAATCCCACATGCCGCGGAGCGGCTGAGCCGGTGAGCCATGGCCGCTGAGCCTGCACGTCCGGAACCTGTGCTCCACAACGGGAGAGGCCACAGCGGTGAGAGGCCCGCGTATCACAAAAAAATAAAAATAAAAATAAATGTTACAGTGTTCATTATGTAAAATAAAGTCGTTTGTGAAAACCAACTACGTTCCTGACACTAAGGACAGATTAATTTTACCTGTTCTTCCTAATAGAAGGACACCACTAAAACAATGTACAGCATCCTCAATAGCATCCTTGTCATTTTCAATTGCAATTAACTAGGTTATCAAATGCTGCTGCATAGATCACTTGAAAGTACCCAAAATTTGTAACCTACTTCAACTGAAATAAACACAAAAATTCAACATGTTCAGATTCTAACATACTGAATAGATTTTTCAAATTTTGAGGCATTAAGGTGAGGTGATTTTATACCTAATTATCTCTACAGCCTGTTAGTACTTAAAAGTCTCAGCCTAGCATGAATGCTGAAAATCCACTTTCAGAGACTACTTTTTCAGGTCACTGTCTTGTCTGAAAGCAGAAACAGTGCTCAACAAGACATTTTATATGTTTGAGGTTGGAACTGAGTAATATATTCTGTAGGCTGCTTGTCCTGTATAAGTATTAGAACACTTCTAAAAAGAATTTTAAAATAAAAGTTCATATTCCCTCCTCAATCACTAAACACAAAAATAATTTAAAGAAGCATCTCACTATGAGATAGTTTCACTTATTAACAAGTTTCCGGTATTTTTTAGAGAGAAATGTTTTGTTTAAAATATTTTCACATTGCCCCCATAAAAGGGAGATCAGGTTACATACACTCAGCTCTAAATATAAAAAATAATTGTTCATGGGCTTCCCTGGTGGCACAGTGGTTAAGAATCTGCTTGCCAACGCAGGTGACATGGGTTCGAGCCCTGGTCCGGGAAGATCCCACATGCCACGGAGCAACTAAGTCCGTGCACCACAACTACTGAGCCTGCGCTCTAGAGCCAGCGAGCCACAACTACTGAGCCTGCGTGCTGCAACTACTGAAGCCCATGCGCCCAGAGCCCATGCTCCGCAACAAGAAAAACCACCACAGTAAGAAGCCTGAGTACCTCAACAAAGAGTAGCCCCCGCTCGCCGCAACTAGAGAAAGCATGAGCACAGCAACAAAGACCCAACACAGCCAAAACATAAATTAATTAATTAAATAAATCTATAGAAAAATAATAATTGTTCAAATTCAAGTCAACTTTTTCAATGAAAAGCAATGATTCAGAGATTAAATTATTCTTTTATAATTTCCCATTTATGTAGTTGATATTTTAAAATACAGTTCTAGTTGCTTACATTTTCACATAATGATTCATTTTTCACTTGCCTTTAGATTGTCTGGGACTTACTTCAAATAAGATTTAAAATATGCTGTCATGTTAAAACCATGTAAACATTTAATGGACAGATTACTTTTTAGAGTGGATGAAAAGAGTAGAGATTTTTTTTCATAACTTAAAATATACTTCAAGTGAATGTGTTAGACTCATAAATTGGTTCTTAGTTTTTAAGTCTGATAATTTATCACTTGCCTTTGAGACGTCTAAGTAAAATGCATCACTTCTTATTTTGCACTCTTATTACTAACAAATGTTTTGATGAGATCTTACGTAGAATCTGTCTTGAAAAAATCCTTGGAATTAAATGCAAAAAAAAATTGCTATGTATATTGAAGGGTTTGTTAGCCATTTGCAAAATTAAAAATTGAAATATTTTATTAAGCAATAATTTTGATTAGTTAACAAAATGAAGTATTAAGCAATGTTTTTTAATAAGTACTGATGCCTTACTTGTTATTATACAACTCAAGTGAGACATGGAGAGAGATGGTTTGCTACAGCCAGCTAGCATTTCCTTTTGAGTCATATTCCATACTCTACATTTTGGTGGACATTCTAAGTACTTACTTATAAACAAGTTGGGATTCCTAAACCAAAAAAAGTGTAAGTAAAAAAAAAAAAAAAAATTAAAGATGAAAGGTTTTGGGAATTAAGTGTAAAATAATTCCAAAAAAAATTAATTTTGAGTATCCCTCTCTTAGAGCAAAGAAGAGACTGTCTTTTCCAAGTTTACACACCTAATATGTGGTAATTTAAAATCTGCACTTTTTTCCATTTAGGGAGAATAGAGACATGCTTCACAAAGAGATACGGATATGTTTTAAATCTAGATTTTTTTTTTAGGGTAGAAAGGTTGACATACATCAAATGCAATGAGTTTACTCTAAAAATAAACAGTTCTGTGCTCTAAAATGGATTCATTTATTTCATTAATAATTGGCCTAATTTATAAGTCTAAGAGGTACCCTGAAGATGTAACATTCCTTCAGCAGACACTATTAGCAAATGTCACATTGCAGTTTTCTTCATATATAAACAGAAGCCTCAGGAGACAAAGATGAAACTTCTTACATGAAAGATTATGCACTCTAAATGTCAGTCTCTTAAAATATTCTAAACCCGTCATAAAGATAGTTAACGCAAATAGCCTAAAATGTGCTTCCAGTTATATTTCAAAGTATTTTTTTCCTGGACAAACAGGTTGGCAGATACATGAACAATTTATGAAGCCAAACAACTCCATGAGCAATTAAAAACAGTGGCTATTCATTGACCATAAACATAAGAACTTCATTCATATGAAGTATTAATAAATCGTCATGATACCATCTGCAATTAAGAACACCAAAACCCAGCTAATTGTTTTGTTCATGCTGGCCAGTGAATCCTTGTCCAGCCCCTAAAATTGCCAGGTGTACCCTCCTGTTTATCATAAATTAGGTCTCCACATATGTGAAATTTTGAGCTGTGTATCTTACATCTCTGCAGAATATTTAAGTATTTTTCTTTTTAGCTTACATCTCAGTACTCATCAATGGAATAACCATTGAACATATGTAGTTCACAAATCTCAAAGTCCACATTTAGAAGATAGGTATTTCTTAGGTGAGTTATTTCTTAACATGCTAAGGTAGTTTTCATTTTTCAGTCATGAATTAGTGTTATCAGTACACTTCTTACATATTTCGATCCTCCCTTCCTATAATTAATAATATCTAAATATTTATGTGTAGATATTTTTTAAAGAATCCATCAATATATTTTCCTGATTTATAGAAAAATATATATGCATGCATATTAAAATTATTTCCAGTGAGCACATGCATATAAATACGTGATTTGATATCCTGAAGATAAATTCATCACATATCTTACTAACGCTGTGCAGTTTAAATGTAGAATAAAGATTCTATAAACTTTTAAAATCAAGCAAAAGACCGTAGGAGGTAGTTTCCCTCTATGTTGAGTTTGTAGGAGTATCAATATAGGGACAGGACTGTGGAGTGTTATAGATGTTTACTGTCTGAGAAAACTTCACCCTTTTGATAAAATAAGCATGGGTATATCCATGCTAAACTCTCCTCTGGAACTTCTCATCTCCTAGAGGAGGGATATCTCATCTCCAAGATTTCTATCCTATGATTATTATCAATAAAGTCCAATTGTTTTAAGAAAGAATGCTTATTCTATGTGAACATACTTCATGCCACAGAATTGTACACTTACAATGAATAACATGTTAAATATTATGTTATGTATATTTACAATAAAAATGCTAAAAGGAGAACACATCGTGCTTTCCACATTATTTACATGCAAAATTCAGCTAATAGCTTTGAACAACTAAGTTTTTAAACCACACCAAGCAATGTGAATAGAGTCAAAAGACATACCCAGTCGTGAAATTATTAACACTTTTATTGTAAAGGCAAAACAAACAATTTTAAAAAATTAAATGTTGCTAAAGGAATTTGGGGAGGATATTGTTAAAATATTCTTGGACAAAATTAAAGACTTGAATGAATACAAAACAACTATTATCATTTAAGATCTAGCTTCCGTTGGTAAGGGAAGCATGTTTATAATAATCAAGGAGGTCCCTTTTTCTGTGCTTCCTGAGGTACATGGCACCACTGCAATCATCACACATGACAGCGCTTCAGGAGCAATAATTTATGTGGACGATTTTAGCCACTTGCTTCATTTTCAACTGCCTCTGTCCTCTGTGGCTCCACATGTAAACAAAGACCTTGACACAAAGTCTTGGAATTCTGCTTCTTTTTTTTAAGTGCCCAGGAAAATGAGAGTTGCTCTTAGAACCCCTTAGTGACTTCTAGTGGTCCTGAATAGATCTGGGGTTTTGTTCAAGGGGTCATGCTGGCCTGTACATATGTATCAAGAAAATATAGCTTATCTATATTACAGCCTCTTTTTTTAAAAATGTACTTTGCTGGCACTTTTAGGGAGAAACAAAACTAGTGGTTTTCCTCTTGTCTTGAAACAGCTAATACACTGCTATTAAAGTCTTCAAATATAATAAATCATGTATTTTTAGCAATTAAAAAACTTAGTCCTACTACAGTCCTATTTCAGTCTTATTAAAATTTTACTTGGTTAATTTAAATTTGTCATGCCTTGCTTTAAAGTATTTACTAGTTTTGGTTTAATTGCAACTAGATGTAGCTTTTAAAGACATGGCTTCATTCTAAAAATGTTACATGAGAATAAATATCTTTGGCATGCACAATATTACATCTTTAGGATACTCCAGTGTTTCTCTTCCTTGTATTTTTTTTGCCTCATTACAATTAACATCAATTGATCAGTTTAGTTTTGGTCTCATGTTCTAACTAAACTATTTTTTCTCCACAAAATTTCCGCGTTCTTGCAATATATGGAATCATTTCCTAAGTCATCAGAGATCCAAAATGGTGGTGTGAGTAGGTAGGTTTTTTATTTCATATCAAATTTCCACTTTAGTCTTCTCACTCAAGTCCTGAAAGTCAATATTATCATAAGCAGATTTTACTGCAGGTACTCTGCCAGATTTGCTACTGTTTGAAAGAATTTTATGTGATACTGTCCTTCTCTTAATTAACCCCAACAGAATTTCATGTTTTTAATAATCTATTAAGTTCATTTGCTAGGTGACTAACATTCTGGCAGAGTTGTGTTGCCTAATAATTTTCTAATAAATAGCATCTATTTTCCCATGTGATATTATAGCATCAGTTTCAACTTATAAATTGAGAAAGATTATAGAAACCAAATGTTACAGTATGGTGCTGTGTTCACACTTCAAGGAAACTGATTAGAAATTGTAAGGACATCACTGCCATTCGTGTACAGTAACTTTCTTGGAATAAATGTTATTAAGTCAAAAATTAGGTATTTCTGCACATCAGATAACTTTGCAATGAAGAATAAAATAGAGACTGTGGCCTAATTACATGTGGAGAAGTTTCTAGGATTTAGGCAAGGGTTTGTAGTATAACAGGAACAAACTATAGTAACCACGTTTTATTGTCTGTTTGTGCATTTGTTACCCTTAGTCCCCAAAAAACTGAACAGAGGGAAAAGATGAGTGCATGTATATTTTAGAAGAGGCTGTAAAATGTGGAGAGAAATGTATTTTCCTAGAAAATTAATAAAAAGGGAACTAGCAATTGTTAACATTTTACGTGCTAGAATTATGCTAAACACTTTATGCATGTCTTCTGAGTCAAAGTAGGTATTATTCTAATTTCACAGTTAACAGTCATGAGAAGGTTCATAAGACTAGTAGTCAGACTCACATCTAGATGTTTTTGATTCCATGCTCCCATGACTTCTTCATCTGTGCCTAGCGAACACTACCCAGCTTCAAGTACCAAGGTTGACATAAATATATGGGGACACCTTTAGTCTTACTGAACCTGTTCTTTCACTTATAATCTGAAGTGTTTTGTGAAATTATCTTCAGGTTTTTCTGATTATTATCACCTCCTTACCAAATGGTTTTATTCTTTCTTGTTTATTTCCTGCTTATAATCAAGAAGTGCTACTTCTTTAAAAGTGTAAAGCTGGTCTAGGAAGTAGAAGCAAGATATTTAGCAAATTTGAGTACAGTCTTAAATTAGATGAACTATAAATGCCTGTATAGTATTTGCCTTTAACATTTTAGCACTCAACACAATACCTGTTCACAAAAAAAGGACAGGAATAATATATTTTTATTGAATGAATGAATGAAAAGATGAACAGATGGTTTTGTTCTTGGCTGTATCCCTAATGCCTAGAACAGTAGCTGGTAAATAGCAGGCATTCAAAAACATATGACTTCCTCTTGTTTTGAACTCCTAAACAACTCTGTATAATTCAAGGTCTCACTATTATGGAGGATCAAATCAGGAAATATGTATTCCCCTGGGAGATTGAAATTATATGTTCTCTGAAGTTATTTATTTATTTATTTTTTCTTTCTTTCTTTTTTGCAATACGCGGGCCTCTCACTGTTGTGGCCTCTCCCGTTGCGGAGCACAGGCTCTGGACACGCAGGCTCAGCGGCCATGGCTCACGGGCCCAGCGGCTCCACGGCATGTGGGATCTTCCCGGACCGGGGCACGAACCTGTACCCCCTGCATCGGCAGGCGGACTCTCAACCACTGCGCCACCAGGGAAACCCTGAAGTTATTTTTTTTTTAAGTGGTAATTTCCTTACCTAAGAAATCTATTTAACCTTAATTAGATATTATTGCTGATAATGATGAAAATGGAGTAATATTTATTATTCCAAGAAATGTAACATCCTCTGAGCAAAAAACACTGCACATCTTAAACATGGTTATCAAGGTATTGATGGTTACCTTAATTTGGAATTTGGTTTAAAGATCATTGGATATTCTGAAACAGTTAAAAAAAAAAAAAAAAAGAGGGCTTCCCTGGTGTCGCAGTGGTTGAGAGTCTGCCTGCCGATGCAGGGGACACGGGTTCGTGCCCTGGTCCGGGAAGATCCCACATGCCGCGGAGCGGCTGGGCCCGTGAGCCATGGCCGCTGAGCCTGTGCGTCCGGAGCGCAACGGGAGAGGCCACAAGGGTGAGAGGCCCGCGTACCGCAAAAAAAAAAAAAAAAGAAACATCGTAAATGGACATAAGGGTGATTAAATAAACTGTTGTATAGTCACACACTGGATTGCTACCTAGCGTCTGAAAACATGAATAAACATAAAAAATATGTTACTGAATGAAAAAGAAAGTTGCAAAGGGATAACATCAGTGCATCAGCACTCATTCAGTCAAAACTTTTGATTCCCCTTTTTGAGACTTCCTAGGCAGAAGCTCCTATTCTATGCAAGGGGCATACTACAGTGAAAAAAACAATTAACATACATTTTGAAATAGTTTATATTATCATGAGAACATAGTAATGTAACAAAATTCAAAGATACATATGGCAGTGATAATACTAAGTTTCTTTCATTTTTTTAAAATCTGAAGAAAATATGGCAAAACGTTTGCATTTGATGTTTGGGGCTGGGTTCATGAGTGACTGCCATTTTATTTTTCTTTACATTTTAAAGTTTAATTATTTTACAAGTAAATCTATTTTAATAATCATATACATATATAACCGTTGTATAAATAAATAACAAAACCATAGCAATTTGGTGACTGAGAGTTGAGAACACTGGTCTTTGATCTAAACAGAAGGAAATGAAAGAAATGCCTCATTATGAAAAAAGAAAAGGAAAACATCCTGTTCTTGCCCAATTCAGCATCGAATTGGCAGTTTGCTTTCAGTTTCAGCATTGACTTTTCAGTCCTTCCAACTCCCTCCACATGGCGTGTCTGCCTCTGGAGTGGCAACAGCTCTCATGGCTGCGTTGGCTGTATTTGGCAGTCGTAGTATAAGAAATAAGCCAAGCTCTTGAATCTGGGTCTTTTTTTTTTTCGTTCATTCTTTCTTTTCTCTATGTTTTTAAAGCAACATCTAGTACTTCAGTTCATTCCTTGGCAAATTCTATCTTGCTTGGATCACCATCAATAATGGTGTTAACATAAAGTGACCACTGCCAGAAACTCAGGTTCTGTGGCACCAGTGGCCTCGCTGGTCATCAAGCCAGTGCACCTGCTGCTGGTGTAGAATCAGGCTGTTGATAAAACTATAATCCCCTCATAGTTCACCAGTTTAGCTTTGAAAGCAACCACAGGCATGTAGGAATGTTTCATGGAAAGAGTAAAGACATTCCCAGGAATATTTTTTTTCTATAAGCTTTCTTCTACATTTTCCTAATCCATAAACAATTACTTTTATGCATTTCAGAACTAGCAGAGGAGTGAATTAAGTCTGCAAACTGGAACTAGGACTCAAAGAACTTCTCTTTCCAAGACACTTCAGCTGTCAACATGGGAATGTTTATATTAATTTCTTTAGGGGCACATATTAGGAGGTGTTTGGGGTAAAATTTCTCTCAGATATAAAACTCATCTGAAAATTTCTTCAATTCCTTAAATTTTCTATTTCAATTAATATCATTCAAAAAATTGTCTACCTACCTCTCAACAAATATTGGCTTGTTTTCAAATCAAAGGAAGTGAAGTTTGAATTGTTGTTGGAGAATCACTGCTCAGGTAATAAAAATAATTTTCTAGAAAATATATGTTCTGAATGCTTAATGCTCCCGTTAAAACAAAAGAAACTCAACTAAAACCACACTTACTATATAATTCCTCACCAAACCTCAGTCTCATGGAAATAGCTGTAGCTTATGAGTGTGTTAATATATACTAAATTTAGGAGCTTAATAAAATATCGATAGTTCATGTCATGATAAATTTCCATTTTGATCTTGAATAGGAAAATGTACAGAATATTATGTTTATCAAAGTAGATGTCTTCTCATATATAAAAACAAAATCTAAAAAATACATTACTTTTACGTATTAAAACCATTACTAATTAAGATTTGGATTAAACATTGATGTATATGCATACATAGATGTATATATGCTTATATTTAGTATGTATATAATCGGACATGTTCACAAACATGTTTATATGTAATATATAATGTTTATATATTATTATATGTTTATAGTATGTAATATATAATAGCATAACAAATAAGTAAATAAATGGAGAGTAAAATCCAAAAGGTCTCAGAAAACAGACATAAGATATTTTAAAGTTATTTTACAATACTCAAGAAAGTATATGCATAAACAAAAATAGCATAACCCAAACAAATATAATTCAATCTAACTCTCATATAATCAGATGTATACTTTCCAGTTTTTCCTTGGCCTTTACAAATGGGTTTGGCTGTCTGTTGAATAAACTTCATTTTTGGCAAAGATTTTATACACAAGAGTTCGGTTTATTTTGATAAAATTTAAAGACCACTTCTTTCCATGATTGTTTTGGTGCCTGTAAGACTTCCAAATGAAAGAGATGCTTTAAACATATGGATGGGGTTAAGATGCCTTCTGTACCCTGCATGGGACCTCATACATACTAAATATTGAGACAGCTTTTCAATAACACTTCTCCTAGCTGAAAAGTAAAAGAAATGGATACTCAATGGATACTCAAATTATTATTACCATGTAGCTGCCAGGATATAATGAATAAATATTCACACATTTATGTAGAAGATATTCTAGAAAATACTCCTTTGTAAAACTGATGGGATTATCAGAACCATAAATTTAAGTATGCAGAATTTTGAATTAACTCATTATATATTTATAAATTGAATTTGGTAAGAAAAAAAGCATTATCATATTAAGTATACCGGTAGATATTTTGAAAGCCATTTTGAAAAGGAAATTCATTCCAGATTTTATATGGTATTAATAGAATCAACATCATTATTACTACTTCTTTTTTATTCCCCAGAGGCACCTATCTTAGCTATTATTTGCTGCAAACCATGAAATCAGCCCATTTTTCCCTTAAGGTACAAAATTTAGATGCAAAGCAATAGAGTGAGGTTTCTTCCACCAGATATATTTATATTTTTTATAATAATTTGATTCTACTTAATGAGTAGCATATGAGTAATTACAAATTACTAATAAAAATACCGTGGAATTGAGAAACAAAGAGAACACAATTCTTCTCTCTCTCTCTCTCTCTCTCTCTCTCTCTCACACACACACACACACACACACACACATCAGGAACATATTTGTAGTCTGCATTCCTAAGGTATAATTAGGACTGGTTTTATGAGCAGACAAGTAAATATGAGAAATACCTGAAAGCATGCCATCTGCTTCTTTTTCTTAGTCTTCAAATGCTCTGTCTCAAGACTGGCTTTTTGTTTACAAATAAAGATTTATGTCTATGGGATTAAGCATGAAATTGAATTTTGAGTAACATCTATTAACTATTATCATCATAACAACAGTGAAATAATATCTTATGAAGGATCAAGTCTTGTGGGTAGGGAACATGGGATACAGGATGAGGGACGGACTCAATGATAGATTAAGTGCTCTCAAATGCCTGTAAGTAGCAAAATGAGCATATGTTTACCTGTGGCTTATTTTTTTTTTTTTTTTTTTAAGTAATGGGGATTGAGTCTCCTACAACTAAGTGAATCATGTTATGTGTCAAAACACTAGTTACAAAAGTGCAAAACTACTGTTGTTACAATGGAATACTTTAGATGCCTGTATGATCTTACCCTTATGAAAACCATGGAGAGGGATGCATTTTCTATTTAATTCTTAAACAGAACCACAAATTGGTTCTATACTAGTGAGAATTATATTTAATCATCTTTGGTTTTGCTAAGACACCCAGGCTCAGAAATGGAAAGAAGATTTAAAAGAATAAAATCAACATGGTAAACACCAACTTAAGCTTTTCTATTACTTTGAAAAATCGAAGGTCTACAACTTCAATAATCATTGGTTGTTTATTTTATTTTCATTCCTATATCATTTCTCTGATCTCTGTTCTCTCCAAATTTGTAAGTAGCAGAGATAGTTTCATCTTAGTTGCAATTAAGTATATATATACACACATGCACACACACCTAAATACATATATACATATATGTGTGTATACATTTATATGTTGCTTTTAACCTCAATTTTTAATTTTTGTCACCTCAGCTCACTTTTATAGGCAACTTTTGAAGCATTAAAGCAAATCTGATTGTAACATAAATTTTCCCCTACCTTCTCTAAAAGGAAAAAAAAATGTACTTGTTGAAAAATGTACAGTTGCCCTGCGCTGATCTCTTTTTCCAGTTTTTGTTATGCAGTCACAAGATTACCACAAAGTGACATGAAAATGGCATTATAATAATAAAGCCAAACATTCAGAGTAAATGGTTCAGGAGTCCTGCTTGAATACCTTTCAAATTTGTTCATGAATAAAGAACCTTATTTTATTGGACTAAATACATCGTCAAAATCTAAAAATTTATTCACATTGACACTGTGAATTATTTTCTAAGTTCAGTAATTTTGATGCCTGTCCTGATTTGTAAATTGGCATATAGTTGCCTAAGCATGCACAGGATATTATGTGCATTGTAAAATGAGCAGTAAATGATTTTCTGTACCGTTGTTCTTAATGAGACAATACAAAGTTATTCAGAAAGCAACAATTGTGAAATAAACAGTTTATCTGCTAACGTAGAGCAATCTGTGCTCTATCTCAACTGAGTTGATAAAATGATGTTGTGAGATAAGTTTCAAGATTTTTTTCTTTTAAGTTTATGAGCATTTTATTTCCTTAATTTTTTCCCCCCGAAAACAACAGTCCATTACCACCATAGCCTGGATTCCTGGCTCACAGGTGATGCTTGTTGCTCTAAGGCATTGAAACATTCTAATGTCCTGGACTTGGGGAAGGATGTATTAGAAGTAGCATAGGGCTCAGATCTCCCCAAACCCACAAATCCACCAGGACAGTGAAGTTTCAAGATTTAAATAATTACTACTACCACTGTAAATTGAATGGAATTTTAAGATTTATATTGCATAGTTCTTTTAATTTTCCTTAAAACATTCTGAATAGTAACATTAAGGTAAATCTATAAACATTTAAAAGGTTACGGTGTAGTTTCTTTGTTTGTTTTTTTAACATCTTTATTGGAGTATAATTGCTTTACATTGTTGTGTTAGTTTCTGCTGTATAACAAAGTGAACCAGCTATACGTATACATATATCCCCATATCTCCTCCCTCTTGCATCTCCCTCCCACCCTCCCTATCCCACCCCTCTAGGTGGTCACAAACCACAACCTAGCTGATCTCCCTGTGCTGCTGATCTCCCTGTGCTATGCAGCTGCTTCCCACTAGCTATCTATTTTACATTTGGCAGTGTATATATGTCAAAGCCACTCTCTCACTTCGTCCCAGCTTACCCTTCCCCTTCCCCATGTCCTCAAGTCCATTCTCTACATCTGTGTCTTTATTCCTGTCCCGCCCCTAGGTTCTTCAGAACCATTTTTCTTTTTTTTTTTTAGATTCCATATATATGTGTTAGCATACGGTATCTGTTTTTCTCTTTCTGACTTACTTCACTCTGTATGATAGACTCTAGGTCCATCCACCTCACTACAAATAACTCAATTTCGTTTCTTTTTATGGCTGAGTAATATTCCATTGTATATATGTGCCACATCTTCTTTACCCATTCATCTGTCAGTGGACACTTAGGTTGCTTCCATGTCCTGGCTATTGTAACTAGTGCTGCAATGAACACTGTGGTACAGCATAGTTTTTAAGGTTATGTTTTTAAGATACATAAAATAAACATAACACACTTCTATAAATATAAAGATATGCAGAAAATACAGGTTACTTTTTTAACATCTTTATTGGAGTATAATTGATTTACAATGTTGTGTTAGTTTCTGCTGTATAACAAAGTAAATAAGCTATATGTATACATATATTCCCATGTCCCCTCCCTCTTGGGTCTCCCTCCCATCCTCCCTATCCCACCCCTCTAGGTGGAATACATGTTATTTAAATGTTAGGGCTTATGCTGGGTTTTAGTTAAACATAAAAATCTATACATTTGTAAAAATATTAAATCTTAAAATATTTAAATATTAAAAAAATATTTTCAATATGAAAATATTGCAAAGGGGGGGAGGAATAAATTGGGAGATTGGGATTGACATATACATACTACTATATATAAAATAGATAACTAATAAGGACCTACTGTATAACACAGGGATCTCTACTCAATACTCTGTAATGGCCTATATGGGAAAAGAATCTAAAAAGAGTGGATATACATATACGTATAACTGATTCATTTTGCTATATACACCTGAAACTAACACAACATTGTAAATCAACTATATTCCAATAAAAAAAATACAAAAAAAAGAAAATATTGCAAATCTCTGTCCAATTTCTAAAATGAACACTAAAATCTTATCTATAACTAGGTGTGCTTGTGTGTGTGTGTGTGTGTGTGTGTGTGTATGTATATATATAGTTGTTATTGTTAAAAAAGAATAATTGAAATGACAATATATGAATCCTGTCCTACATGTAACTTTGGAGATTTGATTTAAAATAGCTTGTGAAGCAAATGACAACCTGAAAGTATATTCAATAGGAAATTATAAGGTATTTCTATGTCTTATATAGTTTACTTTTTTTTTTTTTCATAGCAAACATATTGAACAATTTAAAAGTGCAATATAGACTTAGGGTAGATATCAAAATAACACAAAATTTCGAAGTAAGATTCATTTCTTTCCTGCTTTCATGTATATCTTACAACTTAACTACTTTTGATTATATAAAGTATATTTAAATTAAATCAACTTGAATCACAATGAAACACAAGAAATACTACTATATATTCCACCTGTCTTTGTCGCTATTTTTGTCAGTATCCTGACCAAGGTAGTTATCTTAAATCAAAAATAACAGCATCTAAGATCTTGGGGGGAAAGTGTTACCTTGCATTGTAAATGCCAACCAAGAAGCAAGGAGTGTGTTGGAAGAAGCATGGATTATTTTAAAGTGTTGAAAAGCATCAACTAGCAATTATCTAAGACCATGTTCACACACACTACGTACACGTTAAGCCACCTATAAAATAAAATATTCATACAGTTCATATAATTATAAAATATTCATACAGTTGGTATAATTATCAAACTGGAATGACTTGTCCTAACTCCAAATTTTACTTTACATGTAAAAACACAGTGAAAGCAATGGCATACATATTTTTTAAATAAAATCACCAGATTTTAAGTTGAGCAATACAATGATTTGAATTATGTTTTAAAGACACGTAGAGTTAGAATAAACTAATGTGAACTTTAAAGCAAATTAAATTTAAAAATCCTGTATGCCCTTTTATTTAGATGTATATTTTAGCAAAAATACAACAATTTTCATCCCTGTACGTCTGTGTAATGCTGAATTTTAAACAAAGCTCTTGAACCATATGTAATTTCCGTCATCCATTTTTTTAAAATCTTCTCATTCACTGATCTCAAAGATAATAAAAAAAATCCTAGAACACGGATAATATTAATTTTGAAGTATAAACAGTGGATCAATGTACTACCTATTTACCATATTGAGGTTTTATTCCAACATATACCATGAATTCCTTTTAACTCTGAACAAATACTCTGGTTCTTTTCTGATAAGGTAACTGTGTGAATAATCTGTTTCATGCCTGTTAAGGTTAGTTAATGGATGCTTATTCCTAGAGCTAGGAAGTGAAACTTTTATAATACTTATTTTTAATGTTCTAATAGTTTTAAGAGTTTAGTTCTATGGTTTTCTTAATTACTAGGGCACTGGGATCACCTTCACTCCTGGATGTGGATATAAAATGCAGACTACTGGGCCCCACACTAGTCCTGAATCAGAATCTCTGGCAGTAAGTACTCATGAGAAGGCACTGTGAAAGTGCTTTCCTGGAATTCTTAGGTATACTGAAGTTTGAGAACCACCGCCTTATATGAGGACATTATAGTTTAGAGTGATTTACATATTTCACACGTATCAGTTAAGCAGAATCATGGAATTCTAATGTTTTATAAAAAAATTGAGACCAACTTAAGTAATTTTCCCAGGTGACAGTAAATAGTAGTTTACTATTACTACTATTATTAGTAGTGGCTCAAATCAGCTTTTCTCAAAATCAGACAGCCCTGCAGCACCGAACAATTATACAACTGTGGGAAAGTCATAATAATCCTGGCAACTCACTTTTTTCCTATATATAGGTATGAAAAACAGTATCTGCCTCTCTCCCTTTTTTTTTAAAAAAACAGAATGCGATAAATTATTTAAAGTGTCTGATACACGGTAGATGCTCAGTTTTTAGTTATTATCATCATCAGCATCATGAGTTTTGGGTCCTAATTCTAACTCTTCTGTAGAAGTACATCTGTTTTCTTTTCTCATGTTCACCTATCTACTGACTTAGCCACCCCTAGAGTTGTTTATTTAATTATGCAGGTGAATAATTTTACCTTAATTATGGAAAATAAGAAATTATACTCCTAAGAATACAACATCAACCATATATAACCAAGCATATGTAGTCAAGAACATAAAATCTTTTTTTAAGAATTCAAAAACAAGATGCATTCCTAAAGGAACACATAGTTGAAATGTTCCATTCCAATGAGATTGCCCTGCATAACTTAAGTCTTCTTAAAAGGTGTTCAAAGTGATTTAATTATAAATTTTACGGATTCTGATATATGATAAAATACACCTGTCTCCAATTTATTTTTTAAATGCCATTGCCAAATGTCATAGAACTAAGCTGTAATTTTAGTTCTACTTCCTAATTGTTTGATATCTAATGAGTCAATTATCACATTTAGACCTCAGTTCCATTACTTATAAATAAAATGTTTGGATAGTTAATGTCTAAAGTCTTTTGTACTTTTAAAAGTATTAGAATTCTGAACATTATATTTATTTATCCATGAATTTAGTACCATTTGTCCCACTGACTGACTCTGCTAAACTGAAAAAGTAGTATGAATAAAATTTTTAAATACTGATAGTAATTACAATGAATCTATTTTTACAATTTAAGGATATTGCAAATTTGAAATATTTCATTTCTATGAATAAAAGTGTGTGTATAACCACAAAAGCATTTTAATCTAATTAATTTAGGATTTACAGTCCTTTTTCCAAATTAATAACTGTATGTAAAACATAATTCAAAACAGGACAGAATGTAAATTTCATAGGACAAAATTATCTAAAACAGTATTTTTATCTAGACTTCAGGATGTCTGATTTCTTTGAAATTGTATTTAAAGTAGAAGTTCTTTTTGAAGAGAGGGTACAGAATTTTCTTTAGATTTCCACAAAGATACTCCAAAAAGAACTGCATTGTGTGGGAACTGAGGAAAGCTGGGTAATACTATGAGTAATACTTTAAATGACAGGGTTTTCTTGCTTGTTTGTTTTTTACAAAATAGAAGAAAACATTGTTTACATACACGATTCTTTAACCAATTCTTGAAAAGACAAAGATATCGACTTTCTAATTCATGAGAAATCATGCCATGCTTGGAATTTAAAGAAATAAAATGGAAGTAACACATGCATTCCTTTGTTCAATGAATCACTGTAGGAACAAAGGCCACTTATGGTACATTCGAAGCTCACAGTCCAGTGGAGGGGACAGATATTAATCATATCAGTAATTATAAAAATGCAACCACAATACTATAGGCTTCAAAAGAGAGGTCGCTGCAGCTATAAGATAAAATAATAAGGACTTGCTAATCACAGCCATCAGTGAAGGATTTTCTAAGGAAATGATCATTAAATTCAAATCTAAGACTGTTTTAGAGTTTCATAGAGAAGATCAAAAATATTATTAACTTTGGGAAAGGCATGTACAAATGGCCATGGAGTGAAATGACATGGCCACAAGGGACTGAACAGACTGTGGCTGGATTAAAGGGTTCCAAGGGGAGCTTAGTTCAAGCTGAGCCTGGAGAAGAAGGTAGAGGAAGAAGAAAGCAAGACTTTTTAGGTCAAGTTAAGAATTTGTTCTTTTGCTTCATAATAATGGAAACTTTTTTGGTAGAAAGAGGGTTTTTGGATTTAGCAATACAATTAGCTGCTTTTGAATCTTGCATACCAGTCTAGGAAATTTAAAGAATAAGTTTCTTTGAGTTGTGATAATCTAATTTACCAGTAGGAAAGAGCTTGTGTTATCTAGAAGTGACTCCCAAATCTGAGAATGTACCAGAATTAAGGAGAGAAATTGTTACAACACAGATCGCCAGCCCTAATTCCAAATTTCTGATTCAATGTGTGTAGGTTAGGTTTTGAGAATCTGTACTTGTAGCAAATTCTCAGGTGCTGTCATACGCTGTTGTGGGAACAGAAAAGCACTGATCTCAAGGAACAGATCACAGACCTAAACTTCTGAATCTCTCTCCCATATCAGATTCTTATGTGAGCTTTCCTTAACCATATCAGAAAGAATTAATAGCTTATTGTCTCTGAATCCAAAATATACAATGCAGCCTGTATCTTTTCAGCCCCAGAAATATTGGATAGTTGTAGTACAAAGTAATAAATTAAAGCATAAATGCTGGGACCAGACCACTTGGGTCCAGATCCTAATTTCACCAGTTTTGTGACCTTAAGTTACTCATTCACCACTCCCTACCTCATCCATAAAAGGCTATGATAATAGTTGCCTCCCAAGTCTGTGATGATTATTAAATAGGTTAATATATAAGTACAACACCTGGTACGTAGTAAGTGAAGTAAGTGATGTATGTTTGCTATTATTATCATTTTTATTCTCATTTTTAGTAAGAAGACATTCATTTAAATGTTTTTAATAACTAAAGATTATGAACAGTAAACATGTTTATTAGCCATTTGTGTTTCCTCTTTCATCAAGTATCTGTTCTTATTCCTTAATGTTCTTCTACTGATTATTCACTTACTAGAAAGTATACGGGGGACTTTCCTGGTGGCGCAGTGGTTAGGAATCCGCCTGCCAATGCAGGGGACATGGGTTCAATCCCTGGTCCAGGAAGATGCCACGGAGCAACTGAGCCCATCTGCCACAACTACTGAGGCTGTGCTCTAGAGTCCGTGAGCCACAACTACTGAGCCTACGTGCCGCAACAACTGAAGCCCGCACGCCTAGAGCCTATGCTCCGCCAACAAGAGAAGCCACCGAAATGAGTAGCCCCCGCTCGCCGCAACTAGAGAAAGGCCCATGCACAGCAACAAGACCCAACGCAGCCAAAAATAAATAAATTTATTTATTTATTTAAAAAAATTAAAAATAACACAAAAAAGTATATGGAAAACTCTGTTATATGAATATGTGTGTATGTCTATAGTTCTCATTATTCCTTTTATGCATGTAACTGTTTTTAAGTACAAGAGCAGTTCAAAATAAACTAACACATGTATCATGCATATGTCTCCAATTCAGTGTTTTTCAGACCAGGCACTCCTGTTACATTTGTTGTTTGTGTATTCTCTATCTTAATATTAGTTTATATTCATTATGACTTTCATTTCACTACTGTTAACTCTGCAGACTGCTTTGCCCTTCTCTGTGTTTCCTGACTAATTTGATTCTGGTATCAGAAAATGTATTCCACAGATGTAAGCATGTCATTAACCAAATACTTAACATGTGCTAATACTGACCCCTTGAGACTCTTCCTGCAGATCTCTACCTAGAGGGCTTGCATTTATTGATTATGCTTACTCTATATGACCAGGTTTTCTTTCAGGTATTTATCCAATTAATTTATAGGTAACTATTATGTAGCACTATAACAAATGCCTTTCCTCAAACCTAAGTATGTAGTATCCTTTTATTACTTTTATCTCCTAAGTTAGGACAGATGGCAAAGAAGGCTATTACACTGTATGACGCGACCTACTTTTAACTAATTCACATTTGCCACTTACTTTATTAGACACCTTTCTCCCCGGTGTTCACATTTGGACTCTTTAATTATATGCTCAGCCAAAGACTTCTAATACATGAAGGCAATTTTGGAAGCAAGGAAGTAAAGCTCTGCAGACATTTCAAGACACAAAAATAAAGACAAAAGGAGGAAAAAATTGTATTGCAATTCTTGAAGGATTTGCCTTCCTGTAAACTTCAGCCTTAAAATTGTCTTTAAGATCCTAGGTTATTTCTAATTTTGGCCCTTAAATTACATCCTGCACATTCCAGACAGCCAGGACAGTCTCTCTCTTCTTTTTCTTATTATTATTCTGATTGTTTAATGCACTGTAAATGGGAACTCTGGGACTCTAGACTTCTTTTCCCCCCTTGAAACCTCTAAATAATTAGACTGTCGAGCTCTCACTGCTGCAAATTTCCCCTTCATTTCGGCCAGGCCAGGGTGGCGCACATTTACCCTAAGGCAAAGCCACGGGCTAAAACAGTTTCATATTAGCTAAACATAGACTATGGCATGTTATCTCTGAGGTCATAACATGAAATCGCTCAAGCCCAATGAAAGAGGGTGAAATCAGTAGAGCTTTCGGATAAACGTGAGGATTAAATGAGAGTTCCAAACAAGCTGCCAGCAACTTGAAATCCAAATCACCTGTAATTTAAAAAGGCAGTAAGCGTTAATAGTACCACAGAGGTCTGAGGCCCACAGTCTTAGACAACACACTGTCTAAAGTGTTCCAAGGGAGCAGAGATAGATGGTGGCTTATTTGTTAATTCCTCCTCCAAAATCTTAAAAGTGTCCATTACGATCCTTTTTAACCTAAAAAAGAAATACTACAGAAAGGGTCTGAAATTCTCCAATGCATTGTATACTCTATATATTGGCCATAGGTAAATAATAAGGGGTTCTCTTGGTAGGTCTTCCCACAAGACAGACGCAAATGCTGTGGGACAGTCCACTTCTCAATAGTAGAGAGTTATCAGTCATGCTGCAGCACCACCCCTGAGAGCCGGGGAGGTGTTGGACGGTAAATGAGTGGCAGTGCCCTTTGGGCAGGCCACAGCACAACAGGAAAGGAGGCAGGAAGAAGGTAGTTTTCTGGGCCTGTGTTTTCCCTGGTCTGTGGTTAGACAAAGGGTTCACTTTTCAAGTGTCTTAATCTTCCCAAGCAGAATTACTTTCTCTGTAATAGTCAACACTCTTATGTACTGTATGCTGTTCTGTGGAACAAAGATAAGCTATTTGGTCTAACTTAAAAAGAATGCATAAAGCTTGAGTAAGCACACTGCTACCAGACTCTAAGAGTTTACTCTTGCATATTTGTGAAAACACAAATGGAAATGAGCCGATTTGCTGGGAAAAAAATATAGAAACTCCAGGGATTTCATCTCCTCAGCAGAGCAATCATTTAGGGAATATGACAGGAGAGGATGTGCATTAATTTATCCATGTCACCCACTCTTCATCTCTTATCCTTCTTTCCCTTCACAACCAATACTTTGTCATAATAATACTGAATTCAGTTACTGAGTACTTATTGTCTGGTGAGCACTATGGTAAGTCCACTATAAAGTGCATTATTTCTTTAGTCATTCTAAAACACTATGAAGTAGGAACCATTTTACAGATAGAGAAACTAACTCTTAAAAAGTAAAATAGGGCTTCCCTGGTGGTGCAGTGGTTGAGAGTCCGCCTGCCGATGCAGGGGACACAGGTTCGTGCCCCGGTCCGGGAAGATCCCACATGCCGTGGAGCGGCTGTGCCCATGAGCCATGGCCGCTGAACCTGCGTGTCCGGAGCCTATGCTCCGCAACAGGAGAGGCCACAACAGTGAGAGGCCCGCGTACCGCAGAAAAAAAAAAAAAAAAAAAAAAAGTAAAATAACTCTCCCTAGTTAATGTAACAAGTAAGTGGGAGAGGCAAGGCTAGATTGCAACTCAGTTCTGGTAACTGAAATCAGGTTCATAAACAAAGCATGATACTACATTCTCTGTTATGTCCACATTGCATAGCAATTATCCACATAAAGTTCATGTCCCTGGCCCTGCCACTGAATGGCAGAATGAATCTTTTAAAAAAAATTTTTAATGTTTTATGTAATCCATCATATCCAAAATATTCTCATTTCAATATGTTACTAATATTTTTAACAATGAGACATTTTACTTTTTTTTGGTACTGTCTTAAAAGACCAATATGTTTTAGATTCTCAATTTGGATAACATTTCAATTTGGACATTAAATTTTCATGAGAAAGACCTGATCTGTAGATTTAATAAAATGTACACCTGAAAAAATAGATTCAGATACCCAAGTTCCTAACATACTTAAACATTTTCTAATAACTGAATCAAGTTAATAGTTTTAAAACTTAAAAAAAATTAAAACTAAAAATTCAGTTCCACCATTTCATTGGCTCCATAACATCTATGGCTAGTGACTGCCATACTGTTCAGGAGAAATGAAGAAAACTGGTTTGTCCAAGTGTGATACACAGACCAGCCTTGGCCCTGTCACTGAATAGTATTAGGCAATTGTTGCCTTAACTATCTAGGCCAACTCATTCTAAAAGCCAACTCTATGAATGTGGAGATGACTTGTGATCTCCATGCTAAAATCTTTGCTGCAGTTTTCAGTGTTTGTCCAAATACTGACTATCTTAATCATAAAGGGTACCAATGATCCCTTATGTCACCCTAAATGATACTTAACATGTTGGGCAAAGTGGAGCTTCAACTCCGTAGCTGGTTTTTTTATAGGTATTACAAAGACTCATAACATTTTTTGAGCTGGAAAGGACCTGATACTTCATCAAATCCCTTCCTATTTTAAAGCCAAATAACCTGTGATGAAATCAGACACTAACAGGTTAGTTTGGGAACTGACAGTAGAACCAAGGGTCCCTAATTTCTAGGTCAGCCTTCTTTCCACAATATCAGACAGCATCCTATGACAAAAAATAAAGCAAGTCTTGCTGAATTATTAAATGTTGCAAGTGGATTTTCAATATGTAATTACAGCTTAGGCTCTGATTTAATTATTTGGATAATTCACTTCATATTTTCTTGGTTAATTGCTGCCATCCATCGCACTATATAATTCAAACAATCATAAATAGCAGCTTGAATTTTACAAAATCACCATGCCAAAATTTCCAAGTGCTTAGCACTGAACAAATATTTGCAAAGAACTATCCATTTGCTGGATATTAAATTACAGATGTACTACCACTAGCTTGAAAAAAATTCGTTTTCAAATGAAATTTTACATCAAAATAACAAATGCTTAATTCATTTTACATGTATTCATCAAAATTATACACATTCAACAAAACATTTTGTTTAGATGTTTGAATCTCTACTTACACTTACTTTAAAAATCAGAAAAATTAAATTAATAATACTGAATAATACTGAAAAATACTGATTTTTAACCACAAAAAGCTTACATTTTAACCACAAAAAGCTTACAAAAGAAAAAATACTTTATATAGACAATGTCAAATATAAAACTTCTTGATAGAAAAAGATGGTGTTTGACATATTTGACATATTTCTCTCTGCTAAATATGAATAGAGTCTTAACTTTTATGTCTCAATTTTTTTTCCATTGACTATTCCTTGAATTATATAATGCTCCATTTACCTTCCTTGGCCTCATCTGACTCACTTCTTTCCATTTGATTGAATGATCTGTGCTACCCCAGCAAAGAAGACAGACATTAGCAGGGAAATAACCTCACTGAAGTGGTTATCATTTTAGGACTCTGAATGACTGTTAGTTAACTGCAGCTGGTAATCTGCAACTCAGTTTACTACCTCTTCTATCCTTTTTCAGTCTTTTTATCCAATTAATCTTTTCTGCATACAATTTCATATTCTAGTATTAACAAATGCTATGTTGTATATCTTTAGGATATCTTTCTTCTGGTCAGCTTTTAAAACAAAAGAAGAAAAAGCTGGGAAGGATGAAAAAGAAAGAAGGCAGAAATGCCTCCTGCATCTGTCATCAAGGGGGAAGAGAGGGAGATGGCATGATTAGCTGTTTTAATTGTTTATTTGAATTCCCATTTAAATAAAATCTGGATGATGCTATCAAAGAAGCAACTCAAAATGTAAAAATTCCAGGCAAACCTTAGTATCTCTGCAGGCGATTAATTGCCTTAAAAAATGAAAGAGATGTCAAGATTGACAAACAACAGGCCTACTCAAGATTTGCTCAGCATGGTGCTAGAATTCTGAAGAACATCCTTATCAGATCACCTTCTTAGGTATGTAAAAATCTATATATCCCAGTGACTTGACCATAGAGGCAATGGAGTAATACAATTTAGGACATTCCTAAGAGCTACTCCTGTGTTATGAGCTGCCATGATCAGGTATATTTCAGATAATCACATTACTACCATCTATCGTATGTGCTATTTAATTCAAAGAAAATAAGAACTTCCCCTAAGAAGTGTAAATTTCTCCACATGTGGTCATCTGTTCATGTGTTAGGAAACTGGATAGAAGAGAAACTGGACTGAAACTAGAAGGCATTCTTATCTATATATCCTCATCCCAAGATTTAGATGTCTGGTAAGCTGAGAGTCTAAGACAGAGGTCATGATTCTTATTCATCCCACCTAGTTGATTAAAAGTCAGACCTCAGCTCCTTTTTTTTTTTAAGGAGGTTAGAGGGGAAAGAAAAAATGCTTTGGAAAGCACCAGGTCTCATAGTTCTGATCCTAAGCCACAATAATGGCCTCTATTTGGGATATGCAGCAGAGATGATGGGTCTGCCCAAGGCTGTTCTGCCAACATTGGATGTATCCAACCTAGATGTGACAAAAAGACCTTACAAAGTGCAAGGCATCCAGGTAATATGGGATTGAATGGTTGAATACAGCATATTCTTCCTACTCCCTTTCCTTACTCCCTTTATCTTCTTTCTTTCTCTATTTTTTTGACACATACATCATCAAGTTTGACGTTAGCCATAAGAAAATTCATAAACGTGATCCATTGTCTATTATGCCCAATCTAGGAATTCCACTCTGGTAGTAAAGTTATCACATCACCTGGCCAATTTTCTTGCATCTCTCTTTGATCCTTTTCATGAGCTTCTGCACTTTTTTTTTGTTAACATCTTTATTGGAGTATAATTGCTTTACAATAGTGTCTCAGTTTCTGCTTTATAACAAAGTGAATCAGCTATACATATATCCCTGTATCTCTTCCCTCTTGTGTCTCCCTCTTACCCTCCCTATCCCACCCCTCTAAGTGGTCACAAAGCACCGAGCTGATCTCCCTGTGCTATGCAGCCGCTTCCCACTAGCTATCTATTTTACATTTGGTAGTGAATATATGTCCATGCCATTCTCTCACTTCCTCCCAGCTTACCCTTCCCCCTCCCCATGTCCTCAAGTCTATTCTCTACGTCTGCGTCTTTATTCCTTCTGCACTTTCTGATTTCACTATAAAGGAACTGTAATAGTATTCAGCACACTGACTGGAATATAATCACTAATGTTTGGAGTTTTTATGAAAATAAATTGCATTAATGTTAAGGTAAACTCCTTGATGGGAAATAGAACCAACTCTCACGGCAGAGATTAGACAAATCTGGCAGTAAGAGATCTCTTTTCTCCTGGTGCTGCTTTGGTATTGAGAGAGCTGGCTTTTACTGATCTCCTACTATGTGCACATTCTAAGGCAAGGTTAATATTTTTTGGTTCACTGAATGAGAGACAGCTCTGAAATCTGGGAGAGACGTCACAAGGCATCTTAAGGTTTTTTTAAGAGCAGTGAAATTTATGGGCTGTCATAATGCAATCAACTCATGGGAAGAGGAAAGCAATCAGTCATTCTGGAAAATGATAGATTATGTCTTAGTGGAGAGCAACTGAGTGAGAGCCACTACTATAACTTTATGGGAGAATATTCGGAGAAACTGATTTTCTAAATTACTAAGAAAATATTAACCGTGTACACTCCTTGTTGTCCTTCTCTTTGCTCACTTTTTATTTCCCCTTAAACCCACAGATAATAATAAGGGATATTTAGAGTCCTCTTGACATATATTACATAATTTAATTCCATCAGGAATTTAAGTGATTATTACTATTACTAGTCAGAGGAAGAATTAATTGATCTAGATTACACAATAAGTGGAGCCAAGATTTAAACCTGTTTAGTCTACCTCCAGAACATGGCACCTTCCATCCTGCAGTACTGGCTCTACTCATTTTTAAATAGACAGTCCTCTTATCTTTCCTTTCTAAATCCTCCTCTAGTCCCTATTCTCATTTCTCTACCTATTAATGATATATGCCTAAACTCTGAGAAAACTTTATACTTACCATAAAGATACCCTATAATACCTTCCAAAAGTTTTGTGAATACGTGTACATATATGTGTGTGTGTCTATATACACACACACTACAAACATATGTCTATACACACACAATGTACATAATGAAGATATAAATACATATACTTTTGCTAAATTGGCTGGCGATAATTGAGGGCAAGATTATATTTTAATAGGCATTTTATTGGATTTAATATTTGTTATGAACTGAATTGTATCACTCCAAATTCTGTGTGAAGCCTAACCCCCAATATGACTGTAACTTGAGATAGGGCCTCTGTGAAGATCATTAAGTTTAAATGGGTCAGAAAGGTGGGCTCTAATCCAAAAGAATTGACATTCTTATAAGAGGAGGAGACACTAGGAGTATGCGCACAAAGGAAAGCCCAGGAAGGAGGCCTCAGAAGAACCCAAACCTGCTGATACCTTGATCTTAGACTTACAGCCTCCAGAACTGTGAGAAAATAAATTTCTGTAGTTTAAGCCCCTCAGTCTGTGGTATTTTGTTATGGTATCCCTAGCAGACTAATACAGTATCCATCACATTAAATGCTTTCGATAACATAATTATTTGACAATTGTACATTAAAATCATAGGGGACGATAAATGTGACTCATCTTTATGCCAAATATAAGAGTTTGGAAAAACCTCTGTTTGATGTACAGAGTAGTACTCTGAAGCCAGGTCTAGACTCAAAAATACTGTGCTATAAATGTTGATCCCATTCCCACCGGCATGAAGTTGAGAATGGCTGCATGGATGAGCATATTTGTCATCTCTAACCTATTTTACAGTCAATATGTTTTAAATAGCCTCCAGTCTAACATGAAAAGAATGTTTGTCCTTAAAGATGTCAATGAAATATTGAAGGATCCTCTATTCACTTCTGTGTCTGTCAAAAACCTACAAAAGAGTTAAAAAAAAAAAAAAACTACAAAAGAATCCAGAACCTAAAATAGTCGAAGTATTTTGCAGGTGGACTGCAGGTAAGTGGCTCTGGTGTATAAGTCTTTGGAAATTAAAAGAGATTTGGGTGCACCTTGCTTACTACAGGTGATAACCTAGTATGGTTTTAGCCACCTTTATCATACAGATTTTGATGAAAATGAATATACTCCTAAGGAATTTCATTTGGCTTTCATGATAATACAAATAATAGCATAATATGCAATTTGAAAGTAAAATTGTCATTAAAATCACACTTAATTGGAGGGTAGATTTATCATGATAAAGATCCCAGACCCTGGTCCTTCTTTTACTCTCTCCTGAGATAATCATATCTGTTCCACAAATTGGATATTATTATCTCTAGTGATATTTCTTTTCTAACTCTGGACTTATATATTGAACTTTCTAAGTAACATTTCTACTTTGAAGTCACAGAGACAATTCAAACTTAATATTTTGTAAGCTAAACGTTTGATTTTATCCAATTTCACCAACGTCTATTTATTAAACTTCACTTTGTCTATTTTCCCCTATTTTAGAAAATAGTACTGGCATCCATCCAGATGCTCAAGTCAAAAACATCGGTCATCTTTAATTGATCCTCTTTCTTTATCCAATGCATTCCATTTTCACCTCTCATTTCTACTTGAAAAAAAACAACTAATGAATGGAGGAATATTATGACAAAAAAAGTATCAGTCATTGATAAGAGCATAAACTGTTTATAAGGATTTGATTAAATTACCTGGTGGACTTCCAATAGAATAGAACTAAAGACAAATATATCAAAATGAAATGGACTGGGAATGATAAAGCTGGTGTATGTAACACCAGTAAGTCAAGGAGTGGGGAGCTAGGGATAGAATTGAAAAGAAATTCCTGTACACTGGGTATCATGAGCAGCTGGGAAGCAGAAAGGAGAACTGAGGAAAGTGAAAACTTCAAGGGTTTCGCATGTTCTGGAAACATTTCACAGCAATAAATGAAAATGGGAAGGCTTTGTAAAAATTTAGTATCATCTTAAAATATTCTAGTTTACTGATAAAATTAGGGCACTGTGACCTTTCAAGAGATGTTGATTTATGTGTCAATATGATTGATCTTAGTCACACTGATCTATGACATTCTTATGTGCCAGCCTACTTAGCAAAGGTGTGAAATCACAAGTCAAACTTTGGAAGAATCTCACAAAGCTGGGTTTTTGTTTTTTGGAAATAAAATCAATAATAATTTTGATCTAAATGGCTGTCATTATGAAAGCTCTTTAAGTATCATTCAAGCCAGGAAGGTGATGCTTATGAATCCATCAGAGAGACAGTAAATCCAGACTTCCCCACCTAAAAGAAGGCAAAGCAACTCATAATCTGTGTTGTTTAAAAAGCTTTTCCTACTCACAAGTATATTCAGTCTTGAAAAGTATACGTTTCAAATTCCTCTGCTTCCTCCACACAATGCCATATATAGCTCAGCAATATAATGTATTCACTTCACGACATTATCGTCCTTAAAGGGCAGTATAGCTGATTAGGCACTCGTTCTTCTATCCCAACCATCACCTCTCTCACTTCCCACATCAGACTGACATAGCAGAACCCAAGTACATCCAACAGAATCAAATCTTCTAGAGAAGCAGTGAATGTGGAGTGATTTTAACACTATGATTTTATTATAAACAGCCTAGAAACTGAACCAACAATTTCCTGACAATAGTATTCTTGAGAAAAATTTCGTACAACACGGTGTCTGTCATCTGACCCTGACCTCCAGACCTACGGCTTTTAACTTTGAAATCTTTACCAGCATATCAAAGTTCTCAGTGATTTTTTATTTTCTTAAGCATTAAAGTAAGCATGAACAAAGCAGACTCTTTCCTCTTTCATTCATGAAAGCAGCTGTGGGGAAGTAGAAAGGGCACAGCTACTTTCAAGACTTGGATCCGAGTCTCAGCACAGTCCCTTCACACCCATGTACCCTTGTACAAGGACCCTCAGTGTCTCCACCTGTATCATGGATCTAATGAGACTCTCACTTCAGAGAGCTGTTAACAAGGTCAACAGGATCAAAAGAAAACCATGAGAATGAAAGTGGTTCAGACACTGGAAATGAAATAGTATGCTATTAAAGGACTATACAGGTGAAAGTTCTTGTTAGAATTGTGTCTCAGCACTTGAAGAAACAACTTCCTACACCTTCTCTCTAATAGGTTAAATAATCACCAATTAACCCCACACCCAATGAGGATCTACTGGAAAGAAAATTAAAAATTGCAATACTCGAACAAATCTTACATATCTTGGTTTTCATTAATAAAGAATGGTAAAATTTTTAAATAAAACAATGTAGAATTTGGTTGGAATCAAGCTTTTGTCATGGGTATCTGGGTTCAAATCTTGCCACTGCCACTTGCTATCTGTGACCATTACTGTATTAATCAAACCTCTGAGTCAAAATTTATCCCAACTATAGAATATAAATGTTACTTATAATTCAAGATGCTGATAAGGCTGGAGTAAGATGATGTTAAATTTCTCACATGTAATGAGTTCTTACTTCACAGTAGCTAGTATTATTTTGGTATGGAATCAGGGGGTGAAATCATTAAAGCAAGTTTGCAATCTATTTTACCTCAATTAGAATACTACTCAATTTAACTCATTATAATCCTGACACATTAAAATACTCACAATATAATGTGATGACTCTATTTACGTAAGGAAAAGCATTTTCTTCTTATATTAATATTGTATTATCACACACACATACACACTTGTATTATCACCAATCTGCCTTTATAACCGTGTAACATCTTAACATATATTCTACTTTATATATAACATCAATTAAACATAGAATTCTGAATTGCTTTTGCTGGTGGAATAGAAAATTCAATTCTGTTAATCTCCTAATTTTTAACAATGTTCTAGCAATGTTAATATATGCCAAGGAAGATAATTCCACATACACTGAATACTTTGAAACCTTTTAAATACTTGTTAGAAAGTCTCGGTATTAGTGATTTCAGTATTCCAGTATGTAAGAATATGTATAATTCTGCTTAATTTAAAACATATTATCTCTTGAGAAAACATTACAGATTGTGAGAAGCAAGCATACCTTTTCTCTCATCAATTATTTTATTAAAGATTCAAAAAACAATTCTTAGAAGTGTAAAAAGTTATTTACATAATATTTTACATAACAAACTCCTTATGAGAAATGAGAATATTAAAATTTCAAAAGTACAGTCACAGCAAGTGGTAGGCAAGGCATAAAGATAAATCAAATCCTATTTTTTGCCATGCTGTGAAAAGACTGCTGGCTTTTAATCATCCTGATGTGCCATATGTAAATTCCATCAAAAAAGAAGTTTGGTAAATGTTATATTACAAAACCACAGGGAGCAAAGCTATTTATAAACATCAATTAGAATACATACAATAGTCTAAAGTCATTAATAATATTCTACTAATCTGGCTATATATATATATATATATATATATATATCTCATATTTACTAAACCTTTCCCCTACTTTGTGTGCAGACAACAAATCTCTGAAATACCAGATGTCTGCCTACATACTTCTAGTTTACTCAAGGTCACTACAAATTTCCTTGGTGAAAAAGCTACAAAACTCCTTACTAAGAAATTCAGTGGAAAGAAAATGCAAGTAGTAACAACCTCAGATGAGTATCTTATATAACACTTGATGTAATCAATAAGAAATAAGAATCATTCTTGCTAAAATTTGGAAAGAATAAATATCACTTTTGATCTTAAAAAAAAAGAAAAAACAATACAGAAATTAGAAGTATCAAAGAAGGCCCATCTTGAACATAAATATCAATTAAAAACCAAAAAGAATATTTAGCTGCTAAAGCATTACCAAGCCAATTACCATGATTTATTACACATTCTTTTTTATTGGACTATTTAGTGTTCCTCTGAATTCCCCTTTCCTAATGAATCCCAGGTTTGTGTTATCCTTTCTCGCATTTGAATATTCATTTAACTAATCCTCTCTTCTCTTCAACTTTTCTCATATTCTTATCATTTTTCTTCAAATTGGTGTTTCCCTTCTATCAATTAAACTCTTCAACACAAAATGTCTTTGTTTCCTTTCCATATTTTGCTTTCTCAATACCCCAGAACTTCCACTATATCCCTTCTTGTGTGCTGCAATTTCCCATAGCATTGCTGGGACAAACAAGAGCCCCTAAGTTTTACTTTCTTTAATAAACTGTCCAGTTATGCCACAAGGACCACATGAGGACACAGGTCCATAGTCCTAAAATATCATTGCTTCTACACACAGCTTTAGAGTGTGAGGGCCAACTGACCCTATAGGTTTACTCTGCTCAAGGGTTGCTTTTTCCCACCCAGCCATGCTAATTTCCTTCTGTGGCTTCCAGGAATAAATTCTCGCCTGCAGTGTCATGCTGTACATTTCCCCTTTCCCTAAAGCTGAAAGTCAGTGGACAGAAGGAACGGGAGCTGCTTTGAAAAGAGGAAATATGGCATCCTACCAGGGAGACACACAGCACCAAGTATCACAGGGGTAGACAACATAATTATCCTTATCATTCCCCATGACCAGAGGCAATGACAAGAGGAAACAAACTCCTTCAAAGGGGATGGTATCTTGTTAGATACAAGGACTTACCACAAAAGATACTTGCAAAGCAATGTTTTATTTATATTGTACCTCAGACTTGCAAACAGAAATTGCCTAATTCACAAACTACTGCAAACCACATAGAAAATGGAATCAACATTCTCAGGTGTCTATTTTAGATGAACAATTTTATTTCAGAGAGTTTGTTATTTAGGGCCCATGAAGGAATTGATAGCAGAGAGTTATAAATCCCCAGCATATCCAGTAGTCATATGTGCATAAAGTGAATCCTGTCATATCTGTCTTCTGATTAAGAGAAATTTAATGCTTCAGCTCTTTGTAATGTTTGTTGTTTTGTTATAACTGGTGTGTAGATTGAATGGCAGGTGATATTTCATAAGATTTAAATAAAGTAAGAAGTTAATCAAATTAACATATTGCTTTTCTAAAGTATAATGAGTCATTTGCATATAAAGTGCAATCGAGTCTGTAAATACAAAATGAACTTCAAATTACTGAGAAACATCATGAACTTCATTTGTTAAATATTATAAGACAGACATGAAGGAAGAGGCTTGTGAATATTTCCAATCCAAACTGATTTATGATATATTTTGTGGCTGTAATGGCAGGCTTAGCCATTGTAATACCCAGCATTCCCTGTATCTACAGAATTTGTGACTTCAATTTGACATAAAAAACAAAATTAGCCATTCCTTGCAATCATTTTCCTGCCTGGATCTGAAAAAGTACTTCAGGCTATCACTCTGCAAGGAGAGCCCAAAAGAGGAGAAGACAGGGACCTTGAAACATATTTACATAAAACATAAATTACATAAAAATTAAAAGAATGGACAGCAAAAGTCAAGAGATACTCATTTTTATAGCTCTTAAAAACGTACTTTAGGGCCTCCCTGTTGGCACAGTGGTTGAGAGTCCGTCTGCCAATGCAGGGGACACGGGTTTGTGCCCCGTCCGGGAAGATCCCACATGCCGCGGTGCGGCTAGGCCCGTGAACCATGGCCGCTGAGCCTGCGCGTCCGGAGCTTGTGCTCCGCGACAGGAGAGGGAGAGGCCACAGCAGTGAGAGGCCCGCGTACAGCAAAAAAAAAAAAAAAAAGTACTTTAGACAATGGTCTAGATCAGAGTTCAACAGACACCTTTTGCAAAGGTCCAGACAGTAAATATTTTAGGTTTTGTGGGAGATACTGTTATCTGCCACAAGTACTCCACACTGCCTTTGCGGAGTGAAGCAGCCATACATAACACTTAAACGAATGGGCATGGCTGCGTGCCCACTAAACTTTATTCATAATAATAGGCAGCGTGCTGGATTTGACTAGTGGGTCACAGTTTACTGACACGTGGTCTAGAATAGTGCTGTCCTATAGCACTTTCTCTGACAATGGAAGGAATCTATATCTACCAAGGCTTTCAGAGACTTGAAATACAACCAGTTAACTGAGGAAATGAACTTTTTATACTTTTTATTTTAGTTATTTTAAATTTAAATAGCTACACATAGCCAGTGGCTACTGTACTAAACAGTACAGATATAGAATGTTCTATATGATAGTAACAGTTGAATAACAAGAGTTATGGGAAACATTAACATTCCAAGACAATGGAGTGCTTTAAGAAATCAGATGTCAAAAATTCAATAAATGCTGTTTAAACAGAAATAAATTTAGTATTTTCCTAAGTGAATAGTGAACTTTTTCCTAAAGAATACAAAAAAGAAAATATCAACATATGGTGCACATCTGAGTAAATATGGAGACTTCAGATTTGCTAGGGCTGAACTATATCATTTTGTATCTTAGCTTCTATGACAGTGGTATTTCTAAAATGATAGGCTTAGAATATTTTACAATAATAGCAAAAGATCTGAAGAAAGGGAAATTCCCAGCTTTATAGAAAGATATGGTTCTCCTAGAATTTAAGGACTTATTCCAAGTTAAATAAAAATCAGTGACCAGAATTTAAACTAACTTTCCAGCATCCAGATGGCCTCCATGGTACAGGGCTTCTGATCTGGCTAAAGATCAAACTAACCTTCTGCTTCTTGATCTGTCTGTAAGCTGGCCCTTGATTATAGCTAATGACCCTCAGCTGTAATAATTCCTGAACACACTGTTTGTCCTATTTCTGTCTGGATTCACAGGGCTTTACTTCTTTCAGGAGAAAAGCATTTGTAACAATCACCAAGACTCTGAAAAAAAGATGCTTGGTGTTTTTTTTGTTTGTTTTTCTGGAGAAATGGTCATGTCTTGGCTCATGCCACTTGCCATTGGAATAAAATTCAAACAAGCCAAATTTTCATTTATGTCTAAATTTGATGAAATCTCAGAAAATCTGTTCTGCTGGAACCATATTTTTGCTTCCTCAGAAATATTTTTTTTAAGTTTTCATTTATGTGTCAATATTAGATATTTTAAAGTATATAAGTAAGTTTCTCATATAAATCATTAATCAAGCTCACCTTCTGTGCCATAGATGACTGCATCAGAAAAGACCACCTCTATTGTCTTTTGGGCATCAGAGAACAGGAAATATGTCGTTTACTTACAAAGGAAACCACATAGACCAAGTTGCCTAGGTGACTCATTCTGATATGGCCAACTTGCAAAGAACCAGCTGCCCAGAGTTTCTAAGGCTACAATGTTGCTTGAAGAACCAGTGAAATCTAGAGGCTCCAGCCATTTGCCACCGATCACTGACACTTCTATTCTAAAAATAGTAAAACAGTCTTTACATGGGTAAAGATTAATAAGCATGAGTAACTAGAGCAGAATAGGGTTGCAGGGCTGCAGGGCTGTAGTTCACAAATAGTGATTTACTCTATTGAGCTATTTAAAGATTTTTAAAATGCAAAAAGGCTGTGGAATGCATTTATAAATTTAAAGAAGGAACAAAAGATGAAAATCTTGCCCTAGGGAACAGGGATGGTGCACATATGTTTATGAAGATGGAGCTTTTCTCAATTTCATATATTTCAAGTCAACAGTAACAAGTATTTTGAATTATTACAGTTTGAGTAGGGAAAATCCTGCTTGTAGTTTCTTCAGTATTAACATCAAAACACTGCCGGTCTACACTGCTACATATTTTTATTTGTGTCATTTATAAAATACTAAAACATAATTATGTACCATAATCACAGCAGTTGGAGGACTGACCTATAGAGAATGCCTATTTTGTTTCATTTCATATACATTTTTCTGACCTCTCCACTTCTCTTTCTTTTCTTTATAGATCATGGATATATGTTTGGACATGGGGAAAAAAATCACTTTGTTTGCAAGTGAATATTTTCCTAGCTACCTTTATTGAATAAAACATTTTGAGAGAAGGAAATGAGAAAACAGATCAGGAAAGCTAGAGAGTTACAAACACAGTGGGAGGAATACTCTTGCAAATGTTAACAGTTACTTAAATTAAAAATATCCCTCTGAGTGAAATTTGGCACTAATATGCACTACTTCACAAACCCTTAATCTCTTTTGTTTATGGCTTTACACTCACTCTTTCAAGAGGTAAATTATCCTCAGACCACAAAAAACTAGCATCTCCAAATAGTTTATCAGAGTTCAGACTGCCAAGAAACAGAACACTTAAAACAGAAACAACCATGACAACACAAAGCCTCCTGACAGCTTCTTGGTTCTCATCCTCAGAGGCGAATGAAATCTATTATAATCATTCTCCAATTTACTGAAATCAAGAAATTAATACCATATTTAGTCATGAGCTTGTGAGCAAAAAATAAATAAATAAAAAAATAAATGAACTAAAATGATGACCAATTAGAAGAAAAGTAAGGAGCTACTCTTACAAGGCAACTGTGATTTTAGTGAGAGGATATCTAGTGAATACCATTCCCATGTAAAAATAAGTACTAGGTATTGAAAGGAAAGAGAAGGATATGAACATACTGAGCCAGAAGGTTTAGACATTTCAATTCTCAAAATGTTCTGACGAAGAGGCTGTGTTTATACCCATGTTACTGACAAGGGATCTGAGTTTCAAGAATACTGACAAATCTTCCTGAGGTCACACAGTAATGAGCTTTCGTTTTTTTTTAACATATACCAATTTGATTATAAAACCCATATAATTTTATTTGTTAAGATAATCTCTACTTTTTTATTCACATATTTCATTATTAATAATTATTTATTAGGTGCCTTCTATGTGTTAGACTCTGCCTGGTGCTGAGATTATGATGGTAAACTTGCCCCCACAGAGTCTACCAGGTGGAAAACTCCTTACCCGGTGGAAAACTTTTCCTTTTTCACCGATGGTACTATCTCTTAGTGTTTTAAATTGGAACATATCTTGCCTCATGAAACTTTCAATTAGTATTATAATTTTTTCCCCAATGAAGTGTTGTTGTCTAACATTCGTTTGGAATCGTGCCCTGCTAGTTCTGCACCAGCTGTACCATCCTTCCAGGATGATTTTCTGATGAACCTTGCAACAGAAGTCACTGCATGTAACTCACCTGCATTTAACTCATTACACAGATAAATGCAATTAAATGTATAATTACATATTTTGATAAATACTATGAAGAAAAAAATAGGACTTTATAAGATATTGGAATTCAGAGGGGGCATCTCTAAGACGTAACCTTTGAGAAGGTACCTGAAGATGAATTAACCAGGACGAGAGTGAGCATGAATAGAAGGAACAACTCCAAGAAACACCATTCCCTGAGGTGAGAAACACATTCCAAGAGCTGAGGCAAGGTCAGCCTGGAGAGGAGCAGTGAATGACAATGAGGGGCTCCACAGGAGGCTGCAGTGATTGCAGTAGCAAGACAAGGACAGCAAGGTGGAACACACTTTATTACAAAAGGCAGTCGTTGAAGAGTTTGAAACAGAAAAGCAACATGATTGTTATGGACTGAATGTTTATGTCTCCCCAAATTCATACGTTGAAGCCCCAACCCACAGTGTGATGGTTTTTGGAGGTGGGGCCTTTGGGAGATAGTTCAGTTTAGTTAGTTGGGGACATGAAGGTAGGACCCCATGATGGGATTAGTGGCCTTATAAGACAAGGAAGGAATTACAGCTCACCCTCTCTGCCATGTGAAGACACAGAAAGAAGACAGATGTCTGTGGTCGCGAGCCAGGAAGAGAGCTCTTGCCAGGGTACCCTGATCTTAGACTTCTCACCCTCCAGAACTATGAGAAATAAATCCTTGTTGTTTAAATCACCCAGTCTATAGTATTTTGTTATACTAGGTCAAGCTAAGACAATGATCTAAACCATAATGTATGTATGGTTTTAAAGAGTAACCTTCACAGCAATTATAATTTAACATTAAGTCAACAGTATACTAAAAGAGCAATAAGGTCTCATATACTAGGAATTAATTAAATAACTTAATGAATCAATGGATGTAAGACAAGAGCAGCTCTCTTTGCTCTGAACTGAAAAGACTAGTGCGTGCCACCCTATCTACTGCCTACCTATTTCACAAAACTTGAGAAAGCCCTAGAAACATAAGGTTATCAACTATAAGTAGACACTGCAGGTGTACTTAGAAAATGTCCGATCACACTAGCTGCTCAAAATACCTTTCCAGGCTTCCCTGGTGGCGCAGTGGTTGGAAGTCCGCCTGCCGATGCAGGGGACACAGGGTCGTGCCCCGGTCCGGGAGGATCCCACATGCCGCGGAGCGGCTAGGCTCGTGAGCCATGGCCGCTGAGCCTGCGCGTTCGGAGCCTGTGCTCCGCAACGGGAGAGGTCACAACAGTGAGAGGCCCGCGTACCGCAAAAAAAAAAAAAAAAAAAATACCTTTCCATTCAGCTAGTGTTACTCAATCAGAAATTCTAGGTTTGGACTTAAGACTTCATTTCTCTATCTCTGGAACCAAAAAGACTGGACTTGATATTTTAGTAAAAGGCGAAAGATTTATGCGTTCTGGACTTGATATTTTATACCAACTCTTACTTTATATCTGATCTTGAACGAACTATTTTACTTTTTATGAACTTTAATAACTTTATTTGTAAAATGGTACAATAATATTTTCTTGATAGGGTAGTTGGATTTAAAAATTGATACATGTAAAGTTTTGCAATGCTTAAAAACTTATTTAATAAAGCTAATTATTTCCCTTGTTTGATTGCCTTCCTGTTTAAGAAAAAAGTAGAAAGCTTTTAAAAGTAAATATTATTTATTATCATGGTTAAAAACTCATGTTTTATTTTTTGCTTTGTTTGTTTTGTTTTTCCTAAGAGAAGATGTTTATGATAAGAAGGAAATAAGTAACATTAGTAGGGATGCTCTAGATTTGGGGTCAGTGTGGGAGAGATACATGACATGGAGTTAACATAAGTCTCCAAAATCAATACTTTGCTCTGGCATACTTTTGCCTAAATGAATCTTTACTTTTACTATGATAGTGATGCAAAAGTAATGGTAGTAGCATTAGCTGTAGCAGTAGTCATAGCTAACATTTTCATGACTACTATTACATATCAGGTCCTCTTCTAACTATAACAACCCTCATAGGTAAGTACATTAATTATTCCTATTTTATTACTAAGAAGATTGAAACACAACAAGGTTAAGCAGTTTGTCAAAGCTACACAACTATTTATAAAAGAGCTGGGATGTACAACCAAAACTAACACAATTCTGTAAATCAAGTACACTTCAATTAAAAAAAAAAAAAAGCTGGGCTTTGAACTCTGAAAGCTTACTCCAGATTCTGAGCTCTTAAGCTATAAAGAGAAAGATTTGCACGTGCTTGTCCATATGTGTATGTGGGTATGCTAATGTTTCCCCACTGCTTCTCTAGTACTAAGCTACTCCAGGATTTTCTCAAAATAGCATGGGCAAGCATGGCAGTGAACTGGTATGTGCCGCTTAGGGTGCTTACAATGATTACATGGGGAGGGCGATAGGAGAGGGTCCAGAGAAGAGAAACATTAAAAAGTAACAAGACAGATCGCTGAGTGCTTGGCCAGTGGAAAAATGTATCAACCTTGAAGGTGATACAAAGGTGGATTTCTGTGCTTGTGAGATTGTGGAAAAAGCAGCATGTGTCTCTAAGTGCAGATAGGAGACATGGAATCAGACTGAGAAATACAGTCTCAGAGATCATACATGAAAAATGGTCTGTTATAATATTCTACCAAAGAATATTTGATAGAAAAGGAGATCAACTCAAAATAGACTAAAAGAAAATGTCACACTGAAAGAGCCTAAGTTATTACTACTAGGGGGGAAAAAAATGAAATCCTCACTATAATGATCCAGAGTGCTTCTAATGCAAAACATGTTAAAATACTATCATAAAATAGCATGTGATTTTAAGAGTGGTTATGACATTTGCCAATCCCCAAATATGCTGCTTTTTTGACAATGCCAATTTGTAGCACACATGACAGAAATTTATATCATAAAGAATAACCGAAACATACTGAATCATAAACTATAAAAAGTGGTAGCTGTTTTGTTATGGGTGTGCATTTTGATATTTTTCCAGACCTTAATTAAGAGTCTTTTGCGGGCTTCCCTGGTGGCGGCGCAGTGGTCGAGGGTCCGCCTGCCGATGCAGGTGACACGGGTTTGTGCCCTGGTCTGGGAGGATCCCACGTGCCGCGGAGCGGCTAGGCCCGTGGGCCATGGCCACTGGGCCTGCGCGTCCGCTGCGGGAGAGGCCACAGCAGTGAGAGGCCCACTTACCGCAAAAAAAAAAAAAAAAAAAAAGAGTCTTTTGCAAGTGTGATAGCCAAAAATGATATTTTAAGGAAAACAATAATAGTTTAACATTAATTTTGTGTATAAAATTAAGCTAACTTACTGAGAAAAGCATTTTGAGTATTTATTATAATGGAGGGTTTGTGGAAGTAGCAGCACATAACTACAGGTGTTATAGAATTTTAGATATATTTAGTGCATTAAATAGCAAATGACAGTCAAGAGTGTTTGAAAATTCTGATATTAGATTCATATCTCTAAAAATAAAATATTCTTGGAAATTATTTCATGAAAAGAAGGCTAAACTCTGCAGGGAGAAGTAAAAAAACAAAACAAAACAAAAACAAACATGGATCAAAAATGAACTGGGTTCAAATATTACAGAAAATGGTTACTCGTTTTGTGTATTCAGCCATAACCATGTGATGGAGATACCATTTCCTTAGCTATAAAATGGAATGGTAGTTTATTTTTACAGTTTCAAGATGGCAAATTATTATACATACTAGTATCTTGACATATTGGGCATTGAAATTTATGCAAGTTGATATGGAATCACAACCACGTTAATGCAGAAATAAACAAGCATTTTAGAGGCTCTGTAATGAGCTAAATAGTGTGCTTGGTGTTTTGGTCTTCAGTATAATCTTGTGAACTTGGCATTATTAATTTGGCTTTTCATATGAGAAAAACAAGTGTAAGACAGACTACCTCATTTGTTCAGAGTCACAGAGCTACATTCTTGGAATTTAATCCAGGTCATCAGACCTAAGTCTTGTTTCTTCCTATTATATATATCTCATGAGTACATAACATTAAATCTTTGCTTTATTTTAAATATACTTCCGTAGTTCCTAGTACAAGGAGGCCTGGGGTTGAGTAGCTAAACTCGTCTGTGTGTGTGTGTTTCTTTCCATGAGGTTCCAACTTCCTGCTAGAGTACTTGTAAAGTACCACTATTCACATGAAGTACTGCACTCTATTTTAGATGGCCAAAGTGCAGTAACAAGGACAAGATTTACTCTCCCACTGGAATAAAATACGTGAAGTAGCAGTTTGCAAAACACTGTTCATAGGACAACAAATAAAGGACACTGAGGCCTGAAGATGGACAAACAAGGTGAGAACCTGAAATACTCCAGATTACTGTACTGAGAGAATTTCCATGTTTCACTGCACGGATAGGAAAGCCAGTAGGATCCTGGCTGACCCCCAAGGTGGCCATAGTTTTCAGAACAGAGTGCTGGAGAGAAAAGATAATTGCGTTTTTGATAAAAAATGATAACAATATAGGGTGAAATTTATAAACAGTAAAAGTAAAATGTGTGGCAATAGCAGCACAAAGGTTGGAAAAGGAAAAATAGAAGTATACAACTGTAAGGTTCTTTTTCTCTCTGTGAAGTGGCATAATGTCACTTGCAAGTACACTGTGCTAAGTTAAAGATGTAAACTATAAACACTAAAGCAATTACTATAAAAATAGAAAAGAGCTACTGACAATTAACCAAAAAATAGGAAAAACAGAATCATAGAAATACTCAATCTTAAAGAAAGTACAAAAAGGGGAAACAAATTAAAACAACAGAAAACAAATAGAAATATGACAACTTAAAGGTAACCATATCAATAATCACATTATATAGGAATAATTTAAAAAGTAAAGATTGCCCCCAATTAAAAGACAAAGATTGTCATCTTGAAAAAAAAGTAAGACCTAACTACATGCTGCCTAGAAGAAACATACTTTAAATAAAAAGACATAAATAGGTTAAAAGTAAAAGGATGAAATAAGACACAGCATGCTAACACTAATAAAAGGAACCTGGAAACTATCACAGCCAAGAGAAACCCAAGGAAACCTGACTGCTAAATGTAATGTGGTGTCCTGGATGGGATGCTGGAATGGAAAAATGACATTAAGTTAAAACCAAGGATCTGAATAAAGTATGAACTTAAGTTAATAATAATCTATCAGTATTGGTTTATTAATTGTAAGAAATATACTGTACTATGGGGTATATGGAGCCTCTCTGTACTCCTTTATAATTTTTTCTATAAATCTGAGAGTGTTTTAAAATGAGAAAGTTTATAAAGAGCAATAAACATGAATTGACGATATTAACATTAGACAAAGTAGATTTCAGATAATGAATATTATCAGAAAAGAAGAGTATCATTTCTCAATGATAAAGGTGTCCATCAGTCAGGAGGATAGAAAAATCCTAAAAATGTATGCATATACTAGCATAAATTCAAATACATGAAACAAAAATTGATGCAACTGCAAGGAGAAATAAATCTACGATCATAGTCTGAGCTTTTAAAACCCCTGTTATAGACTGAATGTTTGTGTCTCCACACCAATTCATGTTGAAATTCTAACCTCCAATGTGATGGTTTAGGAAGCGGGGCCTTTGGGAGGTGATTAGGTCCCTGAGGGTGAAGACTTCAGAAATGGGACTGTGCCATTATGAAAGAGACCCCACAGAGCTCTCTTGTTCCTTCTGCCATGTGAGAACACAGCAAAAAGATGGCCATCTATGAAACACGAAGTAGGTCCTCTCCAGACACCAAATTTGCCAGCACCTTGATGTTGGACTTCCCAGCCTCCAGAACTGTGAGAAAAAATTTCTGTTGTCTACAAGCTACCCAGTCTATGCCAGTCTGTTATAGCAGCCTGAAGAGACTAAGACAAACCTTTTATCAATAACTGATTGAACAAGCAGACATAATATCAATAAGGATATAGCAAATATGAATAACCGTATCAATCAAATTAACCTAACTGACAAATTTGGAACATTCCATCCACAATAGATTACTCATTCTTCCCAAGTGCACACAAAACATAGACCAAAAGATAGAACATATATTAGACCATGCAACAAATTTTCATAAATTTAAAGTATTCAAGTCAGATAAAGTATATCTTTGAACAAAGGAAGTAAAAAAACAAAAACAGAATGTTTTCTTGTTAAATTAGAAATAACAGGGCTTCCTTGGTGGCGCAGTGGTTGAGAGTCTGCCTGCCAATGCAGGGGACACGGGTTCATGCCCCGGTCTGGGAAGATCCCACATGCCGCGGAGCGGCTGGGCCCGTGAGCCATGGCCACCGAGTCTGCGCATCTGGAGCCTGTGCTCTGCAACAGGAGAGGCCACAACAGTGAGAGGCTCGCATACCGCAAAAAAAAAATTAGAAACAAATATTTCCCCAAATATTAGAAAATAACAAACATCTAAATAAATGAATAAAAATGAAAAACAATATATGACAATTTTTGAGATGCTGCTAAAGCTGTACTTTGGAGGGAATTTATAGCATTAACTACCAATTGATATATTAGAAAAGGTTTGATGATTTCTTTACAACCTGGATGGGTCTCTACACCTTGGCATTCATAATTGAATAGTCTCCTCAAATTATATCTGCTCCCAATTATTTAACAATATATTAAATGTATTTCTGATTTGACCAACCAATAATCAGTTTAATTTTCTTGTTGGGCTAAGGTATACTTATGCACCATTGCTCATTTTCTGCTTATCTACAAATAGATCAACGAAAGTCTATTTAACTATCAATTCCATTTTAACTCTCTGTAGTAATGCCTTTGTAGCAGACCCAGTACCTTCCTATGCTCCAATGCTTCCTCTCCAGCAAAAGAGAAAAGAAAAAAATTAGTTTCTTATACATTTCACTCCTATTGATATGTTATCTCTTTTACTAAGGATATTTGCAATTGAAGCTAGAGGAAAAATTTCAGATAAGTGAGCAATTAGCTTTATATTTTGGAAAAGAAGTACTTTTCCTTGCCAATAAGAAAATGCATGCATGTGTGCACATACCTAAATATATCCAGTTGTCATTTTATTGACTGCTCAATATATACATTAAGTCCTTTATCTATATAATTATATTTTCATGTTCCAATTGTCCTGTGAGCTATGTTTGATTATTAATCTCTTTTTACCATAAGGAAAAAGAAACATGGGTCATGTATGTTGCCCTCGTTCATGTACAAATGATGAATCTAGGAGTCAGACATACTCTAATTTCTTCTATGATGCTGCCTTCCTTCCTCTACCTATGATTAATATGAAATTAAAATATGTTTGGTCATTCATTAACTCACTATATATTGGAGGCTATTTCCAATATGCTCTGTTTTAAGTATAGACAAAAAAAAAAAAAAAAAATACTGTCTTTAACAAAAGAGGGGTATTTTCCCAAACCTATAAGTACTCATTCAGAGCCCTGGGAAGATGATTTGCTAACTGGTATTCTTTGGAACAATGGCTCTAACTGGTATCCTTTGAAACAATGGCTATCACTACTTCTCCTGGATCCACACCCCTGAGGGAAGGCTTGCTTCCCCAATAGCAGGAGTGGTTCATCACAATACTCTTTTTTTTTTTTTATTCAAATCAATTTTACTTTATTTTTAAAAAATTTTTAACATCTTTACTGGAGTATAATTGCTTTACAATAGTGTGTTAGTTTCTGCTTTATAACAAAGTGAATCAGCTACACATGTACACATATACCCATATCTCTTCCCTCTTTTCAATTACATACTTGGTACTTGAGTATCACCACACAAGTATACAGGAAAAGAATGTTCTATGTCATATCCTGCTCTTTTACTGTTTTATTTTTTTTTTGAATGACCTTCCATAAATCTCCTAAACTCTCTGCCACAATTCCCTCACCTGTCAAATGTGAATGAATTCTGTGGACTCACTGAATATGTAAATTAGCTACAGGATTTTGAATTTTTTGCAGAAGATTGGTCATCCAATCTATCCATTGTCATTTAAATAATAATTAAGAAGCCTTAAAAATTTGCTTATTTGCAAATTTATTTGTATTTGCTTAATTTTGTTAATCTTTAATTACAAAAGTATTTGCTTACTTTTGTTAAACTTTAATTACTTTCCATTTTCAAAATGTTCATTTACAGAAAGGATTTACTTTCATCAAAAGTTATGAGCTTACAACTGTTAATGCAAACAATTCCTAAAGAGTGCTTTGTTTCAATAAACAAAAATGCAAACATAAGAGTGCCCTAAATCATCACACTTAAATGCAAATGATGTTAATTAAGTATATAGCCATAAGTAGCTGATAACAGAGTGTAAAAAATGGATATAGATAGCAAAGATCTAGAAAGCTTTCATATATGGATACGTAGTTCTTCTGGGGAAAAAAGTTAATTTCTTGAGAAGAAGCCATTTATTATAGTTGTCTTAGTTAAATTATATAATGGATTTTTCTAAAGTTAAGGGAAAAACAAATATATATATATATACACCTGTGGTACATCCAAAGTTAAGCAGAGAACACAAATAAGCATGCAGAAACCTATCCTAAAGTATTGACTTTTTTTCAATTTTCTAGATAGTTTGATGAAGACTGAATTTACATTGACTTTTTCTAGACAATTACTTTCATTTTCACTATAATAATAGAAAACTGATTATATTAGGAAAAGTAGATCACTGAATAATTTTAAGAGTTAACATGGGAAATTATATGGTATGTCATGTACCTTGGTGGTAGATAGTTAATCCTTTTTGAAGACAGGTTATATTACACAGCATTTTTAATGGAATAGAACTTATCCCCACTGGAAACTGGAAATGCCCAATCCAACTTAACTATCAGAGCTTAGCACACCAAAAACTTTTCTGCAATGGACAATAATGCTATTCACCTCTCCATCTATAATAATATGGAAGTAAGATGTTTTTACTCCAAAAACAAAACAAACAACAAAAAAACACGCATTTACTAGCTGGTATGTCTAAAAATTTCTAGTTCAAATTTTCCTAAAATCACTATGATTTTTTTCTTTAATGGAGTATATTAAGACAACCAAACTAATTTGTATTACTTTTTCCCGTTTGACCTAAGCTAGAGATGGCTGATGAGTGTCCAACAGAAAATGAATCCATGCAAACATCCAAATAGCCAACTCTTTACAATCATGATTCAAGTATAAAACTGGGATTATTTGATGTACCTAGCAAGATAACTGTAAGAACTTACTGAAACAATGCAAATAAAGTTTCTATGTCACAGTACACGGCAAATAATAGGTGTTTAAAAACATTAGCTTCCTTCTTATTTGTTGGCTATGAAAATTCAAAATTTGCATTACATACATGAAATAAAGTGACTAATGTATTTATATGCATTCTTGCAAAAAACATTTTGGTAAATAAATGATAAAGTATGTTTTATTTACTTGTGTTTTATTCATATATTAAACACAAAGAGTATTATATAAATAACAATTTTCAACAAAATATATAATAATCATCGGATAAAAGGAGACATTTGATGAAAGTTTTTGGAACTTATATCTACGAAAATTCACAGGCAGTGTTGTTCACTCAGTTCTAAATGGAAGAGTTAAAGTTTATATCTGTTACAATGTCCTTTAATTAATTATACATACTAATTAACCATATCATGCATAAAAAATTAAAATGAATAAACATATGGATATTTCACATACATCTCCAGGGACAATAGCATTGTTGGCATATTTTAGTGCGTATGATTGAGAAAATTAATATTAATTGTTAATAAAATACATGCTCTGTTTTGTAATATATTTTGCATTTTTTACTCAGTGAAGTAGAACCTTCTTTCATTATGCAATCTCTTTCCAAATTCAGTGGGCATAAAAAAAAAAAAAAAACCTGTACTGAATTGCTTTCTTTAACTTCTCTTCATATATTTAAAATAATACCAGGAACTTTGCCAAATAATGTAGTATTTCCTCCAAATTGAAAAACAAGCTAGCTATCATTTAACTCTACAACTCAATGCTCTTTCTGTGCTTATAATGAATTTCAATCATAGACTTATAGTCCAAGCTCTCCACAGGACTTCAACTTTCCAAAACAAATATAAATTTGATATCATGCTTCTAAATACCTTAATGAAGCAGGGAAAATGGCAACAAAAATAATAATGCTTGACCCCATTAATAAAAAGTTAGTCATACAATATTGGATTTTTACAATGAACATGCAAGGTAAGTATTATTCTATGGTAAAGAAGAAATGCTGAGCCAGAGATCTAGTTAGTGGAAGAGCCAGATTATATAATAAAAACATTGATTCAAGGTTTTCCAAAAATGCAACTGAGTAAATAATTAGCTGATAATAAAATCCAATAATACTTTTATGGAGGGAATCAGTAATATTATAAAGAAGAAAATAAAATATTAACTTGAAGGGGCAGACAGTGCTTAAATACATATTTATTTCTTATCCCTTATTTTCCAATGATCATCAGATATCTTTCATTACTATAGTTGACTATGAAGGGCAAACATGAGGTGACTGGGCAACAACCCCACACACACTTCCAATTAAGCTTGTATGTGGACTTGAAACCTCTTCTTAATTGAGCCACTACCATTCAACTGGAATTGGACAAGGAGATGAAAAGTTTCTACTATGCCTAATTAGACTATTGGCTAATGTTATGTTATAAATATATTCAAAACACAAACTTTATGTGATATTCAGTAAATATAATAAAAATATTAATAGTCCTGAAGTACTTTGAAAGATATATACAACTTTCTTAGTTATGGGAAGTGGTAAGCAGAATTCTACGATGCTACCTGTGTAAGCTGAAAATGCTCCCTGGAGACAGCATGTCCTAAAGTTACTTAATAAGAAAAAAGGGTTTTTGCTGATGTGACTAAATTGAGGGTCTTGAGATGGAGGGATTATCCTGGATTATCCCTGTGGGCCTTAAATGCCACTGTAGTGTCTTTACGAGAGACAGACAGAGTGAGATTTGAAACACAGAAAAGAAGACGAGGGAATGTGACCACAGATGCAGAGACTGGAATGATGCAGCACAAGGAATGCCAGCAGCTACCAGAAGTTGGAAGGGGCAAGGAATGGGTTCATTTCTAAAGCCTGCAGAGGGAGCGTAGCCCTCTGGACACTCTGATTTTGGCCCAGTGATACTAATTTCAGACTTCTGGCCTCCAGAACTGTGGGAGAATACATTTTTATTGGTTTATGCCAACACGTTTGTGGCGAGTTATTACAGTGGTCACAGGAAACCAATACAGATTTTGATACCCAAAGGTGGAATGTGCTGTAACAAATACCTGAAAATGGCAAAGTGACTTTGGAATCTACTAATGGATAGAGGCTGAAAGACCTCTGAAGCATTTGATAGAAAAAGCCTAGACTATTTTAAACAGAATGTTGGTGGGAATAGGGATTTGAAAGACGTTTTGTTTGAGGCCTCAGAAGAAAATGAAGTACGTGTTATGGAAAACTGAAGAAAAGCTGGTTCTTGTAATATAGTGGCAGAAAACTTCACTGAATTGTCTTATAGCTGTGCATTTGTCTTCCAAAATAATTAAGAAGATAGTATACTCACTATCATTAAGAGTGCTGTTAAATAGGAGCAAAAATGAACATTGTATTCATCATATGCCTACTGCCATTCTTCTATCCCCCAGAACAATTAATTTGATTCAGTGGTTGAATCAGAACTTACATAAGAAATAGTATTTGGCTCAGTGAGAAATAGATGGTGTTCTTAATTGAGAAACCGTACTTGGCTCAGTGATATTAGTCTTCACACTGTTTGAAAATGGGATGCATATAATATATACACTGCTTTCTAAATAATTTACCTTTTATTATTCTAGTTGTCATTAAATATTTTTATTAAATGAATGGGAAAACTGTCTGGAAAGCATTCTTGATATTATCTGTACAACTGTGCAGCTAAAAGAGCAAACTAAAAGTCAAAAAAATTGCAATATAGAGTCAACAATAGTCGTGGCTGTCATGTTATTAAAATCATGATAAAGACGTAATTCTAATATTACTGACAGCCCCAAATTCCTGATGTAAAATGACTGAATAATTTAGGCTGGAACACAGAGGGTGTGTTTTCAGCTGAGAATGAACATATGGATTGAAGTAGATTCCCACTGATTATGCACTGGGCCTAGAAATAATTTATACTAGAGTTTTTTATTTGTTTCTTAATAGAGAAGCATATATGTTGAGAAAAATGTTATTTCTTGCATTGTTTCAGTATATGAATCCCAGAAAGTATTCAAAATTTCTTAATATTCAATAGTGAATGTTTTAAAATTTTAAAAAAAGATTAATTTGAAGTAGCTCCAAATCTCTAAGTATTAAAGCTAACCACAAGCAGTTGTAGCATCAAGAATTTTATAGGAAGCTTTTCTTAAATTGCTTTATGTAGAAAAAAGGAGAAAATTGAAATTCAAACGTGAATATTAAAAAAAAAAAACCCTAACCATCACACTATCATCATTTTTTTCTTGAGCTAAGAGACAAGATAATCATATATCCATGCTTATGATCCTACAGGAGAATTCAAAGAGCATTCTTTTGAACTCAGAATAACCTGAGTGGTCTCTTTGTCTACACACTAGTATATTTTTAGAGAACTATGCATGAGAAATGAGGACAAAACCTTCAAAGGAGTAACAGGAAACAAGTAATCTGCAATATAAGTTAGAAAAATAACGGAAGAAGAATGAGTTTAGGTAAATGTATACTGTAAATGGTGTTAAACAAATAATTTTCATTTAATTTTCAATTTACCCATGCATTTATTCAACTGCCAATGTCAAACCACTAAACCCGGTAGTTCAAAAGTAGAATTTTGGAAATATGATTTTTTAAAAGAAAGTATTTTTGTCCATTTAGAAGTTATTTTCCCCAACTGGACCATGTTTCTTACATCTCTTTTTATAGATAAAAAATATTTATTTTTGTTCTACAATAGATCATGACTTTTTGAGAATAGATTTCATGCTGTCTCCCTTGTATATCTCAAGAACCTGGCATAGGTTCCGGAAAAGAAAAAAAGATTGCACACTGAATATTTACTGCTTATTAAGAAAACTAATATGTAATATCAATGGTTACACTTCTAAAATCGCCGGTAATCTAAAAGACTTGATACTGAAAAATTATTTTTTTAACAATTTTTAAAAAAAATTATCTTTCTTATCTTTCTATCCATATATGTATATAGGTAGGTAGGTAGGTATCTCTCTGCCAGCCTACCTACATAACTTGCCTTGCCTCATTTAAGAAGGAGTTTAAGACAGATAATTTATAATAAATAATTCATGAAATTCCATTATAGCTATATTGTATGAAATTTGGCATATAGTCAATATAGAGTTTTTCTGTGTAAAATAATCTAACAAATATGTATGTCAACAGCAACAACAAAAATATTTGTAAGCGACTAAAAATGTGCCAAGCATTAGGCCAGGTAAAGGGAGATCACAAAGGGAAATGGGACACAGCTTCTCCACTCAGGCAACATCCAATGTCATGGACTAAATTTGACTATCCATTGCTTACTCACATAAGAGCTTTGAACATTTGAGGACTGTGGCAATGAGGCCAGGATGATCACGAGTATTATCAAATTTTTTTACGAATGCATATCCACTGCCCATTTGAAACTTTAAAATACTTAATCATTTTATCATGATTACATCTGGTTTCCTTTCCATAATAAGGATGAAAAGTTTGTGTCACTTAAAAATCAAACTTCCCACCATTTTATAATTACAGAGGAACACAAAGGCTAAATTGCCTTATTTTATTTTTAGAATAAGAAAATGTGCATTGTCATTGCTTCATAACTGAGCAGGGGTGAGAGTATATTTAAAGAACAATGCATTTTACTTTAAGGATGGGATGATACATTCAACCTATTCCAAAGAAACATTTAGGTAGAAAAAGAATATCTAAAAGGTAATGCAGCCTTTGTTATCTGATCTCATTCTCTTTCTCCCCTAAATTATGACCTAGATGGGGTTGGTTAGCTTAATTGTTTAGAGTACCATTCTGAGTAAACTAAGGTCACAGCTTTGATTTCGAGGTCAGTCTCCTAATAGATGTTTATCTGTTGATCACAAAAAGGCTGAATTAATAAGAACCTAATTGAGATGGTGCAAAAGCTTTTATTACCAAGTAAACACTACAAAGTGTACATTCTACTATTACACTATCGTTAATTTTGCTTCCATATGCAAAAGGACAGCACATCGCTGAATGATGTGGAATATACTTCTCCATGGAAAAGTATGTAATTCTCTTCCAGTGAATGAGAGTAAGGAATAATGTAATAAAGATGTACTTTATCATATTAAATTTATCATGTCTATGTTGCATGAAACCCCCTAGAAATTTAGTAGAAAAGTAAAATCATGGCTTACCAAAATAGGAAAGGATAAAATAGTGAAGAAAGAAAAGTTAATTTCAAGCTTCAAAGAAGATATTACAAGTAATGGAGGTTAAAATAAAACTGAGACTATAAAAGCAATTAAGAATGTCCCTTTAAGGAGCAATACATGAGAGACTGTGATAGCCTCAAATTGTTCATATTTGCATAGAAAAGGTCACAAGATATCACTGGATTGTTAACACTAAGCAAGAGACTTCCTTAGAAAAGGGGTATCAGATGCATAGTCCATTATAGGACATCAGGTCTCCTTAGAATTACAATATACATAATCACTATTATGGTATTATATAATGTTCACATTTTTCCTAGGACGAATACACTTTTGCTTGGTTTTCATAGATATTTTTCTGCCCAGAAAACCCTTGATCAGACCTTTCTAATCCTCAGCATGATCACTCTTATATTTATCCTAAATCCCTGTGTGTCCCCATATAAACTTTGAAGCAGTGTAATTCAGTTACAATTACATTGGTTTTTATTGTGTTGCCGCATATTACAAAATGTGAATAGAGAATTAAATAAACAGCAGTGTCTGTCTCTGGGTATATTTCTTATTACAACTCTGTATAATGTGACAGGTTTGAAATACAATGACAAACACAGGAAAGAATATCGTTCTGATAACATATATTGTTGTGTTTTCATTAATTCTCCAAGAGCATTAAAAGAAAGGACTGCTAATTGAAAAAATGACTCTAGATGCCCTGAAACATAAAAGAACTCGACATCAGTTTATGGAGTAAGTGATTCAAAGTGTTTGCCCATTGTTGTTCTTATTAAAGTTAATGATGTTTGACCCAGTCTATAGACATTTGCTTGACCAAAGACACATACAATTATTAATTATAATACCTGTGTATAAACAGCAATAGTATTCTTCTGTCGAGGTTATGTGTCATGAAAGTAAATTGAATTGCATGTTGAATTTCAAGGAAGAGCAGGTGCTTGGAGTACATCAAACAACAACAGATGCTGCTAAATCAAATAACTATCAATCTTAGACTCATGGTGCCATTGTTGGGTGTTCACATTCAAAGTGTAGCCTCAAATGGACAAAGAATATATATCATGTAGTCTGGAATATTAACATTAAGTAAAGCACCAATTAGTTGGAATTGAACTAACAATAAATGTCAACAAGTTTGTTCTGCTTTTTATTTCAGAGAAAATGCCAAATGAAACGAAAATAACCTAATTTATGGGATGATTAAGAATATTTTATGCTTTTGTTTTTTCCTTTTGTTTACATTTTTTCTTTATTTTGGTAAAAGCATCCTTACATATACCTTTCACTCTTACAATGTTCTATTAGACCATTTGCTGCAATGGACTCTGATACATGGCATAATTCACAGTCATCAGAGAAAGATTTAAGTATATTTCTAATTCTGCAGTTAAACAGAAAACTATGCTAAGTTTAAAAATGTTTTTCATCAACAAAAGTTTAAAATGTTTTCTGTTTAAGATTTATTTAATGAAAAACATAAGATTCTTCACTTATTTCAGGTTTTTGAATATGGAACAGTAAGTCAAACTATTTTGTTTTGAGGGCATAGAGTAGTTTTGATTGTATATTTCTATAAAATTATCTATATCTCATTATCATTATAAACAGTGGTCACAATGACAAAAAATCTGAACTTTTTCTCCCTACCAGATACATTCTGAGATGAAGGAAAATAACTTTTTGACTTAAATGTATGATTTCAAATATGTACTACAATACTCAAACAGATATTACTAAACTTTTCCAGAGAAACACAGTTACAAAGCACTTAGAAAGTTGCCCATACTTTCTTACATTGTAGACATTTATCTATGCTAACAGAAAGAAGTCTCAATTTAACCCATTAAATATTAGCTTCTAATTAAAACAAAAAGCACATCATTTAACAAAGAGTCCCAACAACTCAAATTAAAGGAAAGGCAAAACAGTAAAAAGAGAGTAAAACAATAGCCAAACAACCCTTCTCTCTTCTCAATCCACTGCTATAAATGATCAGTTGGATCATATTGACATTGATATATTTTTATTTAAAATCAGTATCAAATTATTAAATTCAGAAAAATAAACCACATCCTTAGCATGATTATTTAAAAATAAAAGTAAAATTTAGCCTCACTACTTACTAAAGATAAGGTTCACTTGTTTGTTTGGAGGAAGGAGAACACTCTTGCTGCATCAATTAGAACATTATTTACTTTGAAACTACTATAATGAACAATGATGGCACTTCTTCTAATTAAAAATACTTTGTTCTTTTCTGAGATAATGAGACTTCCAGTGCTGCTGGGCTCAAAAGTACTAAACTCTAAAGCCATGTAGGTTCCTGAACCATCAATTTGTTGCCTTTGTTCCAAAAGGAACTAAATTTGGTTATGTGTCCCTAAAAATGCCTACTAATACTGTACAGGATATGCTCCTACAAACTTGGATTCTCTTGGCCTTCAGTGCAAAAAGCCAAAGAAGCAAGCTAAATAGAAAGTAATTATAAACACTCTTTTATTTGAAATAAAAGATATTGGAAATGGAACAAATTTCCTACAATATGTGAGTTTAAATGTTACACATATTTCTAGAAAGTGTTAGAACTTATATTACCCTATAACTATGATTAAATTTAGTTTCTTCAGTTGTGAATGCCAAAACAGTATGCTTAACTAGGATTTGAGTTATTATGGAAAAAGTAATATGAATTTTACGGACCATAGCATATTTCTCCTAGAAAAATAATTTATTTTCTGGAGAAATTTATTTCTAACTAAGATTGATTGATAACTAACCTTCAGAGTGACAAATAATATTGATTAATATTACTCTATTTTTTCCTAGCTATAAGTATAATGCATAAAAATGTATATCCTTTAAAAACAATATGTATTAGAAGCATCTTCTAGTACTTGAAAATCACTTGTTATATTTTAATTTAGTTTTAAATCCAGTATGTGCAGCAAATATATTAATCTGCATACTGATAACAAATTTTCTTACATGTTTTGTGTGTAAAATTTACGCTGATTTGCATTTCTCACTTTAAGATGTGAGAAATGTCCTAATAGCATTAGAAATTAATAAATATTTTTAATACTCCATATGACACACATTTTCAAATATTGCAAGTTTACAGCACTGACATCAGAATAAAACAAAAACTCAACATTTAGATTTTCTATTTTCTAAGGTAATTCCAGTATTTAGTTCCCAATGAAACTTGATTTTAACTGCTTTTTCTAAAATTTCATATGTATTTACATATTGATCATTGTTACCACATTTTCTTGTTTTACCTTGGTGCAGTCTGATTATACCAGGAACAGTGAATATGCTTACCTAAAACAGAAAGAAACAAAATATGCTGTTAGTTTCAAAAGAATATTTGTCTGAAGTTTTCAGTAGACAAAATAAGGCAACGAATAAATAATCACAACTCTCATTCCAACCTCTTTTCCTTTGCACCCCAAATATCTTTATGCTTGTGACAAAATCAAATGGAATAAGTTGTTACCAAAACTGCATAGGCAAAAGAGCCTTTATAGATGACTTGGTGGTGACTACATTTTTACTGAGTTGAATACTTCTATTTTTGTCATTTCTTTTTCTGCCATTAACATATAAGGAATCAAGTAAAAATATCAACAAAAGCTTTGTGGAACTGTATTAGTTCCCAAAAGATCTTAGAAACATCTTTAACCACTGATGCATTGTTCATGGTGCTATACAGTATCAATCATACTATCCACATTTACTTGCCTAAGAGATTTTAGAATTCAGATCTGTTTAAAGATTTTCTTTTGATGTGGACCATTTTTAAAGTCTTTATTGAATATGTTACAATACTGCTTCTGTTTTATGTTTTGGTTTTTCTGGCTGTGAGGCATGTAGGATCTTAGCTCCGCAACCAGGGATCAAACCCGCACCCCCTGCACTGGAAGGTGAAGTCTTAACCACTGGACCACCAGGGAAGTCCCCATATCTGCTTAAAATCACATTTAGTAACAATGAAGTGGAAATAATAAAGTATCTAAATAATTATACTATGTCTATGAATTACATATCATGTTGCATGGCATGTACATTTTATATGTCTATGAAATAAAATTATAGGACTATGATAAGACTAGAAATGTCATTTATTTTCTACTTATATTAGCAAACTTACAGGTAAAGCTAAATAAAGTGTTGAGATCTTCTAAAATAGAGCATTTGTGATCCTTAAAAGTTGACATTTTTCTATTTTGAGAAAGGAGCCTAAATTCATAGGGCACCTAAGACTCTTCTGATAGGTGAGGTATCATTTTAAGCAGAAGTAGTTTACATCACCTGCTATAAATGAAAAGAAGAATTGTAAATGAAAAGAAGATACACTTAAAACTCAAAATGTAATTTGTGGAATGATTACCTGCTTATTCTCATACATTCCTTAGGAATCTGCATTTTACACTGCATGTTTTAGACTAGAGTTTAGGAACTCTCTTTGGATTCTTTATTTTTTTTGTATCCATTCTTTTTAGAGTGCCATGAAATCAGAAATCCTATGTACTTTATGACTCTAACATCTAGCAGTGTTAGCTTTGTAGTAGAAACTCAAAATGTTTTTTGTAGAATGAATAGATGGATGAAAGAATATTTAAATGAAACACATATACAAACTAAAAATTGGAAGTTAAGCTACTGCCCAATAAAATCCAGGAGAACTGGATACTAGACACACAAGGTATCTTTATTTGGTTATTTAACTTTTACTTGGTTAAGCTCAGAGAACAAAATTTCACTGAACTTTTTTTTTTTTTTTTTTTTTTTTTTTTGCGGTACATGGGCCTCTCACTGTTGTGGCCTCTCCCGTTGCGGAGCACAGGCTCCGGACGCACAGGCTCAGTGGCCATGGCTCACGGGCCCAGACGCTCCGCAGCATGTGGGATCTTCCCGGACCGGGGCACAAACCCGTGTCCCCTGCATCGGCAGGCGGACTCTCAACCACTGGGCCACCAGGGAAGCCCTTCACTAAACATTTTAAAAATTAAAACTAGAAATAAAACAACTTTGTTTTGTGGTTCAATAAACTGGAAGGCCACATCAACAGGCCATTAGGGAGCAATCTGCGGCAACTTTTGGCATGTAAAACAGTAATTCCAGTTTGCTATTTACCAATAAAAATGTAATTCATTTCACATAATATCTGTAGTAAGAGGTAGAATTTCTAATTGGAATATGCTGATTTTCCAATTAACATAGTTAAGTCTGATTTCCACATTTTAGGTAAATCACAGTTTCCTTGATTGATATTTCTCCTATATGTAAAATGGCAGAAGGACAGGTAGCTTCCTTTGTTTTCTATGTATTTATCTCAAAGGGACTTCTGAAGAATTCTAAAGAAAAAAAAAAAACTTTATATACAGATACACGTAGCTTTTCATAAAAGAGATTCATGAGAGTCCTGTAATTGTTTTTGACCACAGTTTTAATGAATTACTGGGCTTTTTTTCCCCTCCTCATGGAGTCAGTTGTGCTTATAAGTATTTATTTTCTTTCTTTGCTTCATTATACATATTTGTGATAATCTGGGCAGCGAGCCCAGATTGATTTATTTTTTGTTTATTATTTGTAGACTGTCCTAGATTCTTTTGAAAGGGCATATTCTAAATTATTATTACCATAATTATAGGAAGATTGGCACTCTGTGAGATTATAAGAAGATTCACTCATTATTCATAATGAGGTAAATACTATACTTTTTTTTAATGAGTGATGCATTACATGGATAGAGCATTTTAATTTTAATATTGCGTACATGTCTAGACTGTGTTCAGGACACAATATAATTTCAACTGTGTCAGGCTATTGTCTGAAATCAGACACTTATCTACATACAGGTTTTCTTTCATTTTTATGTAATTATTTATTATTACATGATAAACACATATTCCATAATATTCCACTTGAAAATTTGTGATTCCTAACAAACTAAAACTTTTAATGCAGTATAAACTATCTCTACTCTCACAGAAAAAAACACAATTAAATTTCTTTAAATTATAGGTATGGGGGTATAATATTTTAAAACTGAAAACAGGGAGAGGAGCTTCAAGATGGCGGAAGAGTAAGACGCGGAGATCACTTTCCTCTCCAAAAACACATCAGAAATACATCTACATGTGGAACAACTCCTACAGAACACCTACTGAATGCTGGCAGAAGAACTCAGACCTCCCAAAAGGCAAGAAACTCCCCACGTACCTGGGTAGGGCAAAAGAAAAAAGAAAAAACGGAGACAAAAGAATAGGGACGGGACCTGCACCAGTGGGAGGGAGCTGTAAAGGAGGAAAGGTTTCCACACACTAGGAAGCCCCTTCGCGGGCAGAGACTGCGGGTGGCAGAAGGGGAAGCTTCGGAGCTGCACAGGAGAGCGCAGCAACAGGGGTGCAGAAGGCAAAGCGGAGAGATTCCCGCACAGAGAGGATCGGTGCCGACTGGCACTGACCAGCCCTAGAGGCTTGTCTGCTCACCCGCCGGGGCGGGTGGGGCTGGGAGCTGAGGCTCGGGCTTGGGTCGGATCGCAGGGAGAGGACTGGCGGCGTGAACACAGACTGAAGGGGCTAGTGTGCCACAGCTAGCAGGGAGGGACTCCAGGAAAAAGTCTGGAGCTGCCGAAGAGGCAAGAGACTTTTTCTTCCCTCTTAGTTTCCTGGTGTGCGAGGAGAGGGGATTAAGAGCACCACTTAAAGGAGCTCCAGAGACAGGTGCGAGCTGCGGCTATCAGCGTGGACCCCAGAGACGGGCATGAGACACTAAGGCTGCTGCTGCAGCCACCAAGAATACTGTGTGCAAGCACAGGTCACTATCAACACCTCCCCTCCTGGGAGCCTGTGCAGCCCACCACTGCCAGGGTCCTGTGATCCATGGACAACTGCCCCAGGAGAACGCACAGTGCGCCTCAGGCTGGTGCAAAGTCACACCAGCCTTTGCCACCACAGGCTCGCCCCGCATCCGTACCCCTCCCTCCCCGCAGCCTGAGTGAGCCAGAGCCCCCGAATCAGCTGCTCCTTTAACCCCGTCCTGTCTGAGCGAAGAACAGACACCCTCCAGCGACCTACTCGCAGACGCGGGGCCAAATCCAAAGATGAACCCCAGGAGCTGTGCGAACAAAGAAAAGAAAGGGAAATCTCTCCCAGCAGCCTCAGGAGCAGGGGATTAAATCTCCACCATCAACTTGATGTACCCTGCATTGGTGGAATACCTGAATAGACAACAAATCATCCCAAATTGAGAAGGTGGATTTTGAGAGCAAGATTTATGATTTTTTTCCCCTTTTCCTCTTTTTTGAGTGTGTATGTGTATACTTCTGTTGTGATTTTGTCTGTATAGCTTTGCTTTCACCACTTGTCCTAGGATTCTGTCTTACTTTTTTTTTACTTTTAAAAATTTTTTTCTTAATTATTTTTTATTTTAATAATTTTATTTTATTTTACTTTATTTTATTTTATCTTCTTTCCTTCTTTCTTTCTATTTTTTGTCCCTTTAATTCTGAGCCATGTGGATGAAAGGCTCGTGGTGCTCCAGCCAGGCATCAAGGCTGTGCCTCTGAGGTGGGAGAGCTAACTTCAGGACACTGCTCCACAAGAGACCTCCCAGCTCTGTGTAATATCAAACGGCAAAAATCTCCCAGAGATCTCCATCTCAAGGCCAAGACCCAGCTTCACTCAATGACCAGCAAGCTACAGTGCAGGATACCCTATGCCAAACAACAAGCAAGACAGGAACACAGCCCTGTCCATTATGAGACGCTGCCTAAAATCATAATAAGGCCACAGACACCCCAAAACACACCACCAGACATGGACCTGCCCACCAAAGACAAGATCCAGCCTCATCCACCAGAACACAGGCAGTAGTCCCCTCTACCAAGAAGCCTACACAACCCACTGAATGAACCTCAGCCACTGGGGACAGACACCAAAAACAACAGGAACTACAAACCTGCAGCCTGCTAAAGGAGACCCCAAACACAGTAAGTTAAGAAAAATGAGAAGACAGGAAAACACACAGCAGATGAATGAGCAAGATAAAAACCCACCAGACCTAACAAATTAAGAGGAAATAGGCAGTCTACCTGAAAAAGAATTCAGAATAATGGTAAGATGATCCAAAATCTTGGAAATAGAATAGAGAAAATACAAGAAATGTTTAACAAGGACATAGAAGAACTAAAGAGAAAACAGTGATGAACAACACAATAAATGAAATTAAAAAATTCTCTAGAAGGGATCAATAGCTGAATAACTGAGGCAGAAGAACGGAAAAGTGACCTGGAAGATAAAATAGTGGAAATAACTACTGCAGAGCAGAATAAAGAAAAAAGAATGAAGAGAACTGAGGACAGTCTCAGAGACCTCTGGGACAACATTAAATGCACCAACATTCGAAATATAGGGGTCCCAGAAGAAGAAGAGAAAAAGAAAGGGATTGAGAAAATATTTGAAGAGATTATAGTTGAAAACTTCCCTAATATGGGAAAGGAAATAATCAAGTCCAGGAAGGACAGAGAGTCCCATACAGGATAAATCCAAGGAGAAACACGCCAAGACACATATTAATCAAACTATCAAAAATTAAATACAAAGAAAAAATATTAAAAGCAGCAAGGGATAAACAACAAATAACACACAAGGGAATCTCCATCAGGTTCACAGCTGATCTTTCAGCAGAAACTCTGCAAGCCAGAAGGGAGTGGCAGGACATATTTAAAGTGATGAAGGAGAAAAACCTAAAACCAAGATTACTCTACCCAGCAAGGATCTCATTTAGATTTGATGGAGAAATTAAAACCTTTACAGACAAGCAAAAGCTAAGAGAATTCAGCACCACAAAACGAGCTTTACAACAAATGCTAAAGGAACTTCTCGAGGCAGGAAACACAAGAGAAGGAAAAGACCTACAATAACAAACCCAAAACAATTAAGAAAATGGTAATAGGAACATACATATCGATAACTACCTTAAATGTAAATGGATTAAATGCTCCCACCAAAAGACATAGACTGGCTGAATGGATACAAAAACAAGACCCATATATATGCTGCCTACAAGAGACCCACTTCTGACCTAGGGACACATACAGACTGAAAGTGAGGGGATGGAAAAAGATATTCCATGCAAATGGAAATCAAAAGAAAGCTGGAGTAGCAATTCTCATATCAGACAAAAGAGACTTTAAAATAAAGACTATCATAAGAGACAAAGAAGGATATTACATAATGATCAAGAAATCAATCCAAGAAGAAGATATAACAATTGTAAATATTTATGCACCCAACATAGGAGCACCTCAGTACATAAGGCAAATGCTAGCAGCCATAAAGGGGAAATCGACAGTAACACAATAATAGTACAGGACTTTAACACCCCACTTTCACCAATGGACAGATAATCCAAACAGAAAATAAATAAGGAAACACAACCTTTAAATGATACATTAAACAAGACGGACTTAATTGATATTCATAGGACATTCCATCCAAAAACAACAGAATACATATTCTTCTCAAGTGCTCATGGAACATTCTCCAGGATAGATCATATCTTGGGTCACTAATCCAGCCTTGGTATACTTAAGAAAACTGAAATCAAATCGTATCAAGTATCTTTTCGGACCACAACGCTATGAGACTAGATATCAATTACAGGAAAAAATCTGTAAAAAATACAAACACATAGAAGCTAAACAATACACTACTTAATAACCAAGAGATCACTGAAGAAATCAAAGAGGAAACCAAAAAATACCTAGAAACAAATGACAATGAAAATATAATGACCCAAAACCTATGGGATGCAGCAAAAGCAGTTCTAAGAGGAAGTTTATAGCAATACAATCCTACCTTAAGAAACAAGAAACATCTCAAATAGACAACCTAACCTTACACCTAAAGCAATTAGAGAAAGAAGAACAAAAACCCCACAAAGATAGCAGAAGGAAAGAAACACTAAAGATCAGATCAGAAATAAATGAAAAAGAAATGAAGGAAATGATAGCAAAGATTAACAAATCTAAAAGCTCGTTCTTTGAGAAGATAAAGAAAATTGATAATCCATTAGCCAGACTCATCAAGAAAAAAAGGGAGAAGATTCAAATCAATAGAGTTAGAAATGGAAAAGGAGAAGTAACAACTGACACTGCAAAAATACAAAGGATCATGAGAGATTACTACAAGCAACTCTATGCCAATAAAATGGACAACCTGGAAGAAATGGAGAAATTCTTAGAAATGCACGACCTTCCAAGACTGAACCAGGGAGAAACAGAAAATATGAACAGACCAATCACAAGCACTGAAATTGAAACTGTGATTAAATATCTTCCAACAAACAAAAGCCCAGGACCAGATGGCTTCACAGGCAAATTCTATCAAACATTTAGAGAAGAGCTAACACCTATCCTTCTCGAACTTTTCCGAAATATAGCAGAGGGAGGAACACTCCCAAACTCATTCTACGAGGCCACCATCACCTTGAAACCAAAACCAGACAAAGATGTCACAAAGAAAGAAAATTACAGGCCAATATCACTGATGAACATAGATGCAAAAATTCTCAACAAAACACTAGCAAACAGAATCCAACAGCACACTGAAAGGATCATACACCATGATCAAGTGGGGTTTATCCCAGGAATGCAAGGATTCTTCAATATACGCAAATCAATGTGATACAACATATTAACAAATGGAAGGAGAAAAACCATATGATCATATCAATCGATGCAGAGAAAGCCTATGACAAAATTCAACACCCATTTATAATAAAAACCCTGCAGAAAGTAGGCACAGAGGGAACTTTCCTCAACATAATAAACACCATATATGAGAAACCCACAGCCAACATCGTTCTCAAAGGTGAAAAAATGAAACCATTTCCACTAAGGTCAGGAACAAGACAAGGTTGCCCACTCTCACCACTATTATTCAACATAGTTTTGGAAGTTTTAGCCACAGCAATCAGAGAAGAAAAAGAAATAAATGGAATCCAAATCAGAAAAGAAGAAGTAAAGCTGTCACTGTTTGCGTATGGCATGATACTATACATAGAAAATCCTAAAGAGGCAACCAGCAAACTACTAGAGCTAATCAATGAATATGGTAAAGTAGCAGGATACAAAATTAATGCACGGAAATCTCTAGCATTCCTATACACTAAAGATGAAAACTCTGAAAGTGAAATTAAGAAAACACTCCCAGGCTTCCTTGGTGGTGCAGTGGTTGAGAGTCTGCCTGCCGATGCAGGGGACATGGGTTCGTGCCCTGGGCCAGAAGGGTCCCACGTGCCACGGAGCGGCTGGGCCCGTGAGCCATGGCTGCGGAGGCTGCGCATCCGGAGCCTCTGCTCTGCAGTGGGAGAGGCCACAGTGGTGAGAGGCCCACATACCACAAAAAAAAAAAAAAAAGAAAGAAAACACTCCCATTTACCATGCAACAAAAAGAGTAAAATATCTAGGAATAAACCTACCTAAGGAGACAAAATACCTGTATGCAGAAAATTATAAGACACCGATGAAAGAAATTAAGGATGATACAAATAGATGCAGAGATATACCATGTTCTTGGATTGGAAGAATCAACAGTGTATAATGACTGTACTACCCAAAGCAATCTACAGATTCAATGTAATCCCTATCAAACTACCAATGGAATTTTTCACAGAAGTAGAACAAAAAATTTCACAATTTGTTTGGAAACACAGAAGACCCTGAATAGCCAAAGAAATCCTGAGAAAGAAAAATGGAGCTGGAGGAATCAGGTTCCCTGACTTCAGACTATACTACAAAGCTACAGTAATCAAGACAGTATGGTACTGGTACAAAAACAGAAATATAGATCAATGGAACAGGATATGAAGCCCAGAGATAAACCCACACACATATGGTCACCTTATCTTTGATAAAGGAGGCAAGAATATACACTGGAGAAAAGAGAGCCTCTTCAATAAATGGTGCTGGGAAAACTGGACAGGTAAAAGTATGAAATTAGAACATTCCCTAACACCATATATAAAAATAAACTCAAAATGGATTAAAGGCCTAAATGTAAGGCCAGACACTATCAAACTCTTAGAGCCAAACATAGGCAGAATACTTTATGACATAAATCACAGCAAGATCCTTTTTGACCCACCTCCTAAAGAAATGGAAATAAAAACAAAAATAAACAAATGGGACCCAATGAAACTTAAAAGCTTTTGCACAGCAAAGGAAACTATAAACAAGACGAAAAGACAACCCTCAGAATGGGAGAAAATATTTGCAAATGAAGCAGCTGACAAAGGATTAATGTCCAAAATTTACAAGCAGCTCATGCAGCTCAATATCAAAAAAACAAAAAACCCAATCCAAAAATGGGCTGAAGACCTAAATAGACATTTCTCCAAAGAAGACATACAGATTGCCAACAAACACATGAAAGAATGCTCAACATCACTAATCATTAGAGAAATGCAAATCAAAACTACAATGAGATATCATCTCACACCAGTCAGGATGGGCATCATCAAAAAATCTAGAAACAATAAATGCTGGAGAGGGTGTGGAGAAAAGGGAACACTCTTGCACTGTTGGTAGGAATGTAAATTGATACAGCCACTATGGAGAACAGTATGGAGGTTCCTTAAAAAACTAAAAATAGAACTACAATACGACCCAGCAATCTCACTACTGGGCATATACCCTGAGAAAACCATAATTCAAAAAGAGTCATGTACCAGAATGTTCATTGCAGCTCTATTTACAATAGCCAGGTCATGGAAGCAACCTAAGTGTCCATCGACAAATGAATGGATAAAGAAGATGTGGCACATATATACAATGGAATATTACTCAGCCATAAAAAGAAACGAAATTGAGTTATTTGTAGTGAGGTGGATGGACCTAGTATCCGTCATACAGAGTGAAGTAAGTCAGAAAGAGAAAAACAAATATTGCATGCTAACACATATATATGGAATCTAAGAAGAAAAAAAAAAGCTCATGTAGAAACTAGGGGCAAGACGGGAATAAACAGACAGACCTACTAGGGAATGTACTTGAGGATATGGGGAGCGGGAAGTGTAAGCTGTGCCAAAGAGAGGGAGTGGCATGGACATATATACACTAACAAACGTAAAACAGATAGCTAGTGGGAAGTAGCTGCATGGCACAGGGAGATCAGTTCGGTGCTTTGTGACCACCTAGAGTGGTGGCTAGGGAGGGTGGGAGGGAGGGAGACACAAGAGGTAAGAGATATGGGAACATATGTATATGTATAGCTGATTCACTTTGTGATAAAGCAGAAACTAACACACCATTGTAAAGCAATTATACTCCAATAAAGATGTTAAAAAAATACAACTGGAAAGGGAAAAACAAACAAAACGAAACAAAACAAAAACTGAAAACAATAAATAACTTGAATCCTTTAATCATGCTATCTAATTGTGTCTATATCTATTTTTTAAAATATAGTCACTGGGGAAAGCTAAATAGTATATTAATTTCCTAACCAGACCACAATAGCCTCCTAGGATATAAACTGCAATGTTGTTTGGACCACAATAGAGATAACGGTATCATCAGGCATTATGTTTCCAACATACTCTGCTGTGGAAACCTTGTACCAGTAGTCCATGGTTATTTCCACTTTCCCTTATTAGGGTTTATTTATATATACCCCTAGTTCTTGGATGCTTGGATAGATACATAAATATAAGATTGGTAGGGACTTTAGGTATGTTCTATGTATTAAATATGAAACAGTTTAGAGAGGTTGAGTGATTTGCCAAGGGTCCTACAGATCTTGATTTCTAACCCAATGGTCTTTTCCCTTTTTCTGTCTTTCAAAATAAATTTTTTATGAAAACATCAAATATAATTTAATATATTCAGAGCACACTTGTGACATATATAATGTGGCTTCATTTGGGCAGTGATCTCTAGCCACTCTTTCTAGAAAACATGCACACACACATCCCAAAATACATACACACACACTCTCTCTCTCACATACACATACATACACACACACACACACACACACACACACACACACAGTACAGTGACTTTCTTTCTGGATCAGGGTGTTTATTTCTAATTCACTCTGTTCATCAACCCTACTGATTTGCTCTCAAGTATTAAAATCTCTCAAGTTGTAAACTACTGGACTTAAGTTCTTCTTTTAAAGTTCAAAATAAGACCAAGGAATTTTTCATTTTGCACTTACACGATTCCCACTGTACTTGTAGTCTCAAATAAAGAGGTACCCAGTCTTCCTACCTCAATCAGTTCCCATTAATTTATTTTCCCTTTTGAATTCTTTCATTTTAGAAAACTTTCTTTTCAATGTAATTGAGGTCTTCATTGTCACACCAACCCATCTCAGGTTCTAGGCACCTTCCCAAGTAACTATAAGTTGAAAGTCGATTTGCCTTTTTAAAGCATAATGTCTGTTTTTGAACAAGATTTGATAACAAACATTTTTATGCACAGCGCAACTGACTTTCTCTTTATAGAATACACATTATTTGAAAACAGTATTAATTAGGGATCAGCAAATTATTTCTGTAAAGGGACATATTGTGCTGACCACTGGTATTAGCTATTTTGGAAAAGAATGATCTAATAATACCTAGTTTACCAACTCATGATACTGTGAGTATCAAGTGAAATAATGTGTTATCAATAGCAAAAAGATATAATACAAGAAACAATATGTGTTTGTGGAGGTCTGTTTCAAGAGTGCCATGAAGACAACTCTAGAATCTCACCTCTTTGTACTTTACTTCCTGATCCGTACGTTAAAGGAAAATGGCTCAGGTAATCTCCAAAGATCTTTCACACTGAGACACGGTGGGAAATGTTAGAAATCATTACTATTAATAAAGAGACTTGTTACTTTGTAAAAATGAGCAAAAACATACCTAGGGCAAAATTCCGCAGACAACTATAACTCCTATAACTTGGCTAAACAATAATTGCACTTTAAAAAAATGCTAGAAAATTTTATTTGTAATTGCATATCTGGTTGTTGTCATGAATGTAAAATTGGTTATTGGTTAAATTATCCCTAAAAGACAAATATACTTACTAAGATTTTTTGTTACATTTTTGAGACCAGGAGAAGCTACTAATATGTAAAACTCCATAAATACCATATTGGTGAGGAAGCTGAAGTACTAAATTCCTCTCTTCTTTCACTCACTCATTTAAACATCATGGGAAGCCCTAGAACTATGAACACACATATTTTCACTAAAATTCTGTTCCTTGAAGAAGAATATTGTCTAATGGAGGAGCTAGACTTGTAAATTGACAAATCATATGGATTTTAATAGGATCTGAATACAAAGAATCCTTTGTAATAAAGATATTATCCACCTTGCCTTATTTAAAAAGAAGTTGATATGAGTCTTTTTCACAATAATACATAGGTTTTCAACTGCACCTGTATAGCATGATTCAAATATTATCTTTGAAAAAAATCACCTTAGTACCTTCATACATTTATCTTACTATTATAATTACTGTTTTTTATACTTTTTTGTATAAATTATCTGGGAAATTGTTTTAAGGTAAAGAACTTGAGTAATAGGTTGTGCTTGGGTCTGTTACTTTTAAAAATGTTAGACAACATATTTTTAGCATTTAATTCTATAAAGATAATTTTACTTTTAATAAAAGAGATGAATTGTTTTGCCACAACTATTGAAACCACCAACCCAACATTTATTTAGAAATTTGGCAATTAATTTTTCATAAAGTATGTATCAGTTAAAGTATAGTTAACACAAAGGCAAAACATAAAGCTCAAACAGACTACAGAATAAATATCAGAATTTTGTCAAATTAATACACAAAGTTTGCAATTATTTCCTTTCAAATTTGGGCTGTGTTATTTTATATTTCCACACGTGCTGCTGAAGACTGACCTGTTATTGAAAACGATCAGGACTAAGGCTGGAAAGTTAGCCGTGCATATCCTGGTCCTGCTCACACATTCTAAGTAGATGTCAAACTTATTCACATCACTTGGGCTGGTCAAACTTGTTTATATCGTTCAGATCTTCTCTGAATTTGACTTTCCACTGACTTGGAGAGTTACAAGCTAAAGAGCAGCTAAATTAAGAAGAACAAAACCAACTGCACCAGGAAAAAGGAACACTGAAGTCCAGATCTACTCATCCACTTAGTGTATGTTGACTCTTCCCTCCAAGCTTGAGCTACCTTATGTACAAAACAACAGGTAGCAAGTAGTGGTTGTGAGGGACAAATGCAAAGACGACCAGTTTACTTCTCACAGGTATTCAGTGCCCTCAATCTCTGCACATCTCTATACTAATGCTAGAAATTTCATAATCATTACAATAAAATTTTGTCATTCACCTTGAGTGAAAAACTAGAGTTGACTAAAAGGAAGAAGAGAATATAAGCATTTAGGATTCATAAAAGTTGACCTTTAGGTGAAAAAAAAAGATGACATTCTGAAACTTTCTTTAATTACTATTTGACTAAAGCTAACAAATAATTAACTGAAAGAGGATGGAAAATTAATTACAACATTCTTAATGTGTCTAATACTTATATTCTTGATGAGTTAACTGTACTGCTTGTCTCTATGATACTCCTCTCATTGACTGGTACACAAGTAAAAATTTGTATAAGCATAGAATATATTTATAATATATGAAAATCCCTTAAATGATTTTTACACTTGTCCCAAGTATCCCTTTTCATTTATTAATTTGTAGTTTTCAATGTCTAAGTATTCTCAAACCCTAAGATATCAGCTGTCAAAAATCACAAAGTGAAAGCAAAAGGAAAATTTTTTTAGTTTACCATGATTGCTACTCTATGGTAGAGGTTCTATAACTTGGCTTCATGTTCTAATCACCTGGAGAGCCCTAAAATCAAAACAAAACACATCTACATGGCTCCACACAAAGTGTGGAGACTTACTGATCTGATTAAAACCATTCATCTATATGTTTCAAAAATGTCTCAGGTGTTCTAGTAAGCAGCAGAGATGAGAACCCTGTCCTAAGGTCTTAACCTTCTCAAATGGGGGCTTAGTTTATTTGTTGTTATTATGTTAATCATTGATGCCTCGCCTGATCACTACACCAGCAACTTTCACAGCCTTTTCAACCCACAGTAAAGAAATGCACTGTGTGATGTGATCCTATGAACATATTTGCATGTATGAATATATGTAGGTATATGTTTAAAATGCAAGTTGTATAAAGCATTCATTCATATACTTGAGTATTTTTATTCTCTTTTATTTTTTACTGCTGGTTATAAACATTTAAACTGTTGTCATGACTTACTAACAGATCACAATCTGCAGTTTGAAAATCACTGCTCAGTTTTCATTTACATGGAACACATTACATATGCAAGGACATAGTGTATTCTAAGAAAATTAGAAAAATACAGGAGAGATTTTTGTCTAAGTTTGTAGACACCAGAACATAGTCATTCATTGTGTTTGTTATGTACACATAATATTTCAAAATCTAAGCTTCAATGAACATGTGTATTGATCAGGAGGTTGTGAGTTTCATAGCTCATCACCCCATACCATCCGGACACATCACATATTTTTTAAAGGCAGAAGTGGCAAAACATTAAGCATCTACCTACATATTTATCATTTGACCTGATCTATTACCCAAATAGATGTGTGAAGAAGTATACAAGGGTATTGGCAATGCACAATTACCATTCAACAGTTAATGCATGCATAAATATAAAAGTACTCAAGCTACTTAGAAAATAAAATTTCTTCAAAGAAAGAAGAAAAGAACGATGCCAGCATGATCTAGGTTGTGTTACATTCACATGAAATAAAGAAGTATACACAAAACAGTGAAACCTAACTTTCTACTACTTACTTCTAGTTAATGACAAAAAATCTTAGCTTTACATTGTTCTTTATGTAATATTATAAAACCTGGTAGACATTTTTACAACCCGTCCTTAAACAGTGACATAAAAATTAATGCAACTATTTTGGCAATGCCTTTGATTTCCTGATCATGTTTTCCAACAGCAGCAATGTTATACAGTTGCAGAAATGTTTTTAAATGATTGTTTCATTAAATAAATTTATTAAGAAACTTATTACTTGGTGATTTAAATATTTCTAGCAATCCACAGAGTTTTCTTAATTCCATTATTTTTCCCAATTGCTCATTTTTCAATATAAAAATATTTGAATAAATAAAAATATATTAGGAATATGATTAAATATGTGTGGCTACTGTATCGTCTAAAACTTGGACTGGGAACACATCTGAGAATCTTTTTAAAAGCTGGGTAACTTACATTTTCTGTAAAAAAAAAAAAAAAAAACTTTTCTGTGATCTATATTCCCTTTTCAAAAAGTCACTTAAATAAATCCTCAAAAAGAGGTTATATCACAAGGGAATAGAGGAAGTACTTTCTGTTGACATAAACAGTAATTGATAAGGCTTTCTTGAATACTTTCATAGAAATGCTGATGTATTACATTTAGGATTACTAGTTAGCTCTCATTTCCTTTCAACTTTTGCCTCTGGATAAGCTCAAGGATTCCCAGGAAGAAACACTGATCAAGTACATTTGTCATGCAAGCAACTATAATAAGGTAATTTATCATAGTCTGTCAGAGTTTTATTCTAGAAAGACTGCTGCATTTTTATCCTTACTTAAAAATCTGCTGTCACTCCTGCTGAAAATTTGGTAGACATTTTGGACATGTTTAAAAGCCCTTCCAAACTGATAGTGGCAGATAATTAAGTTATCAGCTATCAAAGCTCCTTCTTTTCTTTTCCTTTTTCCTACAATATATATATGACACCATGAACCCATCTGGCTAGTTTAATCTGACCTGTTCACAGAGCATGATCCCTTGTTCCCTTCCCTTTTTCCTCCTTAATAGTAGCCAATGACCAAAGTAATTCACAATGACAAACGAAGCCTTTCTCAAAAGTCTAATTGAGCAATTTTGTTTTCCTTTTCAAGACCTGAAATCCACAACATTCTGAACTTCATTCACTAAGGTGGCAAGGAATAGTGGTTACGAGGAAACTAGGTGGATTAAGGGTTTCTAAAGAACAAATAAATAAACTCAGCCTAGGTGTACCACGTTATATCTCAATAATATTTGTCATTCAATTCATCTACTCACTTACTTACTCCATGTGTGTCCTTTACGTGAAACCACTCAAAGAAGTTTCACTCTGATGGGCACTTTATTGAATCCTAAAGCCTTGGTTACTTCTCTCTCTTTCTCTTTTATAAGACTTTCTACATCTTTCAGTGTTTACATTTGCTTTTTTTTTTAAAGGAAGAAATATATCAGACTTTTGCCAATTTTATGACATTTTTGTATACTATCTTAGAAACAGATTTTGTGTGGTTTAAGGAGAAGAAAGGAGACTTCATAAGTACGTATTAATTTGGCTTTCTTTTCAAACTCATTTACATTATTCTCATGGAATATACATTTTATATCATTAATTATCACATCCAAGAATGTGTCCTCTTCGGTATCAAAGCACCGCCAGCATAATTTAACATAGGCAATATGCATATGTGTGTATGTGTGTATAAATGTGCCTGTATACATATCTGCTAAATGAAAAAATCATGTAAATACACATAAAAATATAAATAAATGATATAAATATTTTTATTATCTTCTGGTATTTTGCATTTTTTCAAGCTAATCAATGTTTAAAATGCAAGTTTTATAAAATAATCATTCATGTACTTGAGTATTTTTATTTTCTTCTATTTTTAAATGTTGGTTTTAAACACTTAAACTGTTACCATGACTTATGAATTGATCACCTTCTGCAGTTTCAAAATCACTGCTCAATAATTTTGAAAAGTTCACAGGGCTCTAATGATAATTCTTTGTTCTCTCACCCCAAAATATTTATTAAGAACCTGCTTTATTCCCAGTACTATTTGCATCTCAAGGAAAGCTTGGTAAGCTTCTTTGAAAAATACTATTTTTCCCAACTTAACAGGTGACAAAGACATAGGTGAAAGTGAATTACTCTACATCAGTTAGCCATTCACATACAATCATTCTGCTCATTCTTTCTCCCATCTCTCAGAAAAGAATTTTCAAACTTTTTAAGCAATTGTGATTTAATACTGACCTTCTAAATAAAACTGATGTTAAATTATCCTCATTATCACATTTTTATAAATCCTCAGTATTTACTTTGCCCAAATGCTATAGACTTGATACAAAGTGTTTTGGTTTGTTTTTCTTTTTTTTCTTTCTGTTTTTCACTTGAAGAAAAGTAAAACTGAATTGAAGTAACTGCATGGATACTTCATATTTCTGTTTGGTCCCCAACTCCATGAAGCATCATTTTCTGCTTAATCCCTCCAAGCACGTTTAAAATGTTTGAGAGTACCTAACCAAAGATCACATACAAATGCATAGAGTCTAAAAATAAATGGTACCATATTTAATACTTAGTACTTCAATAAATTTAAATATTTAGTGTCTTAATAATTTGTTAGAGTATGTACAAACGTATGCATATATTTTCTGTTTATAAACGTCCTGAAGTTTGGGTTGTAAAGAAGTATAAGCTCTGTAACATTTGGAAGGCAACTGGGTCCTCATTCTATTTTTTTTTTTGCCCTTTGTTATTTCCCTTCCCAACTACCTAAATACATCGGGCATTTTGATATTATTAAAAGTGCTTGAATATTCACAAGACTTCATTATAACTCTAAGGCATCAGGAAAAAATAATTTTGTAACTTGTAATACTAGCCCACAATTTTCTCTTCTTTTTCAAACTAGCATATCCTGACATATAAGTTAAACAAAAAACGGAGACAGCCAAAAATGTGCTATTACAAACTACCATTACATAAAGCAGTTGTAAAGGTAAACTCTAACTGCTTTGGAATATGTTCCTTGGCTCTAAGTATTATTAAGTCTTTGACAATATATCTGGAATTATCATAAGAGAATCACCCATTTTTGGCTTTTACTTTCTAAGGACTGAATTGAAAAACTCACTGAGGAGGCAAGACCTTGAGAAATGTAAATGATCAGATGGCAAACATAATCCCAATTACAGGAACTCCTCAAGTCAACTCAAAAATAAAATTTCTCCCACTTATTAAAAATGTGTCAGAAGTGGAATTTATTTCATCAAAACCAATAAACCATCAATTATAAGACATATCATAATTTTATGTATCACTATGAGAAGAAACTTTATCAATTAAACTACATCATCTATCGTCAAACACATCCCAATTTCAGAGATGCAAAATGTTGCCTCTTAGAATTGATGAACTATAACACATGATTTTCTTAGAAAAGGAATTCTTAATGATCCCTGAATACTAAATATTCTACATTTTTACTCTCTGGAAAAAATGTTTTGAAAAGCACTGGATAGGTGTTACAAATTGTTCACCAAACTTTTCACAGAATTAGGACAAACTGAATTGGAAAGTGTATAGAGGTAAAATAATTGCAGAGTGGGGTATATACTTAAAGAAATATCATTGTATCAGGCCTTTATTCACAAAAATACCTACTGATCAATAAATTAAAAATGGAATCTATAAGCTAAGTCTTTTTTTAATTTAATTGTTTTATACAGCAGGTTCTTATTAGTTATCTATTTTATACATATTAGTGTACATATGTCAATCCCAATCTCCCAATTCATCACAGCACCACCCCTTCTCCACTTTCCCCGCTCAGTGTCCATACTTTTGTTCTCTACACCTGTGTCTCTATTTCTGCCTTGCAAACCGGTTCATCTGTACCATTTTTCCAGATTCCACATATATGCATTAATATATGATATTTGTTTTTCTTTCTGACTTACTTCATTCTGTATGACACTCTCTAGGTCCATCCACATCTCTACAAATGACCAAATTTCATTCCTTTTTATGGCCATCGTACATATGTACCAAATCTTCTTTATTCATTCGTCTGTCGATGGGCATTTTAGGTTGCTTCCATGACCTGGCTACTGTAAACAGTGCTACAATGAACACTGGGGTGCATGTATCTTTTTGAATTATGGTATTCTCTGGGTATGTGCCCAGTAGTGGGATTGCTGGGTCTACAAGCTAAGTCTTTCTATCATTATATTTCTAAATAATATCAATAAAGCCTGATTAGAGAATTAAGCAGCATCCCACTCAATTTTTCAGTTCTTCTTCTTAAAACTTGTATTTTATCTGGTTTTCTGTAGATTTTACCAGTTCTCCACATAGAGTTTAACCTGAAGTACATATATTTTGGAAACCCCAATAAGGACTTCCTGGCTATCAAAAAAGTAGTCTCAATTTTGTAGCTTGCTAGAGAAATTATAAAATAATAAAATTTTAAAGAGATCCCAGAGATGCTCCATCCACAATGTGCCTGCTACTATAAGCATCAGTAAGCACTTTACTTTCTTTTCACGAAGGAATATGGAAAAGCTGTGTGAACCCAGACAAAAATCTACATCAGTTTTATGAGAAGCATGTTCATATCCAAATAAACTAAAATCAATGTCAATTTTCACATGGAGATAAGATGAACTGTTATTACCAAGACTGACAATGAGAATGCCAGATTTCAAAGTTGAGACAATTTGTATCTCAAAACAGTAAATCTATCAAGGGAGCAGTAGGAAAGCTAAACCAGTAGGGGACCTTTAAATACTTGACTGCGGTCACTAACCAAAACTCATGGTGCCTGAAAAACAAAACACTGTCAGATTATGAAATTCACTAAAGAAGAATTCAAATATCCTCTGAGAATGCTCCATCATTCCCTGTGATTATTTTTGACACTCTGTCAGTCACACTGTGTCCTTGGAAAATAGCAGTGTGCTTTGTTGTCATTATTGTGATTGTTGTGTTTTTTTGCTGTTCTAGGAAGAAGCAATGAGAACATTCCAAAATTTGTGATATAATTAAGATGTATAATTACAGGAGTTCTAGTTATATTCAAAATATACAACTGCAGATACTATGAGCTCAGAATTGGTATGATTATACATATGTCAACACTGTGGCTTCAGAATAAAATTTTAAAATCAATGAAATCTGGTTCCCTGATTCTAAATACCTGAAAACACTGTAAGTTCTTAATATATAAAACATTATGCAAATATCACTTATTACTATTACTTCTTTTTTTTTTTTTTTTTTTTTGGTGGTACGCAGGCCTCTCACTTGTTGCGGCCTCTCCCATTGCGGAGCACAGGCTCCGGACACGCAGGCTTAGCGGCCATGGCTCACGTGCCCAGCTGCTCCGCAGCATGTGGCATCTTCCTGGACCGGGGCACGAACCTGTGTCCCCTGCATCAGCAGGCGGACTCTCAACCACTGTGCCACTAGGGAAGCCCACTATTACTTCTCTTAAAGTGATATATTGGACTCTTAAAAAAGTCAATAAAAATGAGTAATATATGTATATATATATGTGTGTGTAAACACATATTTATATATCTATATGTGTGTGTATGTGCTTGTGTGTAGTCAATTCTCATTATTCATGGTAGTTATTTTCTATTGAGTCACTGTGCACACTGAATTAGTAAATACTGAGCCACTGCTCCCAGGAAAAATACAGAGTTAGGTTCCTGTGAGCCTCTGGCCACAACAGTTTTGTCAGCCAATCACTAGATAACATTGTTTTATGTGTGCTTCTATTTAGACAGAACTTATTTAATATACAGTTCTTATAAATAATAATATACAGTATTTATTTATAATAAACCACTCAGTAGCTGTGAAGGGTTTAATATTTTCCTGACTCTGGGTAACATGACCATACATTTCTTGGCTTTCAACCCAACAGTGCTATCCACTGTGCATTTTTTAATGTCCTAATCTCATGAATCCGTAAATTTAGCCACATTTCCATTTTTACCATAGTTTCATCATATGATATAGATGTTACTTTAGCACTTTTATAAGAGGCCTCATATACATATCATATATTTTCTCTTCCTTTCTCTGGATGTACCATATTGTTGACTCATTAACATTGAACTCAAGACCAACAGCACTATAACTATACCTGACATTTTCTCCATACTGCACATTACAAGCTTTTGTACTTACGAATACTAGGCAGCACTTCAGCACAATGCTTGGGGGGACATTTTTATCCAACAAAACACCAACAAAACAACACAAAAATGCAAAATATATGACACTAAATAGACCATGGAAAGGACACATTTTACAGTATGAGAACTGAAACAAAAGGCGGAGTATCATCTTCTTTGAACTTAGCTGAGAATACATCCTGGTGGTGGCTCAAATTTTTCACCATTCTGCATGTCCATGAGTGAGCAAGAAAGTGCGGCGGGTTTAATTTTAGTGTTACAAATAAATTTTAGTGAGATTTCACAAATATGAAAACCATGAATAATAAGGATGGATTATGTATCTGTGTGCATATATATATAAATTGTGTTTCTCTAAAAGTTGAAGATATTAAAAGCCAATTATCTTGGCTATTCTCTCAAATGTACAATAGCCCTTGACCTCCCCAATGTCCCTTCCATAAGAGAATAAAGTGTTTAATGTAAAAAATGATAGATTTTTAGGAAATCCTATTTGTTCTTAGATAAAACATATCAGTGTTTTTGAAGTTATATTCCTAATTCAATAAAAATCATAAAATCATTACAATTACAGAGCTTTAAAAATTACAATAGCTTTAAAGCACACTATTTTTGCTTTTCCAGTATATTCAGAAATTAAATGAATAATTTTAAATGTATTATTCTATATTCACTTTTAACTGAATGAAAATTTATTATTCCAATATGTAGACATAAATGCTTGTGATTCTTTGGAACTCTCTATTACTTTCCCAAATGAGTGGAGAGACTAAAGCCAAATAATTTAGCTTCAGTTTCTATCAACTCCTCCTCATACTTCCTGCAATAGTAAAGTGCTTTGAGTCCTTCATGTTTTTGCACACGCTAGTTGCTCTGATGAAAAGTTTTACTACCTTCTCTTCACCAGATGCATGGGTTCGTAAATAATTCCTGGTTATGACTGTATTAATTGTCCTAAGAGCCAAAATAGATATTTTGGAGACATAATCTATTTTGACATAAAATAATAAAGGTGCTGGATATGTAGACCTGGGTCTCCTCACTCTTTACTTTGACCCACAGAAACTGAATGAAGTTAAGTGCAAAATAGTAATAATAATTTCATCCATTAATATAGAGGACTCTAAAAAATAAACTAATTCTAAAGACAACAAAAATTATTTTATAATATTTAAGAAAAATGTTTAAACCACAATAAAGCATAATTTTGGAAGAAAATACTAAAGATTAATGAATATTGTAGTATCCTTAGGTTTTATTTATCTTTGAAAGCCTTGACCTTAAACGTATAAAATATCCAATGTCTGATGAACAAATTAAAGAGTTAGAGCTTCTACAGTTTTGAGAAGAGGGTGCAAGATTAACAGATGAAAAAGAAAACACAGTTGCTTAACTGTTATTTTGCTTTGATTTTCTCAAAAAGAGAAATTTAAGGTAGAAAAAATAGGGGAAATAAATAATAATAGGGAAAAGGATAAGTTTGGTTCCAGAAAGGTGAGGGAGCCCCCAGATACTTTAAAGATTTTTCAGTTTTTCTCTATTCATTCTTTTCCTGGAAAAGAATGAATAGAGAAAAAACTTTCTTAAGTTACTGGTTATTATCCAACATTTTATTTAAACTAAAACAGAAAATGGAAAAAAAAAAACCCTAATTCCTAAAAAGATAAACTATTTAATCATGGCTTGCAAGAGGTAGCTCTAAATATTCCTGTACTGATTAGTGAAAGTGCACTACCTGGTTTTAGACTTTTAATGAGAGTGCTTATGTGTCACAAATCAAAAAGAAATTCTAAAGTTTTTAAGAAAATAATGTATATTACACTGTATATTATAGTCCAAATAAAATGAATCATAGTATGTTGCAAGTGTTATTGAATAGTCTTTCAGAAACTAAGAAACAACACTTACAGTAAGAGATATTTCAGGTGACATTTTTTCAATTTTTAACATGGAAAAAATAGTGGGTTTTAGATACTGTGAAACTAATCCATGATTAACTGGTATCATATTAGATTATTCAAGGAATAATGTATACCCCAAACTAATTGTTTCACCTTTTGTTTGGATGTACACTAAGCTACTATATCTAAAGAAGATTCCAAAAACCAAACTACCATATCCAGATTTTTATAAATAATGGTATAAATTCTCTTTTGTTATCTTTGTGAATAAGATAAAGCAATATGAGTTGAAAGGTCATAAAACAAAACAACTCTATAGCAATTAAAGAATTCTGGCAAAAATGTGAATTATTGCATCAATATACATTTGAAGGGGACCCCTATTTTCTTATTTTAGCCAATCTTTGACAAAAGAGGCACAACCAGGGGCTTTCCTGGTGGCACAGTGGTTGGTAGTCCGCCTGACGATGCAGGGGGCGTGGGTTCGTGCCCCAGTCCGGGAGGATCCCACGTGCTGCTAAGCGGGTGGGCCTGTGGGCCGTGGCCACTGAGCCTGCGTGTCTGGAGCCTGTGCTCCACAACGGGAGAGGCCGCGGAGGTGAGAGGCCCGCGTACTGCAAAAAAAAAAAAAAAAAAAAAAAAGAGGCACAACCATCAAATTCTCTTGGAAAATTCCAGAATAAGAATAAAGTAGTGATAAGAAAGTCAGTCCAATCAAGCAAGATCCAAAAGGGAACTTATGATTATATAGAGCTTATGGGGACTGAAGGATTCCAATGTGGATAGCAGTGATAGGGAGGCTGCTGAATGTCTTATGTCACTAGCTTCATTGAAACACTAAATCTTTATACTTAGAGGTATGAAAGAAGAATGTTGAAGAGTCTGATGGTGTTTACCTTAAAAAGTAGAAAAATTAGAATGCGATGAAAGCACCCTTCAAGTATCTGAAGGATTTTTCTAAGGCAGAATCAGGAGATACACTCAACTTCGGTCCTAAAGGTGTATAACAGGGACAAATGTTTAGAAGCTACTGAAAAGTAGAAATTTTCTCTAAAGTTGAAGAAAAATCTAAGTCCAGCATGTCCAATAAGGACTGAGCATTTGGCAGAGTAGTGAGCTATATATCAATAGACGAATAGGAGAAAAGTGAAATGACTGTGGGTTTCAGATGGTTCAGAAATAATTCCTCCCATGAGAGGGATGACTTCTAAGCTCATTCCAATTTTCTTTCTTTTCTTTTTTTCTTTTAGCATCTAATGGTTTCCAACAAACATCACTTTCAAAATACATACAACCCAAAATTATTCTATTCTTTATTAAAATGTATTTCAGTTACAATTTTCACTGTGCAAACACATTTCAGAAAGAGTAGGTAACTATTGGGAAGGGAATTTGATAACAATCTGTAAATTTCATAAAAGTAATAATTATCCTACTAACTGCATTAATAATAAAAAATTTGGGATGACTAGTCTATAACAAATACACAATTTTTGGCAGAACTAATTTTGTTGATTGGCAAATTGAGAGTCTACGAGAATAATCAAACAAATTTTCTCATTAATGAAGAAGTGACAGCATTACATAAGAAAATTTATCAGATAAAGTATACATAATTATTTATTAGTTTTTCAAAAATATATAAAGAAAATCTTCAAAATTTTTCTACAAAGTATATATAAAACAAATAATATTTCTACTTCCCTAGAGAGGGAACGTGGTATGTTAAGCACATATTTAAAATTCAATCCAGAAATAAAATCAATCATATTTTTATTTCCTGGAAAAGAATGAATAGAGAAAAAAATTTCTTAAGTTACTGGTTATTATCCAACATTTTATTTAAACTAAAACAGAAAAGGGAAAAAAAAAACCCTAATTCCTAAAAAGATAAACTATTTAATCATGGCTTGCAAGAGGTAGCTCTAAATATTCCTGTACTGATTAGTGAAAGTGCACTACCTGGTTTTAGACTTTTAATGAGAGTGCTTATGTGTCACAAATCAAAAAGAAATTCTAAAGTTTTTAAGAAAATAATGTATATTACACTTTGTATAAAATATCTCAAATGGGATATTCAGACTAACAGCTCCCATGCCACTTAAAGATGCCCCAGACCTTCAAGATGGCAGAGGAGTAAGACGTGGAGATCATCCTCCTCCCCATAAATACATCAAAAATACATCCACACGTGGAACAACTCCTACAGAACACCTACCAAACGTTGGCAGAAGAGCTCAGACTTCCCAAAAGGCAAGAAAATCTCCACGTACCTGGGTAGGGCAAAACAAAAAAGAAATAACAGAGACAAAAGAATATGGATGGGACCAGTACCTCTGGGAGGGAGCTGTGAAGGAGGAAAAGTTTCCACACACTAGGGAGCCCCTTCACTGGCGGAGATGGGGATGGGTAGGAGGGAAGCTTCAGAGCCATGAAGGAGAGCACAACAACAGGGGTGCAGAGGGCAAAGCGGAGAGACTCACACACAAAGGATCAGTGCTGACCAGCACTCACCAGCCTAAGAGGCCTGTTTGCTCACACACTGGGACGGGTGGGGGCTGGGAGCTGAGGCTCAGGCTTCGGAGGTCGGACTCCAGGAAGAGGACTGTGGTTGGCTGCATTAAGACAGCCTGAAGGGGGCTAGTGTGCCAGAGCTAGTCAGGAGTGAGTCTGGGAAAAAGTCTGGACCTGCTGGAGAGGCAAGAGACCTTTGTTTACGGGTGTGTGAGGAAAGGGGATTCCTTCCCAGTGTGCCCACAGAAGGCAGAGCACTGCCTAAGTGAGCTCCAGTGACAGGCGCAAGCCACAGCTATCACCTCAGACCCTAGAGACGTGCATGAAACACTATGGCTGCTGCCACTGCCGCCAAGAATCCTGTGTTCAAGTGCAGGTCACTATCCGCACCATCACCCCCCAGGAGCCTGTACAGCACACCACTGCCAGGGTCCCGAGATCCAGAGACTACTTCCCTGGGAGAACACACGGCATGCCTCAGAATGTTGCAAAGTCATGCCAGCCTCTGCTGCCTCAGGCTTGCCCCGCATTCCAATGATGACTACCGTACCCCTCCCTTCCCCTCGGCCTGAGGGAACAAGAGAGCCCTAATCAGCCGATGCTTTAACCTCCTCCTATCTGGGTGGGGAACAGACACCTGAGAGTGACCTACACGCAGAGGTAGGGCAAAAACCAAAGCTGAACCCCAGGAGCTGTGTGAACAAAGAAGAGAAAAGGAACTTTCTCCCAGCAGCCTCAGGACCAGCAGATTAAATCCCCAGAATCAACTTGATAAACCCTGCATCTGAAGAATACCTGAATAGACAACGAATGTTCCCAAAATTGAAGTGGTGGACTTTGGGAGCAACTGTAGACTTGGGGTTGGCCTTCTGCGTCTAATTTGTTTCTGGTTTTATGTTTTCCTTAGTACAATATTTAGTGCTTATTATCATTGGTGGATTTGTTTATTGGTTTGGTTGCTCTCTTCCATATATAAATATATATATATATATATATACACATTTTTTTCCTTTTTCTCTTTTTATGAGTGTGTATGTGTATGCTTCTTTGTGTGATATTGTCTGTAAAGGTTTGCTTTTACCATTTGTCCTAGAGTTCTGTCTGCTCGTTTTATTGTTTTCTTTTTCTTTTTCTAGTGTGTGTTTCTTTTTCTCTCTTCCTTTTCTTCTGAGCGGTTTGGCTAGCAGGGTCTTGGTGCTCTGGCCAGGTGTCAGGCCTGAGACTTCGAGGTGGGAGGGCTGAGTCCAGGACACTGCACCATGAGAAACTTCCCAGCCCCACGTAATATCAATTGGTGAGAGCTCTCCCAGAGATCTTCATCTCAACACTAAGACACAGCTCCACCCAACGGCCAGAAATTTCCAGTGCAGGATGCCCCATGCCAAACAACTAGCAAGACAGGGACACAGCCCCACCCATTAGCAGAGAGGCTGCCTAAGGTCATACTAAGTTCACAGACACTCTAAAACACACCACTGGATGTGGGCTTGCCCACCAGAAGGACAAGATACAGCCCCACTCACCATAACACAGGCACCAGCCTCCTCCACCAGGAAGCCAACACCAGACAGTGAACCATCAAGCTCACCCACTGGGGGCAGACACCAAACATAATGGGAACTACGAACCTGTAGCCTGCAAAAAGGAGACCCCAAACACATTAAATTAAACAAAATGAGAAAACAGAGAAATATGCAGCAGATGAAGGAGCAAGGTAAAAACCCACCAGACCTAACAAATGAAGAGGAAATAGGCAGTCTACCTGAAAACAGAATTCAGAGTATGACAGTAAAGATGATCCAAAATCTTGGAAACAGAATAGAGAAAATACAAGAAACATTTAACAAGGACCTAAAAGAACTAAAGAGCAAACAAACAATGATGGACAACACAATAAATGAAATTAAAAATTATCTAGACAGAATAAATAGCAGAATAACTGAGGCAGAAGAACGGATAAGTGAACTGGAAGATAATAGAGTGTAAATAATGCTGCAGAGCAGAATAAAGAAAAAAGAATGAAAGGAACTGAGGACAGTCTCAGAGACCTCTGGGATAACATTAAACACATCAACTTTCAAATTATATGGGTCCCAGAAGAAGAAGAGAAAAAGAAAGGGTCTGAGAAAATATTTGACGAGATTATAGTTGAAAACTTCCCTAACATGGGAAAGGAAATAGTCAAGCAAGTCAAGGAAGTGCAGAGTCCATATAGGAGAAATCCAAGGAGAAACATGCCAAGACACATATTAATCAAACTATCAAAAATTAAGTAAAAAAATATTAAAAGCAGCAACGGAAAAGCAACAAATAGCATACAAGGGAAACTGCATAAGGTTAACAGCTGATCTTTCAGCAGAAACTCTGTAAGCCAGAAGAGAGTGGCAGGACATATTTCAAGTGATGAAAGGGAAAAACCTACAACAAACATTACTCTACCCAGCAAGGATCTCATTCAGATTCCATGGAGAAATTAAAACCTTAAAGACAAGCAAAAGTTAAGAGAATTCAGCACCACCAAACTAGCTTTACAACAAATGCTAAAGGAACTTCTCTAAGCAAGAGAAGTAAAAGACCTATAAAAACAAACCCAAAACAATTAAGAAAATGGTAATAGGAACATACATATCAAAAATTACCTTAAATGTAAGTGGATTAAATGGTCCAACCAAAAGACACAGACTGGCTGAATGGATACAAAAATAAGACCCGTATATATGCTGTCTACAAAAGACCCACTTCCGACCTAGGGACACATACAGACTGAAAGTGAAGGGATGGAAAAAGATATTCCATGCAAATGGAAATCAAAAGAAAGCTGGAGTAGAAATTCTCATATGAGACAAAAGAGACTTTAAAATTAAGACTATCAAAAGAGACAAAGAAGGACTCTACATAATTATCAAGGGATCAAACCAAGAAGAAGATATAACAATTGTAAATATTTATGCACCCAACAAAGGAGCACGTTAGTACATAAGGCAAATGCTAACAGCCATAACAGGGGAAATCGACAGTAACACAATAATAGTAGGGGACTTTCACACCCCACTTTCACCAATGGACAGATAATCCAAACAGAAAATAAATAAGGAAACACAAACTTTAAATTACACAACAGACCAGATAGATTTAATTGATATTTATAGGACACTGCATCCAAAAACAGAATACACTTTCTTCTCAAATGCTCATGGAACATTCTCCAAATAGATCATATCTTGGGTCACAAGTCAAGCCTTGGTAAATTTAACAAAATGGAAATCATATCAAGTATCTTTACTGACCACAACACAATAAGACTATATATCAATTATAAGAAAAGGTTTGTAAAAAATATACAAACACATGAAGGCTAAACAATACACTACTAAATAACCAAGAGATCACTGAAGAAATCAAAGAGGAAATCAAAAAATACCCATATTCTATCATTACTATCTCTTCTTAGTGGCTCTTGGTGAAAACAAAGGACCACTATAACATACAATGAAGGAGATTTTTCATATGAAGAGATCAAACATGTTCAAATTTTTGGTTTGGGGAGAAAGTATAATTTTGAAAGAAAATGTGAAAATTGAAACAGGACTGCCAACTTGTCCATTTGATAAGTTAGAACATTAAATCCAAATGAATAATACAAATTCATGGAGGCTAAACAATACACTACCAAATAACCAAGAGATCACTGAAAATATCAAAGAGGAAATCAAAAAATACCTAAAAACAAATGACAATGAAAACACGACAACCCAAAACCTATGGGATGCAGCAAAAGCAGTTCTAAGATGGAAGTTTACAGCAATACAATCCTACCTCAAGAAAGAAGAAACATCTCAAATAAACAACCTAACCCTACACCTAAAGCAAGTACAGAAAGAAGAACAAAAAAACCCAAAGTTAGCAGAAGGAAAGCAATCATAAAGATCAAATCAGAAATAAATGAAAAAGAAATGAAGGAAACGATAGCAAAGATCAATAAACTAAAAGCTGGTTCTTTGAGAAGATAAACAAAATAGATAAACCATTATCCAGACTCATCCAAAAAAAAAAAAAAAAAGGGAGAAGACTTAAATCAACAGAATTAGAAACGAAAAAGATGTGACAACTGACACTTCAGAAATACAAAGGATGATGAGAGATTACTACAAGCAACTATAAGCCAATAAAATGGACAACCTGGAAGAAATGGACAAATTCTTAGAAAAGCATGGCCTTCTGAGACTTAACCAGGAATAATAGAAAATATAAACAGACCAAAAACAAGCACCAAAATTGAAACTGTGATTAAAATTATTCCAACAAACAAAAGCCAAGGACCAGTTGGTTTCACAGGCGAATTCTATCAAACATTTCAAGAAGAGCTAACACCTATCCCTCTCAAACTCTTCCAAAATATAGCTGAGGGAGGAACACTCCCAAACTCATTCTACGAGGCCACCATCACCGTGATACCAAACCCAAAGATGTCACAAAAAAAGAAAACTATAGGCCAATATCACTGATGAACAGATGCAAAAATCCTCAACAAAATACTAGCAAACAGAATCCTACAGCAGATTAAAAGGATCATACAGCATCATCAAGTGGGGTTTATCCCAGGAATGCAAGGATTCTTCAATATAAGCAAATCAATCAATGTGACACACCATATTAACAAAATGAAGGATAAAAACCATATGATAATCTCAACAGATGCAGAAAAAGCTTTCCACAAAATTCAATACCCATTTATGATAAAAACTCTCCAGAAAGTGGGCATATGTGGAACCTCCCTCAACATAATAAAGGCCATATATGACAAACCCACACCAACATCATTCTCAATGGTGAAAAACTGAAACCATTTCCTCTAAGATCAGGAACAAGACAAGGTTGTCCACTCTAACCACTATTATTGAACATAGTTTTGGAACTTTTTGCCACAGCAATCAGAGAAGAAAAAGAAATAAAAGAAATCAAATTGGAAAACAAGAAGTAAAACTGTCACTGTTTGCAGATGATATGATTCTATACATAGAGAATCCTAAAGATGCTACCAGAAAACTACTAGAGCTAATCAATGAATCTGGTAAAGAAGCAGGAACAAAATTAATGCACAGATATCTCTTGCATTCCTATACACTAATACACTAAAGATGAAAAATCTGAAAGAGAAATTAAGGAAACACTCCCATTTACCATTGCAACAAAAAGAATAAAATACCTAGGAATAAACCTTCCTAAGGAGACAAAAGACCTGCAAGGAGAAAACTGTAAGGCACTGATGAAACAAATTAAAGATGATACAAACAGATGGCAAGATATACCATGTTCTTGGACTGGAAGAATCAATATTGTGAAAATGACCAAACTACCCAAAGTAATCCACAGATTCAATGCAATCCCTATCAAACTACCAATGGCATTTTTCACAGAAATAGAACAAAAAATTTCACAGTTTGTATGGAAACACAAAAGACCCCGAATAGCCAAAGCAATCTTGAGAAAGAAAAATGGAGCTGGAGGAATCAGGCTCCCAGACTTCAGGCTATACTACATAGCTACAGTAATCAAGAAACTACGGTACTGGCACAAAAACAGAAATATAGATCAATGGAACAGGATAGAAAGCCCAGAGAAAAACCCACGCACATAAGCTCACCTTATCTTTTTGATAAAGGAGGCAAGAATATACAATGGAGAAAAGACAGTCTCTTCAGTAAGTGGTGCTGGGAAAACTGGACAGCTACATGTAAAAGAATGAAATTAGAACACTCCCTAACACCATACACAAAAATAAACTCAAAATGGATTAAAGACCTAAAGGTAAGGCCAGACACTATAAACCTCTTAGAGGAAAACATAGGCAGAACACTATATAACATAAATCACAGCAAGATGCTTTTTGACCCACCTCCTAAAGAAATGGAAATAAAAACAAAAATAAACAAATGAGACCTAATGAAACTTAAAAGCTTTTGCACAGAGAAGGAAACTATAAACAAGACGAAAAGACAACCCTCAGAATGGGAGAAAATATTTGCAAATGAAGCAACTGACAAAGGATTAATCTCCAAAATATATAAGCAGTTCATGCAGCTCAATAGCAAAAAAACAAACAATCCAATCCAAAAATGGGCAGAAGACCGAAATAGACATTTCTCCAAAGAAGATATACAGATTGCCAATAAACACATGGAAGGATGCTCAACATCACTAATCATTAGAGAAATGCAAATCAAAACTACAATGAAGTATTACCTCACACTGGTCACAATGGCCATCATCGAAAAATCTACAATAAATGCTGGAGAGGGTGTGGAGAAAAGGGAACCCTCTTGCACTGTTGCTGGGAATGTAAATTGATATAGCCACTATGGAGAACAGTATGGAGGTTCCTTAAAAAACTAAAAATAGAGCTACCATATGACCCAGCAATCCCAGTACTGGGCATATACCCTGAGAAAACAACAATTCAAAAAGAGACAGGTACCACAATGTTCATTCCAACACTATTTACAATAGCTGGGACATGGAAGCCACCTAAGTGTCCATCGACAGATGAATGGATAAAGAAGATGTGGCACATATATACAACGGAATAGTACTCAGCCATAAAAAGAAATGAAATTGAGTTATTTGTAGTGAGGTGTATGGACCTAGAGTCTGTCATACAGAGTGAAGTCAGAAAAAGAAAAACAAATACCATATGCTAACACACATATATGGAATTAAAAAAAAAAAAACAGTTCTGATGAACCTAGGGGCAGGATAAGAATAAAGACACAGAGGTAGAAAGTGGACTTGAGGATACAGGGAGGGGGAAAGGGTAAGCTGGGACCAAGTGAAAGAGCAGCACTGACATATATACACTACCAAATGTAAACAAGATAGCTAGTGAGAAGGAGCTGCATAGCACAGGGAGATTAGCTCGGTGCTTTTTGACCACCCAGACATGGTCAGGGAGAGTGGGAGGGATGCACAAGAAGGAGGAAATATGGGGATATATGTATGTCTATAGCTGATTCACTCTGTTATACAGCAGAAACTAACACAACATTGTAAAGCAATTATACCCCAATAAAGATGTTAAAAACAACAGAAGAAAAAGATGACGGAAGAGCTCATGGCCTGTAACCATTATTTGGTCTCAGGCTAAGATAAATCAGCAGAATAAAAAGGGTCAAGCAGGCGACAGATTCTTAGCTAGAGAAAAAAGCAAAATGACCTGATACAAATCCACATATGCATAATCTGAATTGATAATTCTAGAAGTTTCCCTTTCTAACTTGAATTCCTTTGGGATACCTCACATTGCACTTTAAATGTAGAAATAATCAAGAATGTGAATCTATCTTCTGTGCAAGCTTTATAAATCTTTTCAAGGGCATATATAAAGGATTTAGGGGATCTTCTTTTATTTTAAATTATCTGCCCCACTGATCCCTTACAAAAATGCAGCTCATCAAGCACAGACTGAATAAAGATATTCATGGAAGAACAGAAAATTAACATTAGTTGTAACTCTGAAGAACCTGTCATTGTCTGGTTTACCGCAGCCATCACCCATTTCTTTCAAACTACTTGCAGCCTACTTAGTTGGAAGTGTAATTAAATCTTGCTGTGTTTAAACTCACTTGACTGTCACCTGCAGATTTACCTGATTGGGAAATGTGCCACTTCATGCGATGCACGTACAAAATTACACACAACACACACGCGAGTTAGAAAAAAGACACTATCAACTACTAATTGGCATGCATGATGGTAAAACAAGAAAATACAATACTTTTTAAAATATAAATCATGTCTAATGCTTTCTTTCTCCCTGTTCATCCTTTAGTTGATTGACGTTCTCATCAGCAATGTAACATCAGCAGTGACCTACAAGGAAATTATAGCAATGCATTTCCCCTAGGGCCTCCATTTATACTATAAATTATGAATGCATTATTATGCTGCCACTTTGGTTTCGAAGAGCTTATGTTAATTAAAGGCTAAGAAAGCACACATGCAGCACAATTATTTTTAATTAAGATTAAAATAATTCAGTTTGTCAATACAGTCCTCAGTGGGAATGATGGCTTAATGTGTCACAATTTCTTGTCTATGTAGTACAGCCATGTCTAATACTTGTTTTTAGTTTCTTACCTTTTAAGTATATAAACCTCAAGGTCACCCAGAGATCAACCTCATGCTTGAGACAGTGCTCATATAAGCAATTCTGGAGTGAACATTATGTACTAAAAACTATCCTTTCTGAAATGGATTCTATACTTTAGGAATTTGCAAATGTGTTTTGGATGACCTCTGAATTTGTTACTAAAATGGAGGCTAATTATTTCTGTATAAATGTAAGTAGAATAACAAATGGCACACAGCAAATGAATGAGACCATATTATAAAACAAATATATTTGACCATGATATTTTAAGAAGTGTGAAATTTCAGACTTTTTCCTGCAATTTAAAGTTAAGGAACTGGGAGTTAACTTTAAAAGTAAGCCCAACTAAGTTTTCTTTTTAAATTGTTAAAAAATGAATATTACACAATTGAGTAAAGTTTGTCTCTTTAATTTAGAATAATTCCAATTTCCCCATGTCTGCCAAGTTTATAAAAATCAAAAAAAATAGTTGATCTTGCAATGTATTTAACAAATACTCTTACTTCAGAAAAACACTAAAACCTCCAACTCATGGCATTTCTAGGCAATAAACATTTCAGTCTTGCTACTGTGTTGTTACATGTGACAGTTTGTTTCTCCATGAAATAAGACTTGTCATAAGTATTTAAGGGCAGTTTCCATACAAATGGAACTTTGATAATCTATCAGGAGAAATCATACCCCACACAGGGATATGCTCAAGTGACATTTTCTTTTATTCCTGCCAGGAGTGCAAAACTTAGGGCTGCCAAGAAATCTAAATGTTTAATTTTGTCATAGTAGCAAACCAGTAGAGACAAAGCAATGACCACATTCCTGAAGACAGCTGAGCAACAGAGATTCTTCAGGGAACTCTGGGGCTGAATCATTTAGAGAAGCAGGCCCAAACTGATGCTGTTGGGACTCTAGTACAATGAAAAGACAAAGTCAAAATGAAGAAAGTATAATTAAAATTTTTCTTTTGACAGTTTACTTCACTTTAATTGGTAACTTAACACCTGTGCTCGTTTCAGTGGCAAAGTTCTGTTTTTAACAGGAGACAATGTCCCTTCACAGGTAACTCTAAATTACATAAGAAAAAAAATGTTCAGTGCCTGATGAAAACATTAAATTCTATAAACACTGACCTATACTTTATAGAGTATTCATATTATTTAAACTGGGCACTTTCATAAGGATGTAATTAATAGTTGTGTCAAAACAAGAGGAGAAAACTGAACACATTGGGGGATAACAGGGAATTATAGACACAAGGAAAACGACCTTTAAATTTCAGTTGGTAACCACAAAAATTTTCTTGGAAAAACCTTAAAATCACAGTTTCTTGAAATACATCTAAACTTATTTATTCTATGCTGTTTTTATTGGATGTTTATATTGAAATGATACTAAATGATTGTGTTTGTGACTTTTACTAACAATGCCTGCAAAAATACATTTTAGTATATCCAATAAAAGAGCAGAACAAACATTAAGCAGTTGGTTTTGATTTTTTACTGGATAGAACTGTTTTGCCTGGGTAGCCTAGAGCCATAACTAATGGCTTCCCTTCTAACCAATCTTCCCTCTAGGTCCTTCTTGATTGGTTAATATTTCCTAATTTTTACAGACATTGAAATAAAATTAGTCTAGTACCAGAATAAATAAGAACACATATGCTGCCATTTCTTACTTTCCTGTCCTTTCCAATAAAATCTGTCTTGCACTTTGATGATGGCCTTTATGGTTTGACAGAATCTAAGAATCTTCAGTATTGTTTCTTTTTTAATTTTTTCAGATATAAGCCTTTATTTATAGCCATAATTTTCAATGATGAACATTATCTTTGTTAGAGTAGTAAAAATAGTATGCACATAATTCTATTCTGAATGGAATGTCTCTATACCTGGAAGCAATCAACTTACAATGAGAAAAGCTTTGCTTACTTGTATGTATGTATGTATTTGTATGTAAAGTAGAGGGGGAAAAAACCTGTAAAGTGTGTCCCAAGTATAAAGACTTTTAGTAAGTTAAATGAATTACTTATCAATTTTATTTTAATATTTCTGTTGAAAAATGAATATGTAGGAGCACACTGTCATTTCTTAAAATATGAAACAATAAGAATTGGTTGTGTTTTTTTTGTTTTTTGTTTTTTGTTTTTGCGGTACATGGGCCTCTCACTGCTGTGGCCTCTCCCGCTGCGGAGCGCAGGCCCCGGACGCGCAGGCTCAGCGGCCATGGCTCATGGGCCCAGCTGCTCCATGGCATGTGGGATCCTCCTGGACCGGGGCACGAACCCATGTCCCCCGCATCGGCAGGCGGACTCTCAACCACTGTGCCACCAGGGAAGCCCAAATTGGTTGTTTTTAAAAAAAAAAAAATAGTTCCTAAAATTGGAATGTAATGAATTAATTAAATGTTGAACTATGATTAAAAGAGTAATTTTCTTTCCCCCTTTAGAGATGCCTGGTATCTTTTTATAGAGGATGATAACGGAGCTATGCAAATGAAACCTCTGAGTCTCTAGAAGAATGGATGTGTGACCACAATCGGTATATTGCCAGGAACAGATGAAGCAAAGGAGGAGACATAATTAAGCTTTTCACACATTTTAAATAAACATTCTAAAATGTTTTGAAATAACTTTTGAAATTTCAAAAGTTATTTATGCCATATATGCTCTCATGTACTGTATTTCTTGGTTGTTTTTATAGCTGTGATTTTATTAGAAAAAATTGTGAAGCAGATTAATTCCCCATAAAACAGAAGCTATAATTCTATGGAAACAAGTTAAAGTCAAGCCATGTAAGCAACTCCCTTGACATTTTTATTATACTCTTTTTTCCCCATTTTGACGTATTACTTAAAAACATTTTCAAATCCACACAACTCCAATGTACCATTCCATTCAGAACGACACAGGTTTCTATCTCAACTCTCATAAAACTGCAGGCATGGTAGGTCTATATTCCATACTTTTTACTGATCTAAGGCAAGGGTTCTCCATGTTTGCTTTGAAAATGAGCAAAATATCACAAATCATCAAACATCTATCAGCTGCACAAGGCATTCTTCATGTTTCAGGTTATATGGCACAATATATGCTTTAATGCTTTGACTTAAATGACAAATGGTGATCTAAGTATTCTGAGAAAAACTCAGACAAGAAAAATTTTATATATTTAAAAAATATATAAAAACACATTTTAGGGCTTCCCTGGTGGCAGAGTGGTTGAGAGTCCGCCTGCCAATGCAGCGGACACGGGTTCGTGCCCTGGTCCGGGAAGATCCCACGTGCCACGGAGCGGCTGGGCCTGTGAGCCATGGCCGCTGAGCCTGAGTGTCCGGAGCCTGTGCTCCCCAACGGGAGAGGCCACAACAGTGACAGGCCCGTGTACCGCAAAAAAACAAAACAAACCAAAAAAAATACACATTTTAAACAAAACTATTACGAATTAAGTCTGTACCTGTCTAGATAGGGTCTGTAATTTTTTTTTTTTCTGAAGTTACCTTAATTCAAGGATAGTTGGACTATGTTATTTTTCTCTTAAAACTAAGAGTTGTGATGACCTAGATGGGTGGGATGGGGGAGGAGGTGGGAGGGAAGTCCAAGAGGAGGGGATCTATGTATACATATAGCTGAATCACTTCATCGTACAGCAGAAACTAACACAGCATTGTAAAGCAATTACACGCCAATAAAAAAAAATACGCAAGATAAATACTGGAAAGAAAAAAAGAAACTGAGTTGATATTTTTCCTTGGTAGAAACAAATCACATTTTAGTGATTTTAAAACTCTGAATTGCAATTATCCTTCCAAGGTAGTTATGGTGAAAAGACCTCAGAAATATTCAATTTTCTATGCTAGATATCAGAAATAAGAGTGGGTCATTTAAACACAGCAGGCTTTTTATTAAGCAGAATACTGAGTGAAAGGAATACTGTGATTAATTAAATTTTCTTTGAGTTAAAAACATTAAAAAAATTTTTTTGACTCTTGAAATAGATTTTTTTCCTCAAATGTCTCTTAGCAGATATATTATAGCTTGTGCAGCCAAACATAGGGGAGCTAGAAATTTGAAGTCAAAGGATTTGAGTTTAAGTCTTGCATCTATGACCTTAGGTATGTACCTTGAATCTAGGACCTTAGGCAAATAGCCTAGTCCATTTGAGTTTAGTTTCTGTATGTGTAACATAGGAATACCAATATTTATTCAAATGATTTTTGTGTGAATTAAATAAGAAAATAAGTAGAAGTACATTATAAAATGCAAAGGATTTTAAGAAGCTAAGGTATTACAAAATTTGCTAGTCAACTCTATTAGATGACTCAGAACTTTTCTAGTATTTTAGAATTATGATTCAAAATAAAAATTTGCATTATACAAAATTTTAGTGATGAATATAAAAAGTATATGGGATTTGTTTGAACATGTACTAACTCTAGGAAGACACAGGGTTATATTTGTACGTATAAATCTACATATTAGCTTGGTTCAATATTACTTGTTTCTTTCCCCAAAATTTAGAATATATCCTCTTTAAAAAAAGATAATTTTTTAGAGGCTCATTAGCTTACAGTTATTTTCTCTCAATTACTAATGCTGATGTATTAATTGATGTTACAGATTACAAAAAGATTTAAATAGTATGCTAAGTTTAATAGGTTCATAAGTCTAACAAATGCATGTTAAAAACTGTAACATCATTACTGTAAATTTACAGAATGAATCTATTATGTTATCATTATCTCAGTCTAAAGAGAACAATGTAATATAAATAAATGAATCCTTTTATTTTAGGAATTTTATTCTCCATTACTCTAATTGCAGAAGAACAAGGTTAATTTTTACATAGCCATTCATAGCAAGACAGAATTTTATTCTACACTGCTGTAAACACAGAAGCCTCAGTCTTCAATTTCAAGTTACAAAAATTAAATAGGAAGTAATGTAAGATAAGGTTTATATTCCTCTCTCTTAAAATGTTGTTACTTTTAATTACTCTGAGATGACAATACTAAAACAGAAGTTTTTAAGTTGCTGAACAGATATGACCCTTGAGCAGTGACTGCACAAGATTCTCAAGATAGTACCCATGGAAAGATATAAATAACCATAATATTCTGAATAAATTAAATTTAATAGTGATACATATAAAAAAACATTTTCTTTTTGTTATTAAATTCAGATTCACTGTAATTATTTTTACTGTATCTTTCATGTATGAGCTACAGACACCACCTCAATTTTCCCTCAGTCATACTGAAGAAAAAAAAGAAAAGAAATAATAAAATCATCCACATCATTCTCAAAGGGCTGCATCTAAAATACACCAAATGTATCATTATTATCTGAAATTGTGTGTTAAGAAAAATTGCATTAAATGCTTTTTGATACTAATGCTTCTTCATAAGAGGTATAACAAATTAGGAATAAGGAGATCTTAAAAAAAATAAATAAAATAAAATACACCAAATGCTGACTACTAAGTATTTCAAAAGTCCACTCATGGCTACTACATTGTGTCTGAAGATGTTTCAGTATATGAAATATACAATTTTAATATAAAATATTTAATGTAAGTAAAAATGGTTTTCACCTTGTTTTTATTCCTTGTGGAATAAAAGTACTTGAATTAAAAAACCTAATTTAACTTACATGTGTACTTCTTTTCCTCATCTAACAGTCAATATAAATCTGAACAATGGAGAAACTGAGTGGCTCTCAGGCTTAGTTGATTCAACCTTACTTCACTACTGTGTGTGATTTTTAATGCCTTTAACAGAAGATTCTTCACTATATAAATAGAAAAAAATAGCATTTTAATTACTTTCACATAAATTTCTATAATTGGTTTATTACTGATGTATAAAGCACTCTTAAAAATTTTTATATCAATGAGATTGTGGATAGTATCTTTCTAAAATGGATGCAAATAAAGAGAACAGATGAATTAAAGGGAATGTTAGGTCCAGTGCAAAATAGGGTGTGCGATTTGGAGGGGCAAAAGAAGAAAAATTTTATACTAACCAAGGATGGGAATGATGGGGAAATTAGATCTTAGCATCAATGATGGAAGAAAAGAATAAGGTGCCATTTCCAGACAGCTTCAGTTAGGCATTAAATGCCTTGGTTCCCTGATAGAGTCTTCTTATGTTCATTCTCATAGTGCGTGCACAAACACACACACACACACACAGAATAAAGCTTCCTTTGAAAATTTCCAGTCTTGCATCTACTATACAAGGGGGAAAGGACTGTTCAAACATAGCTCTGGCAAACTAGAAAGATCAGAATATTTTTGGAAGCCCAGACTTGGTGATAGCATTGACTACTAACTAATGAGAAATTAAGGTAAGAGTTGTTGGAAATGAAAAAAAAAAAAAAACTGAGGCCAAAAGGTGTGATATTTCAGAAGAGATTTTCAGCCCTACAGGTCTATAACAGATGATTTCCTATTCTCAAGGGGCATCCATCCATTCAATCAAATAGAAGGGATGCTCCACTATGATTTTTTATTTTTAATTAAAACTACTTGCATTCTATTTTTAAAGAAAAAACCTTAAGGATTATATTTTGATTTTACATTCCTTTGGATTTGACACATACCATAGAAATTCATGTTTGAGAATGGCATTTGTTAGCTTCTATTCTTTTAGGATTCAGTAAGCTACTGAGATTCAGACATAGTTCTCTCTGCCTACTGAGAATTTTCTACCATAATATAAATTTAAAATACATGCATTCCAAAATACATTACATGGTATCACTATTGTACACGTACATCTGCAGGATAATCAAACCTGTTGGAAATCTTTTTAATAGAACCTATTGGAAAGTATTTGCTGTTCTGCAGTCAGTTGCCAGGACACAGTTTGATATTACAAAATAGAGAATGGGAAACCATAGCTTTTCCTCAATAATAGTTAAATTTTTCCAACTATTTAAAGTAACAGTGGATATAAATTTTAGATTTCATCTAGGTAGGCATTTATGCCTGAACTAGATTAACAATCTTTTCTCCCAAGCTATTATAACACATTTTGAATATGGGAATCCAACATATTTATGTAAATAAGATTATGACAGACTTATAATATGACTTTATGTATTTCCATTATTGGTCAAAGGTGTTTTCATTTCTTATTATTGTTCCCCCCATAATTGCCTATAAAAACACATACTTTTGCAATGTAACTTATATAAACTATAAAAATTAAGATGGCATTCATTTCATAATTCTTACAGATGAAAGAATGTTTTCAAGAAAGTATTTTCTGAAGTACCAGTTTAAAATCTAGATCATTTAAATACTCTGCAATATAAAAAATTATAAATCGTATGTTCGAGCAGCAAATGAGTTTTACTTTAAACGTGCCTAATTTACCTGCTGTGACCCTGACGTCATCATTTTCTACTCTGCCATTCTGTTCTTAACTCAGCAGCAATAAATAAGAGCAAGTTTTGAAGGTCATTATTAACTTTAAGTGTGATCTGTACTGAATGTAAAATACTGTTCCTGATGCTAGCAGAGCCTTTGAATTCTGAAACAGTACATTATGAGATTCTGTATTACCACATACTCATCTTTTTTCCATAAACAACACAGAATTTCCAATGAATTACCCATAGGCACAGAGTTAAACATGCCTCCTGGGGTAAAACCTTTTATTTCTTCTTCTTATAATGACTCTTAGAGAAGGGAAAAAAATGAATCAAAGAGGTTTTTAATTTATAGGTTTTATTTAATGCAATAAATAGTTACTTTTCATGTTAGTAAAATATAATTATGTTGATAAGAGGGTAGTTTATAGGCAGTTAATTTTGATTTTGCTGATGTCAACTTGAATTCTAGGGCCTCAGTGAAATTTACAGATGCCACTGCTACATGTAGTTGCCCAAATAACTGTGGCCTACCACACATGCAGGGTGATGATGTGTTTGATTTATTCCTATGGACATGGTTATTTTTCCAGTTATCAATCACCTGCTGATTTTCTTTAAGGAGTAATTTGAAGCCTATGTCTGAATATGTGCAGTGAAGCAGGAAGTAAAGGAAGTTAACAATGCTTTGGGTCTGGGCCGATTTTCAAACATGAATTTATATAGAGTAGCAAATCCAAAGGTTTATAGAGTCAGAATGTATTTTCTTTAAATGCATTGTAATTTATTCTCAAAATATGAGAATTAAAACAATAGTTTTAATTTTTAAAAGATGTAAACATGTTACATGGGTACCTGATACATCTGATTCCTCTTTATGCTCCTAAACCTCTGATAGTGCTCAACATGTAACAGATTCTCACTGAATATTTATTGGATGTTAACGCATATTTTATTGTTAATTAGGAGGGCATAAATACACACACTGATTATTAATCCCATTTTTCATTCTGCAGAATATAAATTATAATCTATTAAGTTATTATGGATTGTTATAATGTTTTAAAAAGATGTTACCATTGTTTTTATTCTTTAAATGTTACTATATTGACAAGGATCTGTGAGTATTAAGTCCATACAATCACTGCTATGCTATATTGGTAAATCACATGAAGGACAATGAATGACTACTTCTGCAAAATATAAGTCAAAATACAAAGTCTGTCATATAACTATATGACTATGGGAGATGCGCAACTGTAAGTTAGATTAAATTTGAGTTTTTAAAAATAATTTGACAGAGGATCTATGAGGCCACTAAAGGATTAAGGATAAAGAATGTCAGAGTAATTTATAGTAGTTTCATTTTTAAGATATGAAATTAAACTCATCCTCATGCTGATAAGGTCAGAGATGGTGAGGAGGTAGGGATGTGGTTTATAAAGGTATTGTAGTGAGAAGTAGACTTCTAATTTGAACGCAGCAGTGAGGGTTAAAAGGAAAGGTAGCTACTGGTCACATACCAGACCCCCCTACAATAGAAAAAATCTTATCAGCATGAATGTAGCTGATGGTACTTCATAAATATAAATTAAATTCAAAAGATAGGAAAGGCGGTAGAGTTTGATTTGGGAAAAGGGTAGGCTTCTAGGCAAGGGGTGTTGACACTTTCCCTTTATCAAATACCTTCTCTTAAGATTTATATAATTCTAAGAAATATGTATCCTATCCATTAGTTATACATAAAGCCAAAGGCCTTCAGCTTAAGGAAAGGGATATTCCTATGTCATTACTGAGCATAAGCAGCACAAACCCAAGTAAGCTTCAGTGCTAAAGTCAGTGCCTCCTTAGGGGCATTTTGAGATGCACAATAGCATGTAATAACAAATTCAAAGTACCTTGCTCAAACACCTCCAGGAAAGCAGAAGTTTGTAGTCCGGTATCTTTGTTAAAATAAAGTTGTAAGTGCAGAGAGAAAATCCATAACCTATATATACACTGGATTTGCTTCCAAGTTACTCTAGGCCATTGAGGAAGAAACTTGGATATTTTCAGAGCACACATTTTAATGGAAAAGGGAGGAGAAAAACAGAATACTGAATCGTTTAAAAACAAAAACAGTAGGACCTAACAATAAATAAGTAGATAAATTTAGTAATTCAAATTCTTGGGAAATTACATACCTTAGGGTTTTCTGACACAGAAAATGCCACGAGATAATGGTAACTTCTATTAACAAGTTACAAAAATCAATTCAGGGAGTTTTTTTGTTTGTTTGTTTTTGCGGTACGCGGGCCTCTCACTGTTGTGGCCTCTCCCGTTGCGAAGCACAGGCTCCGGACGCGCAGGCCCAGCGGCCATGGCTCACAGGCCCAGACGCTCCGCAGCATGTGGGATCTTCCCGGACCAGGGCACAAACCTGCGTTCCCTGCATTGGCAGGCAGATTCTTAACCACTGCGCCACCAGGGAAGCCCCCCAGGGAGATTTTTAAAAGTAAAAATTCCATTTGTGTAAAAGTAAGAATACCATTTATTTGAAACAGGATATATTATTCTTTCTTTAAAGTTATTTAACATCAATATATATATCAGAATATGACATTAGAAATGCTCATATATACAGATCTTTCTTGACTTACAATGGGGTTGTATCCTGATAAACCCATTGTAAGCTGAAAATGTTGTAAGTAGAAAATGCATTTAATACATCTAACCTCTTGAAAATCACAGCTTAGCCTAGCTTACCTTAAACGTACTCAGAACACTGACATTAGCCTACAGTTGGGCAAAATCATTTAACACAAAGTCTACTTTATAATTAAGTTTTGACGACCTCATGTAATTTATTGACTACTATATTGAAAGTGAAAAACAGAATGGTTATGTGTATTGGCTATCTACCCTTGTGATCACATGGCTGACTTGTATCTATGGCTCACTGCTGCTGCTCAACATCAAGAGAGAGAATTGTACCGCAGTATCACTAGTCCAAGAAAAGATCAAAACTCAAAGTATGGTCTGCACTAAAAGTGTATCACTGTTATATACTTGAAAGATTTTAGGTTGAAACATCGTAAGTTGGGCACCATCTGTATACAATTTTTTTATATATACAGTACATATATCTGACTATATGCCCATAAAATATATAGGTATATAGTTGAGCATATTAGTATTACACATAGAATTAGAAATGCTTTGTAATGTGTCTATGTCTGATGCACTTAAAATGTCATATAAAATTCAGTTAATTCTCAAAATATGCAACACAGTGATGTACCATATGATCAACATGTGGTTCTTGATATTTTATATACGTATACACACATACACATGTGTATCTACATACGTGTACATACATATACATATGCAAAATTACATTAGACATAATTATTTCTACACTACTTTATAAATTATATAAAATTAAATTTCACAAATTCAAAAACTACAATATTTTAAAACTTACTATGTGACTAATGGGTAGAGATTTTCTGTTTATGGTGATGAAAAAGCTGTGGAAATAGTGATGATGGTTGTACAATATTATGAATGCAATTAATGCCACTGAATTGTACACTTCAAATGGTTAAAATGGCAAACTTTTGTTATATATATTGTACCAAATTTGAAAAAAACATAAACATGACTTAAAAAACATACTATGCTATATCATGTTCCAGCCAAATCATGTTTAAGGCAATACAGAAAGGGAAATTTTATAAGTGCTTGTTAGTCAAGACCGAATATATCTGTGGAAGGAACTTAAATGTCCATTGACAGAGGAATGGATAAAGAAGATGTGGTACATATATACAATGGAATATTACTCAGCCATAAAAAGAATAACGCCATTTGCAGCAATATGGATGGACCTAGACATTATCACACTAATTGAAGTAAGTCAGAAAGAGAAAGACAAATATTATATGATATCACTTATATGTGGGATCTAAAACAAATGATATAAATGAACTTACTCACAAAACAGAAACAGACTCACAGACATAGAAAACAAACTTATGGTTACCAAAGGGGAAAGGTGTGGGGGAGTATACATTAGGAGTTTGGGATTATCATATACACACTACTATATATAAAATAAACAACAAGGACCTACTGTACAACACAGGGAATGCTACTCAATATTCTGTAATAAATTATACGGGAAAAGAATCTGAAAAATAATGGATATAAGTATATGTATAACTGAATCACTTTGCTGTACACCTGAAACTAACACAACATTGTAAATCAACTATACTCCGATATAAAATAAAAACTGAAGTAAAAAAAAAGATTGAATATGTGTTTAGATTCTAACAAAAAGGTCAAGGAAATAATTTAATAATTATTTATAATTTCCTTAAATATTTATGGATCCCTAAAATACTTTAAAAGGCTTGTTAGAACATACATAACAGAAGTTGTCTCAATATATCTTTAATATTATTTTCAAATAAAAATTCACTTTAAATATCAAATGTAAAAGTTAAATATTTCTACTTTCATTACTGTTTTACTCAAAATATGTATTGTTCCTATATTAAAAAGATATAGAATATAAGGATTGGAAATGTACTCTCTAGTTTATAATGCCCCTTATATCATAATAATCTCATGAGTATTAACCTAAAATGGGACCATTTCTTTCATTATGAACCATCAATAAAAATGCACTAAATTCTCTTTTTGAAAAATATCAAACTAAACACTACACACAACATGTTTAAACTCATCTGTGTATGAACACCTCACAGCTGTAGGCGGCCTTACTCCAGTCACATGTCCAGCATGGCTATTTGCTTTTCAAACATAAAATTACTCATCACAGTCAAGGGTAGAAAGTCAAGGAGATTGCTAGGTAGAACAAGGCCTTAAAAATCAACTTAAGAGAAACTAAGAAATAGCTTTAATTCTTCCACTATTTTTGGAAGTCACCAACACATTCCCCAGACTATTATGGAATATTCAGACCCCCAGAAATATGACTGTAACCAAAATAAATCCAAAGTGTTTCATTAAACATAGAATTTGGAACTTTTAACTAGTTGGCTTCCATTTCTTTGTGTCTGGGAGAGAGGCAGTGTTATGGTACCTCTTCATACTAGTGATACCACAGAGAATTCCTCACACCTACAGAAAAGCTGCAAACTCAATAAATCAGCATAGGATATATTAAATGCACAATAAGAATAAAAGAAATATTTTGAATTTCAGTAAACATTTACAAAAATGTAGTCTTTTTTTCTCTAACATGTATTCAAGTAAGTCAAATCGTCTTGTACACTTTCCCCTTTTACATTTGTAACACATGAAACTGCCCAGTAGTAAAGGAGAACAGCGTACATTGTCCCATTGATGTTTATTGTTTTGCATTTTCAATTCTTTCTGATTTCTTTTGAAGTACAACTTTTTCCCCAACTCACAAAGAACACTAACAACATCAATAGAGTGTTCATCAGGGTATTTATATTTTAAGAGTAGAAAAGAAAAAACTAAAGTTCTTTTGAATAAACAGTTGAAAGAAGAAAGTTCTACTTTGTTACCTTTTTTTTTTAACATTTTTGTTGGAGTATAATTGCTTTACAATGTTGTGTTAGTTACTGCTGTATAACAAAGTGAATCAGCTATATGTATACATATATCCCCATATCACCTCCCTCTTGCATCTCCCTCCCACCCTACCTATCCCACCCCTCTAGGTGGATGAAAAGCACCGAGCTGATCTCCCTGTGTGATACAGCTGCTTCCCACTAGCTATCTATTTTACATTTGGTAGTGTATATATGTCAATGCTACTCCCTCACTTCGTCCCAGCTTACCCTTACCCGCTCCGTGGCATGTGGGATCTTCCCGGACCGGGGCACGAACCCGTGTCCCCTGCATCGGCAGGCGGACTCTCAACCACTGTGCCACCAGCGAAGCCCCAGGCCTTAGATCTTAAGATGAAAGCTGAATCAAATTCAGACTCCAATTGTGCTGAGTGAGAAAACATACAAAGCTTGTGTTTTATGAGACAAAAATGTATTCTTGGGCTTCCCTGGTGGCGCAGTGGTTGAGAATCTGCCTGTTAATGCAGGGGACACGGGTTCGAGCCCTGGTCTGGGAGGATCCCACATGCTGCAGAGCAGCTGGGCCCATGAGCCACAACTACTGAGCCTGCGAGTCTGGAGCCTGTGCGCCGCAAGAAGAGAGGCCGCGATAGTGAGAGGCCCACGCACCGCGATGAAGAGTGGCCCCCACTTGCCACAACTAGAGAAAGCCCTCGCACAGAAATGAAGACCCAACACAGCAAAAAATAAATAAATTAATAAACTCCTACCCCCAACATCTTCTAAAAAAAAAATAAAATAAAGTACTCTTACCAAAACTAAAGAAGAACATTATTGATGTAAATATTTTGAGAAAAAAAAAATAAAACAAGAGATATGAGAGAATTTTGCTTTTAAATAAAATATTGTGTTCACCTATCCTAAAAAACTTGCTATTTTATACCTTGCTCATCCTATATCTAAGCATATGCAACAAATAGCCTATAGAAAATTGCCTATGTCATTATCTTTCTCTCAAAAGACAAAATGCCTTGGTCATGAGATTCTGCACAGGAAGTAGTATACATTATATTATATGGATAGGAGTTTACAGCTCAGTCTACTCAAAGACTGTTATATCCAGAAATAGAAAGAAGAAACCCTGTATAATACTTACTTATTGGATGAATGGGTAAAAATAATTTGATTGAATTTTCTTTTTGATAGAATGAAAGTTGGAAATACCCAGTGGTATAGACAGTGACCCAAATGACAATATCTGCTTATATTAATCTTTGCAGTTTGGTCACCTGTACTATCAAAGTAGTAAAATTACTTTTAGCTTAAAGCCATGAACTCACATTAGGAACATCTTTGAATGCTCTACTCCCTATGGAGGGTTTTAAAATTAGCATAAAATATATAAATGTTCTCTAAAATTATGTCCCCTACAAACCAAAAAGTTACATAATAAACCAAAAATAGCAAGACTCCAAATCAAATAACTAGACAACTTAATCTTTGTTTACATTCTAAATTTAGCTGGACTTCAATCAGAAGTTTGGGAATTTGAAGTAAAATAAAATAAATCACTTTTTCTCAAAGTTTAGGAGTCAAGGTTGACAGTAAAAGTACACTTTAGTAAGTTACTGCCTAATACAGTGCCACTTAACTAGGTAATTAGGACAGATCTACTGTAGAGAGAGCTGACAAGTCTGTACCTTAGAGTGAATAAGTTAGAAACTCAGCATTTTGGATAAATGACATCAGAAATCAATCCATGGCAAAAGCAGTGATGGGGATACACTGAGGTATCATGAAACTACAGAGGCTTGTAGAGCTGACAAATCTAGATCTGAATCCCTGGTCTAGTACTATCTTGCTATGTGATCTTAGGGAAGTTACTTTTTTGAGTCTATTATTTCTCTCATCTGTAAAATCAGAAAGAGTGAATATCACCTTTGAAAGAGTGTTGTCAAGAATTACGTAATACAATTATATGGAGCAGTTAATACAGGGTGGCATATCATAGCAGCTTAGTTCTCCTGCATCACTCCACTTTTGTGAAACTTCTGATGCTTGTCTTTAGATGGGAGGTTCCCCAACAAATAGCTATCTTTTTCACTGTGCAATGGCTTAAATACTTCATACTTTATATATGCGATCCAGGGAGTAATAAATGCTTATAAAAAAACATGGCATAAGGCTGGGCACATTGGAAGTGTTTAATAGCTTAAACAACAACAATACACTATTTCCTACTGCCGATTTCCCTTTGGCCATGTCCAGTGAGTGGCTCCTGCTTACTCCGTCTCCTGCTTCCCCTCTACCCTGCTTCTCTAGCTTTACAATTCATCAGATTTCAATGTAATCTCAAGACATTAGGAAAATGAAAGAGCTTCATTTCAATAAAACATTATAGAGCTCATACCTTATTAAACTTGTTTCTGCGATAATTAAATTCCCTAGGTTGCTTCCTACCCTAGGAAATGGATAAGTTCCCTTTTTTAACTTTCTGGTCAATTCTTCCAACCAATCATGAAGATGAAATGAAGTACCAAACCCCACTGTCACTTAATCCAACAAAACTTCTTTATCACTTAAAAGCATCTTGTTCAATCACTATATTACCACATTCATATTTTCAGAGACATTATAAATATAATGACTCAGAGTTAAAAATAAAATCATTAACAACAAGGGCTCAATTTTTTTATTTAAGGTAAGCCAAAAGTGTTTCATGTTGCTTAACACATCACTGTTGTTGCTGTTGTTGAAAAATCACAATTTTCAACATCATTACAAATATTCCACATTTAGTCAATAGAGTTCCAAACAGAGAACTTTATATTAATGATTTTGCCTTTAGACTGCTACATATTATGATGTGGAAAAGACTTATCAAATGCACGAAAAGAGTTTTATAAATAACTAATATATAAAAGGTCTCCACAGCCAGGAAATGATTCTAAACTAATCATACTATCTAGAGCTTTCATTTCAAATTGTCATATAGTTAAAGAAGATATTTAAGCCTTATTAGAAAACCCATATTGGGTTTTAATAATTTAATATTTCAAAATAGCTCTTATTTTGAATTATGATGACTTGTTAATAGTTTCATAACTATGTTTTTAAAATAAATAAAACCTTAAAATAGCTAAGGATTTTAATACTAACATCCACTGGAGTGATTTATGGGGATATAGCCAGAAGGAGCTGCTGTTAAATTACTCAGGGGTCAGATTATCCGAACTGCTCATTGTATACATAGTCCAGGGTTCTTTCATCATCCTTGTAGAAGGTAATAGGAAAGTCCAGTACAATACCTAGGTAACCCAGAAAAGATCATTCAAAGAATTGTTAGAGAAGGATACATGCTTCAGAAAAAGTTGACCTAAACCACTCTTTCTCATTCTATTGCTTTATCATAACACTTAACACTATACAACATCATCTTGTTCCTTCGTTTTTTGTCTTGTCTCCTTTAAATATAAGCTCCATGAGAACACAGAAAAAAATAATAATACATACATGGGAAGAGGGTCTAACCTACTCTTCCACAATCTATAAAAGGTGCTATATATATTCTAAACTACCTTTAGCTACAGTTCATAGTATTTAGTTCTACTTCTAAGAAATTTAACCCATCATTTTTTTTATATTAATTGTCTCTTGCTTAAATCTGTCCCTTCCTTGGATATATAAGGATGTTGACAAGCCAGGTGTTGCAGTAAAGGGCTATTAGTAGAGAATTTTCTATAAATAACAAATACTGGTATGTAAAGAAAGGATGAGACCAGTTAACCAATGAAACGTGAACTTTTAATGTTTTTTAGCCATTAAGAGAAAAGAAACATGATTTTTTGACAGTGTGGTATTCTTGCCTCTTAAAGTTTGAAAAACATATACTAATGGTTATGCCTTCAGGCAAAAGTCTTAACTAATCAAGCTGCTAATCTGCTATCCAATGTAACATGCTGTAAACCATGTGAGCTGAAAATAGAATGTCATTAAAGAGGTTTTCTATATGGTCATGTTAAATTCCAAAATAGAGAGGAAATAATTATGTGTCAGAAACATTGTAACTGCCCCTGCCAGTGGATGGGTGGGGGTGTGTGTCTAAAATCTTTGCTATTACAGAAGTATATCCAAACTCTTAAGGTTTTAGGCATGCTCACAGATATAGGTAGGTAGGTAGGTAGGTAGGTAGACAAACATACAAAACTAGCACAGTGTATTTTTTAAGGATACAGAGTTTCAAAGTAGATTCTGCTCCTTCTGTGGCTCTAAATTATTTTGCAAGCCAAGCACTAAGAATAATAGTCTACTCTGTGTATGGCATTGATTATTAAAAATGACGGAATAGATTTTAACAGGTAGAGTAGTTTGCAAAATCTGCTTTTTCTCTGCTGTCTTTGTACTGTGCACTGGCAAGTCCTTGACCTTGGTCTGCAATAGATAATGTGTATGTGACATGAAAAGTCTTAAAGGAAAGAGTGAACAAGAAACAAAACAGAAGCTGAGTTTACTCATCTATCCTCTTCAATTTGACATTTCTACACTCTCTCTTGCAACCCTCCTATATTCCTTTTAAACAGTATTACTTTTTAAGTGGAGAAATATTTTCTTCAATGTGCATACTATTAAAAAATGGAGTAAGTACTTTAGCATATACAGATAGCTTAATACTGGAAAATGTTTACATGTAATTGTAAAGCTAGAATAACTGCTACTTGTCTCTTGTCTACTTGTCTCTTCCCCATTTTATAAAAATTTATGAAGAAGCTCTCTCTTTATAACAGTTCTCAAAACTTTGTATGTCAACATACTGATACAACTTTACCCAATAGATGCAATTTATTTTTCAGTATGTCAGGTCTGCTAAGGCAAATATCTTTTTGGAAAATAAAAAGATATCTCAATAGATGGGTGAATCATCTGAGGTAGTGTATAATTAGATTGAAATACAGACAACCTGCAGACAATTTTCCTTCAGTGATTCATTATTTTGTCTTATTTAGATGATAGGCAGGAACTCGATTTTCTGTTATTTTTTTTCTTTGTAAGTACCTTGTGTGCAATTAATAGAGCAGACATTCCAATCTGAATATTTTGAATATTTCTAGCTCTGCAAAATAATAAATTATTTCAATTGATTTTAATTAGTCATGAAATAATAATAATAATATATTTAGAAAATTAAAACAACTAAAAACAGTGTGTGGTTCTTAAAATTTCTTTCATAGATGTAACTTTCCATTAATTTTAGAAGTTAAATCTTTTTAATCTGAGCACTTTAAATGATTAAATAAGCACATTATTTTGCTTCCAAAATATTCATAAATAATTAGGTAGGTCTGTCTTTATAGATTGATATAGTCCTTAGAATTCAATGCATTATTACATAAAATCCATAGTAGTTTAGCAAAATCTTACACCTATTCTAGACACATAAGGAATGATTACATTCTACATTACATCTACATATAGAATGATTACATTCTATAACCAAATCAGATAAATGTAACTTTTATGTGGGTCCTCAATACAAAGAAGCAGAAGAGAAAAGGTGAGTCTTTTTTTCAATTTCTTCCCATTACAATGATTATTTATAATTCAGGATTATTGCAGGAAATGATTGCTCAATATAAAATTTAGCATGACACAATACGCCAATTGATAAAGTCACGGAGCTGAATAGATTACAGGCCAGGTCCACAGTAGCCAGAAGCAGAGCAATGCCCAGGCACATATCTGTTTCTTCCTGTTGCAATTAGATAACTGAGGCAAACCTCAACTGGAAAGGTCTGAATGCCTGAGTTCTCTACTTTCTATATGTTCCCTACTTACTTTGCCAATATTAAAATCATCTAAAAATAATCTGAACATCTGTCTAACCCTTATACTGCCAAATGAACAGCTGAAAAACAAATTTGCAGGAGAGGAAAAATTCCCTATGCTTTTAACCAGAACCTCACTGGTCTTTTCTTTGTTATTCTTCCCAAGAAGATTTATTTTCTCAATATTAAGGTAGATTGGAGAGTTGAGTAGGTGTGTGCCAGTCATGTGTTACTGTCATGTCGTCTGGCACTACACCTGTGAAATCTTTCCTTGAGCTCCAAGGATGGTGAGTCTGCAGTTTAGGAAGATTATCAACACGTGGCCAGGAAGCAGGGTAACATTTACTGTTGTGGCACATGCCGACTAAATCGTTTTTATGATAGGAATAATTTATAACATATATAGAGTCCTATAATTTGCCAGGACTGAGTCAAAAGCTTTACACAGACCGACTCATTAACTCTGCAAAACAGCCCTCTAAGTGGATATCATCTCACACACACCCACACAAACTCACATTTTAAAATGTGCTAGTCTGTCACTATTATATAAATTATAATATAAATCCTGATATTTCTACTTTGAAGGTCCATGTTTGAAACTTGAAATACGAAGTAAATACTTGAAATATTCATAGGAGTATTTTAATCATCCAATGAAGTAACGTGATGGTTAACCATACAGGTCACCTTGGCTGGGCCACAGGGCCCAGCGCCCAGATATTTGGTCAAACATTATTCTGCATGATTCTGTAAGGTGTTTTTTGAATGAGATTAACATTTAAATTGGTGGACTTTGAGTAAAACAGATTATTCTCAATAATGCGGAAGGCCCTCATAAAAAACAATTGAAGCCTTAAAAGAACAAAGACTGACCTCCTCTGAGCAAGACGAACTTCTGCCAGCAGACAGCTTTTGGACTCGAAACGCAGCTCTTCCCTGGGTCTCCAGTCCCCGCAGCCGGCCAAGCTGAATTTGGATTTACCAAGACTCCGCAATCCCACTGCCTTTTTTTAAAATAAATCTCTCTCCTCTCCTCTCCTCACCTCCCGTCTTCTCTCTCTACTTTTCTCCTGTTTCCGCCTACCCTCGTCCTTCTACAGCGCGATCTCACGAGATCTCGGGAGTTGCACGGGGCGGCGGGGAGTCCTGGGATGAGAAACACCTGGTGCCCCAGCTGCCACCAATCCCAGACTCACCGGGTAAAGATTCTGTCTCTTGTCAAGCAAACCCTAATCCTCGTCAATACCTTGCCCCCAACCCAACCCCCTCTCTCTCTCTCTCTATATATATACGTCCTGTTGCTTATGTTTTACTGGAGAATTCTGACTAATACGGGTAAAGAAGATATAATAATAACTTTGAATATTTCGTGTCATCACTTAAGAAATTTTAATTACTTTCATTAGTAAAAACTCACTTGATCTTTGCAACAATACTTAAGGAATGCAAGGAAGGGATTATATTTAATAATATTGTATAAATAAGAGAACCGTAGCTGAGAGAGGTTAGATAAAACGCCTGAGAGACACAGTTTCGAGGCATTGCTGGATCTGAACTCAAGTTTAGTGACGGCTTGATAATAGTCTTTCATTCTTGGCCTCCATAAACCGTTAATCTATTATACCTAGTCGTCGTTGGTCCTCCGCCACTTTTCGGTTTCCAGTTCTTTAACAGAAATGGAAACTCAGAAGCAGGCTCCATTCAACATAATTTCGATGACTCTTACTTGGCAAATAAAAGAGTATGGAGGGCAGAGATAGAAATAAGTGATGTGTCATACTTTTATTTACTCTTTCCTCCCTGGATTGAAAAGAAAAAGAAAATAAAACTTCATACAATAAAGTTAAAGCTTATTATTAAACTTGACTTTAACAAAAATTATCAGTGAAATTTGAATGGGTATGCACAAAAAGTATGAAAACTAATACCATCTCCTCTCCACTAACTTCCCTCTCTCCTTATTTTATATTGTGGGAACAACCCTGACAAAGTGAATTGTAAAACGAGGTTAAATTTTGAAATAGAAATTGCTTCCTCCACATTTAATTGAAATTATATAGGAATTCTAACTCCAAGGAATGTCAGCCTTGCTTATGTGTCCTAAAAGGAGCAAAGAAAATAAAATATATTTCTCCATATCTTAAACTCTTCGACTGCTCCTACAGTCTATAAGCAAGATGATTCAAAGCCTAGTGCAAAGGAAATATAAGGGCATGTGTGAGGCATTGGCTCTCAAATACCTCAATCATCAGGGCCTCATGTTAGCCCCTGGTTAGGGTAAGTGGTTACCTGAAAAAGATACAATAGTCTGTATCTATATTTTTGAGCAATATTCACCCTCTAAGGAGCTGGAAAATTTGGCAGAATATCAGCAGAGTTTTTTATGAAACAACTTTAAATCTCTCATTAAATACCCTCAATTAATTTTTTTTTTTTTTTTTTTTTTTTTGTGGTACGCGGGCCTCTCACTGTTGTGGCCTCTCCCGTTGTGGAGCACAGGCTCCGGACGCGCAGGCTCAGCGGCCATGGCTCACGGGCCCAGCCGCTCTGCGGCATGTGGGATCTTCCCGGACCGGGGCACGAACCCGTGTCCCCTGCATCGGCAGGCGGACTCTCAACCACTGCGCCACCAGGGAATCCCCTCAATTATTTTTAAATACTGTTTCGAAAATTATTCTCTAGGCTTTGGGGTCAAAATGCTTGATTGGACACATTTCCTTTTTACTTCCTCCTCAAGCCCTATGAGAAAGGTAAATAATGTTCTAAAAAGGCATAAATATTCAAATTAAGGGAAATAGAAGAGAGAAGAGAGGGAAGAGGAGGAGGAATATTTGTAAGCTGGAAAACAGAGGAACAAATGGTATATTGCTTATCAGATCCTTGGAAGAAACAGAATCCTAAACTGGTAACTGGTACAGTTGAGAACCAAATTGATTTACAGAGCAAAATGTTCCCAAAGCTTGGGCTTTGGAGGAATCCTCACCATTACAAATGCAAGTGGGAGTGAAAGAGTTTAACATCTGTTCAGGACACCCACAAATGCCCCCTCCCATTCTACCCATGTAAAAACTGGTGGTTTATTCTCTGGAAAAGGTGAACAAGAGAGTCTCTGAATTGAGAGAGAGTCTAGGACAGAGTAGAATACTGCAAATACATCCATGTCATAGATGCTGAAACTGAATTTTGACCTCAAAGATTTAACTATCCCTCCTAGGTGGTGTCCTTTCCTTTTTATATTTTTTGTTAGATTGTGGGGAGAAGACCCAATGCTATGAAAAATACATCAGGAAAGCAAACTAAAGGAACCCAATAGTTAGCTCTATTCGCCTAGAAACAATACTCTAAGTGCCTACCATTTGCAAGGCACTGTTCCAAGAACTTAATCTATATTAATGCATTTCATCAACCCACCCCAATGAGGCACAGATTATTATTTTTATCCTTCAGATGAAAAACCTGGGGCAAAGAGATGTTACAGAGTTTGTCCAAGAGGTAGAGGCTGATATTTCTATCCAGGAAGTTTGGATCCACAGTCTTTACACTTAAAAATTACCCTTTACTGCCTGGTAGAAGACAATATGCCAAAATTGAACCAGAGAAAAAAACTGAGAAACAGAAAGACTGTGAACTGCCCCCAGGAGTTACCATCAACAGACTTAAAGATCTAGAACTATCTCCAGAAGGTAACTAACTACAAGATAAAATTGTTCATCAAAAAATATTTTGGTCATTATTTGAAAAAAATTCTGTTGGTGAAAAACTGCTCATTTGTACTCCTTTTTCATGTAAAATCTTGTCAAACAGTATTATTTTAGTCACTTTAAAATATATGGAGATACTGACCGCAACATGTTTAATTTTTCCAAAGTATTTTCCATACTATTTTCATCATGGTATATATTGATATGTTTTATTCACAAACATTATGTTAATATGCTAATTCCCACGACATGATCTACCTTTCATTATCTTTGCCATCACTAGAAGCCCATCCAAATCACAGAAAGGGGGACTTAAAAACAACCCTCTCCGATGCATAAAATGATGAAAAAAAATCAGAGGTGTTAATTAGCGTGCTGGGAACATATCAGCTTTCCTTTCCGATTCAATTAAATTTTTATGTCTTAAACTTACTTCTCATAGCATCAATATTTTTCCTACCTTGGTTCTGTGTAATAGTAATAACTTTGAGTGTTACATTTGAATGTTACATGTTATATTAACTAGAATAATTTCTCCACAGTGATAAAACTATCTGGAAATATGACCTGTTTCTTGAGTCCTATAGTTGTTTAGATAGCATCAAGTCATATTTACCTTGGTCAGTTATATCTCTGAATTCTGAAATCATAAATTTTGATTCTGAAATCAGTACTTCTTATAAAGTATCATAATTTAAAGTGTTGGTAATGGGATAATTATAAAAGTGGATCAGTTTCTCAGTTTTCTAAGGTATATTTTCAAATTTTATTTGCATGCAATAGTAACAAAATTATTTGCATAAGATCAAATATACTCTTAAGATTCTAAAATCAGTTTAAAGTCCAACACAAAAGTGCTTCACCACCTCATTTCACAGGTTGAATAATAAAGTTGCCATTCTTTGCCAACCATGGTTCAAGACTTTTTCTAGTTACACCCAACATTTCAGGATTGAGGATTAAAAATTTAGTAAACCTGATTAACTGAAGGTCAGTTGTCACTTGCTTTTAAAATATGAACATGTTTCCTTGATACTGTACATGGGGAAATTTCCAAAGCGTGGAGCTATTTTGAGTAGCTTCCAGAAACATCTCTTTGTAACAACTTCTTAACTGTGATTTCCTAATCACTATGCAGAAGATTTCACTGCCTAATTAAAGGACTGGTGCAGTGATGAAGATAAAGAATACAGAGCAGGGCTGCAAGCTAATCTACAAGCAAAACACAGGAGCTACTTGTCAACAGTAAGGGCATATTTTATCGACAGCTATGTCCAATAAGAATGAGTTAAGTGGTAAATATTTAATATTAATGCATTTCTGCCATGATTGTTACCTCCTTCATTATCTCTCAATGTGCTCAGTAAACTAATTAATAGTCATTTATTGAAATTGCATTTTAAATGGCAGAATTTTTGAAGAATAATATTCATTTTCAATGGAAATGTAACCCTCATTGTAGTAACCAACAATATATAAATCCAATGAAATAAATCCAATGAAATATATAAATTCAATGAAATAAACAATATATAAATCCAATGAAATAATAGTTTATTGGTAAAATTCTGTTTTTAATATATGAAATACAGTATTAATTACACACATATGATAGAGAGACAGTATTGAAATAATTGCCATCGCTGTTGTGTAAGAAACTAACAGCTCAATATGTAAATAAAAATTCAGCAGTAATTTACAAAGGCAATACACATATTGTGATAGAATAGAAGGGCCCAAACTTTAAAGCTAGATACTCTACCAGTTGTTAGCTCAATAGAATTATCAAGTTATCTATATCTCTCTGAAACTTAATTTCCCATCTTTTAAAAAAGTAGGGAGTAGTAATATTATCTATCTACCATGTGGGGTTTTTGTAAGCCTAAATAAGAGGTATGTAAAACACATAGGGCATACTAGGCTTTTAATAAATGTTTGTTTTCCCCAAAATAGATAACATGATACCAGCTCCAAACTATGCAAACCGAAAGAAAATAATAATGAACATTTTAAACATAATCACTGAAGTTTATTATCTCAAATCTTTAATATTTAGATTTATTATTTCAAAAAGTGTATAATGCATTTTCTAGCATAACCCAGGTTCTGTAAATATCAGTGGCAATGGCATAATAAATTAGATCTACGAACAGAGTAGAATTGTATATATTTACATCCATGTCCATATTTCTATATCTATCTATATAGATTTCTGTATCTACATCTATATTTCTGTACATTCTGTCTCAAGGATATCTCTGTGTGTATAAAAATCTAAATTTTATACATTTCCCCCAGGGCAAGTGAGAAGAGTTAAGAAAAGTATTTTGTGTAATTTAAAAAGAAAATGTTTTAGCAAGCAATTAAATGAACAAAAGACAAATAATTGAGAAATGAAAAATATACAGTAAATACTAAGTTAAAAAGAATTTTTGAGTAGTAGTGGAATACTGTGGTGTAAAAATATATTACTAAAAAGAAATCATTCCATTAAACTATGTCACCAGAAATAAGAAAAGTCTGGATTACTTTAAAATACTTCAAGCTTCTGCCATCAAGTTCTATACAGTCTGTAAAGAATCCTCTTATGCTTGCCTTGAGATTGAAGGCTAAGTTTGAATTTGGATTTTCTTAGAACCCTAAAGTAGAGAAAATGTATAAAGAATAAAATGACCTTGTGTATTAGGATTAGGAGATTTTTCTTTTGTGTACAAAGTAATATTAATCTTTAAAATACAGATATTACAAAGATATTTTAAACCAAAAAAAAATTTATATTTCTAATGCCAGTTAGTTCTATTTCATCTCAGTCAGAGACAAACTTTCTCAGTAAAAGCATAAAGACACCAAAAACTTAACCAGGAAAGAAAATGGGGGTAGATTATCCTTAAATCGACTATGGTAATTTTCATATTCCTTTGTTTACCAAAAGATTAATAATACTCTTAGGGAAATGTAACTTTAAAAAATTCAAACACCCTGATGATTTGAGTAGGTTGATACCTCATGTTCTGCCTTTTATTTTGGGTTTTTGGCACAGATTGCTTGGGGTTCACCTAATTTTGGTTTTCCGTCTCTCCTTAGCAATGTATTTGTAACAGGGCAGATGGCTGCCAGCTTCCCTCAAAGTTCAGTGTAATTAAGTTTTTGCTAATAGAATTAAGCAGAAGTAAAGTGTATCATTTCTGAGCCTGAGACTTTACACTTTGATCTTGTTTTCTTCCAAGCTTTTTTCCACTTTGTGGAAAATGGACCAGTGGATTCACCACTGGGACCATGTGGAGAAGTCAGCATTCTTAATATGGCAGATGGACAAGACTGATGAAATCTGCATCCCTGAGTGATGATATGAAACTGAGCCCCCCAACAGTGTGGAACGTTTCCTCACATTAAGGGTATTGCATGAGAGAGACATAAAAAAATCTATCTTATTTAAATCACGGTATTTCAAATGTCTTTTAGAGCAGCTTTAGCCCTAAGCTCTGCCCTAAGTGATACAGGTAACCACTGAATATCATATCAATTAAAAACACCATGAGTAAAATGAAAACTCTGAAGCATACCACTGTGGAATTCTCAGTATTCTAAAGTTATTTATAATCTATCACAAAAAAAGGATATCATTTCAAAGTAATTGGGTATGACATGTTAAACACTGGACTTTTTCAAGGGCTAAGAATACGCCGTGTAATTTTGAGAGATAAGTGAAGGAGCTGGAAATGAAGAAATCTTCTTTTATGTCCTTTATTTCTGACTTTCTTGGTTTTCACACCAAAAGTTTTCCTGCCTGTGGCCACTGCAGTCATCTCTTCATCTGAAATCTAATAACACATTCATGAAATCATGAATGTGTTATGAGATTACAAATAACCTTGGAAAATTTTTTTTTACTATCTACGATTGCTAAAAGTTTTCCCTTACAATCTCTCTGAAAACTCATCAGTCTTTGAACATTTCCAGAAGAAAGATTACCAATTCATTTTTTTTTCTGTTTTAAACTAGTAAACTCTCATAAACCCTTTTTTAAATTCAGCTCTAGTAAAACTCCATGTAATTCCTTCCTCTATTCCTCTTTTGTTTCCCTTTTCTGTTGAATCACAAAGTCCACTTATATTTCAGCATACAGATTTAAGTATTTTTAAGTTTTGAAATTATCCCAACATCCTTCTTTTTTACCTTTATTCCTAGGGCATAATTATTTTAGACCAAGTGGTTCTTGCTTGCTAACTCCTCGTATTAATTTCTGCATCACCACCTCATGATGTACATATTTTTTGCATTGTTATTTGATTGTGTGAAAATACAAACATATTTTTATATCCATAAAAACTTGGTGAGTTCTTTGAAGGCAGTATTAAATAATGATATGCCTCATTTTTCTAAGATTCTGAAATCTAAACCTATGAAATACTTCCATTTTATCCAGGGTGTAATTCAAATAGGCAGTTTGAATATAAAGAGACATTATTAAATCCAACTAAATCCAAAGGAAGTTTGAAGTAAGTCAATTTCCAGTACTGAGGATTGAATGATCCAGCTGAATTCCTCTTCTGATTTTTTCTAACACCACCTCCCTTTCCAAAAATGTTCTTTGCCTGACTGCAACATGTTGCATGGACACAATGACCAACCAACAAATTGGAGTACCCATTTTGTCCATTCTAATAATAACTATATAGCACCATCTGTATGTCAGATACAGTTCTAGGCATTTTTAATACATTTATGAATAAACAGACCATCTTTACTCTTTGATTTAAATGCTGTAGTTAATTCTAGCCTTACTTGAAAGATTGGGACTTCTGTTCAATTTTTCTGTCTTTTATTTTTACTTGTGATATTGCATGGTACACCACACATTCTCTCTTACTGTGAGCTTCAGCCCATCCTTGAATCACAGCCCATTTGATATCTTTCCTTAACTGAAGTTGATTTCTTTCTTCCTTTCTCTTGCTTACAAAGTTCCTATAGTGCTAAATTCCTGCCTGATTCCCAAGTAATACCATACCAATCATATTTGATGCTGTTTGAATAAACCCAATTCTAACCACTTCTATTGTTTGAATTAAATTTTTGGGTCCCCTTGAATGCCATTCCTGCATGGCCTGCCTACCCACAAAGGCTGTGTTACATTTCCATACTTATTTACAATAATGAGCAGCTTCCTGTTTGACTCCAGTTCAATCACATTCCTAATGGAAAAGACGTTGCCGAGGTACCATCATGTTTAACATTTGAATTTAAATTATTACACTACTTTAATCCACTTCCACAAATAATTTTATCATGCTGTCTTATCATATATGCTAAATAGCTATCTGTAAAGATGATTTTTTCTACTCTTCCCATGTGCATATCAAAAACTTAGTCCAGGGCTTCCCTGGTGGCGCAGTGGTTAAAAATCTGCCTGCCAATGCAGGGGACACGGGTTCAAGCCCTGGTCCGGGAAGATCCCACATGCCGTGGAGCAACTAAGCCCGTGAGCCACAACTACTGAGACTGCGCGTCTGGAGCCTGTGCTCCTCAACAAGAGAGGCCGCGATAGTGAGAGGCCCGCACACCGCGATGAAGAGTGGCCCCCGCTTGCCACAACTAGAGAAAGCCCTTGCACAGAAACGAAGACCCAACACAGCCAAAAATAAATAAATAAATTAAAAAAAAAAAAAAAAAAAACTTAGTCCATGTTTAAGAGAAGCTGTGGATACTTTGCTCATATATCCACGGCACTCACTGACCCCTCATGCTTTTCATTTTTGCTGTAAACTCTTGCAACATTAAGCCTGAAAGCTTTTTCTGACTTTCACAGGCCTGAACTGTGCAGTGGGGCAGGAAAGAATAGCAGAGAATTAATGTCCCTCCCCAGGAAGAGTCTTCAACCAGTGACAGATGGGGAGGTGGCCTACTCTCCAGTAACCCTCAGCTTTCTTCACCTTGGATAGTACAACTCTGAGCCAGATTCTACACATTCCCCCAGGGGTTGCCCACAAGCTTGAGCTCCAGTTGCCCACAGTGGTAAACTGCTCATAAGCACACCTTCACTTTAATTTCCTTTCCTTACCAGAGTTACTTCCTTATTCTATAACCAGTGCTTCCTGGTATTAATACTGAAATCAATTACTTGCACACAAGTCTCTACATCAGGGTCAGGTCAAGTTTTGCAGAAACCCAAACTAAGACAGCGGTTAAGATAAGAGGACGTGTGTGTCAATATATTTGACCAGTCCTATTATATCTTTCATGTCTTTCAACATAACTTCACACATTGGAGAAAACATTCTTTTACCACACAACTAGTAGTTTCTTTAAAGTACCAAAAGAATATTTAAAAGAAGTGAATAGAATGTTTTAAAAAATCAGTCCTTATTTTTTTATGTTCTATAGTTTTGGTATATGCTCAACTTTCCTGATATACCTATTACTTCTCAAGGATTTTGGTCATATTCTGGTCAGGAAAATTTGAAGTAAATGTACAATTTACAGTGTAGTATTGTTATAAGTCATCAATGATAGCTACCATCCTTAAATTTTCAGTATTTGAAGTATTCAATATTATAAAATATAATGCATTTCTTAGAATCAATATAAGTAGCATTTCTGAACTGCTTCCTTATATTTAACTAGGTGATAATTTGATTTAAAAATAATTTTAATAAATACAACATACCAAATTATAAACCCTGTTTGTTAATTTAATGTATAACAATTATACACTAAGTGACAAATTGTGTCACTCAAAAAAGAATTTATAAACATCCAAATTCTTCACCATTTTTTGTTAGAATTCGGTTTGTTTTTAACCTACGAATTCTGGCTTGGCACACTTGTACATAAAAAAGAGACTATATATCTTATTGCCAACAAAGGGCAGTTATTATAAGAATTTAGGTTGTGCATCTGGCTAGGAGGGTTTTTAACCCCAACATATGTACTGTGACATTGTTTTCCACATAACATTTAGAGAATTCTAAAAAAGCTTTGAAGTTGGCAGTTATTCACAGTATTGGCTACAGGAGACCAATTCTCTGCTGGATCAAAATGTTAAGTTAGTTCCAAGAGAGAATGTGGGAGGAAAGTAAAAGCAATTTCTCTTTCTTCTGAGCTCTAGGAATTCACATTTTCCAAGAGTGGCTGAAAACATTTTCTATCAGTTGATACCATCCAATGGGAGAAAACTGATGGGAAAAGGAAACTATAGAAAAGTAATATGATTTCTGTTTAAAAAATTAAAGAAAAGACCTAAATTCAATATTATTTTTATTAGCAAAATATTTAGCCCTTAAACATATTTTTCACCTAAATGTTTTTCTTATACTTATCTATGCAATTAATCTGATACTACTCCACAGATCATTAAAGTCCAATGTTTTCCACTGAGATTAAGACAATTCATAGTCTATGAATTAGGATGACTGGCAGGGAGTAGAGAGGACAGGCTAGACTCGATGACTGAGGGATGTGAATATGGACAAAAATGGGAACTACATTTTTCTACTAGAAAAAAGTCAAAGCTTTTCTTCAATGCCTGTCTTATAATTCCATTTCTGCTAAAAATAGTTTCACATGGGTATATTTCCCAAAAATTCATGCTCTACTTATTTAATGTTGAAATAATTTGGAAAAACTCCTCCTGAAATTAACCTTTGATCAAATTATAACCCTCAAATGACAAAAATGTATAAAATTGGCGAAGATAAATTTAGTCTGAAATTACTGAAAGCCTTCATTAAGGCTTAATATATGCTGTCAGCTTTAAACTAAATAATAGATGAGATTTTAACATAATCAGAAGAAAACTGCTGCTACCTACCTCTGTTACTGTCACAATGAAATTGACAAGATAATTTTGAAAATAAGGCTTTCTCCAAGTCACTTCATGATTCTGACAAGCACACAGTATTTAGAATTATATCTATTCATACAGAAAAAAGATTTATCTACAAGGATATAAGATCACTGAATGGAAGATCAAATATGTTCTCCTTTAGAGAGTGTGGTATGAATTGCTTTAACAAATAAATACAAGTATTTTCATATGTTAACAATTCTCTGCTTTCAGAACAGATTCCATTTTCTGTTTCTTCTGTAATGGTCTTTAAGTAATCTTTAGGCAGTTAGATAACCTTCAAATAATCAACAGAGGCATAGCCTATATATGTTATACTGAGTTACTGTGTTCATTTGATCTCTTAAGCTTTTCCTTATATTATTAATATATACAGCTCTAATTATGAAGACCAATAGGAAGCCATTGACTAGTTCTCTCATTGTAGGGAAAGGGTATAAAATAACAAAGAAAAGCTATATATGCCTATAATCTTCAAGGATATGTATTAGGACAAAGCTATAGTTCAAGCATAAAAATATTCTTACCTTTCTTTTCAACTCAGTAAAACATAAAATCTCCAATGATTTATCTTTTATCCAGGTGAATACAACTCGTAGAAAATAGTGACATGAATTTGGACTCAATATACACAAAGTTGGAGTTGGTGGAGAGGTATCATGAACTAAAAGTTGTTTAGTTATATATATGACATGCGTTATTTGACAATTTCATTACTCATGAGTTAATATTTTGATCATAAACCTTTACTTCTCAATTTCACTGCATGCCCAGATGCTGAATGGTGGTGGCAGGTACTAGTGATTATTATATCTGAAACCAGATATCCCTAGCTCTTTGAAACAGTATTTAAGTAAAAGTGTTCCATCTTTTATATGACTGTCTGTTAAGCTTGTTAATATTGCCTTATGAATACACACAGAAATCTAGTATGTTTTAAAAACAATGGATCATTTATTGGTGTTAGAGCACAGGTTAATAAAAGAAACAGAATATTGCTGTAATACACTGAATCAAAGAAACTAAAGTTATCTATTTTAGGATTAAAAAGTATTTTCCACATTAAAACACTAAATCTAACTTTATATTTCCTTTAGATACGGAGCTATAAGCTTGTATTATCCAGATATTGCACTTTGTTTTTCAAATGATAAAACTAACAGCATCCTCAAATAAACTATGCTGTTAAAACATAGAGAAAAATGATTGCTATTATTCTTCCATCTGCCTAAAATGGGACAGGAAAGAGACACAGCAGGAAGAAACTCATGAACTCACCTGAAAGTTAAATACAATAGACAGGTCACATTTTTGAATTGCCAACTTTGATGTGCCTTTACTTCTACATTACAAATCATGTCATATTCAGAAAGTTTAAACGTTGAGGGATCTATTGAGTTCTGTCCCTGATCTTCAAGAAACCTGAATTTCCAAAGAGACATACAGATGGAATTTTTTTTCTTTTTGTCCTTTTCATTAAATGTCTCCAAGCAAAAAGTTCAAGATGCAGGGGGAAAAAAGAAAGTTTTAGGAGCTTGATCTAAAGTGACCATTTTTGTATCAGAATAGCAAAGAAAAAAAATCAGTTTGAAAAAAGGGCGTATAATCACATTTCAAATCTGTCTTAATTTTATACACATGTGGAAAGATATAGATTTTTTAGCGTGTCATAGTCATTCATAAATATCTAAAAAGCTTTAGTAATTAGGTTTCATTACTCACCAAAATTCTTTTCAGAGTTTCATATCCAAAATATGCTCATTGTGAGGGGAATGTAAAATCTTATGCTTCAATTCTCACACCCCATCTTGGAGAATTACATATTGATCACCAAAGTAGAGAAAGACAATGTATGCTATACGAAAGTTAAAGTAAAATTTACATTTGTATCAAATATTGTACTTCAATAACATTAAGCCTATGGAAATAATACATTTAAAAATCTGAGGTAAGAGTAGATGTGAAATCTATTACAATTTTTGAATCTTTGCTTTCCTTTGGCAGGAATATATATAAAGAATATAGTAGCATAAAGGTTTTTAAGAACTAAAGAAGAACTGAAAATGATAAAACAACATTGAACTTTTGTTTGAATCTACTTTTGAGATCTCCTGTAAAGTAATTTCCTGAATAATTTTTAAAGCAAATTGTTTATATATCCCAGTGAAATGACACATCTCTGCATTCAGGGGTCAGGTGTGGAGGTTCAAATATAGAGAAGATATCTTTATCTCACTCATCTGTAGATATTTATTGATGTACATTTTGAAAATGTGTAAACAATTAGAATCCTTTCCTATTAAAAAGAAAATAAGACACTTTGACAAAGTGTATCCATTGGGGCTGAAAAGCAGTGGATCTTCAAGTTTGCTCCGACTCTGAGTCAATAGAGAATTCTTAACCCAAGGTCCCTGAAATACTGGAAAGGCATTCGTTGAGAGAGAGATTTGTTCAGACCAGCTGAATCCAAGCCAGGTAAAGTTATAGTCACTCTCACCTCGTAATGAAAGCATATGAGAAGAGCCACTTTGAGAGAATCTGCCGTTCAAAATCTGTTAGAACAATGGGAAAATATTTTAGCATGCTCCAACCCCCAGAACTTGTTTTACATTCAAAAGGCCCATGAAATGAGCATAACTCTAGAGGTCTCAGCAAAGTCACAAAGAAGTGAAGCAAAAAATCTCTGACTTCCAAATCTGCTGCAATAGCCAGCATTTGAGAATACATAATTACAGGAACTAAATTTGCTATGTGTAATGTTCTAAGCACTCTATATGTGTTAAATAATTTAATCCTCCCAACAGGGTACTATATTCTCCTTGGACAGAGGAGGAAACTGAGGGATTGCAAGGCAGAATAATTGTCCCATGTCAGAGTGAAACTCCAACCAAGTTCTCTAACACAAATATCTGTTGAAATTCACCTACCAGCTTGACACTGAGATAGTTTTTCAGCAAAGTGGTCATATTACTTTCACAATATAAATTTTACATTATATGAGTCTGGTTAATGGGAGTATGCAATGCATACCAAAGACACCAGAGTTAGATGTTAATGCTGTGGAAGCTTTTATTTTCTAGAATTGCACATATTATTTTAGACTAAGACTAACATAGAGCTTTATTTTTACATAAGAATTTACTGATAGGATCTTTCTGAAGTATTATTCCCAAAGGTACTGAAGTATAATGTTAGTGTTTTGTATCTTTAGTGTCCAGGTGTTGGAATGATTTAGAACAAAACTAACCCAGACTAATTTCCGCAGCAGGATGAATTATTTTGCTGAAGTCAGCATGAAATAATGCCTAACACAGATTCCAAAAAGGGTCATCACCAAATCAATCAAGCAGGAGCTTAAAAGATGTTTAATAACTTAATTTTTTAATCTGTGGGTGACTTAGGCTACTTTTTCAGGATATGCCTCAAGTAATATATTTTAATGCAATTGCCATGTCTTGGTGTAGATTTAGAAATGTAGATTTGTCAAATTGCTACAGGTGTTCTAGTCTTAGGGGAGCAAGTCACCAGAGATAAATTCACCTGAGGCTAATTCATAAGCTTGAATCCCAAAGTTTTAAATTATATTGGAGGGATATTCTGGGGCTTGACAACCGGGACCAGTCATCTGCAAGGGCATACCCTCCTGGGTAGGTAGGTTCTCTGAGGAGATGAAATTATAGATTAGATGCTTCTCTTGAGAGCACAGAATTAGAACAAAGGGAATTGAATGGTGTTAAGGGATCATTTCATCAGACAGTAGTAACCTGATTAATTGCCCTTCCTGCCTGTTCTGCTGATGTTTCTATCTAAATAACTGGGCCAAGGTACTATGGAATCAGAGCACCTTTCTCCAGCTCATTTCTACAGAAACAGTGGTAACTCCAGACCCCTCAATAGCCATTACTCTCTTCTACTTCATGATGTTCAACTTTGCTATATATTTATTAAATGATTTTCATCTGAGTCTACTATTTCAGGATATAAAATTTGATATTGATTAGATAGCAATAGAGGACAGGAAGACAGGCATTGGAAGTTTTATTCTTTTTGTCTTTCTTTCAAAGTAGAGAATTGGCTGAGTAAAATTCGTGATTTGGGTATATTCATTGATGGTATTAAATGGAATGGATCAAAACAGGTCAGGATTGAAAAATAAAATATTATTGTAAAACCCAGCCCAAAGTCATGAAGAACTTGACATGGGTTTCTGCAGCAATTAGAGACAGAAGTAAAAGAACAGGTGCAAGAAACATTTTGAGAACAGAAAGTTATAATTCTTTTCTCCTGAGTTATAACATGACTGAGTACTCAGAGCCAGAGACTCATTGCAGCTAAAGTTTTTTTCTAAGTACACTAAAATATCAGTAAAAATTTCAATACAAGTATCACTAAAAGTGTATGTTATAAGAAGTTGTAGGAAAGAAAGTAATAGTGTAAAGGATAATAATTTCAAATTATTGTAAGGTACTCTTCACTACCTTTCCTCTTAATATGATCTCTTCTTGTCTTTGCTAAACTTGCTGACTCGTGTCTGAAATCTCATAGAGATTATCAGAAAAAGTGTAATATTACAGTTTGTTGGGTTGACTGGATGAGGGAGCAAGCCTTTTTGTGTGTTAAACTGCTGTGCTTAAACTCTTCTTTAAAGTGTGGACCTCTCATGCCAAAACAAGAGCAAGTGCTTCTTTGATAAAAATTGAAAATGAATGGGCACAGGGAACTCTCTGTACTCTCTCCTCAATTTTCCTGTGAACCTAAAACTACTCTAAAAATAGAGTTTATTAATTAACAAATAGAATAAAACAGAAAATGAGAGTGAAAACACAGGCAAAATAATACAATCTTTCTCCTCTCCATTCTCAGATCTCTCTTTTTCCCAATCCTTGAGGACAGAGCTCATATTCACTGCAACAAGAAAAAGTATATTTCCTTTTCTACTTTAGTACTTTTCTCTAGAGGGGTGCTTCAGCGCTTTGCCGCTCCAGAAACTACCTCAGGGCTTTGTTCTTCTCACAAATCTGAGATCCCCTCCCTCCCCTACCAACTCTCTTGTTTTGTGAGGAAAATTCCTTATGGGGTGGTCACATTTGCCTTGAACATAACATATAACACAAATGTGAAAAAAGTACACAAAAAGCATGAAAGCGGTTTTGTAGTTTACATTTTCCTTACCAACATTTCAAGGGAGTGGGGATGGTAGTGGGGGGTAGTTTTATATGTTCATATACTACATTAATAGCAATTCAAAATGCAATAGTTAAAATTGATACTTAATTTTACTTAACTTCCTATGTACTGTTACCAAGATGCTTTTTAAGTGAAAAAAATCATAATGATAAAACAAAATACCAAATCTCACAATAGAAATTTAAAGGCATCTACATGAAAACATGGATTAGAGGGTGTGCTTGCATTCTTTCAAACCTCCTTCAAAAACTTAAGATTTCCCTGCATTCTAAAAGTTCAGTTACATTTTAGAATGCAAGACAGCTTAAAATTAGCTTTTGGAGGTCTTTAATTATAGATCAGTAAGTATGTCTGAGTGCAAAATCAATTATTAATTTATGTAAGCTGAAAAATTGGCATATTTTATAAAGTTGGGTTCTATCTTTAGAGTGGTCTTTGTTTTTTGGAAACAAATTAAATGGATAATGTAATCTTTCTGAACCTCTGATATTTCACTATTTTAAGTAGTGTTCACTGCTGAGTTAGTTGGAAACTCTGAACTTTGACATACGTAAAATATAGTATGAACATTAAATGGAAAAATATAAACGTTAAGTTCTCAGACAGTAATTCTACAAGCTGGTTTACTATAGTTTAAGGTGTTAATACACAGTGGAAAAGAGTTGAGGTAGAAGAGATGAAAATATTTTCCACAGTAATGTTTTTCCATATAAAGTCTAAAAACGATTTATCTTTTGGTTAAGTAAATCTCTTTAAAATATGTTAATCTTTTTTCTCTGACAGATGTAAAATAGAAATAAAGAGATGAAACAATGCAGTAACAAAGGGCCAAGCTTGGTGGACTTAAAAACAAGCATCAAAAAATGGAAAAATACAAGCACATCTTGATTCACACTGCACATAAATGGCACCAACAATCAAAAATGCATGCAGAGTTCAAACAGACTTGCTTTTAATCTTTCTTCAAAAGGCAACGTAGTAAATGACAATCAAATATGAATAAACTGAAAATGAATCAGCAATAAAACAAGTGATATACATTAACCATTTTCAATGTTAATATTGTAAGAGAAGGAAAATCGTAAATTAAAATGATGCAATTTTATTCAAAGCAACTGCTTTAAATATAGTTTATTTCAGATTTCTGGTTCAAGTCATACTAATTTAATATAGATAAGAATCTGACTCATTTTCTTTTTTTTTTAAGCATTCCTCAACACCATTTCTCCATTGCTATTTGGTACAAAGCAGTCATTTCTCTGCTTTCTCCTTGCCAGCAGGATTCACCACCCTTGATAGACGCTGAAAAGCCTACATGCTCACTACAATTTCTAGTCTTTCTTAATAGTAGAGTGTGGCCATCAACCCATACCTGAGGAAGGTGTGCTAACAGCTTCTGGGAAATTTTTGCTCCCTGTCAAAAGGTGAGTGAGATGTGAGGAAAATATTTTTTCTCCTTTTTAGATTTTGGACAAAATCATGAGATGATAAGATGCTTAGAGCTGCTGCAGCCATCTTGCTCCAAAAAGAGGAAGATGCAGAGACTCCCAGGGAAGATGGGCTATTGAGCCACCAGGAACACTATTGTTTAAGCAGCTTTTAGTTGAATGCTCTTGTACCAGAAAACAACAAACTGAGTGCTGGTTTACCTTTTTAAAGAAATTTAACCCTGCATCTCTCCTAAATTATTTGGGCTCCAGGAACACTATGCCTTATAGAAGCATGCCCAATTTTCTATAATTTAAATGATATAAGTTCCTTTAAATTGTTTCTAAAATTGCAAAAAAAAAAGTTCCATTTTGAATACTAACAGTGATTCATCACAAAAACAATGAAATAGAACAATGCCATATAATTCATCTTTCTGAGGTTGCCTACATTTTAGCACTGTGTTTCTTTTTCCACCTTGGTTTTCAATCGTATTTTTGTTTGTTTTATTCCACAAATGAAAATTTTTCTTTTTTACCCAGAATTCCAGTAATAAAACAAGAAAGAATGTTAGCATTGTCCTGTTTAATGAGGAAGAGGGAGTCACAGAGCTTGCTCCCCACTTGGCTCTCAGTTCTTTTTCCTTTCAATAGCTCCTAAATGAAAGTGCGAAACACACGTTCAAAACCACTTCTCTAGTCTCAGAGTGGAAGCAAAAAGGCAATGAGAGGAGAAATCAAATTGATCTTTTACCTACATTCTGGGGAAGAATGGCAAAATGCAGGTCAATATGACCTTTTCTAATTCTCTACTTTCCAACTCAGGTAGTATACAGATAACCACAGGGGATCAATACATATTTGTTGAAAGAATGAATAAATAAAACTTTTAGACCACTGCGTTGCACATTGAGCCCAGGCTTATTGTTGTTTCTGTAGCAGGACTTTCCATTATGCAAAGATGTCCTTCCCACAAGCAAAGGAGTGGTATAACATAAAATAATAAATGTATATATTTGTGAAGTCCCTGTTATGGGCATGGCATGAAGCTAAGCATTTCCAGGGAACAATGAATAGATAAGATTCAGTCCCTGTCAAAGAAGAATGTTGTTTAGTAGGAGAGACAGGATACAATGTGTGCGGCCACAAGATACATGCAGAAAATAAATGCCACAAGAGAAGTATAAAAGTTCAAAAGAACAAGTGTTTATATCACGTGAGGAGAATCATGCACCAAAAGACAGTTGAGATTGACCTTGAAGGAGGGATTGAATTTCAGAAGGAGAAATGTAAAATAAAGAGTTTTTGATGGAAGAGATGATAAAGCTATCTTGAGTTAAATAGTAGCCCACTTTTCCTTAAACATCAAAAACATAAAGAGAGCCAAAGGAAATAAAAATGGAAAAGTACTTGAGGATTGTATTTTGGGAATCTTTGAATGCCAAAAAGAATTCTGTTACATCTGGACATCCCCCCAAAACATGTCCAAAATAAATTCAAAATATTTAGCCTAAATGAAAATTTTGAAACATTTTCCAAAAAATAAAAATCAATTAAAAAGATATCCTTTGATTTTATTATAATCTATAATACAATAGTGCCCACTAATAAACATAAATGCTGTTTCATTAGACTTCAATTTGTAATATTTGTAACTGAGTCCTCAACTACCTTATTTAAGTCTTTAAGAAATAAGGTAATGGTTGATATGTTTGCATACACTGTAAATTGTCAAAATTTGTGATCATCATGATGTAAAAATTGTGATCATTTGATGCTTATTTTTATGTAGGCTGAGACCTAATTAATGTTAAACTGGAGAAGGTGAAATATCGAAAGTAAGACATGCTACTAATATTTTAATTCTTCCTTTCACACTAACACTCAAATGTTAAAATATGAGATTCATGATAAATCTTTTCTTTTAAAGAATCTGATAACAGATTTGAGGAGGATTAGAAATAATGTCCAAAAAAGCCTGACTGTCAGTAGTACATCTTAACTGGCATATGTCTCAAAATAAAAATTGTTCAAAATCTTATAGAAATAAATTGCTCTGATTTGCCTCTACACTACAGTATCAGCTGTTTTTAAATTGGAAACATCTATGTTTGTCATTAAACCATTTGACAGCTTGAGTCCTGCTTATTATAGAAAGGGAGCTCTAACACCAATGTGATCTTGTGAGGAAAACTTGTAGTTTTTTACTAAACGATCTAGCATTCTTGAATACAAATTTGTATACTACTTTGTATATGTCAGCTTTGTCCTGTGTCTGAATAAAGCTGGCCTTTAGATTTGACTATTTCTTGGGTTTCATAGACAGTATCATGATGAAACTGATATTAAAAATCAAAGTAAAATTTATATCTGAGTAATCAGTAAAAAATTCTCATCAATAAAAATTCAAGAGAGTTAGGTAATACTTTCACCTTTTAAAAATGTATTCTGTATAAAAATAACAAAGTAAAAATAACACTATAAACAAATGTTTTACTGTTGTTAACCTTTGTTAAAAACTTAATAAGTTATATTCATTATTAGCCATGTGCATATATTTAAATTTTATATCAGTTTTCTCATATATTATATATACCCTGGCAACTTTCAAAATGGATATTCAACTGCTCCTAATAAAGTCATCTAAACTATAAAAATATTAAAGTACAATAAACAGAAAAAAAACCTAGAAGTTTGAGCACAAAATTATATCCGTGCATCCTGGAAGTCCACATAAAAGGGAAAACATGGTCAGAAATGATTATCTCTTAATTATTATATGATTATAATTGTATGGATATTCAGATAAGGAAAACAGAGTGATATTTTGTGCAACATTTTTAATAGATATACAAAAGCCTTCATGAATATTTTTTATATGGCCATCTCTATTCACATTTGAAACCTAATAGCTAAGTGTTACATAATACTGTCTATATGGTATTGTGTGGTCTAGAAATCTAACTTTATAGTGATTCAAGTAGGTACAGGTCAGAGCTTAGACAATGTCTAGGAATGGCTGCCAAACAGGCTATCAATTTCAAGTATCATTTGTCTCAACCAGGCTTAGGCTGTCTAGATAACGGATGATGCAAAATGGTGTCTGCTGATACGAAACAATGCCTACTCTTTGTTATAAAAGTGCTTATAATCAGAAAATTAGCCGATATCAGCAGAGGTGTGTTTTGGATGCACTCACAGGGCAGATCCAAAACATTCCTTTGAAAGCAGCTTCTGATCGCTCTGTGGGTCAAAACTAGTTAGGCAAAGACCCAAAGTTCTGCACCATCGAGCTTGGAAGGAAGATCATTTGATGTCATCTTATTATTTTTGTTTGCAGCAGTCATTATTTTTCATTTCACGTAGTTTTAGATGATATTGGTCTTGTTTGGGTTAGTTTGGATACTTTACTCTATCTTTGCTATCATGAGGCAGAATGTCCCTAGAGATTGACCAGTATCTTTTAAACACATGCACACACACACACACACACACACATGCAATTATTTTATTCCTGTGTCGAAGCCAGTCATATAATTGTTTGAGGCTTATGGGCTTTGAGTTTCTGCTGGCTGCTGTCCAGCACTTAAAAGAGAACTCAATAATTAATAGAATCGCCCTTCTACTGGGAAGAACCTTTGTGAAGCTTCCAGTTGCATCTACAGGATCCTGTGATATTAAGCGTTATAATGGACACACTAAAAATGAGCATCCATATGCCACAGACAGTAAGAATTGTGCTAAATTAGTTTCTGTTGGAAGTCTTTCTTTGAATATTTTTACCCATGCTATCAAGTCCATCCAGGCCTTAGGCTTATGTTCTTCAACTGAGACATTTTTCTACTTATCAACTTACAAGTTCTTTACTGGTAAAACTGTGACAGCACTTTCTTTGAAGACATCAGTAGGGTGGATGTAACAGAATATTGTTTGATCACAATATAAAACCTGTTTTTGTCACTTAATTACTATGAAAGATGAAGGTAATAAATGTGACAAAATAATAATTAGTGCAATTGGCGACATGTACTGAGTTACTTAGCAATATTTCCCTAAATACCCTTTACTTTTGAATTCAAAGAGAATTTTAACTCTTCTACATTTATGTTTTATCGTGGCTTAAATTTTTAAACTTTTTCTTTTTTAGCTAAACTAACTTAATGAGGTGGATTATCCTCATGGAAAAACTACTTTGGGGAAAGCGTATAAAATTTCATTAACTCATTTAGAATATTATTTAGACTACAGCTGTGCTGACCACAGCATAGCTTGTCAGTACAGTGAGGTTGTTTTGATTGTGAATATGGATCAAGCAGTCTGCAATGACTTACACCAACCAAGGCAACCATCAAAAACCATGGCAGCTTTGAGTCAATAAAGCATCTTATGAAGATATAACCTATATTGCACTATTGTTTTTTATAGCACGTATCACAATTTATGATATGTTTATATGTGTTAATATTTGTTTAATAATTAATATTCCCCAATCAACTGTAAGTTCCCTAAATACAAGAACAATGGTCACTGTACCCAATGCTTAAGCACTTCAGATTGGTTCATAGTGGGTGCTTGACAAATATTTGTTGAATTAGTGGGTAAATATTGTTGGGTGAGTTTTTAATGTATACATTGAAAGTGAACCTTTATTTTGTGTAGAGCATTTTGACACTATCATTTTAATATAGTGGTTAATTTAACTCCAATCTTTTGACACCAATGGACACTTTGATTCATCTCAAACATTAAGCTCTTTTGCCCCTTAAGACCTAGGAGTGGTAATGGTTTCATAATTTTTCAGTCCCCAACCATTAGCTCCTTCACTTCCTCAGTAGAACTCTTTCAGTTTGATATCTGTTTTCTTAGTGGGACTCTGGCTACTAAAATTGTTATTTCTTCTGTATTTCTAAAAATTGAGACAACAAGGTTAGTTTAATTTGGGTACTTACTTATATTTAACACATTTTCCTTTTTTAAGGTTTAATGTTATCAACTACATGTAACATTTTTTACCATATGAAATACTGCCATTTTCAGTTTTAATTTTTATGGTTGTATCTACCTGTAATATTTTAGTGAAATGGGTAAGAGACTAATATCCAAACTTTCAGAGTACTCAATCTATGCAAAAGTTGTGACTATTTCCTTTCATATATTGTAACTATTTCCTTTTCATATACCAGAATTTCTCTGTCATTTGAGATCAGTATACTATATTTTAAATCAAATTCTTTCATACATCTCCTATAACTTTTAAACTTGTACATTAAAGAAATTTTTAGGTAAGTAAAGATAAAAAATAAATATATTCTGCCTTATTTTGAGTCACGTATAATCATTTTTCATACTATCTTTATTACTAACGTATAATATAACTGCTAAAATCATACGAATTTAAGTGCTTTTGATACACTGAAGGAAAACAGACACAAAAAACAGTATTAATATATGAAATTCATGTTAAAGGGGTTAAAAGGAGTGTAAAATTATTTTTTAAAGAAATACCCTCTTTATTATATGCATTTATCACTGCATATTAGGAAAAAAGTACACAACAAAAAATTAAATGAAATAATTTGTGTCTTTAATTACCTACTTATATATGCTACTAAAGTTATTTTACAGTAAGAAAGTAAAGGTTAACTATGTGGGTTTTTTTAAATACATTTTTGCAATCTGTGAAATACCAAGACACTTTAAATTTTAAAATGTTATTTTGACTAGGAAGCTTGTTAGTTTACAAATGACTCTTCTAACCAAACTGTGAGTGTACGTGTGTGTGTGTGTGTGTGTGTGTGTGTGTGAGTTAAGTCTGCATGTTTGTATGTGTATATGTGTGATTCTTCTGTTTCATAAAATTATACTATCGTAACTTTTATGCATTTTTTGTAAACATTTTATTAAATTCCCAAAATGGTCACTGTTTAAAAAATAGAACAATGTGCAGTACATCACATCTGCTGCAACAAGACAACTTCCAAAATTGGAATTGCCCCTGACATTTCATCTGAGGATTATCTCTTGGGATGAACGAGGGGAGAATTTCTAGAGTCCAAAAGAAAGAGAATTTTTAAAAAGCTCTTTCAAAGAACAAAGACTGATAGCTTGGTACAACTATTTTTGTCTCTTTTTTAAAACTGCCTTAAACAACACCAGTATGTGTTAAATACATTGGAAAACATGCAACAAATTAATAGCAAGATTAAAACAAAACCAAAGAACAAAACCAAAACACAGAACCATAAAGCAAGGGATTTTATAGACTTTGAGGACATCAGAAAGTTTCCTTCAATCCAAATTGTTTTCTTTCTACCTTATCTTTAAATATCCGTTGTTGCTATCGTTGTTCTAGTAATGCTGTTTTTTATATCATCTTAAAGAGAAGAGTATGAAAGGGCAAAAGCATGATGCTGCAAGTCTTGCGTACCAATTCTCACTCTGCCACTCATCCAGCATGTGAAACCTTGGGCAAAGAAGCTGAAACTCTTTCAAGTCTTGGATTTTTAATCTATAAAATGGCCGATTAAAAAATTCCCTTAAACAATACTGTGCTGTTGTAAGAATCAAACGAAATAATAACTCTGGGAGCTTTTGAAACTGCCACATGCTAGGAAAAGTGTTATTTGAGCCACAGAAGCACTTGAGAAAGTGTTGCAGAATGTAGATGATATTTCAAGTTAGAATGTGAGGAAGCATTGCTCTCTAATTTAAAGCCAAAGTCATCTAGACTTGCCAGAGAGTGAACTAGTGAAGCATTTACCTTCGAAATTGAGTGCTTTGGACTGCACATAAGTACTTTAAAACTCTTTCAAATAAATGCTTCCATATCATCCATTTCACAGGATGGATCCCTGGTGAAATGACACTTCACATTAATAGCTAAATTATTGACCTCTGTTATTGTGTTCCTAAATACAAAATGGATTTAAAGATTTTTAGAAAAACATTGTTGGGTAGTAATTTAAATAAAATGTCATTTTATATATATATATTTTTTTGCGGTATGCGGGCCTCTCACTGTTGTGGCCTCTCCCGTTGCGGAGCACAGGCTCCGGACGCGCAGGCTCAGCGGCCATGGCTCACGGGCCCAGCCGCTCCGCGGCACGCGGGATCCTGCCGGACCGGGGCACGAACCCGTGTCCCCTGAATCGGCAGGTGGACTCTCAACCACTGCGCCACCAGGGAAGCCCAAAATGTCATTTTAAAGACATCAGCTTTGTGCACAGAATAGCAAACACAAAATTGGCAATTCATTCATTCGCTAACCAAAAAATTATCAAGAGCAAGCAGTGTGAAAGTCACTGTGATAGGCACTCTGAGATTTTCAAAAGGAAAAAGACAATGAGCTTATGGACCAGAAGGCACTATATGATGGGTCTGCAATCCCTGTTTTACAAGGGAGTAATTGAGGTATGCAGAAGATGTGCAACAAAACTTTGTGGGTTTTCAGAGACAGAACTGTAACTTCTGGTTAGGATAAACAGGGAATATTTTCTGAAGGAGTTGTAAAAATGCAAATTACAGATGATTATTAAACATCTTTGAAATATCTTCCTTTTTCTGAAATAAGTATTAGTATAATCATAAGTAATTTGAGTATTGTGTTATTTCATTTTTGTCCATTGGATCTCCATAAGTTCTGCCAATTTTTAAAATTTCTTAAAACAGAAGTATTCACATTCTCTCTGACTGAAACTGCAGAATCTTTTAATTATCCCATTTTTAAATGTTCATTTTGTGTTGAGTACCTTGTATAAATAAAATGTAAATGTAAATTAAAAGACCACAATCTGTTTTTCTTTAGATGTATGAAAAATGTGTGTTTACTCTTAAGAAATTAGAACCCTAATTCAATTGAATGTTTATCTACCTGTCTTTATTTGTTAAGATTTATAGCCAGAGAAAACAAATCTTATTTGTTAAGATTTATAGCCAGAGAAAATATGCTGAAAAGAGTCTAGAGTTTATTTTTTAAAAAACTTACTGAATTAGCCTATCTGCTTATATGTTATCTTATTGAATCTTCAAAACTATTCCAGTTAATTTTGTGTAACCAGGAATTAAGGAGATAGGAAATTTACTCAAGAAATATACTTGGATTCAAGTCCAGTACTATTTGAATTTGAACTTCATACTCTTCCCACTTTTTTTTTCAGGCATTTTGTTTCAATTAATTATTTACTATAACACAGTACTTAAAGAAAAACCTAAACTATGATTAATAAATTGAACATGTTTAGATAAAATTATGATTTGCTTGTGTAAAGTTACCAGTGAATCTGTAGTCAGAGGTTTTACACCTTTGTGAAATCACAAAATTTCAGAGCACCTAAATATCAAACTTCATGGAAGTGTATTTTCAAATGGTAAAATGAGTCATTCATTCTATTTTTTTATTTATTATTGTATTATTCTGTTTATTCTTTTATTATTTATTCTGCATTTTCAATGTAAATTCTAAATTAACTCTTATCCTAAATAGCAGACCTGAATCTATTGTTCAACATAATTTTCTGTAATTTAATTTGAGATTGAAACTCATGTATGTGTATTTGTATGCATTTGTATGCAAGATTATAACAGATAAAATCAAATAAATTATCTTTCCCTGAGTTCTAGCAAGTAGATATGGTGATATATTTATTTTCATTTATTTATTGAATTATATTTCTGAGATAGGTAAATTAGGTTGTGATTATACATGACATTAAAAAATTTTACTCTAGATGCTTTTACCAGTCCCCTACATAATGCAGTCCAAATACACCAAAAGTAAATCTTTGGTTGATAGGTTTTTCTTTACTTATTTGACGTTTTTGGTTTCATTGGAATAGAAATGTTAATCCTTCAGATCTTCGCACAGGAACCAGGCAAGCAGCTCATTTATTTTGATGGGAACAACTTTTCAGTCTTGTTCTACCTATTTCCTAACCTTATTCTGACAACCCAGGCCCTTTACTTGCCATCCATAAGGCAAGTACTCATTTAAAAATTAATCCACTGGAACCAATTTGCACTGAAAGTGAGGCAGCCTGGTATGCTAGAAAGATCACTGGAGTGGGACAAAAAAGTCTAGTATCAACTCCACTACCATCTAGCTGAGAGACCATGGGAATCTACTTCTATCGATTTTCCTTCATTTTTCCATTATCTGGAAAATGAGATATCTGGATTAGTTTACGTCTAAAGTTTTCTTAGCCCCATAATATTCTTGTGAACATACAAGAATTTTAAGAGCTGATAGTCTGTTTTCTACATTCACTTTAACATAAATTAATGGAATTAATTTTGGAAAAAAATGTTTCATATTTAGAGATTGTATTGTATCTGTAAAACACTTTTTACAATCAGGTTTTGGGGTCATGCTCCCAAATATTCTCCAATTTTATTCTGTAACTTAAAACTATTTAACACATAGGGAAACCTCATTCAAATTAATTATTCCCAAATTTGTATGAATAGCAGTGATGCCTCTCTTGACATTGATAATTCATACAAGTGCACTTTGACATAATAAAAGGAACACTTTCTAAACCTCCACGAACTATTTCACTGGGAAGAGCTAGTATTTCAGTAAAGAAATTTTCATCCAGACCCTTATAAACCAACTTTACCTTTCATGGAATATTTTTAATATTTTAAATAAAAGGACTTCATTTGATAGCCCTCATGAAAAACTGTAAAACGAAATGCTAACGACTAGTTTATCTCTAAAAAAACCAAAAAAAATCCATGGGAATCAACATACAATGGTAGAATAATGTAATTATAGAATTTTTCTTATTATTCAAAAGCTATAGGAGACTTGAGCAGTCAGTCTGTCCAACCTTCCTGCTTGAAGAACGAGACAACTGACACCTATGTAGATTAAATGACTAAGGGACTTTGACAAGGTCATGAATCTGTTTAAAGGAAGAATCAATATGTGGCACTATATGTGTACATACACACACATAAACACACAAACCCCACACACAATGTCTACTTTAAAGGGAGAATCACTAGGTTTGACCGTGTTATATACAAACTGGCACACTGCCATGTAAGACTGAATTTTTCAACCATTTGTTTAGTATATACAAGATAAATAATACACAATAAAAATTTAAATAGCTTTATAAAAATCATAAGAACACCAATTGTGAGAGTTACATACAAAATAGAGTTAGATTCATTTGCTAAGATTATCTACAAATAAACAGTCACCTTTTGTTTTGTTTTGTTTATTTTCTTTCATAGAATACCTAACACATAAAAAAGCCCAGGATAGCAAACAAATTTTTTGCTTTGCCTTAACTAAAAACAAATAAGATCTACTGCATTGTAAAATACATTGGCCAATGTATAATTAGTAACTAGATTTTAACCTTGAACAGAATTTCATAGACATGATGGAAAAAATACATTCAACCCATGTCTTTAAACACAAACAAATGTTTAAAAGCCTTGGGACCTCTGAATCAGAAATGCTTCTGATACAGCACAACAGACTGATGTACTGCTGAATGTCATTTGCTTAGTCACAGCACTGGGGTATGTAGGTAATAAAAATTCTGTGAGCATGTTTGCAAACTATAAATGCTTAAGCAATTCTTTGTAGCCACAACTTGTGGTGTAGATGGATTGCAATCTTGAATAAACAAGATGATGAAGGGAAGAGTAACCACTGCTTTATCATTCTTTTTGTAGACTACAGAATCCATTGCTTGTATGTCTAGGGGTCAAAGCTTTATGATTCTGAACAATGGGACTATATTTTAAAACCATATTAAAAGCAAATTAAATATTAATCTTAGCAGGATGGATATACTGAATGGAAACTAAAATCAAGTAATTTACTATAGAACTAACACTATAGTAAGGCTATCTCAAACTATAATATCTAAAACATAAATGGCAATGGCTGATTGTCTAAAATGTTCTCTTACATGTCATATCCATTTCTCCATGTACAGTTTTCCCAAATAGTTTCTAGGATGATGTAGATTTCTGTTTTACGGTTCCTGTCCCCAGGATTTGACACTTATCCCTTGCATTGTAGAGCTTTTGCTCTGGGGCCAATATGGCAATTCAAAACACCAATTCAACCTATGGCATAGTTTCAAGCTTTATTACTGTATGTATTATAACTAAGAAATTGACAAAACATATATTAATCCTAAGTCATTTAAATATTTAGCTGCCAGAAGTGATGTATAAACATATTACTGAAGAGGCACTGAAAATCTTTCGTAAAATATTCTAATAATCTTTTTATCCTTATCTTCAAACACTAATTCTTTTTCAAACAAGGAAAGCTGAAAAGCAGAGCAAATGTTTAACTTTCTACCAGAGTCAGTGGTTAAATGATGCTATAGGAAAGATTTTCTGAAATCAGAGGAACTCATTCAGAAAGATCTTACTGACCATGGTCTTGCTGTGACACAAACAATAGTTTGAAAGTACAGTTATTTGATATTTTTTATGTCTCTTTGTGGATCTTGCTGAACACATAACTCTTCTGTAAATTTTAATTAAATTAATGACCTAAGCTCTGATTACACCTTTATTTTTTCAGTGAATAACAAAGTTCATCATTTCATTAACTTATTAGTTCACTCATTATTGACTTCCTTCTATGTTTAAAACACTCTGATAAGTACAGTGAAGATACAGAAATGGAGAAAGAAACGGATATCTGTTCTCAATGAACTTACAGTTTATTGGAGAAAGTAAGAAGTACCAAATAACTGTACCACAGAGTAAAATGTAATAGATGTTCATGTGAGGTAAAAATAGTATGATGACTACCTAGTGTGCTCAGACCTCATTTTCAATTATTAAAATCAGACAAACATTTGTAGAAGTTCACCATCTGGTCTGTACTTTTGAGGATGAGCATATTTTCAATAGAGTCTCACACATTACGTAATACATTTATGTAACATATAGTTTTATATTATTTCAAAACGAGTTACTCCCTTTCATCTAGTTAGTTTTTCTTAAATGCTCAACTTTTATGGTCACCTTTTCCAAGAAGACAACCTGTTCTCTCACTGCACTGTGTTCATACTTCAATCATAGCCTGTATCAAAATGTAGTGTAATCATCTCTTCATTTCTGTCCCTCTCATTTCTGTCCCTCCCTTGAGATGGGAACTCTTGGCTTCCTATTTCCAAAATTTAGAATGCATCTGACATATTGTAGGTATTCAATAAATGCTTGTTAATGGAATAAATAAATACATAAACAATCTGAGTTCCTTAAGAAAACATATTTCCTATCATATTTTAACAAATATTAATCAAATCAAATTCTCTCTGAGATTTACAAATGAGAATTACATATTTTTATACAACAATTTTTTATCTACTTAAATCTCATTACAGAGAACATATTAATATACCATTTGACACATTAAGAATTTTGCTGGATTAAATTTCACATCCAGGGCATAGCTTTTACAGTTTTACAGTAGAATATTTTTCTACAGACTAAAATACAAATTCATGACTAAGTACTGCATACAGTATTTTATTAGTAAATTAAACTATTTTTGAAGCAAAACTTATGGAAATCAAGTACAGTTTAATGAAAAAGTACAAGTGCTACATGCAGGTAGATCTAAATTTGTATATTAACTTTGCAGCATACTAGATATTTCCTTCAGCAAATTATTGAAATTCCTTAAGTTTCAGTTTGTTCATCAAGAAAATGATAATACCAAAAACTACTTTCTTTCACAGTTATCGTCGGGACTACTAATACATTATATGTACTCATTTAATAATATTTATGATAATGATCATGATGATATGAATAATAGAAGACGGTAGTACTGATAACAAACACATAGCACTTATTACGTTCCAGGTATTGTTCTAAATATTTATATCTACTAACTCAGATTCAATGGGAATATGTCAAGAATGTCTCCCTTGTTAGATTGTAACCCCTGCTGGACAGGGACAGTGCCTGTATTTTCTTCCCTAATGCTTTGTATTAATTAATTAATTTAACAAATAAAAATTGTACTAGATGTGATCATAGAGCAGGATTTAGTCTGAAAAAAAGCCAAACACTCATAGGGCTTAGTTTCTAAATTTTGGAGATAGACAATACACAAAACAAATAAGCAAATTATATAGTATAATTATATAGTATGATAATAGATAGACGCAGGAAAGGAGGATAGGAATTGTGGGATGGGGATTGATGACTACAATGTCAAATGACATGAGATGGGAGGCTTTATGCAGGGAAATGACCTACCCTTACTTATGTGTTCACAGGATCACCCTGGTTGCTGTGTTGCAAATAGATTTAGGGTAACAAAACTTGAGAGTAGAAGCCAGAAGATCGATTGGTATGTGGCTTTTGCGGTAACCCCATGGTGGTAGCTTGGATCACAGTACAAATTCTGTAGGTGTTAACATATAACTTTTTAAGCTTCATGTATTTTAAAGTAAAGCCAATAAGATTTTTAATAGGTAGTGTGTGGGGTATGAAAGAGAAACGTTTCTTGGACGCAAGCAACTGGAGAGTCGGAGTGACCAATACTGAGGTGGGAATTGGTTGTGAGGATGGGAATTAGGAGAAAATTTTGGGACTGATTAAAATTAAGATGACTGTTAGACATCCACATGAACATGCTGAGTAGGCAGCAAGGGAAAGATCTGAGCAAGAAATATAAATGAGAGTGTTGTCAACATATAGATGAACTTTAAAGCTATGAGACCGTAAGAGATCATCAAGGGATCACAAGGAGAAAATTGCTTCATTGGCAGACATTGGATGCTTCACTGTCACCAATCAGTGAGATGAGAAGGAAGAAAGTGCCACTTAATAAGTGGCCAGTTAGGTTGAAACAGAGTCAAGGTGAAGTTTTCATGGAGGGGACAGAGTCATCAACCAGGTTCTAACTGCCAATAGGTCAAGTAATATGAAAAATAGAGAAGTGGGTTTCACAGTGTAGAAGGCGTTAGTGATTTTAACAAAAACAAAATTAGTAAAGTAGCAGGGATAAATGCCTGACTGGAAGAAGCTTGAGAAAGGAAGAGAAGAAAGCACTGAAAATGTCTCTTTTGAGGAGTTTGGCTGTAAATGTCTGCAGAGAAATGGGGTGGGACTGGAGAAGATACTGGGGCTACACAGTAGCCATTCAAAAGATTAGCGACTTGAATTGAAATATTGGTTTGATGAATATTATATATTTGTTTATATTAAACAAATATAATTTGTTCCATAGTACCAGTTCAGTAAATTATGATTTCATATAATTTATAGGCAATATTACAGTAGGTCCATGATATATATAATTTATATTTACTTAATAATTCATAATTTAGTTAAAAGAAACAACATGACATAATTGTGCAATACGCAGCCTTTACACCACATTTGAGGTATACAAGAAGTCAAACTTGCTCTGAAATCAACCCGAGGTCATTAATTATAATGTAGGTAGTTAAACAATTAAGTATATTGGTTTACTTTACAGGATTGTATCATGATTATTTATAGGATGGGTTTAAAGAACTTATACACTTACCATATTTCATGACGTAGATTTAAAAGGTTTTTAGTATATCTATATATGCCTTCATATTATGAGTCAAGTCTATCTGAACAATAAGAAATGCTCAACAAACACTGTCTTACAAAACAGACCCCATATTCAACTTTATTTAAGCAATGCCTGATATTATAGTAATTACTTGAATAATTTTTTTTTTACTTTTCCTATTTCTCACTGAAAGTTCTTTTCAAAATGTTCATGCAAGTTATCTTTGGTCTTAGACAGTTTCTTAAATGTATCCTTATGTCACTTCTCTAATAATATATTTAATACCTAAATGACTGCAAAAACAAAACAAAACAAACAGACTCTCACACTCTGAAATCTGATCTCTTGGCTGAGGGCAGCAATCACACTGTCAATTGACCAGAAAATGTTGTTGATCATTCAATAACTAAAATCTCTTTGGTGAAGATGAACAAATATATCTACATATATACACTATACACACACACACACACACACACACACACACACACACCCCTATATATTTGGAAAGCATTGTTTTTAATAGAATTTGGTCTTTTACTTCACATTTTTAATATTCTTAACCATTCTATTTCCTCTCATTCTGCTTTGAACCAAAAGAGAATTATCTACCTTCCTTCTTAATCTATGCATATGCACTTGTTAACATCTTTGACATCTTGGCAGGCTTTTTAATATTCTGTAGCCATTTACTCCGCTATATTCAATCAAATGGCATGTAGTATAGATTAGCGTGAATTATTTTAAAGTTCATTGGACGAAGGTTGGGGGGTGGTTTTCTCAGTATGCAAGAACAAAATGAGAGGAAATAGGGATAAGGTATTTACAAATCACCAACAAGGAGAAAACATCAGCATTATAATTGTCAGGCTAGGGAGAGGGCAAGGAAAATATAGCTATGAGATGACCAAAACAGTTCATCTTTTAAGAAGTGCAAGAAAGGTTTCTTGGAGCATCTGTATCATATTATGGGAATAAAATTTGGCTGATGGCAGATTGTGTCCACTTTCAATATGCTTTCCCTGGTTTTGTCTACATAAATTAATATTTACAGGCAGCAAATATGAAACATGTAATATAACATTAGACTTAAAGTAGGTCTCTGTCTCTGCTTACATACATTTTCAATTAATTTATTGTTCTTTTATTCTCTTTATGCTTACAATTTGGCCTATTCTCTCTGTTCCTCACTTTCTCATCTTTTATTATTTCTTTCTAGTCAATTCTATCAATTCTACATTGTTTAAAATTCTCTATGAACTCCATGTGGTTCTTCATATATTTTTGCTATCTCCTCTGCCATGACCTGCTGCCTTATTCCAGTCAATCTGCTTGATTTCTTTCACACGTAATTTTCTGTTTGCCACCACTGTGTCTTTCTACTTTAGATACTTGGCTTGTAAAAATATTTTTAGCTAAGTGTGGTTGGTTGTTTTTTCTCAGCGCTTAGGCAATATTGTCATATTTAGGGGGCTTTTGCACCAAGATTATAAATTCAGAATGTTAATAAAGAGGGAATTAAAATCAACTTCATTTTTATCTTCGTAAGCATTGTTAGTTAAAATAAGGAAAATCAAATTTCGTAAACTATATTAAAATATAACTCTGCCTAGTATGAGAACCAATGAAAAAATGTGAAACATGTCATTAATGTTAATTTCATTGATTACCATCATCTATCTGATAATAAATGAATTTATAAATATTATGTTTATTTGTATTTATAATACTGACAATAATATTAATTATAAATGAGTGTACAACTTTGAACAGTAATGTGAATATCGATCCATGAATCTTAATGATAATGTTAAGTGGCATTATTAAAGATATGGATGATATGGACATTAAAATCCAAGGAAGGAGAAACAAGTTCCTACTGTATAGCACAGGGAACTATATTCAATATCTTGTAATAAACTATAGTGGGAAAAGAATCTGGAAAATAATAAATATATACACACATATATATATAACTGAATCACTTTGCTGTACACCAGAAACTAACACAACATTGTAAATCAAATATACTTCAATCCAAGGAAGAAAACACTGAAGGAAAGCAAAATATATGAAATACTTGACTACACGTGAGAATTATTGTTACGTGTTTATGTACATGAAAAGAAAATAATATCTAATGTTTATAAACATTGACTGTCAGAAAGCAAATTAATAAAAAGTGATGGAAAAAGTGTTATACAATGTCCTTGTATAGAATTCACATAGCTCCTTTTTTCACCTAAGAGAATCAAAGTGCCTATGTTATCATCATGGATATTAGGCAGAAAATAAATCTCAGAGATCATGAGACCATCATTTAAAGGTGATCACACTGAGACCTAAGGTCACATAATTTTTCAGTGGCAGAACAAGATTAGGAATCTAACCTGGTGGTTGTACTTGTTGCCCCCTGCTTCCTCTTCATCCAGATTTTTGTAAAGGAGATCAATAGAATTTTAGACTTAGAAGGATTCCTATAAAAGGCTATTAATTTTACAGACAGAAGCCTAAGACCAGGAGGCACTAAGGACTGGAGCTCTGGAGGGGAATGAGAGGCTGAATAATGAAGTGAGACGTGTTTCATCTCTGGGTTTTTACAACCTTGAGTAGCAACCAAGTTTCCTAATTATGAATAGAATGAAAATGGCACATTTTTTGGACCTGGGAAGCAGATCAAGTGATGTCTTGTAACTCCTTCAAACTCAGACACAAGTTCATACATCTCTGACAATTTCTCTACTGCTGTAACTAATGAAGTAAAAGTATATCTCCAGGGCTTCCCTGGTGGCACAGTGGTTGAGAGTCCACCTGCCGATGCAGGGGACACGGGTTCGTGCCCCGGTCCGGGAAGATCCCACATGCTGTGGAGCAGCTGGGCCCGTGAGCCATGGCCGCTGAGCCTGCACGTCCGGAGCCTATGCTCCGCAACGGGAGAGGCCACAACAGTGAGAGGCCCGCGTACCGCAAAAAAAAAAAAAAAGAAAAAAAAGTATATCTCCAAAAGCCACAGAAATACATTAACTCTAAGGTACTCTGACTTATAATTGCAATGTATTACTCTCACATTTTAATCTTAAAATATATGGCATGTAAGCAATTCTCCTAACGGAATTGCATTAGATTGAATTCCTCCAAAAGTAATGTAATAAAATGAAATAATTACTTTGATTTATAAGAATGTTTTACATTAAATCAAACCACCTTGATTTTATATTATACAGGTAAGACGACTTTGAGTCTGACTTTAAATTGCTTTAATCTTTTACTTTATGTTCCTGATAACTGAATATTTTGATTAGAAAATTTCTAGTATGCAAATACCATCACTACATTGCCCTTTTAAATACATATTCTTTGTTTGTCTTAGTAGATTATCCATAAAATTTTAGGGTCAGTCAAGTGGCTCAAAATGCATGGCATATTGGAGGATAAAATTATTGATTGAGTTAATTGACTGAAATTACTTTGGCTGGAGAAATTAAAGTGATTAAATATGCTGATTTTCTGCTAAATTGTTGAATAGTTTCAATATTACATAGACAAAAAGGAGAAAAATTTGTTTGCAACTCAAAGAAGGTGATAAATTAATTTACATTCAACCAGAATTTCACACTAAAATCAACTCATTAGTAAGTCATATGTAAACATCCCTCCTATTCCCTCAAAATACATTTTCTAAAATTCATTTCAGATTCTTGCTATATATTAATTATCTACTTTGTCTTTGTGAACAGCAGGTATTAAAATGCAACAGTGCTCACTGAGAAAGAAAATGAAATATCTATCAACCTATCCTTCCTGACTATTTTTGTATACACAGTGCATATAAAGAATTAAAGTAAAACTTTTTTCAGAATATGTTACATAACCCTTAACTATCATTCCTTTGTCTTGTAACTAGGACAGGATTAAAATCTATGACTGCTTATAAGAGGAAATCATTAACCAAAATTTTGACTAGGTTTATTGCCAAAGGATGCACTCACTACTTGTTCTCTACTTAGGTTCATAGAAAATTATTAAATATGGTTGCTTTCAAACACTAGGAGTTGGAAACCCAACAGACCTAAGGGGCAGATAATCATTTGCACTTAAAGGTGCTCACTGTGACATTATACATTCTATAAAAATAAAGTATTGGAAGCCCACTGAATGACCTAAAATAAGAGGATGATTAAATAAGTTTTGTTTAAAATAACCATAGGGAATTTTTGGTAATCAAATTATATTTTTGATAAATTTTTAGTGGTTAGAAATATGTTCAAAACTAACATTAAGCAAAAAAATAGGAGCAAAAAAAGAATTCAAAGTCATCTATTTGCCTTGATTCCAACTTTACATTATTATTACTATTATCTCCGATTGAGAAAATACTGGAAGTAAACATGCCAAGACATACTGAAGCATTAACACATAATTTTGAGTACAATGATCATAGGGTATCAATGAGCACTTCTAATATTTTGCACAATGAAGTAGTGATTTTTCCTTTGTTCAGTATATTTTTCTTAATGACAATGCTTTCTTTTTACATTCAGAAAATAATAAAATTTTACTTTAAAACTCAATGTGTGATTAATAATAACATGGCTATTTAAACAAATATATTGAGTTAAAAAGGAAAGATTCCTATGGGCTGTTTCTGTTGCAGTTTCATAAAGGAGAAGGGACTGGTATGATGGAAAGTAAACATAAAATCTCTGATATATGGAGGTGTGACTGTCATTTAGGTAACAGGGATGCCCACCTTCAATAAGAATATTTATTCAAGTAAAAACATGTTAGTTTTCTAGAATATTTACCTTTATTTTCAAATTCCTTCCCATTTAATTGATTTCACTATCAACAAAATTTTTAAAAATATTTATTTTTTCAAACAAGTATTTTTAAGAGAAATTTTGCTATAATGCACTTTCTAAAGTGAGATTTAGTTGAATTTTTTACTGTAGTAAAAGTAAAATCACATGATATCTACCCATGGTTGCCAAACTATATTCTTTGGAATACTGGTAGGATGCTGATACCTGTTATATGTATGTATGATATTTATTTTATTATTACATTTTTTTACTAGAAACATGTTCAAATAAAATAGAAAAAGAAAAATCACCTCTACTTTCCTAAAACCCTATCAGAGGCTGTGTTTAAAGAGTATGTATCAAGTGGTTGAAAGTCTCTTAGCTTCTCCAGCAAAGAAAAAAATTTCAAAACTCCTACTCAGTGCTACAGGAAACCACATGGCTTATTTAGTTTACTAAATAAATTCTCTCGTTAGTTCGTATCTTTTGGATTTTTTTTTTTTTCAAATTAACCCCTGTATTCCATAGTTATTCCCATTTCATCAGGCTTTAGAATCTGGACTAAGCTGGTAAAATAAAAGAGCATGGTGCTTATTTACATCGGGCCCAGCCTAATCACAGAAATACCAAGGCTCTCTCTCCATATTTATCTGATCTAATCACGCATTATCTTTTCATTCTCTTAAATCGAAGTGTGTTGCCTCATCCCTCTTCATTTTGTTACTGGATTGAAAGAACCACTGGCCCACAGTATGTTAAAGATTCAATGGTTTAATATATAAGAGCCCCATTATGATTCCTACCATTTATTGGGTAACAGTTGTGTGCCAAACACAGTGCAAAATAATTTATACAATTACCCTCTGAGGGGAGAAGGAATAGTTTTATGACAGATGAGGACACTAAAGGTTAGAGAAGTTCAAACTTGCCCAAGGTCATCATGCTGCAAAAGTCACAGAGCTGTTTCTGAAAGCTGGATGTACCTGACTCTAAAGGCTGAGCTTTTCAGCTCTTTGATAGGGCAAAAAACATGCAGAAAACTAAAAATCATAGGCAAGAATGGCATGTGAATTTAAGAATTTATATGAACAGTAATTATGCTGAGTTGTCATCTGTTATTTGAATAGCTCTGAGAAAAGGGCCTGAAAAATAAAATCATCAAATCTAGGTTTGCACATAAGTCCTAGATGTAAGTTATTGGCTAGTTAGGAACAATCATTATATTCTAGTATACCTTATCATTTCCACCAAACAGTATCTCTACCCCTAAGTGGATAGAAAATACCACAGGCAATGAGACAGTAAGACAGATAGACAGTAAGAGCCTATTCAGCTTTAAAATGGCTCATATTAACATGAGTAAGTAATTTAGGCATTCAGGGATCATGGCCCAGTAATTTTATTTTTGTTTTTAGATAATACTAAATTAAGTAGAGTGATTAGAATCTCAGAGGATAATATTGAAATTGGTTTCAAAATGACCCTTAACTTTAGATATTGTAAGAAATATACAGAATGAAGTTTCAGTAAAATAAGCAGACAAACAAAACAAGAGACATGTACAAAACCAAAGCAGAATGACAAAATATAATTTGGGTAGTCAACAATCCTCATAGGAATGTAGAATTCAAAGTGCATGTAATAGTATAAGTAAAGCAGTAATTTGTTTTTCCATAGCTGTATTCCCAATGTGTATAACAGTTTCTAAAACATAATGAGCTCTTATTTGTTGAATGGATGAGTGAATGAATGAATGTATGGTTATATTGAAATTTTGAGAAAAAATCTTAACTACGACAATATTTTAATAACAGTTTTTGGTTTCCAGTATTATAAATTTAGTTTGGAGGTTTAATACTCAAAAGAAAATTAAAATGTTAAGTCAGGTTAAGAGACAGGTTAAGAGATATTATAAAATTAAGAAACTGGAATCTAAGTAAAAATTAAATTACACATTGATTTTAGTTGATAAAATAACAGTGAAAATTTTAAGAATATAAACAGTAATACAAGAATAATTACTGAAATTTATTTCTTTTTACTGAAAAAAAATAGGAGGAAATCTGCTTAAATTGAAGAAGAAATTTGGAAAACTTCATAACTGTGACCTTGCTAAACTTTAGCAGAGGGTAAATTTGGCAAAATAAATAAATTGATATATATCATCATTTATTAAACAAATATTTACTGATTGCCTACAGATGTCAGGAATTGTAATAGGCACTAGAAATACAAAGAAAGCTTAGAGGTGTAACCTGGCCCCAGGTTTCCAAAAGAATGATTCTGAACCCAGCCAGAGAATGAATTAGATACTCTTCAAATTATAATCTCTGAGCGCTATGGTGTATGTGTGCTGGCCTGATTCTAAGCATCATTTCCCGTAGAAATTCTCTTCTGATTCATCCAAAATAATGCAATTCACAGAGAAATAGTTAAACTTGTAGCTCTAAAGCACTATTCAAAGAAAAAAACTGACTGTTAGTCTAGCCATATGTCTATATAACCTATAATTGGAAAAAACAATTCCAATCCCTGGGTCTATGGGGCAATATGCAAATCAGAATTCATCTGCACAATGGAGTTTTGTGATTACTCTCAGCATAACCTATCTTTATTTGTTAGCTCCTTACATGACAGAGAGCTCAATAACCCCCACTTCTCTGGTGCTCTGGCAAAGGAGCAAGAGATTGCTTTCCAGGTGGGTAGTCACAAGTAAGCAATTTCAGGAATCCTCTAATGAGGCAATCCATAATGGTTTTCCTCACTGAGTTCGTTCACCAACCACAGGGGAAAAAAAAAAAAGTAATTCTAGCAGCTGTTTGAAGGAGGAAAACACATATACACACACACACACACATACACACACACACACACACACACACACTTTCCTTGTGTTAAAAAAGAAAGAAAATAAATGCATAGATGAAATGATCACTATATAGGGCTGTCTTGGACAACAATTTATGTAGGTCATTTGCTATAGTCTCTATGCTTTGGCTAAATTTGGACTTCAAAGAGTAGCTCATTGTTTTAAATTATATCTCACATTTAATATTTTATTAGTATAAAAATCCTCCATTTTGGAAAGAAAAAGACCCAGAAATAAATGTGTGTCTTTATTTTAAATTGGGATCTTAATATACATTTGGTCAATATATATCTATATATATATTTATTACTTATAACTCAATGGAATGAAATGCATTAAGTATTTATTGTAGCCGCTTAGAATTTTTTTTGGTCTCTTTTGCTCTCTCAGAGGAATAGTGAACGCTATGATCAGAACACAGTGAATTTTTTTTCTGAGGTAGTGTCAGAAAAGTGTTAAGTAGTGTGAGATGAATATGACCTTGGAGATACAGATAGAAATATTAGGGTGATATTAGAGATTTTAGGACTTAGTTTATATTTTATAGATCTACTTATAAAGTTTATTAATTGTTCTGAGGAATACTTTGTCTAAAAATATAAAATGTTATGGCCCTTTCAAAGACACCTGAACCAATATATATAGGATTGGGGTCTGGAATTTGTATTTTGAGCATGCTCTTTTGGTGATGTTTTATGTACACTAGTATACTGGTACAATTACACTAAATAGGCCTTATCTTTTCCTCTAAGGGATAAAATAAAACCCTCTAATTACAATTATTACTAGTATAAATTACCATAGAATTCTAGAATTGAAAATGACCACAGAATTCAACCACTCAAATCCTCTCCACAGTTTGGGGAAGGGGAACTCACCCCAAATTTCTATTCACAAACTTGAAGCTAGTCATTTCTACAGAAATTCTTAACCCTGCCCCAAAATGCAAGCCCCTCAGTCAATAATTTTCAGGTCACTCCTTTCTTCTGCCACTGTTCTGTGTCTTCTGCTAACTCTATACTCTCCCACCACAGCTCACTGAAGACATTGATATCTTACTCCCGTGGCTGTACCTAGAATGTGTCACAAGCCATAATGGATCTGATACTTCCAGCGGTATCTTTGATGCCAAATACTAGTTCTTGGCCAAGTCTTTCTAGGTCTCTCACTCCTTCATTGCCAATACCCACGTTCTTCAAATTCACAGACAATTCCAAGTCCTTCAACTCTCTATTTTCTCCCAATTTTAGGAAAGGTACTTCCAGGCATTATGTTATATTCATAATCAAGATACTATGTCATGTCACAAATAAACCTATTACAAAGCAGAAACAGACTCACAGACGTAAAGAACTGACTTGTGGTTAGCAAAGAAGGGGCGTGGGTGAGGGAAGGATTGGGAGTTTGGGATTAGCAGATGCAAACTATTATATACAGGAAGGATAAACAACAAGGTCCTACTGTATAGCACAGGGAACTATAATCAATATCCCATGATAAACCATAATGGAAAATAATATGAAAAAGAATATATATGTGTATAACTGAATCACTTTGCTATACAGCAGAAATTAACAGAACACTGTAAATCAACTATATTTCAATAAAATTTTTTAAGAAAGATACTATGTCATTTTATATATCAACAATGCCCTCAATTTCACCAAAAAGTCTGCCCCACCTTATCCAGCTTCCTAGTTTGCTCCCTGAAACCTCACCCCTTCGTTTATTCATTTAGACTGAAGAGAGAGAATGGCTGAAAAAACTATGCAATTAAGCATAAGTCAGTGGTTTGCAAACTCAGCTGGTCCCTCAGCTAGCTCAAAAGTACTTTTATTTCTTTTTTGTTTCCCCATTCAATAGTCACTCCAAAATTTCAGTGCCCATTCTTAAACTGACTGTGTACATCTCATGCAAATTATCAGCAGACTTAACGTATTGCACTGACAGATGAATTATCATCAGCAGCAATCATTTTTTCTTCCATTCAGCTTGTTTGGGCTCCAATTTAATCTTTTCATCTCCTCAGGGTCTCTCCCATATCAACCAACCACCCTATCACATGTTTGTAGCTTCACCATGTCTTTAACACATCTATAGACTCCTTCCTCTTAGCAGGTACATAATGTAAATGGTGTACAGGGGTTAGGTAGGCAGGAATGTGTGTGTGTGTGTGTGTGATATATTGGGGAGAAAGGCAGAGAGAAGACTCAAGAATGAAAATAAGCATCACTTACTGAAAAACACTAACTGAGAACGAATCTTGTGATATAAGCTCTTTACAAATATCTCCCTGAAAACTCTAAAGATGGGTATTATTATTCTAGTTTTAGAGAGCAGAAATCTGAGATTCAGGTTCTGCAACTTGTCCAATTAAGTAATAACAGCTATATTAATTTAGTTCTTAGTACTTATTGGTCATAGTTCAAACCGCTTTATTCACTAATGTAATCTTCTTGATAAGCTTATTAAGTAAATAGTCATATAATCCGCATTTTATAGTTGAGGAAATATCACCTAATCCTACCTTGAGACCAAATTCTTGAAAGCATTGTCTATCTTCAAGATCACTTCTTCCTCACTTTACATAGACTCCTATCAGCTGGAGTTCTCCCATCAAGCCCCTTTTGCTGTCACATAGGTGCAACACCAAACCATTCTTGTTTCTAAATCTATTGCTTCTCTATCTCCTTCTAGTCTCTCTGTCTCTGTTTCTCTCTCCATCTACTTATTCACAATTCTCAGTTAGAGTATAGTGATAGTCTGCTACCAGTATTTTTATTGTCTTCTGAGTGTCCCTTCTAAAACGAAAACATGACCATAATCGGTTTGTCCTTGTTTTGCTCACTACTGGATTCCACTAGCTTCAGGATAAAATCCCCCAGGCAGGAAATAAAAGGCATGTACTCCAACCTTCCTGAAGTACTCGCAACTTTCTAGACTTGTCCTCACCTCCCATGTACTTGAACATTCTCTCTGCTTTCCTTCCCATCCTATCTCTCACACACATATACACACACACACACACACACACACACACACACACACACACACACAGAGTCACATTCCTGTCTATTTAACTCTAGATATTAATTCACATTACAGGATCCATGATCCATCACATACTCAAGGAGATTTTCCCTAACTTCCTTTACAAAGCACCTATTCAGACTTCATGCACTTTGATCATCATTCTGGATCAGAGCTCAACAAACTTTTTCTGTAAAGGGCAAGATTTTAGGCTTTGTGGGACTAGAGGCAAAACCAAGCAACTCTTTTCCCAGAAAGGCTAATAGTCTGTTTAAAGTTTACACTTTACACTTTACATTTAAAAATGTAAAAAATCGAGAAAATATTTGCAAATGAAGCAACCGACAAAGGATTAATCTCCAAAATTTACAAGCAGCTCATGCAGCTCAACAACAAAAAAACAAACAACCCAATCCAAAAATGGGCAGAAGACCTAAATAGACATTTCTCCAAAGAAGATATACAGACTGCCAACAAACACATGAAAGAATGCTCAACATCATTAATCATTAGAGAAATGCAAATCAAAACTACAATGAGATATCATCTCACACCAGTCAGAATGGCCATCATCAAAAAATCTAGAAACAATAAATGCTGGAGAGGGTGTGGAGAAAAGGGAACCCTCTTTCACTGCTGGTGGGAATGTGAATTGGTTCAGCCACTATGGAGAACAGTATGGAGGTTCCTTAAAAAACTACAAATAGAACTACCATATGACCCAGCAATCCCACTACTGGGCATATACCCTGAGAAAACCGAAATTCAAAAAGAGTCATGTACCACAATGTTCATCGCAGCTCTATTTACAATAGCCCGGAGATGGAAACAACCTAAGTGCCCATCATCGGATGAATGGATAAAGAAGATGTGGCACATATATACAATGGAATATTACTCAGCCATAAAAAGAAACGAAATTGAGCTATTTGTAATGAGGTGGATAGACCTAGAGTCTGTCATACACAGTGAAGTAAGTCAGAAAGAAAAAGACAAATACAGTATGCTAACACATATATATGGAATTTAAGAAAAAAAAAATGTCATGAAGAACCTAGGGGTAAGGCAGGAATAAAGACACAGACCTCCTAGAGAACGGACTTGAGGTTATGGGGAGGGGGAAGGGTGAGCTGTGACGGGGCGAGAGAGAGTCATGGACATATACACACTAACAAACGTAGTAAGGTAGATAGCTAGTGGGAAGCAGCCGCATGGCACAGGGATATTGGCTCGGTGCTTTGTGACAGCCTGGAGGGGTGGGATAGGGAGGGTGGGAGGGAGGGAGACGCAAGAGGGAAGAGATATGGGAACATATGTATATGTATAACTGATTCACTTTGTTATAAAGCAGAAACTAACACACCATTGTAAAGTAATTATACCCCAATAAAGATGTTAAAAAAAAATGTAAAAAATCATTTTGACTTCTCAGGACAAACAAAAACAAGCAGTGGGCCAGATTTGATCCATAGGGCATAATTTGCCAATATTTGTACTAGATTATAATCATTTTATAAGTCATCTGTCTTTCCTATTTTACAATGAGAATGTAGGTAATATACTTTTAATCTTTTTATTTTTAGTGATTAACTCAGTATTTGGTACACATTGGTCATTTAGTAGATGTTAATTAATATCCAGCAAATAAGTGATATTTAATCCTGAGTGCATGCCAAAAATGGAGGCAATCATTTCATTTTGTAGGAAAAGAACTTGCATCAAGAAAAATATTAAAGTGACTTAACTAAGTTTATCGTAAGTATAAATATATACTTATATTAACAATATATGGTCAGTACATTCTAGCATAGTCATTTGTGCATATTTCTTACTCATTGAGGCAGAAGATTGTGTCTTATTCTTTTGTTAATCCTAGGTTTGGCACTCAGCATTGAGTAACATAATTTATAATTATGAAATTGCTTTCACCATGTGGTGCACAAAATGCTTTCTAATATATTATATAGTATTGCATCATAAAAGAACACTGTGAAGGAGGTATTGTTATCATTATATTATGAATGATGAAACTGACCACAAAGAGATTACGTGACTTGTCTAATACAACACAGATGGGACATGGCAGAGTCAGGACACAAACCCAGTCTTCCGATCACATATGCAGGACCTTCTCCTTATAAATTTTCTGTTTCCATACGAAAAGGAAACATTTGTTGAACTCTCTAATGAAGTTCTTTCAAAATTCAAATGATATTTTATTGCCAAAATGACAGTCAGTTAAATCAGGAGCTTAAAACTTTTCAGCCAAAGGAATAATTATCTCCCTGAGCTTGCAATGTTTATCAGAGAAGTTAACTATTAATGTCCCTGAAAATGTTTTTCAATTCAGCAAATAGGGGATCTGTCGTGATTAAGCTTTTAAGGTAGCCCCTAATATTATCAGTAAACCAAGTAACCTAAAGAGGCAAAATAATGTGAGGAAAAAATTACATAGGGTCACCAGACAATGGAAATATATGATGGATGCAGAGTGTCAAAAAAATGCCTTTCAATTAGTTTTGTATAATGCACATTCCTTTAACTGATATGTATTTTTTTCAATTTTTGCATCTGTAGTGAGAAAGTTGTTTAACCGTTACATTTAAATGTAAGAGTGTAAATTTTTTGTGAATTTGTTTACCATGTGCCTTTTACTTTTTTCAACTTAGATATAAATTATACATATATTTATTGTCAATATAAATTTTATAATATGAGAAAGCACTCAATGTTTAATAGTGAAATCACCAGCGTTACATTAATAATGGTACATTTTATAAAAAGTGACTTGGAAATCATTAATGGAGCAGCATAATAACAAGAGTGAGTACCCAGGTACAGCTGAAATAATACAAAAGCTATCCCTGAGGTATCTAGAATAGAAACAACTTGCTTCATGGCTTCAAATGACATATCGTAAATCTTACAATTCCATTGGAGTTATAGATGCACAAAGTAAAAAACAAAGGTTTCCATGTTTCATCTCTAAGAACTGGAAAATGATTATTTCCTCAATGTTAGAATTAACCAAAGCAAAATGTAATTAACTACTAGTAGGAATTTGTTTTCAATAGCCTTTACATGGAGATGTAAACATATTCAATATGACGACAGAAGTTTTTGCATGAAATTATTTGTTGGAGATAATGCTGGCACTATTGTGACTTTCATAAACTGCTGGAAGATAGCAGCGGTTTCCAAGGATGATTTGATAATATAGCTGTTAGGTTCCGAATGAAGGATTTCAGACACAAACAATACCTGCTGTGTAATTTCCTAATATTTTAGTATGAATTCAGAAAGTAATGACTCTTAAAACTGAGTGCTTTGATAAAAGGAATTATGACATACAGTGCTGACTTTTAGACTATTAATGGATTGATTGGCCAACTATTATATTTTATGCTCTCAAGAAAAGGCAAGCTATCAAAAATCTGGAACCTAGTAAACAAATTTCAGGGAAGAGAGTGGTGGATAGTTTCTGTTCTACTGTTTGATCTTCTAATCAAAGAATTTTGACTCATAAAATACATTCAGCTTCAACATTCCACCCACAGTCTGAATTCTTGGACTTGGATAAAATGAGCTACTATGTTTTGCTTTTAATTACTATGCAATTTAATGTGTAGTCCAGCCATTTAGCCAGATGTAGTTTCTCTATTTTGTATTTCTCCAAAAGTATTTGGCCATTTCCCACCAAATTATTGTAGCTACAAATGTATTATCTCGTTCTAAAACATAAGTGAGTAATGTTACAACTTAATGAATGATTATTGGTTTTAGGGGTCACTAACAATGATTCTGGAGATTAAATATCATGTAGATATATAAATTAATAATAAGCATGGAAACAGTTTCATGGATCATTCTCCTCTTAGAAATAAAGTGGTAAGCAGGGTGAAGTATTATAATTTTCAAAGACCAGGCCCATTAAATTTCAAAGGCCTAATTCTAGAAAAAATAATGAAGAAAATCACAGATTAAAAACATGATCTCAGTTTCTCCTCTTTATAATTCTAACATGTTCATGCATTTCTTTCTGAGAGCTATATTGGCATTCCAGGTCAAGCAATAGGTTCTGGACCTTTTTCCCAGACTTTTTCTGCTTTACAGAAACTTAATGGGAAATCCTATTACACAAAATTCTTAAAAGATAGTCTACCATATGTAAAATGTATGGCTAGTGAGAAGCTGCTGCATAGCACAGGGAGATCAGCTCAATGCTTTGTGACAACATAGAGGGGTGGGATAGGGAGGATGGGAGGGAGGCTCAAGAGGGAGGGCATATGGGGATATATGTATACGTATGGCTGATTCACTTTGTTATACAACAGAAACTAACACAGCATTGTAAAGCATTTATACTTCAATAAAGATATTAAAAAAAAGATAGTCTGAAATCAAGATATCTCTGCTGCTTTAAGCCTGTGCACAGTGATTCAAAAAAAATAAAAATCTTAAAATAGGGCATGAGAAAAGAGAAAAGATAAAAACACTGTACATCTTCAACTCTTAACTAGCCATTATTGTTCCCAAGAGAGAATCATTAAGTCTGATAATTTATAGCTGAACAATCTCTTTTGAAATTAACATCACTTTCTCTACTTAGAATTAATTTGTTTAAGTATGCCTGATAGAGAACTGGGGGGTGGGGGGGATGGCAAAGGTACTGATTAGAAATGTACTAACTTATTATTTGAATAAACAGAGTATGCTTGTGACCTCTTACATTTATATCCTAATAACACATGTGTTTCTCTTATTTGCAGGAATTCCAAATGAATTATTTTAAATTATTTTTTCTATTTTAGCACTCTTAACAATGCTATTTTTTAAAATCTTTATTGGAGTATAATTGCTTTACAATAGTGTGTTATTTTCTGCTTTATAACAAAGTGAATCAGTTATACATATACATATGTTCCCATATCCCCTCCTTCTTGCATCTCCCTCCCTCCCACCCTCCCTATACCACCCCTCTAGGTTGTCAAAAAGCAACAAGCTCATCTCCCTGTGCCATGTGGCTGCTTCCCACTAGCTATCTATTTTACGTTTGGTAGTATATATAGATGTCCATGCCACTCTCTCACTTTGTCACAGCTTACCCTTCCCCCTCCCCATATCCTCAAGTCCATTCTCTAGTAGGTCTGTGTCTTTATTCCTGTCTTACCCCTAGGTTCTTCATGACCATTTTTTTTTTCCTTAGATTCCATATATATGTGTTAGCATACGGTATTTGTTTTCATCTTTCTGACTTACTTCACTCTGCATGACACACTCTAGGTCCATCCACCTCACTACAAATAACTCAATTTCGTTTCTTTTAATGGCTGAGTAATATTCCATTGTATATATGTCCCACATCTTTTTTATCCATTCATCCATTGATGGACACTTAGGTAGCTTCCATCTCCTGGCTATTGTAAATAGAGCTGCAATGAACATTTTGGTACATGACTCTTTTTGAATTATGGTTTTCTCAGGGTATATGCCCAGTAGTGGGATTGCTGGGTCATATGGTAGTTCTATTTTTAGTTTTTAAGGAACTTCCATACTGTTCTCCATAGTGGCTGTATCAATTTACATTCCCATCAGCAGTGCAAGAGTGTTCCCTTTTCTCCACACCCTCTCCAGCATTTATTGTTTCTAGATTTTTTGATGATGTCCATCCTGACTGGTGTGAGATGATCTTATTGTAGTTTTGATTTGCATTTCTCTAATGATTAATGATGTTGAGCATTCTTTCATGTGTTTGTTGGCAATCTGTATATCTTCTTTGGAGCAATGTCTATTTAGGTCTTCTGCCCATTTTTGGATTGGGTTGTTTGTTTTTTTGGTATTGAGATGCATGAGCTGCTTGTAAATTTTGGAGATTAATCCTTTTTCAGTTGCTTCATTTGCAAATATTTTCTCCCATTCTGACGGTTGCCTTTTCATCTTGTTTATGGTTTCCTTTGTTGTGCAAAAGATTTGCAGTTTCATTAGGTCCCATTTGTTTATTTTTGTTTTTATTTCCATTTCTCTAAGAGGTGGGTCAAAAAGGATCTTGCTGTGATTTATGTCATAGAGTGTTCTGCCTAGGTTTTCCTCTAAGAGTTTGATAGTTTCTGGCCTTACATTTAGGTCTTTAATCCATTTTGAGCTTATTTTTGTTTATGGTGTTAGGGAGTGTTCTAATCTCATACTTTTCATGTACCTGTCCAGTTTTCCCAGCACCACTTATTGAAGAGGCTGTCTTTGCTCCACTGTATAGTCGTGCCTCCTTTATCAAAGATAAGGTGACCATATATGCGTGGGTTTATCTCTGGGCTTTCTATCCTGTTCCATTGATCTATATTTCTGTTTTTCTGCCAGTACCATACCGTCTTGATTACTGTAGCTTTGTAGTATAGTCTTAAGTCAGGGAGCCTGATTCCTTCAGCTCCATTTTTCATTCTCAAGATTGCTTTGGCTATTCGGAGTCTTTTGTATTTCCATACAAATTGTGATTTTTTTGTTCTAGTTCTGTGAAAAATGCCAGTGGTAGTTTGATAGGGATTGCAAGCAATGTTATTCTTAAATCTTGTGGATCTTAATAAATGGAATCTTAGATTAACCAGTATTTATCAAATTTTACCAAAATATTACTATGTCAAGGCTAGCATATATTGGGGAAATGTATTTTTTAATTAATATTTTAATTACTATTTTCAAAAGTTTATGAAAAGATTTTATATAGGTTAGTATGTACAACTTTAGTCACAAAAGTGACAATTTAAACATTAGAAATCCTATAAAATCAAAGAGATTTTTAAATAAGCATAAGAAAAGCATACCTGCCCAGTAAGAACATGAGAATTTACACATTTGAATATAGTTGAGACATTTTTGTTGTAATTAGACAATTTTCCTATTTGGATTTAGGATACATTAACACTTGCCTTGAAGGACAGACCCAACCTTAAACACTATTTAGGAAGCCAGACCTAGACCCCCCCAAAAGGGGGTAATATTTGGAATATATGGCAGGAGAACGAGAGCCCTTTATTTTATTTTAGCTGTGTGTTGGTACTTGTCAATTAAGACAGACAGATAGATGGATAGATAGAGAGATAGATAATGTGTATATATACATACGTGTGTGTGTGTTTGTGTGTGTGTATGTTCTGTTTCTCTGGAGAACCCTGACATACCATGACTATGTCCCATCTCTAGAATGTCATATTTTTGGTAATCTGGGGTCATATATGATTTGACTGCCATATTTATTCAGCTTTTGTCCACTAGGAATGTCTGATCTTCTGACTTTTTCTGCAATACTTGAATCTCTTCAGACATGAATTAATAGCTGTTTTATCCCAAGTGCATTTAATGTGTTAATAAATGCCAAATTACATACTCTCAACTTTTCTTACATTGAGGAACATTTGTATAACCCTTTTTATAAAAATGAGCCATTTGGGCTTCCCTGGTGGCACAGTGGTTAGGAATCTGCCTGCCAATGCAGGGGACACGAGTTCTATCCCTGGCCCAGGAAGATCCCACATTCCGCGGAGCAACTAAGCCTGTATGCCACAACTACTGAGCCTGCACTCTAGAGCCCATGAGCCACAACTACTGGAACCTGCGCTCCTAGAATCTGTGCTCTGTCACAAGAGAAGCCACTGTAATGAGAAGCCCGCACATCTCAACAAAGAGTAGCCCCCACTCGCCACAACCAGAGAAAAGCCTGAGCACAGCAAAGACCCAATGCAACCAAAAATAAAATAAAATAAATAAATTTATTTAAAAAAATGAGCTATTTAAAAAAAATAATATTTTTCTTACTTGTCAGGGTAATAGAGAGGGAGATTCACATTTTGTAAGAAGATGAAATAAAATGATTTTTCAAGTCCTTACCAAGTAGAATTTTTGTTTTTTAGAGTCTACTATCTCTATATGGTTTCAAATATAATGCAAAGTAATATTCTTTTAATCTCAAATTAGTTAGATTACAAATGCTACTTTGAGATTCTGATGAGTAGTATTTTACAAGTCTGAGCCTAATTTATTTCAAAATTTCTCTAAATAAATAAAATACATTTCTCACAAAAATCCTCTAGTGTTGTGTTAACATATTGGCAGTATTCTACATGTTAAAATATAATAATAATGATAATAATGATAATATTAATAACGATAATTTCTCTTTCTTGTGTTTTTAAAACATAGTGTACAGGCAAGCAGATTTTACTCCTACCAGGAACTGGGTGACAAAGGATAAGGCAGGGAAAGGTTAAAAGAGGGTTCTGGCAGATATTACAGGCTCATGTAAATAAAAGACAAGTTGAATCTGATAGGGAAGACCAAGTATAAATTTTCAGAAAAGGAATTAGTATCTGAGACCTGTCAAATCTGCTGATGTGGAGACCAGCAAATTATTAGCGTGTAATTAGATTCATACAAAAAATGTAAAATTCAGTAAATGAAACTAAGATGGAGAGAATGCATAGCAATGAGAGCTACATGCTATTGAACTTTAAAGGGGTTACATCAGGCTCAGGCCACTGGCAATCACAAGGACTAGGATAATTCTGGTGAAAAAAAAGCATTGCTAATTAAGACAAACATCTAATAGCCACTCCCCAAATTCTGTTTCCTGGCTAAAAAATACATGCTTTTGTCCTAATACCATTTGCTTCAGGGGAAGCTGAGTCCTTCAATAGTCTCAGAGGTGAATTTAGATTATTCTTGGTTGGCCTATTGTGATACTTTATTCCCATTTCCTATCGCTGGTTTACAAAGAGACATGAGCTAAGATTAATAAATTAGTCATATACTTCTGAAATGTATACAAATATGCAAAAATCTTTATATATGAATAGTCCCATTAAACATTAATATAAGTAGGAGTGAAAGAAGCTATAATATGGAAGTATTTTAAAAGACTGATATGTTATTTTAATTGCAAACGATTAATCTTGCTTCTGGCATTCAGGAATAATAATGATTTTTTGTTTTTTGAAGAGATTTTTTAGCAAATTACAAAACTTTAAAAATATTGTGAATTGTTATCACAATCCTATGTGGTTCATGTATATTTATAGACATTCTAAAAGTCTTATATATGCAGATTCTAAAAGTCTTATATATGCAGATTGTAATACATAATTAAATAACACTTTTAATTAAAATGTAGAAGTGAAATATGTATGTACACACAAAAACTTGTTTTGAACTCTAATGTCAATCCCTTAGGGGAAGAACAAAGACACAAACTGAAGTTATCAGTGACAAGTAAGGAAAAAACAAACTTTCTAGGTTTTTTTTTTCCAACTTTTTCTATAAAACAATAGCAACAGAAAATGTCAAGAAATAGATTAAATGAGTCTTTGTTCTGATACTTAATGCCACCATACTGGTTAAACAGAATTCTATGCCATATATACTTGCATAATTGTCGCCCTTTTCTTTCTTGTTTTGTAAGCCACTCAATACAAATAACCTATGCAAAAGTATACGTACAGCAATTATGCATGGTGACCAATATGTGAGTAAATATGACAAATGAACCAAAATACTGTACATATCAGCAAAGCACAAATAGTGTGCTGAATTTCAAAAAAAAAAACTTAACTGGAAATGAAAAGGAAAAGATGCAAGGACATTAGGTATAGGTAATCAGTTTACATGTATCTTTGTAGAACATATGGCAAACTTACCACAGAAGAATAATTCTTAGTAATCAATATGCAACTTGAGAAGAAACATAAGAGAGTAAATGTTTCTCATCCTTCTTGGGCTTTGAAAACATGACTCTTCTGCATGAATTAATTTCTACATGTTAAATAATTAATTTGAAGAGATGACAACTGTAATTTAAGTTAGCTCCTAAATATTGCCTACACTCTTAAAAATAGAAACACTTGTATACAGAAATACATTAAAACAACAAGCAATAACTTATGATTACTTTTAATGACAAATGCTCTATCTTTAACAACAGGAACACATTCAAGGAGAATGTAATAAGAGAGGATGGACTGAAAGCAGACAGATCTCCATGAGGTAAAACCCATCCAAATTCCCCAATATTCCACAGCTCTGCCTGTCTTGTAGTTTACAATTCTTTGATCATGCATATACCTTTTCTCAAAGTCACATTATAGCATTTCATCTTTACCTTGAGTCTGATCTTCTGATCACTAAGTCTAAAATTACTGACAGGCATTCATACAGTGCTTTGGGTAAAGAGTATATTAATTTTGATTCTTCTGCTAATTAAATAGCAACAAAAATTACAAATATTTTACTAACGTCATGGCAAGTGAGATTCTATGAAATCAAAACTGTTAGGTTTGTGGTTCAAAAAATTACCCCAAAATATTTACCTTGTCTTTAAAAAACTGAAAGCCAATACAACACATCATAAGCCAACAAAGGTACAAAAAGCATTAACTCTTATAAATTAAAAAAGAAACCAAAGAAATTTCATTTTGCCTCATTGTGTCATCCTTTTCTTTGAAACACAGTTTAATTTCTTCTTCTTTTTTTTTTTTTGTTTAAATAATGTGATTGACAGAAATGTTTTATGGCTCTCTTTACCTAGCTGTGAAGATTTTCTAGTTCAGTTTTTCAATATTTTGCCTCAGTTATCATCCATTCCTAACAATTTCCAACCTGAAAAAAAGAAAAAAATTGGGTCCTGTTTTTGTCATGAAACACATTGCATGTTTCTTTGAAGAGAAGTAGTTTGGGCTATAAATTCTTTTCCTTCTAAGGACATACAAATAGAAACCCTGCAAATTTCATCATCATTTTACCACATATTTTCTGTGGAAATTGAAGTCACCTATGTCCTGTCTTTCATTTTCTATTCTTTCTTTTCTAATATGAAATGTAGAACTAAATTTAAAATATATTTTAGAGATTAATGATTGCGAGAAATGTCTTATATCAGAAAATGTTATCCATATTAGACATGGGTAAGTAGATACATTCAAAAGGTCAAGGAGCATGCATTAGGGGTTATTTCTAATTTTATTCCAGCAAAAGTTTGAAAGAAAACTGACTATCAATGTAGACATGTTAAATAACAAGTAGTTCTTCTTAAGAACTTCTTTTAAACTGCCTTCTTTTAAAACTATCTCAGGAAGAAATCTTGATACATGCTTAACTGTCATAACTGGACTCTCTTCCCACTATGAAAACCTTTTTATCTCTTGAAGCTTTGGCAGGATTTGTTATCAATGATTTGATTTAGTATAGGGGTTCTCAAACTGTGGTCGGAGGTCAACGACACTGGCATGGCTTCTATGAGCTTGCTAGAAATGCACATCGAATGCAGAACGTCAGAAACCTGGGTTTGAAGACTCTCCAGGTGATTTTAAAACACATCAAAGTTTGAGAATCACTGGTTTAGTAGACACCAAGCTTAATGATAAAAAAGGTGGTTTATTATTATATTATTATTATTTGTTGCAGTAGTCGTAGTCATATTTCTATAATGGGTTGTAAGGTATATTTTTTGCAATTATACAAGGTACATGCAGAATAAGCTGGGAATGCTAAGTGGCATCTGTCATGATGTGATAGAGGACACTCATCATAAGAAAAAAAATGACTCTTCATTCCATCCAGCTTAAGCCTCTATTGTTCAATATTCAAGATTCAAAGTGGCCTCTCAGACTTGGTATTCTAGAACCAAAGAATAGCAGCCCATAACAATAAGAGACACATATCTTTAGCCCATGTTTTATTTACAGCATATGGTCAGTATTATATGATGAATAGATGGTCTACATGAGTGAGGACAGACTTGACAATGTAGAAATATTAGTATCTATATAATAGGTCAATCTAAAATAGTGGGCAATGAAATTACTGATTGTACTTCTCTGGAATCTTGGCACTCTTAGTTTTCTAACCCTTCTCATTCTTTCTCTCAAAATGAGCTAATAAGATTAAAAAATTAGGGAGGTGGGTCAAACACAGTCATAATAGTCAGAAAAAGTGTAGATAGAGAAACTAAATGCTCTACTATTGTTAAATAGTGACTGTCTTTTACTTCTAAATTATTAGAAGATGAATTTCTTTCTATGACCACTTCAGTAATGCCCAGCTCCCACTGCAAATGCTATTTTGAAGGGAAGGAAAGTGCAGTTTCAGTTTTACATCTGAGTTTATTTTTTTCATTTTCTGACTGTTTCAATTGTTATAAGAATTACTCAATTCACTGGAAATATGAACAAGTCATGTATTTTTCTTCTACATAAAAGTGTTTTTTAGGCAGAATACAGACTAAAATATAATGCCAGTAAAAGGACCATAGGAAGATTTTATCACACTGATCACTTGCTGGGTCTAACTCCCAACTAAAATAGACCTATGACACTCGTTGTAACATAAGCAACACTTGCCTGGCTCAAGTTTTTTTAATTCATGGAATTTATTTTTTAAAATACTTTCAAGTTCGCAGAAAACTGAAAGGAAAGTACAGAGAGTTCCCATATATCTCTCATCCTCTTTAATATCTTTAATAATGTATAGTACATTTGTCACAACTGATGAACCAATATTGATACATTGTTATTAAATAAAGCTATAGTTTACATTAGGGCTCATTCTCTGTGTTTTACACTCCACAGATTTTGACAAATGTATAATAACTTGTACCCACCAGTATTATACATAATAATTTCACTGCCCTAAATATCCCCTAGTAAGACTTCGTTTTAAATTATGTTATACTGGTAAAGACAGTTTAAAATCCATTTGGAATAGGTATAGGAGATATTTAATGCTTGTTCTTTACTGAAATCTAAAGAACACCCAGTAAATCTTATAAGAAAATATATGGTTCAGGCTCTAGAACCTTGCTACTTGCCTTGGTCTGCACTGGCTACTAAAACAAATTTCCTTGGACTGCGTGGTTTAAACAATTATTTCTCACAGTTATGGAATATGGAAAGTTGAAAATCAAATCTACCTTCCAACACCATGATTTTGGACTCTCCAGCCTCCAGAACTATGAGAAATCAGAGTACAGTGTAAATGAACAAGAATGAAATAAAAAGCAGGATTTGCAAACAGGTTTAACAAATGAATTTAGTTAGTTTCCATGTTGATTTTGTTTAAACACACTATGCAATATGCAATAGCTAGTAAAGAATATATGGATATAAAATGTAACTTTTTATGACTTTAAAATTGAAAACTCAAAGATTTACTGTTTTCTTTCTGCATTTGATGGACTTTCTTATAAGCTCTTCAATTTTCTACACCATTGAATGTTTTTCTATAGGTTAGCATTTAATCATCTATGCAGAAACTCAAATTGGAAATGCACATCACAGATTTTTTATAACCAGGGCCTTTATTTGAATAAAGTCACAAATGAAAAGTAAAGCTGAGATAGTCACAAGTCAAGACAACCTACTTTTCACTATCCTTTTAATTTAGTCTAAGATTAACTTAGCATAGTCAAGATTTTGAGACTGCCTGGGATATAGGACATTTTCCTGACAATATTTACCCTCAGAATCATTAATGAATGATAGTTTTCAATTTATGTATTTCATATATATGTATATACAGTGATATTAATCATATAATACAGTACTATTTAATTAGAAAAAATAAATTATGCAGGCATACTTTTTGAAGCTTTTTTTCATATTTAAGACCTGTCCCTGATCCCCACACAACTGTTATTGGCTGCTATAAGTAGTACCCTGATTTCTTTCTTTCCATTGCTCATTTGGGACCAGGACATCAGGGGCAAAGCAGAGCCCTGAAGAACAGTGGTAAATTTTTTTTTTAATTTTTTTTTTTTTTTTTTTGCTAAGTTAGGTCTTCATTGTTCTGCGCAGGTTTTCTCTAGTTGTGGTGAGCGGGAGCTACTCTTCGTTGCGGTGCACGGGCTTCTCATTGTGGTGGCTTCTCTTCTTGCGGAGCACGGGCTTCAGTAGTTGTGGCACGAGGGCTCAGTAGTTGTGGTGCATGGGCTTAGTTGGTCCACGGCATGTGGGATCTTCCCAGACCAGGGGTCGAACCCATGTTTCTTGCATTGGCAGGCAGATTCTTAACCACTGTACCACCAGGGAAGTCCCAAGCAGTGGCAATTTAAGACCACTTTTAAAATGCATGGGGCCCAGTTCAATAAGCCTTCTCTGTTGTATAAATCATTGTATGTGAAATTTTCCTATTTTCTAATATCTCTGCAGGATATACACTGAAATCTTTATTTTCATGGGTCTAAGTTCTCTGTCTAACAGTATTTTAACTTTTCAAATAGAAAGTATTGTGAGTTAATAAATATAATTGTATTTGATCCTATTGGTGAATAAAGAACAATTTAACTTAAAAATTATCAAAAGTATAAAAATGATTAAATAATGAAAATATTTCTAAATATTATATTTAGTTCTTGCTACAAGTATATGAATTTCCTATTATATAGAAAACTCTGAAAATAAGGTTTGTTAGGGTATCTACTTTTTTTAAATAGATTTTAGAAATCTGGTTTTCATTCCTATTACAAAATAATAGTATTTTATATCACAGCGCGTGGTTCATCTAGCTGTTTTATAAAGAAATACATATAGGAAAAGTTTAAATTTTAGCAAAGAAATATTTTGGTATAAAACAACAAGATTTATAATGATTTTCTGTCCTTTGGGGAGTTCTATTTTAATTCTTTAGCTTCTAAATGGCACTGGCATTACTATGATGTTGCTTAATCTAGCATGAAATGCCACAATAAATAATATACACTGCTCCCCCCACAAATTTGCAATAATTAAATATTCTTGTTGCTTTATCCCTAAGAGAAACTCTAATATATTTATGTATGAAGCTGACAACACAACTTTCCCTTACAGGCTTTGATCTTACTGCCGATGAATCTTAAATCCCTTATTTGTATACAAATCATAACTTTAAAATCAAGGCGTTAGGCTAAAATCTTGTTTGAAGTACGTAGCTTGTATCAGAAATGCAATTAATAGCTCTCATGAACTCGTGCTATAAAATGTACAACGTTAGTAATATTTTGTAAAGTGTGTTTAAATGTCCTTTAAAATAAACTATCACTAATATCATCTGAAAAACAGAGGAAAAGTATGTGAAGAATCTGTCTAGAGGAGTTATTCTTATCAACTATTTTATCTTGTCAATTCATTTGTAGAAAACATAAAGTCAGTGGAACAGTCTGATAGATTGTTTTTCTTCACTGAATTTACTATTTCCTAGGCCAGGTTTTGCAAAGCCTGGACATCTGTCCACTTGCATGCCTTCCTGAATTGGAATTCCTGGGTGAGAGGACCCTGGAAATACATTTAAACAAACACTTCTGGTGATTCTTAAGCTCGCCAAATTTGAAAAACATGGCCTTAGACGATATATGTAAACGTTTTCAAATGTTTAGTACCAAACAACTCTCTTTCTACATCTCCTGAAGATGGAAAGTGAAAGCAAATTGACACCAGCTTCTTTGAAAGCCAGTAGGGAGACCTCTGCTTTTATGTCTGATGATAAGATATCTGTGTATACATAGTTAAACACAAGATTTTATAGTGGAGGTAACACTACATATAGCAAACCCTCAGTGGTTCAGAATGAGGTTCTTTCAAATTAATGTCACACCAAAACTGCCTGGTCAACTTGTGAAGGCATTTGTACTTTACCGGCTTGGTTCAGTTTTGCATTTATTTTTTCAAAACTAAAGAACACATGAAGTCTTCAGGCTGATAATAAGAATTTCGGCTAACAAGTCAAAACAACTTGATAGAGTCCTCAGGAAAAGTATGCCTCTAATATAAAAACAAATACCTGGTGCTTGAAGGAGAAATAGCACTTCCACTCCACTCTTTCCTCCAAAACCCAGAGGCAGAAAGAGAGTTTCAGAAACATATGAGAAATGACAGGCAAGGTAAAATAAAGTTCGAATAGAAAATGTGAAAAGCTTGAAATGGTTGCAAAAATCCGTAGGGGAACTGGTAAAGTGCTTATTAGAATTATCAGCTTAAAAAATTATATGATAAGAATGTAAATCAAAAGCTGCCCCTGGATTGCTTAGCCAGCAGAAAGAACTGAGACTAGGGGATTCCACAGTGTTCCTTAGATAGAAAAAGAAAAATAAAAAATCCACATGTACAGGTTGAAGAGAGAGAGGGGAAAAAAACAGACCATTGTAGTTTTGCGTTTTGTTGAAGACCATTTCACTGTGGTGTTAATTAATCAGCAAATTTTTACAGTTAGAGGAGATTGTCTTAAAGGACATGATATGATTAGTTATGATCATTCACTAAGATCACAAGTGAATTATTGGGGTTGGCCAAAAATTTAGTTCGGGTTTTTCAGAAAAACCCGAATGAAGTTTTTGGCCAATTCAATAATTTATCAAAATATCTAGCCAGTCTCCTAGCTAGAACCTGAATCTATGAAACACAGAATTTTGTTTCCATACCAGAAGGTATGAATGAAATGGAAGCCCCTGTATCAACACTTTCACTATTTTTGCCCATTTTATTTTCTTACAACTGTACTTTTCTTCACCTTAATCATATGCACAAACTAAGGAAAATATACTTGTTTCTGAATGTGTGCCTATATAAATTATACATATTGAGAAAAAATAAATCACTGTTGCTACAAAGCAATGAAAAAATTTTGTACTAGCTTAAAAACTTTCAGGTTTTTCTTGAAATGACAATAACATTAAAAAAATCAGTGTTTTAGTAATGAAAACCCATATCAGTCTTGCAATCCATGACTACCCTTTCTCAAATTATCCATAATTGTAGTGTGATGCATTTTGCTAACTACCTGTACTATGTGACCTTAAACAAATTTCATACTATCAACCGCATTTTCTTAACTGTGTATTTCTCCTTTTTATTTTCAAGATCACAGTAATTTTGCAGCAAAGAATATTTCTAATCTCCCCTAGAGCTCCACTTGTCCCTTCAGTAGAGACTGCACCTGGTTGATTTAATTATGACTTTTTCATTAAGTTGATAATACTAGAGCATAACAGAACATTGAAATAGCTTGGGACTAGAAGACCTGTCATAGTCTTAATACAAACTGGTCATGTGACATGAAGAGAATTCATTTTATGGTTTTGATTGGTGACCTTCTAACTCTAAAAACTCTGCCAGTTCTAAAATTCTAGAGTTTATCTACTGTGTTGGTTTTTTAAAAATTTATTTTATTTATTTATTTATTTTTGGATGCGTTGGGTCTTCGTTGCTGTGCGTGGGCTTTCTCTAGTTGCAGGGAGTGGTGGCTACTCTTCGATGTGGTGTGCGGGCTTCTCATTGTGGGGTCTCCTCTTGTTGTGGAGCACGGGCTCTAGGTGTGCGGGCTTCAGTAGTTGTGGCACGTGGGCTCAGTAGTTGTGGCTCACGGGCTCTAGAGCACAGGATCAGTAGTTGTGGTGCATGGGCTTGGTTGCTCCGCGGCATGTGAGATCTTCCCAGACCAGGGCTCAAACCCATGTCCCCTGCACTGGCAGGTAGACTCCCAACCACTGTGCCACCAGGGAAGCCCTCTACTGTATATTATTGATTTTCATTTAGGAAACCACATTTTCAATAAAATTATTCTGATTCTAAATTCCCTTTTCTTTGTAAACTTCTTACAGAAAATCATGATATGACATCTTTCTTTAAATGATGTTTTCAATCTAAATTCTGTGGTGTTCTGGAGTTGGTTCCTACCAGACTTGTAAGAGCCTACTGTATGCATAATTTCTCAAAACTCTGTGTTCAGTTATGCCAATTTATCTTGAAATCAGCTATAGTTGAGGTATTTTAACTATGGAATTTGGTAAATGCTGCAAATCATGGCTTTTTTACCCCCCAGAGAGCCCATTTTTAGGCTTTACAACACACCACTTGGATTGGACCTAAACGATCTGTATGATGCCATTCAGTATAGAAATTGATATTTTTTATTACAGTTATTTTTTATCATAATCCATGATTTGGTAACTATGTTTCTCTCAGAAAAAAATGACCCTACTTATTTAGATAGGTATGTTTTAAATCATAGAACCTAATTTAACACACTAAAGTATACTGAAATTTTACTGATGTTACCAGTACTACAAAGTTCTAAACTTTGAAGTTTCTATGAACATTTATCCCAGCAGGTGAAGCACACATGGTTTGTTGGGATTTCCAGTCATGTTCATGAATCCTATTGCAGCTCAGTGCAAATTCATCTTTCCCGAGTCTTATGTTTGCTTCCTAAGCCTTTACATACTCTAGTAAGATGCCTAGAATAACCTCCTTTCTAAATCATATTGCTCTTTCACTCTATCAGCCGCCATACAATAGATCGATTTATAACAGCATGTCTTCTTGGTACCATGTCAAACTGTATATAACCGACAGTAACACATTTTTCAAAGGCAGAATGCCTTATTGTACTTAAGGGTACCCCTGTCAAAGTATGGCTTGAACAGTTATCCTCTGTATTGAAAAAGGACACCTTTGCATCCTTTGCCTGGGATTGCTGTTGATAAGGCTATTGGCCTACACAATTTTGTCTGCCATTAGAAGCAGACTATACCACCAGCTATCAGGTGGGTCAGTAGATCTGTTGTTTGAGGCTCTTATTTCTTTGTGGTTCTGCCTCTTTCCTTTCCTAATATATGTTCTTCATCATGATCGTTATATTTCTTTTGTACACTTGTTTCTTTTCTGTTACTATCACCAACAAAGAGCTTTAATTCATGATGTACTTCAATGTCTCTGAAACATTTTTTCCTCCTTCCCTCTGATGGTCTTTTTCAGTGTATAACTTGGCTGTTGCTAAAAACAACTTGTTCTCAATGGAGTTAACTGTTTTTAACTATTTTGCAAAATCAGACATCATAGGGTTTTTCTAGTTTGTTTCATTTCTTTTTTTAAAGCAAAGTCCATTTAAAAATTTCCTTGATTAAACTAGAAAATAGAAAATTATGAAGGCAATCTAATAATAGTGCATATGCACATTGCAGAAAAATGGCAAATATGTTTGATAGTAAGCTGTATGAGAAAAGTCAGCATATAATAATATTCAAAAAGTAAAAAAAAAAATAGGTATAAAATAGAAATGTGTGAAATCAGACAAAGTACTCAAGAGTACATTTGCCTGAAAGTTTCCCTAATGCTAGAACACTAGATTAGTTTAGCGTGACTCTAGAATAAACATAAACATTCTCTAAAAGTCATTTGGTAAGAATTAAAATTCACAAATCATGGGATATGATGGGCCTCAGGGGTGGTATGCATACAAATGCACATAGTTATGTACTTTATTATTTTAACTGGGGTTTGAAATGAGAACATAATTTGGAATAGCTCTGTTTTACTCCTTTTATTGCTGGATCAAACTTGGTGACTAACATGGGTTCCTTCTTGTCCTTCTCCCTTTACTTGTCAAGTATTATGATTAAACCAGGGAAGATACAAAGAGAAGTAAACAGCAGGCTGAATGGAGAAAAAGAGTGATTACAGAGTACTCAGGAGACATCACTAGTGCAGAATTTATATGCAAAACTGCTCAGAAAACAAAAGAGGGTGTTAATAGCTACATATTTTCCACTCTCACATCTATCATCATTCTTGAGGTTTTTTTGGGTTTTTTTGCGGTACGCGGGCCTCTCACTGTTGTGGCCTCTCCCGTTGCGGAGCACAGGCTCCGGACGCACAGGCTCAGCGGCCATGGCTCACGGGCCCAGCCGCTCCGCGGCTTGTGGGATCTTCCCGGACCGGAGCACGAACCTGTACCCCCTGCATCGGCAGGCTGACTCTCAACAACTGCGCCACCAGGGAAGCCCTGAGGTTTTTTTTTTTTGTTTTTTTTTTTGTTTTTTTTTTTAAATACTGTTGTCCCAGAAAATTTGGTGCCAACTAACTTCTGAGGTATCTGCAACCTTCACATCTAATCACAAGGTTTGCTCAATTTAATTTCATGAATATGTCTGCATTTAATGTTAGCTCTTCACGGTGGCCTTTATCACATTTAACCCAAGTTAAGGCAAAGGTCTATTAATAGGTCTCCCTGCCCTATTCTCTTCCCTATTATCCTCTGCCATGCTTTCTAAAGTAGTCCTGCAAAATTTACATCTTGCCGCATCACTCTTCCATTTAACTTGCTTGGTGAGTCATTATCACATTGTAATGTCAAATGCAAATTTCCTGGTATAGCACAAAGTTTCTTTATAATGTGATGCCTGTCTACATCTCTGTAATATCATTTCTCCCCTGAACCACATAGCAAACTTCTCAACTCTGAAACTCACTAGAACTCAACTCTAACATCACTTTATTTGATCCCCAATACTTAATATGATGCTAATAATAATTACATTTCAGGAGAATTCCATTTTGATGTCTCCATTTCCCCAAGTAAAACCTTATAACATCAGTTACACCCTTCTTCTGGAAGATGAGAAAAAGCATTTGGGACTTTACCAAGAATAACGTGAAATATTTGTAACTTAAAATGTCGAAAGGACTTCTGTGGAGCTTGCAAACATTAAAGTCTCTATAATGTGGATCTCTGGATTAAGCCACAAATTGTGTGAAAGCCACAAGTTGGCTTTTAGCTAAAATTTTGTGCTTGTTTATTTTTAAACTCTATGGAAAGACTATTAGTTGTGTTTTTTCTATATTCCCAAATAAGCCTGTGGTAACATCTAATTGGAGCAAGGTACTTCCTCAAGGGGTTTTCAAATATGCTTGGTCCTACAGATGTAAGAAAAAAGAAAAAAACAGATGCTCTTAAGAGACAGAAAAAGGCCCAGTCCCCCCTGCAGAGAGAACATCTCCTACTTCATGCACTGCTCAGAAAAAGGAGGAAAACTCTATTACTTAGACACCTGTTACGTGGGTGCATCTCAGACTAGGGATTATGGGCAATCTAACTCTGGTTGGATGGCAGAAAACAAGCATGATATCTCTGTAGTTTGTATGGTAGAAAACATTTTTTAAAAAGTATTTTGCTACTCTATTTTATCTCTTCTACTTTCTCAAAATTCAAAACATATCAAATTCAGAAATTATGGAATAACTGGTCCATGAAAAAGATACATTGAACTTAAAAAAAATATTTTTGTCATCTATTCCAGAACTATATTAGAGTCACCTTCAACTATTACTTTCCTGGCTTTTACATTTAAACTCTTATGCATTTTTTGTTCATTTAACTGAACAATTAGGGTTAGTATTTTCTTCTATGGGCAGTCACTCTGATTCTTCCAGCTATATTTAGTGCAGTGGATATGTCCACTTTGGGATGAAGTAAGAGAGTAACACTGACATATATACACTGCTAAATGTAAAATAGCTAATGTGAAGCAGCTGCATCACACGGGGAGATCAGCGCAGTGCTTTGTGACCACCTAGAGGGGTGGGAGGGAGATGGAAGAGGGAGGGGATATGGGGATATATGTATACATATAGCTGATTCACTTTGTTATACAGCAGAAACTAATACAACATTGTAAAGCAATTATACTCCAATAAAGATGTTAAAAAAAAAAAAGAGGTGGCATAGAAATACCAGAGTAAGATAAGTGTAGATCAGTCAAGAAATGACAGTTCTAAAGAGAGAAAAGTAGAAAATTGTGAATGATATTCAGGAGGTCAAATGGACAAGCTTCATGATGAAGCATGAAGAAAAAAGTGGTTTCAAGATGATGTGTATGTACACAGGAGGTAGTCTTATTTACTAAGACAGAGAACATTGGAGGAGGACCAGATTTGAAGGAGAACATCAATGAGTCCATTCTCGGACACGAGGAGAACTCAATTAGGTAGTTAAGTATATTGTTCTGATGTTTAGAGAATAATAATGCAAACAAACATGGCAACAGTTATTATTATAACTATATATTAAATTTGGTTTTGAATTTTATCAGAGGTAAGGTTATAAAGCAGTACACACTGTGCTGAATAACTATTGTTCAATTAAAGAAACCTCAGATATTTTTGTGTAGAACATTTCTCCAATTTTATAGGATTTTTTTCAAATGAATTTTTATGATATATACAAAAATGGACAGTATCTTTTAGTAAAAATTTCAGATAATTAGTAAATATTCTTCAAACAGAACTTCCTAGTATTGCTTCTTCTCCAAATCAAAGGCCATGATGAAGTCCTAAGGGAAAGAACTTTATAGAGGAATTGAGATGATGCAATCCAATTGTGCAGCATTTGTATAATCAATACAGCAACAAAGCTTAATACAAATTTAACCAAATAGATAGAAAAGTGTCTCTTGGATAGTCCCCCAAAATAAACTACTTTAAAGACTTTTTTGCAAGTGTTTTTTTATAGTCTATTCACTACTAAAACTATCTGTGAAGGCCTGAAATGCCTCTCTCTGTATATAATGGCTTATATTTTGTGCAATATTCCACACAGAGGGATGTTTAGAGGTCACGGATGTAGAATCTCATTCTACTTGAAAATGTAGGAGCTTTTAGTAAGTGCTAGCTCAGAAAAGGCTTTTCAATTTATGAAAGAATGTTAGTTTCATAATTCATATCAAGCTAACACTGAGAAAAAATAAATTATTGAATTTGTTAAGAAATTTGAGTCAGAGAAGCAATATCACAGAGATATTAAAGATTTGATGTTTGACTAACTGGAGTTCAAGTTGCCCTTCCACTTGTAGAGGGCACCATGGATGGTTAGTTCCCATCTCTGGCTCTCAATCTCTCCGCTGCATGACCAGGATAATAATAGCTGTGCCATGAGGACAAAATGCGATAGCAGTAGAAATCTCTTAGCACGGTGTTAGGAACAGGGTAATGACTCAATTAATTTATTTGTATTATTATCAATCAGTAATACTAGGTCAGGTCACTAAAGCTTTTATAGTATAAAGAAATAAAGAGATTTTAAATAAAATATACTTAAGGATTTTCTAAATGGATGCTATATTCTGATAGACCTTTCAGAGTGACCAATTGCAACACAAACCAAAACTCTAATTTGCCTCTCAGGTTCTCTAGTATTACCAATTTAACCACTGAAGATGTCTAAACATTTGCATTAAAGATTTATTCAACAGTTAGCTATATCTTAAAATCAGTCCTACTTATAATTTTTCATGACAGAAGCATATGTCCAATACATTCTATATGTCTATCACATATAATACAACTTAATATAAGAAGACCTATGCAAACTGCTAAAGTGTTTTTTACTACTCCAAAATTTGTCAAAACCATTTTCTCCCACGTTGATCTTGGCAGTACCAAAGTTTAAAAGAGCTGAAGTTTAGTAAAGATTTTATTCAAAGCAAGCAAGCAAGCCTGATAGCAAATTTTGTACATTTACAATGTTTATATTACTATAATCTCAAGATATGTAAAGAAAAGCCATGAAAATCTACTCTATGCAGATGTCCTAAAATTTATTTTTATTTTTAGAAGTATTTTTATTTCTATATTTTTATATTGAATATTTTAGAAATATTTAACTCAAGCAGTTATATCTCAAAATAGAATTAAAAGAAGGTTATCTTCACTTAGATTTTCCTTGAAGGTTGACTTTTTTTCTTAAAATGTATAGAAATTTATAGTTTGTAGAAAGTTTGGGACAATCAAATAAATAGTGCAAAAAAATACTTAACTCTCATAATCATCAGACATGTTTTCCAGCATAAACCATGAGAATATCCTTCCTAATGCTTCTCCTTTACTCTTTTTCAAACTCTGAGTTTATTAAAAATACCCAATTATCTTTTCATAATTGACTGTTTCTTATGAGGAAGACAGAATGTACATACACATATGCAATAGATGAATTTGTATGTAATCACTAAAATTATTACTAGGTCATAAAGGGCCAGAAGATGGAATGAAATAGACAAGACAGACGTCTTACAGAGAAAGAATGCTATGCTGAATGAAGAGAGGGAAAAGGGTGAGATGGCCTGATGATGACATGTAAAATTTCCAAAATAAATCCTTGACTCTTTCAAAAGTTTAAAATTCCAAGGCAAACTCAAGCTTACAAGCTAAATAAAAGAATTCAAAACTAGCACAATAAACAAAGGTGTAATCTATATTTTAAAATTTGATTACTTATATCTGTATTTAAAATATGCATGTCATATATCCATACATAAAATATATATTATACATAGGCCTAACTAAAATTATTAATTTGATTTCCACTTCCATGTAAAATTCCATGATTTTTTTTACATCTCAACTGGTGGAGGCCAGTTTTTGAACATTTGATTAGTTTTCACACAATATGTAATTCAGTTACAGAACCTGACAAAAAGTACAATACTTAAAGATTTTTTTAAATTAAATGCATTTTTAGCATGTCATATCAGCAGAGCCTTTGTGCTCAGCACTTTTCTGCTAAACACATATGATAGCTTAGGGTAGATAAAAGCGTGATAAATGCTTTGCTTATATAGAATCTTCTAAAAGTTAGAAATCTAAAAACCAAAATTATATGTATATGTCAAAATATATATATACCCATAAACAAACTGACGTATATGCATTTGAGTGTTTGATAATATCTAAGTTGCTTACATTAATAAAACTGTTTCTACTAAGTTTCCTATTGTCAAAAACAGAAAATGTGACTTATCAAAAATAAGATCTCTCCTAAGATATTTCTATATTATGTTATATGCAAACTTCATGTCAGAAGAAATTCTTACTGACTCAGATGGCCAAGTTTTCTTTTTCTGTAAAAGTGTTCCAAAAAATATTCACAGATATCCTTGTGTACAGTATTAATTACGGAGGAATTAGGTACAAGCAGAACTTCCCTTGAGAAAGAAGGTATGAATATCAACACGTGAGGATCCCACTGGAGTGTTTGGTCCAATGCACTTTCCACTCAATTTCACTGTCTGATATGCAGTAAAGAACTACATCTTTAAAATTTAAAGAATACGGTGTCATTGAATTCACATAGAAACAACTCAAGCAATATAAAATTGTCATGAGGTAGACATTAACATCTAGTAGGGCTCTAGAATATACAAAAAAACTAAAGAAATTCATGCACCTTTTCTTAAAATACAGTACCACAGAAAGTCAAACATAGAATAACTACTAGTTCAAAGCAAAAACATCTCAAAAATAAAGTTTCATCTTAGCCTTTCAAGTGTGTTTACTGTGAGGTAACGATGCTGAAAACATGGTTTCTAGCAAATCATTAAATTATTATCAAAACAGATTATATATATGTATATATATATATATATATATATACACATATATATGTAAACATTAGACATCAATTTAGAAATGATTTACTAGTCCTTCAGGATGGGTGAAACACAATTTCTTTTTTTTTTGCAAGGTTCTTGTCCCAAGGGATTGAGATTGATTGCTTTATACAATTCATTGTGACAAAAAGATTTACAGTTTTTGATAATAGCCCCTAGTACAGGCATTGGCATCTTGAGGTATTACTTGAAAAACTGCACATTTTAAGATGAATTGGTCCAGAGGAGGACCTCTGGTGAGTTCCTGGGCTCATATTGCAAAGTCACAATTTGTTTTGACATTCCGTTTCACTGCTTTGGTCAGCCCTCTTAGTTCATACATTTAATAACAAGTTGATGTTTTTTTTTATATTAGGTGCTTCAAAGTTTTATTAAGAAAAATATTCTTTTGTAACCCACATAAAAGTAAAATATGAAGAACAATACCCTACACAGAATTAAAAAAAAAACCTAAGACAAAAATCTATAAAGGAGGTGGCCAATAAATGAATAAACCTATTGAGTTTGTTGTCCTTTCAAATATGAGTGTAGTTATATAACAGGAGCATAAATGTAGGTAGGAATTGAACTCATAACTGAATTTATCTAATTTTCAAAAATCTACCTACTATTACTGTGGCGAAATACTACAATTTTCTGTAATTATTAGTGGCTAATTCTGTGGAAAGTAGAATGTGCTTCTAATGTACAATTTAAGGATCCAAATAGATTGGTTTGTTGTTTATACTCCTGTAGCCTCCTTCTTTTTTTGTATGTTGCTGTTGTTGTTAATAGAAATGGTCTTTGTTTCAAATGTCTCTATCCATGTCAAATTTCAATGATGGTTTAAATAATAGTGGTTATTTATTTTAAATAAAAATATAATACTTATACTATCTAATTCTGGAAGGAAAAATGAAGTGGAAATAATGTATTCATAGAATTATATTAAACAAATCTGTATTTGAAAAATACTATCTTAAGTATTATACTACTATCAAAACTCAGTAAGAGCAATTATAGCATCAATTAAATAACGCTAGTTAAACTAAAGATATAAACCAAAATTACTTTTAACGAGAGAAAATGCAAGCAAATATGCTGTCATCATGGCTGTCCAGGGTCAGCTACTGTGAAAGCTGAATTAAACCTGCATGTGACCCTGAATCCTTGTGCCCTTCCAGCATGAGTGACCCTTCTTCTTCCTGGGGGGCCTGATGATCCAGGGGATCCCTGATACTTGCAGGCCTCTGTGGGCTGTGTGTGGAACTACAAGAGCAAAAGGTTCACTTGAAAAAGGCTGGAACTTAAACTCATATTTCACTAGCATCTTTTCTTTGATTGCTGAGCTTTCTCTCTGTCAACAGAGCTGCCATCCAACTTTCTTGAACTCTTTCCTCATAGAAAAGAGTCTGGTTTTGATAGAAGGAAATGGTTCTTTACAATTCTTTTTCCATGTCTTTGGCCATCTTCCTGTAGAAGTTCCCCTTCAAATATCTGTAGTTCATGTTCCTATACACTTTGGGAAATTTCTTCTTTATGTCTAAGCAGTGAATTTCTTCCTCAGTTGATTTTCTCTGAAGTTGCAATCCATTTTCATACTTAAGGCAGTATTTGATATTTCATTTGAGGCTTCTAAATCTCACTTTCAAGCTGTGCATTTTCAGACTTAAGATACTTGCTCAGTTTGGAGACTTATTTCTCCTGTACACTCTTCATTCATTTGATTTTCTTCACCTAATTTTCTGGATGTTTCTTGGGTTTTTTTTCTTTCTTTTCTTTTTTATTATCTTTGGCCTTGCTGTTCGGCTTGCAGGATCTTAGTTCCCCGACAAGGGATCAAATGGCATTGAAAGCTCTGAGTCCTAACCACTGGACCACCAGGGAATTCCCGTTTCTTTTTTTTCTTTCTTTCTTTCTTTCTTCCTTCCTCCCTTCCTTCCTTCCTTTCTTTCCATCTTTCTTTCTCTTTTCTTTCTCTCTCCTTTCTTTCTTTCTTCCTTCCTCCCTCCCTCCCTCCCTCCCTCCCTCCCTTTCTTTCTTTCTTTCTTTCTTTCTTTCTTTCTTTCTTTCTTTCTTTCTTTCTTTCTTTCTTTCTTTCTTTCTTTCTTTTTCTTTCTTCTTTTTAGGAAACAACATCATCAATGAGTTTCTTCAAACCAAATCCTGACTCTAGGTGAACTCCATCTTCTGATTTAATCTTTTCCTCTAATTCTAAGTTGCTCTCCATTCAATCTTCTCTAAAGTGATCAGGCAAACTTATGATATTCAGCATGGTTTCAGTCACAGATTTTTTATAGCCTCTCTACCACAAAATGTGTTTCTCTCACACATTTTCAGTTTTCAAGCATTTCTTTCTGTTCCTTCTTCCTGTACTCTTTGCTTCCACCCTGCATTTTCTTGAGCAACCAGCTGCAGACTTTCCATATGATGAGTATTTTCATTTGAATCCTCCATTATTTTCTTCTAAAGTTGCTCTACATTGGTCTGAAAGGCTTTCAAAATGCTTTTTCCATTAGTCACTTGGGATGGGGGGATTTTGATGCATCCTTTGAATGATTTTTGTCTGCCCTTGAAGGCAAGCCATCATCAGTCTATGAAATGAAAGTGTAGGGGCTCGCTTTTCTGTCCTTTTTTGAGAAAGTCTACTGTGTCCTAAAGTGATGACCTGTTCAGATTTTTAAGTGCTGCCTAACACAGCATTTATAACTTTGGAGTGTTGATCCCCACCAGAGGCAACTTGAGTGCTTCATAGGCTTGTGTAATTAGTTGAATCTTCTCACAGATTTTTTCATACTTCTAACCAGGCAGAAAACCTTTAGAGTAGCATTTTTATCTTGAAGTATGTTAGTTCTTTAATATAAAAACCACCATAGCAGTGAATACCAGAATATTCCAGAGACCTGAGACATGTCTCATGAATTAACAACACCAGCAGAGCCCTGCACAGGGACCCAGAACAAACTGGAAGATATTTTTGTGGCAGTCAGCAGGCCCTCCATAGCTCTGAAGGCACAGCAGCTCTGCCTCTGGTTTCCAGTATTCTGGGAGTACAAGTGACCACGTGGAACCCTGTGGAATGTTCTATCTCTAACAAGGTAAACAAGTGCCAGGCAACCAGGACAGACTATCACTTGGGTTGAGGTAGAGGGAAAGTCATCCAGATTCTAGAAGACAGTTCTAATTTGCTCTGCTTATAGCTCAAACGGAAATACGTAAGAATAGATATCCAGTTTACCAGCACCATTTGTTGAAAAGACTGTCCTTTTTTCATTATCTTATTATTTCAAGTGATAAATAAACATCTTTTTTTCAAATGATAAACATTGAAGGGTATTTTCATAATTTTGAAAAGTAATGAATAGTACTAACATTACTTATATTTATAGACTGTATAACATGGAACTTCAGTAAATATTGGGTAGCCACAACATTTAGACATTGTGATCTGTTGCATAATCATTACCAGTCTCATGAGAAATACTAAAACTAAGTTATAAAATTACTGATGATGTTATCAAAGAAAAGAGGCTCAAGTTACTGCTCCTGCTGTTACAGTAAATGCAAAAACAGTGAGGCATAAAAAAAATTAGATATTAGTAATAACATAATTTACCAAGAAAAATTAAATTTGAGCATCTCCTATACCTATTAAATAAACAAACAACAAAACATTAAAAGTCTCCAATTATGTAAAAATAATGGTTAAGTTCTCAATATGGTTAAGGAAAAACATTTTTGAAAGGTTGGACTTTTGACTACAGAAACAATATTGAAAATATAAGTGCATATTTATTTTATAAACCAATTAGTTATCATTTTATCACTAGTTTAAAGTAGGTTAACTATATGTTTATTCTTCACGGCAGATGAGCATTTAAAACATGAGCATATTTTTTAATTGCATAAAATGTGTAATCTTAAAGAAATATCAGAACTTGTTCTAAAAACTTTAAAGAATAGCTTTCAGTCACCGTTGTATAATTTGTATAACTGTAACTCAAATTATGTAAACTTCACATTGATTCCTTATTATCGTTTGAGAATGTTAGTTTCAATGACATTATAAAAACAAGTCACAAACAGCCGCTCTTTACCTGAATTTTCAAAGCATCATATGTTGAATGTTATGGTCTCTTAGGAGAAAAATATGGGAAAGTAATTTTGTGAAGATCAGTAAACTTATAAACTTATAACCGGAGATTGTGATTTTGTCTTTGCATGAAAGTCATCTTCTTATAATTCTACATGTTAGATGTACTGAGCATTTCCAAGCAGAAATGGGGATGTGAAAAGATAAAGAACTTAGCAATAATAATACTCTACAAACTGTTTACTCAAAACTCTGTTCTTCTCTCTGACACAAACACTAGTTTATAAATAATGCTCCAATACATATATAAATCATGATAAATGAAGTCCGAGGAAGAATACAAAATGTGGACTGGCTCCAAATTAGGCCATGGTTATATGAGTATAATGAGTGCAGTTAACTTTATCCAGATTATTAACTGTGAGTGTCAGGACTGAAATTTAAAAAAGCAAAAAACTGTTTTAAAATTAGTGCCAAGTTTAGGAGCATAGTAATACACAACCTCTTAAAGATAAAGGTTTGAAAATAAAATGGTCTAGTAATAGGTAAAGGCAAATATATCACCATTTTTAGAAATAACTTAGTGAAGATTTAAGTAACAAAAGGGGTTACAGTTTATCTTGAATCTTTTAAAATCAATATCAGAGAACTCCATTAGCAGAACACTTGAAAGACAAGTTCAATATTTTCTGTTCTGTATTAATTCATCTCTTTCTAGTATGTTAACTCTTCCATATGTTTTCATAGTGCTTCCTTGAGATTTTTCTCCCTAGGTTGGTATATAACTTCTGGTAGCCATGAGTTTATAATTCTATAAAATGTATGGCTCTTAGAAGATTCTGAGCCCTTCTTTGAGCTTCAGATATCATTTCTGCATAGATGATGACTATTAAGTATCTACCTTTAGCATTCACCTTAGTTCTGTGATTCATAACAGCCTTCTCCCATCACCTATATGTACTTTGGAAATTTCTAATTGTTTATACCACTATCATTTCAAAATTAATTAAAATTTAATATCTAAGTCAAAATCTTCAACCTTCTTTTCAACCCCTTTTTCCTTTGGGTCTCAATATACCTGTCATATTTACTATCAGGTTCTAAATACCCAAACTCAAAATGTAATGGTCCAGTCACTGTTTGATTCATTCCTTTTCCTTACTACATACATCTGGTAAGCCACTATTTTTGTTAATTTGCATTTTTACTGTTTTCTTTTCTTTTTTTTATAGCCTTACTTACCACTAGCATCTTAGTCTAGGACTGTTTCACTTAATACCTGGACTACTGCAGTTATTTTCTAACAAGCCCTCCTGCCTCCAATTTTTCTATACTTCATCTCGACCTGTACATTGCATTCCTGAAAGAAATTGTTCATGAAACTCAGCCTTGCAAGTTGATCAAAATCTTATTTGCTCCCAATGTGCTAAATGGAGCATGGAATCACTGTCCAGATAGTTCTCAATAAGCTACCAGGATGAACCAAAATTAAAAGCGATAATAGCTAATAAGGATAAATATGAAAACCTCCACGTGGGTAAGAAAAACACTACTACAGGTGAGGAGAAGATAGTTGAACAGCAATATGTGTTTTGTTTCGGTTTGTTTTTTAGGTATAGGATTTGAATTGACTCTAAATTTACTACACATCTTTGTGAAATGATGCTGCCCACAAAGAGAGTTAATATAATTCTTGTGTCCAGAAAAATAACTTCACTTTATTTTATATGGGCCAGAATTTATCTTGAGAATTGTTTTAAATTTGGGGGGCTGATTTAATAAACTAATAAACTAAATGTCATCAGTGGAAGTGTTAGAAGGATGAATGTTCTGCCTAAAGAAGAGAAGAATTAGAGGTCTCACAGTAACTGTTGAAATATTTAAAGGCTGTCATGTAGAAGACAAATTAAATTTATTTTGTAGACACCAGAGAACAGACTAAGATATTAGTAAACGTTTTTTTGTCTCAACATGAATTAAAAATTGATAATAATTGTAGCTGTTAGTTCCCATAGCCTGTGTTGCAGTTAAGTCTCTGCATTAATGGAAAAACTTCAGGTTAATATCTATTAGGAAAGTTATCTCGGCTCTACCAAGGGGGAAAACATCTATATGAGTGAAAGGGACTTCTGCAGTCCTTTTTCAAGTACTTTGGGTATTGGATTTGGATACTTAGACTTAGCTTTAAAAAGATCATTCCTTGATAGATCAGGAAAAATCTAGCAAGACACGCGTGCTTAGCTCAATACCTTCAACTTTGCTGAATATTTAAAAGTGCAGTTCCAAGGTCCTGGGATCTCTACTATGCTGTTTTGCATAACTATTACTTCTTCTCTACCAACAATTTAATGGCTTTTTTTCTTTACAACTCCCAATTTTCTCTTTTTCCAATAATAATACCCTTCCAAAGTATGATGCACAGCTTATAAAAATAGGTTTTTTGTCATTTGCAACTGTATAGAGACTGGTATTTCTCATCTCAAATTCATTGTAGAGGGGATTCTTTCCTAGTGATGGATTTGAGAGTGATCTGGCTACAAACTCTTCAGTCTTTTGATCATCAGTATTGATGCAGCTAATCCAAATGGCTGGGGAAAGATGATCAGCTCCCTCACCCCTGCATGTGTATGGTCTAAAAGGTCTGAGAAGATCACATTTTCAGGCAAACAATACATAAACAGATATGTAACGGATCTATGTTTTAGGGGATGAGACAGTTATGCTTCCTTGCTAAGAGCGGCCTGCTTGGCTGGCACTTAGACCAAGACATTTTTAATGTCTTTATCAAAACCAAGATTACAGTACTATATAGTATAGAATAATTCCCATTTGTATCCTCTATCTTGTCAAATCTGGAGTACTCATTTTTCCTTTAAGCATGCCATTTTCAAATGGGACTCAAATCTTTACCTTTACCTAAAAGGCCTGCACTTGGCTTGTCATTCATATCAGTCCTCCTATTCCCACAAAATCTGGGTTAAGTCCTGCTTCTACCAGAAAATCTTTTTTATTACGCCTAAACATCACTGAACTCTTCCCTTTATAAGTTTTTCTTTGTCTTTATTTATCTATGGATACACCTTTGGAACTAATTGTCTTTCATTTAAAAATTTCTGTTCACTCTTTTCACAACTGAACATACTATTTCTCTTCCTTTCTACTTTTTTTTTGTCTTCCTGTTTTTAGTCATTTTTTTTTCATTCAACAAACATTAATTGATCTCTTTATAACTGTGTTAGGATCTAGACTTACAGAGACAAGAGACACATTTCACATCCTGTTGGAACTCTCAACCTATTGGGAAGGAGAAATAAATGACTGTCAAATTCAGTCTGATCATAGGTACTTCAGTGGAGGTATCAACAACTACTAATGAAGTCCAATCACTAACTTTTTCGACTGTAATCACTACGCATTTAAACCAAACCTGGTTTTTCATAGGTGGATATATGTATGGCTTTCTGGAACATCTTTCTTCACCCTCTTCCTAATATCACATGAATATAACTAGATAGCTGCCCTAAATAAATGGCAGTGACACTGAACTTGAGACAAATAAGAATTAATCTTTACAATTTGGCTATGAATGGAGGAGACTGTTATGTATAGGAAAATCATAAAGCTGAGAAATTTTTAAAATTATTTTTAAGTTGGTTGAGACTTGAGAATGTTTTTATGCTTTAAAAAAAAAGGTCAGTAGAGATCATTTATCCTTGCCTATGCACTTGAATACATTTTATGCTTATTCATTTTTCAGAACAACGATTGGTAGTTTAGGTTCTTCAAGAAGCAGAAACCAGGGTCTTCCCTGGTGGCGCAGTGGTTGAGAGTCCGCCTGCCGATGCAGGGGATATGGGTTCTTGCCCCGGTCTGGGAAGATCCCACATGCCACGGAGCAGCTGGGCCCATGAGCCATGGCCACTGAGCCTGCGCGTCTGGAGCCTGGGCTCCGCAATGGGAGAGGCCACAACAGTTACAAGAGACTTATTGGAAATGTCTGTGAAGCCTAAAGAAGAGAGAGCAAGAGGAGGCAGGGAGAGTCTTTGGATCAGATTCAAGTCTCCTACCTCTGAAAACAAGAAGGGAAAGAAAGGAGAATTGGGTAGAAAGAGCCTTAGAGTGCAACACAGTTCTAAAGGAATTTGGGCCAGGCTGACATACTGAATGTAGAGAGGTATACATGAATACTGTGTGTGTGATTTTCTTCTTCAGTGCTTTGAAAAGGAGAGAGAAAACCAAAAGATCCATGGTTGAAGAGCAATTGATTAAGTTAAGGGTATCAACAAAGAACTAACCAATGATTTTAAAAGTGATGTTTTTGAAATGGAAGTGAAGGCAAGTAGTGTTGATTGCTTCTTCAGAGGAAGATAACGTAAGCAAACTATTTTTAAATTAAAAAAAATATTTTTCAGAGTCTAGAGTGATGTTTTGCATTGGATATTTGTTAAATAAATATTATCTGGAAAACAAATGTATAATCCAAAACTTTGTGACATATTTTTCAAATCATTCTTCTGTTCCTTCTTACAGGTAGTTTCAGATTTGATTTACTGTGCCAATTGTGGCTTCAGAAATTGCAATGCTGACTCATTCTTTTACTTTAAAAGAATTTGTAAAATATGCATACATTTTTAACATTTACTTGCCCTTTTATCAATAATTTTCTTCAGAAAATCATTAAATAGGGAGAGTAGAAATAACATGAAATGCATTTATTGATAAAGTACTTTGCAAATATCAAATGAATAGTCACATACTTGGCCTTGAAATTTTGAAGGCAACCCTTTGTTTTTCCATTTGATTGCACACACATTAGAAGGAATCTTGTATTTTTATAATGCATAAAATCATGAGGCAAAGGAAAAATATTCTACTAGAAAAGTGCCATTAAGAAGAATCAGAAAGATAGAAAATATTTTGGTGACTGTAAATACCCTGACAAAAGAAGGATTTGAGGGACACAGATGGTATATTCTGAATCTAGAAGACTGGGACTTGGGTTAGAATACATAATATAGAGTACATATAGAATACTGGGCATAGAATACAGATAGAAATGTAATATAGAGAAAAAATATAGAAAAAAAAGAATAAAATTAAATAGCTGGGTCATTTTCAAGAACGTCTCACAAGTATATGTTGAAACTGTCTGACTATACAGACTTAATGAGAGCTGTAAAGGGAAAAGGGAAAGGAAGGAATAACTAAAAATGTCTAGGACTAAAGATTTCAGGAAATTGTGGTAATTTATTGGGCGAAAACAACTGGAAGGCAATAGAAATATATGTATGGCTACACATATAAGGGCATAGTAATGGCATTATTGTTAGACACAGGATATGTTGTTTTTTTCCAAACAAGTAAGTATTAATATACATATAGTACTGGGACCCAATTGGATTAGAAACAAAGGTTGGAAAACTGGTGAAGAGGCAACTCAAAACATGTTAGAAAAGTATATGCTAAAGAATTTAGCCTTACCCAAAGCAGTCTGGTCTTTATCCTTGGCTTTTGAGAGGTAACCTCTAAACCCTTGAAATTCCATAAGGGAAGTGATAGGAATGTTTTTGTTATTCAAGGTGAGTCCCTCTGATCACACCTAGTAGTTTATGGGAAAAAGATGATTCAGGTTGAGTCTGACCTCACCGAATAGCCTTAGGGTAGGGGCTGGCCACAACAGAAAGACTGGTCGTAAGACTTAGGGTGGGGTTTTCGACCATGTGATATCAGCTCATCCTTCCTGGAAGGTGTAGGCGGTACTGGAGATTGAGTTTAACCACATGGGCAATTAAGCAATCAATCATACCTATGTAATGATGGAGCATAAAACTCTGGACACTGAAGTCTGAGTAAGTTTCCCAGGTTGACACTGTATATATATATATATATATATACACACACATATATATATGATATACATATATATATGATCACACATTGTTGGCAGCAGGGAAATACATCCTGAGAACAATGGAAGTTTTGTATTTGGAACCCTCCCAGACTTCGCCTTATAGGACTCTTCTTTTGGCTTGCTCTAATTTACATCCTTTTCTTATAATAAATATTTAAATCAGGAGTATAATAGATTTCAGAGAGTTCTGTGAATCTAGTGAGTTACTGTATCTGAGGATGGTCTTAGGAAACCCCTGGAAATGCAGCTGGTATCAGAAGGGAGAAGAGTCATATGTGGACCATTCCTTCTAACTTTGTAGTTGAACCCTAACTGCTTGCAGTTGGAATCACAAGTCTTAAGTAGACTTGGCAGTCTGAGGGACTGTGCCTTTAATCTTACAGTTTGGCTAACTCCAGATAACAGAGAAGTAGAAGAGTCCTCAATTTCAAGATGAGACACACCACTACACAACATCTAGTTTGAAGCAGTTTTGGACAATAAATATATGGGCAGAAAAGAGTTCACTTCAAGAGCTTAAATTTTTTTATACAGAAAAAGGGTATTCTATTCATATAAATAGTATCAAGCATACTTATACATAATAAATATGTACACAATGAGAATATGATAAAATATAGAGTCAATAACTCACTAAAAACTACATTTTGGGGAATAAATCTGAGAGTACAAATAGGAGTTAATGTCTTTTCCCTTTCCTGTGGTTAATCCTTTTTTTCATCTATACATTTTATTTCATTCACTCAATTGTCTAGGTGCCTAGAACAGTATTATCTCCTCCTCTTTCATTCAGAACCTTGTTCAAGGAATAATTTCATCTCCTTCATGCATGTTTCACTCAATATCTCCTTCTAAATGGTTACTATCCCCATGCCTACTGGTGCACTTGCGTAAAACTGACTTGTGACCTAAACACTTTTGTTCCTTTAAGCTGCCGTGGGATCTCTTTCTTTCAATATCAAAAATTTTTTTTAAATTGATAAAATTTCAGGTTTTTTAAAATCCTTTCTTGTTCTTGGTAATCCACCATGCATACAATTTCTATACTTGTTCTTTATAAATCTTGCCAATATTTCATTATAGTGTTAATTGGGTCAGATAGCATTGATTTTCTTTGATATCTCTGCAGCACTGGACTATGTTGACCACTGCCTTAATTTTGAACCACTTCTCTTGGCTTCCATGATGCTGTACCACACAAGTAGTTTTCTTCTTAATTACATTTTTGTTGCCTTTCAAAATATTTTTTTTTCTTTGTCATTTCCTATATACAAGTGGTCTCCAGGTCTTTTCTTTGTTCCTTTTCTGCTTTCTCTATAATTGACCATTTGCTACCTCATTCATTTGCATGGCTATCTCCTGTGCACATGCTCCTAGATCTACAAATTCACCCTCAACTTATTTTATAAATTCTTGTTATTTTGAAGAGTTTATATACACATCCTCTCTTGGATGTCTTGTCACCACAGATTCAAGACATCCCAAAGTAGCCATTAACTCTCTTACAAGTAAAATATTCTCCTATTTTTGGATCAACTGAAAAACTTCCACAGTTTCATTTCAATCAGAGAAAAAGTATGATCTGGGTAAAGATTTAAAAAAAAAACTCTTGGTGTCAATACAACTTCCGTCATTTCACATTAGTTTCCTTATGCCCTATTCATCTCTGTCATGTATACCTGTGTTTGACAGCTAGATACTCAGGAGATAATTATAACTTGTATTACTTACTCTGCATTTAAACTTTATTGTTGTGGTCAGGTGTTTCTAGTTTTTGACTCACAGTGTCACAAATAAATCTCACTTTTCTGCCTAGCTCTTTATAATTGGCACCTCTGTTAGATTCTGCAGCTCTTGTTTTACACCTGGATTTACTCTTAGATCACCCACAACTCCCAAGGTCCAGGGTTTGCCTCATATCTTCTGTAAATATTAACATCCTTTAAATGTAATCCATTATTGAATAATTCAACACTGCCCTGACATTTTTTACACATTACTTATTATACTATTTATGGTATCATATTACTGGAACAATTATATTCAACAATATGCCCTTCTACTCTGTTCTGATTATGACTATTTTACTTAGCAAAATTATGGGCAAAGAGTGGACATTCTAGAATAATTTTTGAATGATTAATCAATCTAATTACTATATGGTACCCTAGAAATGTATCTGGGTGATGTGCAATGCCTAAAAGAGGGCATTCCAAAGCTTAGCTTTAAATGAGAGAATCAATGTGCAGAATTTGTTTTAAATAACACCTGAGAAAATACCCCAGTGTCATTGGAAATATATCAAATCTCTCAGGTCACAGGGGAAAGGATATTAGAACTTCCGTTTGTTCAGTTCCTCTAGTGGGTCTATGTTAAGTACTTTCATTAAAACATATATTGTCTTTAGAAGGCAACTTACTGTAAACTACTTTCTAATACTTAATAATTATTATGGCATACACAGGGAAAAAATCAAAGCTCTTGATGCCTTTTGAAAAGGGACCACATGGACAAGTATGATTTTTCTAACGTGTTTTTTTAATGGTGGAGGTGGGGTGGTTGTCAATTTTGATTTGATTGATGGTTCTCCCTTTCCTCCTTAATTGGACAGAATTTCCTGGCTATGGTAAGGCTGGACTAGCTAAAACATCAATCACTCTGGCAAGTGCTGTTCCTTATAATCAGAAATAACATATAATAGGGTTGTATATTCCATACATTGCATAGCTTTCCTTGGTTTTCTGAAAAAAAGAAATTAAAGTGAGGAGTGCTGTCATCTCAAAAAGACTTCACATATACTATATACATACATACATGCATATATATATATATATATATACACACACACATACATATGTAGTTCTTTACTAAAATTTTATTTATTTTAACATTTAAAGCCATATTTTTGAAAGCTTCAAAAGTTGTGCAAAGAAACCAATAACTGTCTTTGAGTCTTTAAGGAAATAACCTATTCTCAGAGCAACTCCTCTCTTAGAAAATTACTTCTTCTCTCCTGATTATTTTTACCTGCAGGGTGATCTGATTCAAAACAATTAGTAGATTCTTCAGCAACCAAAAGTGAGAATCAGAGGATCTTATAAAACAAAAGCAAAGTGGCTATGTATAGACTCCAGTATCTCCGATGTTATATCTGAGCTTCCATCTTTAAATTTCTGTGTCCTTAAATTAGACACACTAAGTAAAATAAGTAATTCTGAAAGGTATGATGACAGAATTTTTAATTATTTGGAAAAATACCCATAATGGTATGTGTTTCATAATAATAGCTACCTATATGATTATTAAAATACAAAATTTGATTTTAAAAATATTTTATATATGAAATTGCATGAAAAATATAGAACCAATTAATATAAATTTTCATTTTGAGACTTCTGCCTTCAAAAGGTTATAAATAATTTTAGTATTTTAACTATTCAGTTATTTATTTGTCAGTATTAGAAAAATAATTGCACCAATACATATTTACCACTTGAAAATAAATACCAACTTCAGCTCAATAAAGGGCATATAACTCTGTTTAATTGTAATAGGATTATATTTCTAGGTAACAAAATGATAAGAGAAGTAGACAATTTAAATTGAATTAAAGAGAATTTATAACATTTTCTTTTATTTATACTAAATAGTATTTATTTTTCTACATTCTCTCCTTTAAAAAAAATCTGCAGTAAACATGCCATGTAAAATAGAATAGTGAATAATAATATGATATCAGAATCACATGAATGACTTAGGGAGGGGAATAAATCACTTTTCCAGACATCTACACTAAATACAGTGCAGTAGGCATGGTTTGTTAGCTGGCCTGATTTCACTCCCTCCTTGCTGCTTTCTGCAGAACCTTAATTTGTGTACCCTTGCCCCAAGTACTGGTAGTCCATCCTAGCTCCCAGAGCTTGCCCTGGTTAAACTAAAACTATCTCATTTATACCATTTAAGGAGACTGCTTTAGGAAACCTGACCTTAGCCTACAGGTAGGGCCTGCCTGTGGAACTGTTCTAGTTTGTGGGGTGAGGGTAGAATTCAGAGACAAAGGGATAAGAAAGACAGAAACCTGCTGAAGGGAATGATTTTTTGGAATACAATGGAGAAAGAGGCCCCCTCTGATGCATACTGGATATGAACAAGGAAGCACTTTGTCCCAGATTTTGTTTGCTGTGTTTTCTGGCAAATGTGAAGAGTTTCTGAATTAAAAGTTAATGCTCAGTAAATTTGTCAATCCTTCCATTCCCCAAGACCAAGCCTCTATTTTTTTTTTAACATCTTTATTGGAGTATAATTGTTTTACAATGGTGTGTTAGTTTCTGCTTTATAACAAAGTGAATCAGCTATACATATACATATATCCCCATATCTCCTCCCTCTTGCATCTCCCTCCCACCCTCCCTATCCCACCCCTCTAGGTGGTCACAAAGCACCGAGCTGATCTTCCTGTGCTATACAGCTGCTTCCCACTAGCTATCTATTTTACATTTGGTAGTGTATATATGCAATGCTACTCTCTCTCTTCATCTCAGTTTACCCTTCGCACTCCCCATGTCCTCAAGTCCATTCTCTACATCTGCGTCTTTATTCCTGTGCTGCCTCTAGGTTCTTCAGAACCACTTTTTTTTTTTTTTTAGATTCCATATATATGTGTTAGCATACGGTATTTGTTTTTCTCTTTCTGACTTACTTCACTCTGTATGACAGTCTCTAACTTTTTAAAAGTGATCTTTATCATGCAAAAGAGTATCCAGGTGCTCAGACGTCATTATCTGCAGTTCTAGTCGTCAAATTAAAACAAAAAACAAAACAAAAAACCCAAACTAAAGCACTAAAACTTTAATATTCTCTGCCCATTAACACAGTTCTGATGAGAAGCACCGCCAAGGTTTGAAAACCTGTTCTCTTATTCTAGCTGATTCCACCTGAACAAGGATGAACTGAAAATCTGGGTCCTCAGACACACAGTCAGTTAAGGAACTGACACTTAGAGTCCCCCAACCCACTGCCTTGATTTCATAATTCATAGCTTGCTCAGGTGCCCTGTCTAGTGGCTGTTCTACCCCATCCCTATCACTCAGTTTCTAGATGGTAACCTCTTCTCCTTAGTGTCCTATGCTTTCTTTTGTCCTCTTTTCTAGGAGATCACATGCCCCACAGTCTCTGCTAGTTTATGAAAGATTTATTGACTAAGGGCATATTCCTCAAAATAACAACCCCTTATAATGACTTTCAAATTAATTAGCTACCTCGAATTTATCTATGCTGCATCTCCAGGTATGGAAGCTCCTGAAATACCTGTACACTCTGATCTTTGCAGCCTGGTGAGCACTGGGGCAAAGATGCAAATAAAGTGTTAAATAGTTAAAAGAAAAAAGAGATTCCTTCAACCAAAGACTCTTCATAAAGATGATCTAACTCCATACAATGCAATTTTTTATACGGACCTTGGTGCTATATTTATATTACATGTTTTAAACATTGATACAAATCAGAGCATCTTCATTTATCCTTAAAATGTGACTATAAATGTGACATACAAAATCAGTGTATTACACCCAGCAGAAACTTTTTCAGAGTAGCATATCCAATTTTAAGTCAAAGGGAAAATGTTGTTCAATTTATACAATCTTAAGGCATCCAGTTTGTCAAAGATGTTCTCCATCCAAAACATGAAAACATCTGTAAAATTGTAAAGTGTTTCTTAAAGGATATTTTCAATTACAAAAAAGTCAATTGCTCCACATAATTAAAAAAATCACATTCTCTCTCTGCTGGGAAAAAAAAAAAAAAAGGGTATCTCTCAAATAAGTGGCTCTTAACAATGTTGAACCTGTCAAAAAATCAATTCTTTCCTGTGCTATTATTCATTTGATAGATTTTACTACATCATAGCTCAAACTCATAAAACAAGGATGAACAAGTTATTTACCAAAACATATCCATGATAAAGTTTTATTTATTTGTGTAAAGCCATAGGACATGCACTTCTAAAAATTAACAAATGGGCCATGTCTGTGATTCTCTCTCCTGCTGTCAGTTAATCTATTCATTCTCCCTCCCTGCTCCATCTACCCACAAACATAACAGATATTGCTTTTGTTTTGGAAAATTCAGCATATTGTTTTTGGATTTTTTTTTCTTTTCTGCACTGGTCAACCTGGTTACAAATAAATAAGCTTTTATCAGGGAATATAGGAAACTATTTCTGTGCACCTGAAGGAAAAGATCAATAAATTCCACTACATTGAAATTTAAAATGTGTATTTATCAAAGGTTATAATACAAAAAGAAAAACCACATCCTATGGAAGACAGTTGCTACATATAAACTAGTATTATTTTCTTAAATGATTTGACTTTGTCCTATAAATTTGAATATTTGCCTATTCTTTAATCTAGAAATATCATTCTTGGAAATTATTGTACAGGTACATCATTTATAAGACTTTTCACAGAAGCACAGTTTTTAAGAGAAAAAAAAACTGGAAACAACTCAAATATTCATCAAAGAAGGAATGGATAAATAAATTGTGGTAAGTTATATTCATTAAACAAAATACTATATAGCAGTGAAAATCAATTAGTGAATAAATGAATGGAAAAATTGTCAAAATGAAATATTGAGAGAGAAAAGAGGGTGTTGAAGAATACATACAATTTGAAATCATTTATATAAAATTAAAAATCATAAAATGCTTAAATATAATATATATATAATAAAAAGGAAGAAATGATAGAAAAAAATAAAAGAGTGGTTAGCTTTAGGAAGAATGAACATCAGTGGAGAGAAGCATGTACCCTGTGCTGTTTTTTTTCACCCTGTGCTGTTTTAATGTTATTTCCTCCCATCTCTGTTTAAGGGAGTCTATCCACTGCTTATTGTCTTCTGTGACTCCTGACCTATCTTTATGCTTATTGTTTGATAGTCCCCTTTTTTAGCACAGACAGCCTTAGAAACCATCTAAACACTTCTCTGCTAATGTCACCTGTAGCCAAGAATGATCTTAACTCATTTTGAATACAATTTACTTTGTTTTTGTGTTGTTGTTATTGTTTTAGCTTGTTTTATTTTTGTTTCAGAAATAAGGAATTATTATACAGTAAGTCTCCAAGAAATTACTGTACAATTATTTTTAGATAGCCACACTGCCATGTTTCAGGATTGACTTTTTATTCATAACTGATCATACTTGATTTTTATCACAGATTGCCATGACATGAAACAATGGGCTTGGTAAGATTAAATAAGTGCATGGCAGTGGTTTCCTGCTGAATCCAGAGAGAGTAAAGTGTCTGCAGCAAAATTGATACCTATGAAAGTCCTTCCTGCCTTAATCACCTTACAGGGGCCCAAACTGCCATTTCCACAGCTGAAAAAAGGCCAAGTAAAGAAGACCTTATCTTCCCCGACTCTCCAGCACTCTTTCTTTGGCCTGCCTTTCTGATATCCAGCCAATGGTTTTCTGAGTTTTTCTAAGATATCAGCATTTTGAAAGAGCAATGAAGATCAAAAGGCCAAGGTTATAGCATTCCCTGCAGAATCAGCCCTTGGATGCCAAGGATTTACCCTGCATCCTGCAGAACTGCTCAGGCCACTGAAATGTCCTGCGGCAAAACCAAAACTGACAAAATCAAATTTTTACTTGGTTGGATAAAGTATAAACTCTCAAAAATACTTCATTATTAAAACCATATCTCATTGCAAGCAGACTTCTGGGAAAATGCTGTGTGTGTTTTAATGAAAAAAGAATGAATACATAAAATTCTCATTTCTAAAATATGTATTGTAGTATCTAAAATAAATTGCCAAACACTTTATACTTAAAAATATTGTACAGATAATTCAGACTTATAGGTTTGACCCTTCTATCATCCATTACAGCTCCCAAGAAATCAGAAGACAAAATCTCACAGATCCAATACAAAATGAAGTATGGTTTTCATCAGTTATATGTAATGCTTAATCAGCAGAAAACTTAAGAACAAAGTTGGTAATTGCTCACAGTACTGTTATCTGTACTCCCAAACCTGTAGAATGCGTCATTCAGAAATAAGTTCCAACCAACCATATTTGTCTTTGCGTGCTTTATATTACTCCTTTATATATTTGATACACGCACACACACACACAAGTTCTATGTTCATAGAAAGAACAAAATATATGGGTATGGGTATTTAGCAAATATGAATATTTACTAGTAAATACTAGCTCTTCACTTATTTAATGATTTCATAGCTATACTTTTTCATTTTGCCTTTATTTTCTAAAATAATGTTTGATGTTGGAAGCTCTGATCCTTGCTTTCTCCTTTTAAGATTACATTATTACATTAAAGTGTTAGTTGGGTAGCTATTGTATGACACTTATCTGAACTATTTTAACTTCCTTTAATTATAGTATGAAATCTATTCTACACTTTTTTTTCTGTAGCTTTTTCTGATTTTACTCTGGTCTCAGTATCTGTCTTCAAAGAAAAGTAATTGATGATCTGAATCAGGAGAAAGTGTGAATTGTATGAGATCTAGAATTAAGAAAATCAATGATTTACAAATAGCTACACTTATATTTGATATTAAAATATGAATGTGTTAAAGTTTAACTGGATTTTTGTCATGCAGTTATTTGGATGAGTGTGTTTGTGCTCTAATTCATAAACAGAAGAGGGGAGAAAAATAACAGACTTAAAAAGTAATACATACATTGATATTTTCCTTAGTATATTCTTGAGTTTAACAAAAGTAGACACACTTAATTGAAATTAACATTTTAAATAATTTAAGATTAGATCTCAAATTAAACATACCTATTAAAATAGTTTTATATAATATACATGCAAATTAAATTGTTTACTCTAAATCTGTTAAAATGTTTGATATTTTTCTGGATTCACATAATAAGTATTATAGACTGAAATTTACATTGATTATAAAGCAAAGATATATTGATGTTTTATATATATTTTTAAAATCTATGATTATCTTTGATAAGACATTTTAACATTACCTTTAAAAGATGTGGTGATTCTAAATCATTGGTATAGGATCACCTGGCACATTTCTCCTACTTCTTACTTTTCACAGTGGTCAGGAAAAGCTTTATGTTCTTGAATACTTAAATACCACTGATAGTTTCAATCAATATTTATATTTTATTAATTGCATACTATAATAATATGCCTAAATATTATTAATCTGTTTATAGTATATAAACAGATTAATATCTATATCATATTATAGATATAATATCATATTATATCTACATTAATGCATAATATAGATTTAATGTTATACTCCTATTAATGTGCATATAATAAGCAAGGTGATTTATTTAATATGGGGAAGATATTTCAACTCTACTCTTTGAAAGGGGACTCAATACTCTGCTTATCATTAAACATCATATTTTCCAGAAATACTTATCCATTCAGCTGCTGCTGACTTCTACAAACAGATTGGAAAACAAGAACATTTGCCGAAGCTTTCTTGCATAGAATGTGTATTTTTCAAAAGATGTCAGAGAATAAGATGGGTCACAGGAAAGAATGAAAGCTGAATGTGGCATTGCCTCCAGTTATAGAATAAAAGACACTGTTTTAGTCTCTATAGGGTAACAGTTGCCAGTCATATAAAATGAATTTATGCCAGTAGTATAAACCAAAAATACCAAGTTGAATAAAATGTATTTTTGTTGGTGAAAAAAGAAAACCATCTTGCAGGTCACAGTTTCTTGATCCTGTGAATTCAGATTCCTTTGAAGGGTATAATATTGATTTGTGGAGTGTCTTGTTATTAGTAAAAGCTATTCCCTTTACTCTGATGCTTTTCTCTTGCAAAAAAGAAATGAGATTATACAGCTGATATCATTACAGCAAGAGCAAAACTGCATTAAAATGAAATGTTTTGAGAATTCAACATGAAAGTTGAAGAGTTTGCCTCCCCATCTAAATTTCTCAAGCCTAGAAACATATCTCAGAGTAAACTCAGATCAATTCCCAAAGGGAAATAAAATACCTGACTTTATTTTCAAAATTCTGTCTCTTCAGTTACTTAGGAAAATACAAACATTTATTTTTACTTCAAAACCTACAGTTTAAAATAAATAACATTACATTTAAAGGCTTATATTACTTTAAAAGTAAGTTCTAGAAGAATCCAAAGCTATCTGGTGTGACAAGTTTTACCATATTATTTAGATAACAGTGTTTTCTGGTTAGAAACACTCAAGCAATCTTCCTGAAATTGTGGTAAATAAATTTACAACATTAACTTTTTGGGTCAGTTTTGGATTTTGAAACCACTTTTTTATGTTATTATTATTATCATTATAATAATTATTACTGTTATTATAAATGTAACCAATCCATGCTGCTTGATTCTCACTATCTGTACTTTTAATCATTCTTCTTCACTACATTTTGTTATCTTCATTCGTAAGAGCTTCAAAATACTACCTTATCATATTTAATATTATATTACATTGATGGTTGCATCTAACAAATATTAGTCAATGCCATTTATTTCCTAAAGGTAACTTACTCAGTTTACTTTGTTTATTTTTTTGAGTATTTACTTTTTAGGACAGAATGAAAGGAAAAAGAGACATCTTTCCTCTTACCCAGTTTTCCTCAGTTTGTATGAGAGAATCATGAGTATTCATTCAAGGATATGTTCAGAATAACTACATTGTGACAGGTGCCATCAGGTACTGGGGATTTGATGGTGAACAAGATAAACATAGCTTGTCTTCACACAGCTTATTGTCGTATACAAACTTATTTTAGAAAGTGGGAAGTACTACACAGGGTGCTGAGATAGATATCAGCAGGAGCAGTAGACTTTAGAAAAGACAAAGGGGAGGAATATCTCTCTGAAGAGAGAAAGCTGACACTGAGGTAAAAAGAGATCCTCCTACCAGGAGGGAAAGAAATTAGAAAGGTGTTGAGGTGCCAAAAACTTGGCATGTTCAAAGGAAGAAAACACCAGCATGGTCGAAGCAAAAAGCAGACTGATGTGCTATGAGGTCAAGCACTAAGGCAGAGCTGGGCCATAAACCATCCTATTTTTCACAGTAAGAGTTTAGCTTTTATTTTGAGGGCAAGAGGAAACCATCAAATTAGAAGCGGTGGTGGGAATGGAGATTTATTCCATTTACATTTTCAAAACACCAAATTGTGTGTGCAACAATGATAGAAGAACATTTCTATTATTTTTCCATGGGAAACTATCCACACAAAATGATTCCTGAAAAATTCAGAAAATACTAGATGCCAAATTACCCTTTTGGACAATCACAATATCTTTACTCTCTCAAATACAGAACATTCCCAGAATGCCAAAAGCTGCTTAAACTTTCACTCAAATTCCCAAATAAATCAGACCTAAAAATCTGGTTTTCTGATGGTATCTGGCATCTCTTTCTGGGACCACACTTTGTAAAATATTTATATAGAAAAAAATGATCAGTATTACTCAAGTGAACCATATCAATGGAATTGTCTTGCTTTGTTTCAAAATTCTTCTAACTACTAAAAATTTAAATTTCAAAAACTTACATTCATTTCAAGAATGTGCCTTTCATTCATTAGTTTATACACACCGGAAAAAAGTCACTCGTAATGCAATTAACCCTGTTTAAGACATGAATGGGATAACTTCTCCATGAGCTGTATTATATTTCATGTTCCCATTAGGCAACTTTAGCATTAAATATGGATAAAGTAATAGTTTTCATAAGGGTGTCCAGTCTTAGAGTGTTAGGATGATTTTAATTAGTCTCCATCAGCAGGATAGGTTTACCTGTGTGCTTGTCCATGTGAAGTGCATGTAATCCTGGAACATCATCTATGAATTTAAATCAGAAAGCTCATCAACTTCTGTTGGCAAGGTGAAAGATAAAAGCCACAGAAGGTCCTTTCCAGCCTCTGTCACTAATGATAAACAGCATTAACTGCTTCTGTAGACACTAATGCTGCTATCTTGGGAACACAGGCAGCTACCATGAGAATTTTACAGCTTCCCTAATCATAATTTTGTTTGTCACAAAACAGAAAATAAAACCTCAACAAAGAAGCAATAAATATTAGCATTTATGAACAAAAGAAGGTCACATAAATATGTAGATCTCTAAATACGCGATGCACTCTTCATTAACTAAATATCATGTTCATTATTATACGCTCTTATTACAGGAGAAGGAAACAACAGAAAATAAGAGCAAATTAAATGAAAGCTGGGGCAGAGTCTGTTATGCAGCAAGCGTTTTCCATGAAAAGATCGGGTGACTACAATAAAAATCGATATTTTAATGCTGTGAAGTTATTTATTTGCTTAAAGGAATTTTCAGTAGAAATGAGTATTCCAAATTCTGTGATATCAAAATACCAAACTTTTCTTCTAGTTCATTGAAAAACTTATCTTTGTGGCATTATATTGACATTTTAAATTCAAATATTATATTAAAATTCTAGTTTTTTCATTTTAAAAGCAAATTATTCATATTGAATTCACTTAATAATGTTGCTTACGAAGTTCAAACAACGTGTGCGGTAATTTTGATATTTAACATAGAGATAGCCAAACAACATTCTCCCTTAAAAACATACCAGGATGGCACATCATTAAACTAAGAAAACACTAGCAAGTTCAAAAAAGAGAGTAAACCATCATATATGTCTTTTTTCAAAATACATATGCTTATATAATTTATGTGATATTCAGCTTATTTTTCATCTTCTTAAGCAAGAATATTAAATCCCTAGTTCTTTGAATGATTTCTATTATGTTCAATGGTTTTGTTTTATGGTTTTCCTTTTTTATACTATATTTCTAACATGCGTTACTCTAATTTTTTTCTCCTCTGATACATTTCCAATGTGATGAATAAGGTGATGGTTCAAGTAGTTTAGATTAATCAACTGATTAGTTAACTATGCTACTAATTATACAAAAATCTTATCTTATGGCCCCTGCTGTGAGTATGTATTAAAAATATCACACTGTTACTTCAGTTACTAAAGGCTGTTGGGATATAATTAGTGATGTTATGTTAAAACTCAAGTGCAGGTAGGTAACGTGCGTGTAATTTAGGAGGTATGTATGACAAAACAGAGCATGTCTTTTAAAAGTACACCTAACAGGGCTTCCCTGGTGGCACAGTGGTTGAGAGTCCGCCTGCCAATGCAAGGGACACGGGTTCGTGCCCCGGTCCGGGAAGATCCCACATGCCGCGGAGCGGCTGGGCCCCTGAGCCATGGCCGCTGAGCCTGCGCGTCCGGAGCCTGTGTTCCGCAACGGGAGAGGCCACAACAGTGAGAGGCCCGCGTACCGCAAAAAAAAAAAAAAAGTACACCTAACAGACATGTGGACACATTGGGGGAAGGGGAGGGTGGGACGCATTGGGAGATTAGGTTTGCCATAAATACGCTACCATGTGTAAAATAGCTAGCTAGTGGGAACCTGCTGTATAGCACAGGGAGTTCAGCTTGATGCTCTGTGACAACTTAGATGGGTGGGATGGGGGTGGGAGTTGGAGGGAGGTCCAAGAGGGAGGGGATATAGATATACATATAGCTGGCTCATTTCACTGTACAGCAGAAACTCACACAACACTGTAAAGAAATTTTACTCCAATTAAAAAAAAAAAAAAAAGTACACCTAAACCACAAAACAATCTAATGTAGATAATCCAGAGTCTAAGCGCTTGGGTGTTCTTTCATAACCATTAGTTTTATTACCTGTAAAATGGGTTAATAATAGTACCTATTTCACATAGTCCCTATGAGAATTATTACATATGCATATGAAATCTTTGGATAAAAACTGATCACCCAGAGACTATTAGTTATTATGATCTACTTGGATAACTTCAAATGTAGTTATTGAAATATACAAAATACTAAAAGAATAATAACAAATGCATTTATTCACTGGTGCAAATATACTGTAATATGTTGTACAAATATATAATTGCCTAGGGGATATGGTATTGAAGTGTTTATAGTGGGAGGGGTTAATAGGTTATCTGGAGAAAGGAATTAGGAATGGAGTCTTTTATAATTTTCATAAATAGAAAGATTATTTATATAATTGAGAAAAGAGCATATTGTACATTCATTAATTATTAGACAAGAAATCAGTTGAACTGATCTCCAATTCAAAATCTGTTTGTTGTTTTGTTTTTATTTTCAGTTTACATAATAAAAAAACCTGTTCTTTCATTTCCTTATTGGGAGCTGAGAAGACAGTGAACTGTCTTTATCGGGAAAGAAGAGAATACAGATTGGAAGAAAAACTGAAGTCGTATAGTGGAAAGAACTTGAACTGCCATCAATTAGATATGGCTTCATATACCACCACTATGACTAACTGGTGGTATCTATTTGGTCCAGCAGGTAGTTTCTCTGAACTTGAATTTCTTCACCTTGAAAATATAAATATATACCTAAATTATAGCCTTGCTTAGAGCATTAGTAAGTATGTATTAAAGCACATCGTTAGCAATCTTTTTTGGGCACATTGTAATGTCTCAAGATAATGCTTGTTGAATATATGAATGACTAAATGGTGTTTTATACCTGAGGAAGCATCAAGAATCCGTTAAGTAACAATGTGGAACTAATGAACTGGAATGGGTATTTAACACTGCAAAAGGATTTCTAAATCAGACCTCAAAATATCTGTTCATCCCAAATATAGGCCGAAATACCTGGATGGTAAAATTCTACTCAATTTATTTGCCCTTTAGCCAGTTAAAATTGTCTCTAAGTGACGTTAGGAAATTAGTGTGGGTAGCTACAAAGAAGTTATAGCTTTAAAAATCCATAAATTTTGATCAATGTAGGTATAACTTGGCATTTATAACACTGACATTATAAACTTAGATACAGTTTTCTCCCAGACATATTTACTTTTCAAATTCTTTTTAAACAAGAATGTAACTTCTCTTATAATCCTTCTTTTGATTTTGCTATTTCTTTAACTAAAACATTCCTTTCAATGCATAAGGTATATATTGTCAAACTATATTTTGCATCATCTAGAATCAATTTTTTTTCCTTAAACATTTTGGGGACTTCCAGTGGTGATTTCCTTTAGAACTACTGTACAGAATTAATTTTTCTTTAACACAGGAATGCTTGAGGGATTCATCAAAGACTGATGGGATACAGTCAATGGATTATCCAGGTATTTTTCTCCACCTCCTTAAAATATATTTATACAACAACTCTCCATCATTAATCTTTGGTCCAATTCTCCATCATTAACTCTTTGAGAATCTTACTCTATTTACATCCAGGATTTCAGTACAATAAGTTGGTCGTTTAATTAGGATCAAAATCTTTTAAAAATTCTGTCTTATTTCAGTAACACTGTCAACCTTAAAAAAAGTTCACCACAAAAAATTATTTAGAAGGAAGAAGGGTGTAGAAGAGAGAAATAAACCACAACTGCTTAAAATGTTTTTTTCTTTATATTAGATTTTATTTTCCCCAAGATTAGGTAAGACAATCTACAGTTTTTGGCCTAGTCCTTTTTTCTTGATGGGGCTGGAAACTGGTTGGGGGACAGATTGCATTACAACCTCAACCAGTGGATAGGTTGGGCAACTGAGACACAAACGAGGTACACTGAATGGTCTTTAAATAGGGAGAGATTAATGAATGATGATATTCCCTTCTTTGTTCATCTGTATATGTTGAAACTCTATGAAAATAATTAGAAATGTATTATCTTTCCTGCTAGGATAAAATATGTTCTGTTTAAGAAAAGGATCCACATAGGTATTTATATTTAATATATATTTATAGAATATATGTGTATGTATATGTAAAATATGTAGAGAATGCAAAATAAGTGTAGGTTTTACATTACTAGCTAAAATACTTCTTTCAGGTAGTATATATGACTTTTATCTGTATATCTACTCTATCTAGAATAAATACTCTAACTACTTATTCTATTACCATGGAAATCAAGAATTGACTGTAGGGAAATGTCTGGAAATAATATTTGTCCATACAATGTGCAGCCCACTCCCCTCTAACCATTTACTTGTACAATAGCTAAAACACCACTTTCAATACTGTATTTTTTGCTCTTCCTTGTAACTATTGTTGAAGATGAAATTAGATCATCAGAAGCTAGTGGTCTGTGAAGGGCACAATGCATCTCTGTCATCGTTGAACAATAGTTAGTGATGTATAACTGAGAGTCTAGAAACTGAAAAGTTATAAGTATTCAAGAGCTCTAGTCATACACAAAATTCAGTTGATAATAGCTTGAGTAATTACTAAAATTATTGAAAAGACATCTTTGCTAAGGGGCCATAAAAATGTATCCAAATTAATTCTTGTAGATAATTCATTAGTGCATTTTTAGTTTAATTACTTCTTCAATGTTGTAGCCTAAACATACCCCAAGATACAAATTTGGAGAATGTACTATTCCAGCTCTCATCACACTTTTGAGAAGGTCGTATTAATTGATTTTAGGTACTTTCTAACTGCAGATTCCTGACTCCCAGTTGTATCCTTTATAAGTATGTGGTATATATGGGTGTAGTAGGAACCTTAGGGACATGATGGTAGTGAACAAAGATTGGTATTATACCACTACATTTATTTGAGTCTCACTCCTTTTGATCCAAGTCATAGGGCTGAAAATAGGCAGAGCAGCATAGCATGTATATAATGCTGACCTTAGAAATATATATAGTATGGAAGTACTCCATACTACATTAACTTTCCCCTAATTCTTATAGCAATTAAACATTTAGTTAACCCACTCAGTAAAAGAAATATTATTTGATTCCTTATTATTGCCAGGCAGTATCCTGGGAGCTAATGATATAATGGTGAACAAATATGGTCACTGCCCAAGGAGCTTATGATCTTGATTTAAGTCTCCAAGCAGGTAACAGACAATTGCAAAATAGTCTTAACCCTGTGGAAACACATGGAAAGTGTGATTTACTTAGCCTTGGTATTATTGTATTTCTTAGTAAAATTCTGCAGCCCAGGAGAAGGTATTCTATTTTTTTGCATCCCTTCTGCATGTTACTTTAATGGCAGATAGGTATAAAATAAATATTTATGAAACTGAAATAATAACATAAGACATTTTGCTTATGTGTTGGTTGGCAACAAACAAATGCTGATGGCAAGTAAATTTAAAGTACTTTACTTTTATGTAATTGGTTATCCAATAGGAAGGAAAGTCTTCCTCAAAATTAAAGTGATATTAAAATGATATAATCAGAGGGTACATGAATGTGAAATATATGGATGTTACTTAATTTGGATATCACATATCAGAATTGTCCATCATGAATTGGATGTAGCAATTTATGTTATATTATATTTATTCTTTTTCACAAAATATGTTTCCTTTGAGAACTCAGTTGAAAATACATGCCAGAATATTGTGTAAAGACAAGCCAATGACATACTTGAGCTATCTGTAATAATTTTAAATCTAGTTAATTCAATGTTTATTTATTTTTTGTTTGTTTGTTTGTTTGCAGTACTCGGGCCTCTCACTGTTGTGGCCTCTCCTGTTGCGGAGCACAGGCTCCGGACGCACAGGCTCGGCGGCCATGGCTCACGGGCCCAGCCGCTCTGCGGCATGTGGGATCATCCTGGATCGGGACACGAACCCGTGTCCCCTGCATCGGCAGGCGGACCCCCCAACCACTGCGCCACCAGGGAAGCCCTCAATGTTTATTTTAAATAAGAACATTGGTAGAAGATTAAAATTATTCATTCCATGACCCAATTATTATACCTGCTATTTGGTAGAAATCTAAGATTCAATTATAAATAAAAAAGAAAGATAATAAAAAAGATATATATGAAATAATATAGTGAAAATATTAATTCTTCTATTAATTATATGTCATCCATAGAGTGACAGATAAAAATTTTAGTAATGTTTGACACAAGTTTTTTTAAAAAGAGACAAATTTAAGGCATTTAGATCAAATACTATTATTAAATTATTTTATTTACTTTGGTCTGAATTAATTAGTATACAAGCAGTCTTAGTTATATAATATGGTGACATCTCCCCTGTGGTTAAAATTTTTCTGATAAAAGCCTTAGAACTTTCTCCTTTCAAAGATTATAAATGAAACATTACAACAAATAACAAGCCTAACAGAACAACTTTCTGACTATATTGTCATATTTATTATAAAACACTTGGTTCACTGCATTTTGGCATTTTATACAACTGGTTCTGACAGTGATTAACATGGTTTGGGCTTCTGCAGTTTCACCCAAGAGAAATAAAACACCAAAATCTCTGCAGGTGTGTAATGGGCCAGAGATTTACAATCTGTTCTGCAAAGTCAGACTTCAAAGACTTGAAAAAATCTTAAAGTCGGCAATGCCTCTATCATCACTATTATTTAAGGTATTTTCTATATTTCAAAAGGAACGGTGTGGCTAATTGCAAAGATTTCATCTCTAATTTGACTTCCCTGCAAGTCTCCTCAGAAGACCATTTTCATTATACATCTGCACATGTATACATCTGCACAGGTGAAGCAGACAGCCCCTTTATGAAGTAGCAAACTAAATAATTAAATATTTACTTGTACTTCCAAGGAGACTTCACTTGAAGTATGTTGCATCCTTTAACTGATGTTAAGGAGTAGTTGGGAAGTACCAAGGTAATTACCAAATGACTATCAGGCAGCAGCACCTGGGCTATGGCAGTCTCAGGACAAGAGCCCATAATTGCTTCCATGATTGCTTGGTGTGAACCTAATATAAAACTTACCCAATTAGGGTCAGAATACACATGATGATTTCAATTATATGAATGTTCATCTGCCTGAGAGCTGAAAAAGTTCAAATAGTGCTATTTAAATTTTTAAATGTGAGAGTTTACCCATTTTAGTGGATATCAGGTCTACGTGTGTGCTTGACAGAGTGCAAATTGTTCTTTTAGAATTTTCCACTTTGTATTTTCAAGTGTCATCTCCATAGTTTACCATTCCATGAGTAAACAAAGAATGAATAAACAACACAAAGGGATATCATTTTAATGATAAGTCCCTCAGAAAATCAGTAGTAGATTACTTTCTTTAAACTTGAATTCTGTTATACATTTCAGGGAAAGCACCCAGTAATATCTCTGTCAACCAAGGGTATTACTAACAGAAGTGAAATCAATTGAATAATGGACCAATATTTTTAGTCAATTTAACCACCAAAGGTTTTGATTGCTATGATATTTTGCCTGAAGTATAGTTCTCTTTAAGTATGTTTGCTGAAAATTGTCAAGGTCATAGATGCATGCATTAACCATATCAGGGTGGCAAAGAGAAAAGCTTTCTTCCATTACAGCAGATTGCAGCCTTCATTTGAATATTTTCCATCATCTCATCAACCTTGTTTAAAAGAGGGAATAATGTAAAAAAAAAAAAAAAAAAAAAGGAAAAAGGCCTCCAAATTCTTGATCCATAAAGGACTCCATATATAATATATATAGTATGTATACTATATATACTATCTCAAAATAGAGTATATATATAAATAGTATATATATCTATATATACAGTATAGATATAAATTTGAAAACCATCATATTACCCATTTTTAAATTTTAGTTTTTTAGGATATAAATAAGAATAAAATATTCATTTATTAAAACTATTAAAAATGGAAACAAAGGATCTAATCACAAATGTGCTACCAAAGTTTGTATTAGCATGTGAACAATAATATTCTGTCATTTAACAGTGTTATACAATTCTACATTTAATTATCTTTTGTTCCTTCTAGGTTTTTGCAGTAGGAACAAGCATACTATCCAGAACAAGCATCAGAACCACAATGTATGTTCCTCTGCTTAGTTTCTTGACTGAAGTTATTGCATTGTATCTACCAGGATGCTTTAGCAAGTTTCAATCAATAATGTTAACCTGAAGCCAGCATTGACCTCACTCAACTTGAACTCACTGTAATGTTTTATTACAAAGATTGGAGGCTGTAATAATTCATTGTTTTAAAGTAAAAAGTAGATCCTTTTAGATTTATATAAAAGCCATAATTTATGTTGTGATGTTAATTTCAGGGGTATGATGTGCTTTAATCTCTCATTCTGCTTGCCACTTTGTCACAGAAATGCTGAAGCCATCTGAAGGTTACAAACAATGTTCACTAATAATGAGCTCTTATGTCCTTGTAGGTTTCACTTTGATAGATATTGGTGGTGTTTCCCCATGACATAATTCTACTGAGGAAAAACACATCTTGAAAACACAGCTTGTGCTTTCACCTTCAAATATAACAAGTGTGCTATTAAAAATAAACTAAAATGAGAAGTAAATGCACATTTTTGTCATAGTCCTGTAATCATTTTTATTACAGGTACTGCCAAATTTAATTGGCAAAAATAGACATGCTATAAAAGAAGAGTTTACAGAGTGGAGTGCTTCCTTGATTGTTATTTTTTAAATCTATCCTTTTAGTCATAATACAGTAATGCCACTCTAACGAGACAAATACAGCACATTTCTCTGAAAAAGTTATCTGTTTTTTTTAATAAAGTCTTACATAAACAAGTCCCCACATTTCAATGTCCATTTTGGTGGAGTGTTTATAGTTAACCTCAAGAACCTTTTCCATTTCTATTACCTATCTGTTCACATTATAACCATAAAGCAATGAAAAATGAAAACAACCAAAGGCACACAAATAAGGATTCTTTCAAATGTTTCTATTGTCCATATAAAAATATAGAATCAAGGCATTACAGTCCTTTGCCTAATCAATAGTAGAAAACTACAAATGTTAATATGTACATGCTTTTTGTAAAGGCTAAACTGGGATTTCAAATGAGACTTCTGAATTGTTAGTATTGGCAAATCTTGGTGTTTGGGAACTTTAATTCTAATGTAGTTCAACATGAAATGTTATCAATTGAACCCAGAGGTGTTTTAAACAGAAGTTAGTATTCAATTTGCATCATATTTTGTTCCCACACATTTTCCCACAGATTTTAGTATAAAAATGATCCCATTGATTTACCGATAACAGATGTCTATTTCAGTAAATTATGTATGTTAGTTAGCTTTCTCAATATACCCAGACTATGAAATGACCTTATAAAAAAGCTTTATACAAGGATTAAATTTGGAAATCCTGTTTGAGATGATCACAGAAATCCATTATTTGCCTAAAAAGTTTATGTCTCCACTACATGTACAGTGCTGTGTAGCCTAGGGATTTCATAAATACAGGATGAAACGCAGGTGTTGATGAGATTTTGAGTACTCAGGCAGAAAATAGCTGTTGTAACGCAAACACAAATTTAGACTATCCATGACACCATGTCAGCATAAATGATTTACTGAAAGTACGTAATGAACTCAAAGAAGATACCCTGAGAATCTCCACATGAAAAACTTATGCTCCTTGTAGATATGTGTATGAATTTTGGTATGTCCTTAACTATGTATTTCTTTCTATATTGTAATACAATTATCTCAATGTTAGTGCAAATGTGATACTAGAAACTTCATAGCTGTATAAGACTCAAAATGTGAAGGAGTTTTACCCATATACAATAACAAATGTATAAATGATATAAACAAATAGGATAAAGTTTCAGTCCACATTTTTTTTTAATAATGGCGGAACATATTGAAACCACCTTTTTTTTCCTTGCCAAGAATGTGCATTTCATTATGTAAAGGATTTTAATGTTGATTTATAGGTGAACATAAAGAGAAGTTATCAAGGACAGTCTTTCATTAGGTTTTTGAAAAGTAGTTTCTAAATATATGCATGTCACTTTAATGAAAAGAGTGATGATAGTAATCTCTAAATGACCTACAGATGTGTTTATATAGCACCTGCCTATCTCTATTGGGCAAATTTTTTCATTTAATTTCACATATATCAAATGTGGGAGTGTGGGCAATTGCACATATAGTTCTTTGATGTTCATATGAAGAAATCTAGCAATTTCTTCAAAAATGATGTTTTTGATAAGTGAAATTTGGGCACTATCTTGAAAGGTAGAAAAGGGACTTTCTGTTTTATTCCAAATTGTAGTGTGTGAAAAGTGGAACTGTTTAAGGACACTCCACCTGCTTCAGCAAACGTGCAGCTCTCCCTGTACTGGGGAACATCTGGTTTTAAGACGGTAAAATGTAATTACTGCAGGCAGATCTGAGCTATTACATATGCCTAATCTCATTGGGCAGGTCCTATAATTTGCTGGAGATTCAAACAAAAGTTGTATGGGCTTAATTATTTTTGAAAAGCATTCCCAAGTCTGATACTACCTCAAAGCCTATCCAGAGTTGTTGGTAACAAAAAGTTATACCTTAGAGCCTATTCCAGATAACTGAAATCCAGAAAATGTTAGTTTCAGAAAATGTTAGTTTTTGCTGAAATATGATACATATGTTCTTGTTTTCCTAAGTCATGTGGTAGAGATGGCTAGCTATCTCCTAAATATTAATAGTGTAGCCTTTTGGTGGATGTAGCTTCCCAGACAATGACTATTTTTCCTTGCTCCACTTCAGTCATGACCTGGTGACTAGTTCTGCTTAATGTAGGGTTTTTAAGAAGTGCTGGTTCTTTTCCATTTTATTTTCCATTTTCTTAAATTCCTCCCGCTGATCAGAAAAAAAAAAGAAAAATTCTAAGACCCTGTGCAATGGTGAAGCTGCAAGAATGGAAGGAAGTTGTATCTTGAAAAGCCACACTCTGACATGCAATGCTCAAGTTGGACTGTTAGGTGGCAAAGAAAAGAGGTTCTATTCTGTTGAACCACTGTAATTTGGGATTATTTGCTCTAGCTTGCAAGTATTATTCTCAGAATGTCAGCACCATCATTATGCTTGCCAATTATGACTCAGAAAATCCATTCCATAACCATTCAGCACTTGCTATAGACCAAGAATTGTGCTAGTTCTTTGGAATAAAAGATGGCTATGACACAGTTTTTTTTTTTTTTCCTTATGATCTAAACAAAAAAGAGATGAATAAATGCAGAATTATAAATGATATAGTGTGTGCCGGGGGAGTAGGGGTGGTAGCATGACCAAAGGCAATAAATCAGAAATAGCTCATAATAATATGAGCTCAGGATGCTAGATGATTCTCTGTAGCTACAGGATGATTCTGAGGGAAGGGAGTGGCCTGGTGAGCTCTACAACAGGTGAATGAATGTATTGAGGGGAACAAATCTAGAGTTGAGAATATCAGTTAGTAATCAATGCTCTTGTACTGCTCCAATAAAATGTAATGAGGGTCTACACCAAGGCACGTGCTAGGAGTGATTAATTGGATTTGGGAGAGAAGGTAATACAGATTTAGCTTACTCTAAATGGTTGTACTAAAAATTAAATGTTCAAGGGGAGGCCAATTTAGTAGAAAATACGATTCAGTTGTTATTATCTGTTTCAACTGTCCCTATTGTACAGAAGTTGTGATGACCAACCAGTAGTTAGATACATAAATCCAAAGGTCAAAAATAAGTCTGGCTTGAAGAGCAAATTTGATTTATGGGAGTCAGAATTGTGTTTTTACTTACTTTTAAGTTTATACCTATGTTTTGAATATTGATGTTGTCAAAATACTATCTTTTAATATAAAAATAGATAGATCATATATTTTTTTACACTTGCTGATTTATCAGGCAAAAATATTAAATGAGTCACTAGTATTGTAATTCCTAAACTTCATCAGAAATACATATGTTTTCTATGTTCTGCTTACTAATGTTTCTCAATGCTATCTTTAGTGATAACCTATAATATTTAATCTGCTTAATTTATTGAAGTCACTTGTAGTCTACAAACTGAGTTCTATTTGATATTTTCAAAAATGAACAAATTATTTTTTATTTATCTTTTTTATGTGTATATGTTTATTTTTTACTTTAATTTCATACACAATATAACATAATTATCATATTATCGAAGTCCTGGGTACAATGGCATTATAGGAAAACTGAATTTAAATGCTTTACTGAAGAGCTGCAGACATGATTCCCTAAACAGATTTTCATAATCTGCCTAATAGAATATTATTTATGCTTAAATGTAGTAATTTGGTTTAATTTTTAAAGGACATTTTTGTTTTCACAGATCTAGGGTCACATTTTTTGTAGCACTTACAATATGCTAGGCATAGTGAACAATGCTGCAGATCCTAATAAAATAGTGCTCTCTCAATTCACTTATGGTCCATTAGTGGACCATAAGTGCACTTATGGGAGAATCAGAGTCTCCCTCTTTCCCCCTCTCAAATCTATGTCCACACTGGCCTGGAAAAAAGAGAATCACAGAAAGAATCATTATTTCTGATCTAAAAAAGAGGGGTTTGTTATTAGTACTACGTCAGGACCCTGCTCTATCCCAATAGGAAGAATTCCATTCACTTACTCGTAACTTGGCCAAAGATTACTCTCTAGCACACATCTTGGAATATCTGATTTCCAAGAGGTTTAGGCCTTAATTCATTTCCATTCCATGCATATTGCCCCTGCCCCTTGTTATTCTTATCCTTGCCCATTTTCAGCATACCTGTTGATAAAATTGTTCTGTCTCGCCTTAAAGTTGCAGTGCAATGCTATACTGAGAATGCTTTTTCATGGAAAAAGCATTAGATTAGATTACTTTGAAAATCTCAACAAAAGGATAATAAGACTAGACAGAGATTAATCCATTTCTTTTAGAAACGCTGCCTTTTAGTCCCAGGGAAATATGCTCACTTGCATGGTTGAAATATAGCATACTGAGTTCCTTAGCCCCTTCCACCCTTCTCAGTCAAGCCTAACACCCATGAATCACTGGCAAGTGTAATGAGGCTGTAAAAGAAGACGTCCTGGTGGAGAGATTGTGCCAGATCCCTTAGGACTCTTGAGACAATGATTTATATTCGTTTGAGTTTACATAACACCACTGTTGCACTATAAAGTGGTTCAGAAATGACCAACCGCTAACCTGCAGTTGATTTTGCACAATTTCACATTAAGTGCAACCCACTGTCTACAAGCTTCTTTCCTATTTGCAGTTTCAATTTTTCATCAGAATCAATGTTTGGTTAACCAGGCACTAAAATAGCTTCTAAGTCTAGAGTTATCCATTTCTGTACCACACATATATTATACTCTTAGTTTACAGTTTACTTAACAGCATGCAGTGGATATGTCTTCATAATGACTATTTCTGGCGGGTGTTACACACAAACAGCTTTTCTAAGATTGGTGCTCACTTTATCCCAAATTTGTTATCAATTTTATTGGCTATGCAATTTCTTTCCTTTGGTCAATCACTCTTTAAATTGGCTAGTTTAATGCATCACAGCAAATGATTTTCAGAAATCATTAGGCACATGAAAATGCATATTCAGCTCACACAGTTTTAATCGACCCCACTCACACCTACCAATGGCACTCCTACACAATCTGCCTACTTTGCTGCTCTTCATTTCATTAAACTCTGAGTGTACAAGCTACTTGTAAAAATCTTTTCCCTGGATCTGAGTTATATTATCTCTTTGGAAAGGATTGATATGGCACTCTGCTGTTAATAAGGCTGGGCTTGGTTTAGCCAAGTTCTTAGATAAGTGAGTCTAGAAAGCAAAACTCAGAATAGTTTACAACAGTGATTTTTAATGGGGTGAGTTTGCTCCTCCAGGGACATATTTGCAGATGTTTTTGATTGTCACAACTTGGGGAGGGGTTGCTACTGGCATCTAGTGGGTAGAGGCCAGGGATTCTGCTAAATGTTCTACAATGCACTCGTCAGTCTCCACAGCAAAGAATAATCCAGTCCAAAATGCCAATAGTATTAGGTTGAGATACCCTTGTCTACAGTATCCTATAAAAATGCATTTGATTTACATAAGGATAAGGGCTGGTCATGGAATCTACTGTGAAGTCAGAGAATTCTTAGAGCCATTTTTCACCTTATGCGTAGTAGTTAATAACTTTAAACAATGCAATCTATACTGGAATTGTTTTTGCCATTGATACATTTACCTAGTATTGCTTGGAAGAGTAGACATGGCAGTTTCCTGCACCATCCTACCTTCCAGGCTCTGAAATATGAGTGCATTTTAACATGATTCTTGGGAAGGGAGTATGATACAGGTGAATAGATTTGGGAGTATGACAGACAGGGTTAAACTTCTAGTTTTGCCATTTATTAGCTATGTGATGTTGCAGAATTTGAGTTTTCTTCTATAAAATATGTAAAGTGATTCCTTCCCAATAAGACTGGTGTAATAATTAAATAGAGTAGTATGTGTTTAAAATAATAGGCTATAATATGTACTCAATAATAAATGTTTATTTTGTTACCTTTGAGAGATGGTCTGAATTCAAAGAATGATTCCAGCAGTAAGAATTTCACCAAAGTTAGGTGGAAGAAATATAAATAATTATGTGAAAGTCAGGTAGAAGGAATATATATTCAAAGATGAGTCATAGAGACACCTATATTAAAGTCTTTTCTGTTTTTTTTTTTTCTTCTGTGACAGTTGATTTCTGCAGTTTCAGCAAGTCACTTTTTTCCTGAGTTTGGTTGTGATTTCTATAATTTGGCACTGAGAGTGATGGAGAGTGCTGACAAACCATGTAAAAAATTAAACTAGTAATGACTACATCTCTCTTACTTTTAGGGTTTTTCCCCAAATATGTTGAAGTATACATGAAATGAAATAGAATATTTAGTTGAAAAAACTAGAATAACAGAATTTAAATTTACAATGATCTCAATGCAAATATAAAATTAAAAACAAAAACTTTTCCAATAGACTTATTAATCATAGAAAAACTTGTGCTAACTAATCCCTGTAACTCTATGTCGCAGAGCGTGGAAAGACAATGATATAATGATTCCTCTGATTCAGTTTGTTTTTAAATCAATTTTGCAGAATTTTATCTTGGAGAACCCATTTAAAACTTGCCAACACTTTTGCTTAATTTTGTATTTATAAATAATTGTTTTCTGTCACTGTGTCAATTGCCCCTTTCAGAGGCTTCATAAAGCAGTAGGAATTGAGTATAATAGTGGTAAAATAAAAGCCAAATGCAAATGGAAAACTGAACAGACTATTAAAGGCATAGCATTTGAACATTTCTAGTTGAACTGCTCCTATCTGTGCTCTGGAATTTGTTAATGTACCTTGCAAAGGAATATTTTGTATGTAATTCTCTTTTTCATACTTTGTGAGCTACTGAAAGTCAAGAACTTACACCTTACATGTCTTTTCAAACTGTAGATCCCATCATACTATTCTTCTACTGAAAATCTTTCACTATATTCCAATTGCCAAATCATCAGAGTCCTTCTCAGGTCTGCAGATTCTGCATGTGGACTGACCCTGGACTAGCTCTCCAACCTCTTTTCATCCTCTCCTGGAGCTCTGTGTACCAGTCACCCTGAGCTCCATCCCACCACAGGTCTTTCTACCATTCCTTAGTATTTTTTTTTCCTTATGCTCTTCTCCATGCTATTTCTCAATCGTTCCTCAAGATTGCTTGTAGAATTCAACTGGTTGTATGGGAAGACATCCCTGAACATTGTGGCAATGGGACATTTTTATCTAGCTCACTCTATCATTATGCAATATCTTCTGTTGAAATCATTTGATAGTGTATCTACAGATCCACTAGATAGGCAGATGTTGAGAACTGGCAGATGGTCTATTCAAATTCTGACTTAAGAATCATTCATTTTGTATATAAGACATGTTCCACAGTATTAGAATGAATTACGTAGTCCAAAACATGGTTTAAAATGACCTATTCAGTAGATCACAGCATTCATACCTCTACTTAGGTTTAGGGTTAACCCTCTATTTTTAGACCAGACATCTTATTTCCAGCTCATGTTACAACAAAAATGGAACTTGGTCAACAGTTGTCCAGATGTGTCCAGAGCAAGTTGAGTAAACAAATAACTAGCTCACTCTTTTTCTTCTTCTTAAACCAGACCAGCCCTTTCACTGTAAAAAGAATAGAGCCACTCTTTTCTTGTGTCTTACAACTTGCTAAAATATTTTTTCCTCAGATACCTTCAAAACCCACCCCATAAAACGTCACAACTCCATCTTTTCCCTGTTTAATTTTCTCTTTAGCTCTTACCACAATACTATACTACATATGTGACTCACCATGTTTTATCATCTACATACCCACTACAATGTAAATTTCTTTAATGAAGTGAGCTTTAATTCTTTTGTCCCTGAACCTAGGACAGTACCTGGCATACAGTGAGCACTCAATAAACTCTTGTTAAATAAAATGAATGGAAAAAAGGCCTAGATAAAATTTCTTGTTCAATTATCCTGAAAGAAACTAGCACAGTCTGTTTGAAAGTCAGGAATATACATGCAAAGTCAGTTTAACTTTTGTGATCTTAGCAAAAGAATAGGCTTGTCTCTCTCTGGTATTTTCATACAGTTACATATGTATTTAAAATGCACACATGCACACAAAAATATGCACACACATTTATTTGCCTCTGAAATAGACTGTACTTTGATATATTTTGAATATGAACAACTAGTTTTCTAAAATTTCATATATGAATCAACAATTTTATAAATATTGGTTACTTTAACCACTGTAAAACATTATTTTGTTATGTCAGTTTACCTAAAGATAAAAACCTTTTTTCATTATATCACATAGTTGGATATTTAAGAAAGTATATTTTAAACATCGATATGCCAAAATCTATAAATCTGTTTCATTCCTGATTTATAATATCTTCCTAAAAAATTATAGTAAAGGATAATATTTGTATTTAGATTTAAATTAAGAAAAAATACAAATATATTTATGTATAATTTTATCCCTTCTTTGCCAATAATAATCTAAAATTTATTAAAATTAAAAGTATTCTCACTTGTCTTTGAAACAAAATTAACATTTGTATCATTCAAATGGTCTAATTATCATTATAAAACAAGGATAAGTGATTTATTGCTTAATCCTTCACTAACTTCAAGTACATTGATTTTGGAAATAGGATTTTTAAAAGCTATTGAGTGGAAAGAAAAAGTTAAGCAAGAAAGATATCTAATGAATGTGCTTTACTATTGACATAGAAATCAAATTCCATCGAAATACTATAACCAAAGATATTTTGAAATGAGTGCAACTTAGGGGGGAAAAAAAGATCCAAGGAAAAAGAAGTCAAAAAAGTTCTGAATAGTAACTCACTATGGTACAATAACTTATTGAAAAAAATCTTTGATGCCAAAATATCATACAGAATTCATTAAACTGAAAAAATAAAGGACAAAAATTATGTCCTTGAAGCTCTAAAGATATGTGTATTTGTATGTGATAAAAAGGAGTGACGGATGAAGTTGAAGGGACAATAACAGATGAACGGAAATATAAAGATTATAGGGCTTCCCAGGTGGCGCAGTGGTTGAGAGTCCGTCTGCCGCTGCAGGGGACACGGGTTCGTGCCCCGGTCCGGGAAGATCCCACATGCCGCGGAGCGGCTGGGCCCGTGAGCCATGGCCGCTGAGCCTGCGCGTCCGGAGCCTGTGCTTCGCAACGGGAGAGGCCACAACAGTGAGAGGACTGCTTACCGCAAAAAAAAAAAAAAAATTATAGAAGCAATTGTTATTTTCATAAAGTTTCCCACATTGCAACTCAGATGGGGGCAGTTGCCTAACTGAGATTCTTTGCTGAAGTGTTCTAATAGGATAGAATCCTGCTGCATGTATCTTCTCAGTTATAAAAGTTGGCAACTTCAAGTTTGCTAACGGTAGGCTAAACTTCGGAATTCTTCTAGTCCATGTGATATGCCTTTTCTCCTCAATTCTTTTTTTTTTTTTTTTTTTCTTTTTTTTTTGCGGTATGCGGGCCTCTCACTGCTGTGGCCTCTCCCATTGCGGAGCACAGGCTCCGCACGCGCAGGCTCAGCGGCCATGGCTCACGGGCCCAGCCGCTCTGCGGCATGTGGGATCCCCCCAGACCGGGGCAGGAACCCGTGTCCCCTGCATCGGCAGGAGGACTCTCAACCACTGCGCCACCAGGGAAGCCCTCTCCTCAATTCTTTAAAGCATAAAAAAATATACAAAAATATTAAAATATTATTATCTAGAAAAAATGATAGGTGTAACAAATCATGCTATTAGAAGATCCCTAAGAATAGATTAGCACTCATTCTAGGGAGGCTCAAGTGGAATACGTTCATAGTGTAGAGATAAAACTTTCAAGACCCCATTTGTGTAAAGGAAAATCAGTGTAGATTGGTTTAAAAAACTTCTACTAAAGGACTCACTAATATTAAATTAAAATTTCTGTAAAGCTTCGCATGATCTATAAGCAGCAGCATAGCACATTATCTGATTCTTTGAGGAAGAACAATTCAAGTACATTAATGACCAGAACCACATGGATGCAGTAGGTCAAGAGAATATAACATTATGTGAAAAAATAAGCTGGATTTAGCATGGTCATTCAGGCACTTTAGACAGAAGATGATTTTCTCTTTAATTTTTTTTTTTTTTTTTTTTTTTTTGCGGTACGCGGGCCTCTCACTGTTGCGGCCTCTCCCGCTGCAGAACACAGGCTCCGGACGCGCAGGCCCAGCGGCCATGGCTCACGGGCCCAGCCTCTCCACGGCATGTGGGATCCTCCCGGACCGGGGCACGAACCCGTGTCCCCTGAATCGGCAGGAGGACTCTTAACCACTGCGCCACCAGGGAAGCCCTCTCTTTAAATTTTAAAATTTCAAATACTAAAACGACATGCAAGTGGTCTGGATACTGTGGAAGTAACATTAGTATTTTACCCTCTTGCCACTGTGAGTCTGTACGCCACCTCCCAAATCAGAAAATAAGAATACAAAACAATAATAACAATAGCAACACCTACTAAACTCTAACAAAACCTAAAAATAGATCAAGTCAGTTCTGGTTCCCCAAATAAATAAAACTGAGGGGTTACCATTTAAGCCTGAATTTCCAATGAAAACCACACTTATCCCTGACTTTAAAATGTGATAATTATACAAGAAATTTGCTGTTTCCCACCATTAACTTATTAATGTAAACTTATTAACTTAGATAACCTTGCAGTTATTTTTCTGTATTTTACTTGGCAAACAGTTCTACTAGTCAGACTCACAACTTAAAAAAAAAAAAGTAGACTGCTATTGTTTTCTAAATGTGTTTGTCTTCAAATGTTACTTCCACAATACAGAAAATGACAACACAATTAATATGTATAGATCCTATAAAGTTACTTAGGATATTTCAGAATAACATATCATTATAAGATGAACTATAGTGCTTTAATTATTAACCTTTCAAGAACGATTCAAATTACACAAATATGTGACTTACACGCACTTTTAAATCAAGGGATAAAATGTAATAATCTTTTTTTTTTAATTTATTTATTTTTGGCTGCATTGGGTCTTCATTGCCGCATGCGGGCTTTCTCTAGTTGCAGTGAGTGGGGGCTACTCTTCGTTGCGGTGCGCGGACTTCCCATCGCAGTGGCTTCTCTTGTTGCGGAGCACGGACTCTAGGCATGCGGGCTCAGTAGTTGTGGCTCTCAGGCTCTAGAGCGCAGGCTCAGCAGTTTTGGCGCACTGGCTTACTTGCTCCGTGGCATGTGGGATCTTCCCGGACCAGGACTTGAACCAGTGTCCCCAGCATTGGCAGGCAGATTCTTAACCACTGTGCCACCAGGGAAGCCCCAAATGTCATAATCTTACATCACTGATGTGTTTAAGGAGATAAAGTCAACTTCAAGGTATAGATTAGCCAGTATTTCTAATAACGGCCATTATACATATATTTAGGATATGCATATTAATAGATATATACACACACACTCACACACACACATAATCTTTTCACTTTTTTCTAACAGGGAGCTAGCACTGTATAAATACTCAAGAGAGTAAATATACAAGGTAATCAGTGACTCACCAATTAGGCAAAACTCTCTCTACAATTTTCATATAGTCTCCTTTGAAAGGACAATCCCACCCGAGAGAACAATATTCTGAATCTCATTTTAAATGGCACTACTCAAATACATCCAGAGTCAGTCCTTAAAAACCGTTAGCTCAGGGCTTCCCTGGTGGTGCAGTGGTTGAGAGTCTGCCTGCCGATGCAGGGGACACAGGTTCGTGTCCCGGTCCGCAAAGATCCCACATGCTGCAGAGCGGCTAGGTCCGTGAGCCATGGCCGCTGAGCCTGCGCGTCCGGAGCCTGTGCTCTGCAATGGGAGAGGCCACAACAGTGAGAGGCCCGCGTACCGCAAAAAAAAAAAAAAAAACCGTTAGCTCACTGAGAATCACTTTCCCACGTTTTTAGGACTAGACATACTTGCCAGCAGCTGAGCAATTCCCACATTCCCGCAGCCTGTGCGGTAAGCTTCACATAAGCGGGAAGCATACTCTTGTCAAGCCTTACCCTGGCAGCTTTTCAGAGTCTGTGCATTCCCTGATCAAACTGAGCAGGTGGTTAAATATTCAAGGTGACTTGAGGGACAAAGTTTAATGTAGTTCATGGAAACACATGGACAACATGAAAAAGGCAGCAATACTTTGTTCCTTTCACCAGCTTATGTCCCTTCAACAACCTAAAGAAAAATCAGCTATTGCTTTAACTATAAATTATGCCTATTCTGATGTCATATCATTTTGATATCCCTGTTTGACTGGAAAGAGTAAAATATGAAATATTTCCTCCAATGTGGTAAGCAATACCAGCTAGTAGGAACCACCTTTTAAGTTCAATCAAAAACACTTTAACTGGATTTCCCTGGTGGTGCAGAGGTTAAGAATCGACCTGCCAATGCAGGGGATATGGGTTCGGGCTCTGGTCTGCGAAGATCCCACATGCCGCGAAGCAAGTTAAGCCTGTGCGCCACAACTACTGAGCCTGCACTCTAGATCCCGCGAGCCACAACTACGGAAGCCTGTGCACCTAGAGACTGTGCTCCGCAACAAGAGAAGCCATCACAATGAGAAGCCCGCAGGCCGCAACGAGGAGTAGCCCCCAGTTGCAGCAACTAGAGAAAGCCTGCGTGCAGCAGCGAAGACCCAACGTAGCTAAAAATAAATAAATAATCATAAATTTATTAAAAAAAAAACAAAAAAACTTTAACTTGGCAAATATTAGCCTTTTGTTTAGTTCAATCATGCCAAATTTAGGAATATTTTACTTGAGTACACATTTGGAATACAGTGCCTCAAATAATCAGTGGATTTAATGCATATATGTATCAAATGTTCACACACTCTTCTGAGGAAGGTACTAAGCGATAAACATGAAAAGGTAGAAACAGCCTATTAAATCAAATACTTGCTTCAGCATATCTGAGATTTGCCTTTAAAAATGAATTTTTGAGAACATTTCTTTCTTGTTCTTTGAAAATATTTTCTGTCTGATCATAGTATTTTTTTAAAAATTTATTTATTATTTATTTTTGGCTGTGTTGACTCTTCGTTTCTGTGCAAGGGCTTTCTTTAGTTGCGGCAAGCGGGGGCCACTCTTCATCGCCATGCGCGGGCCTCTCACTATCGCGGCCTCTCTTGTTGCGGAGCACAGGCTCCAGACGCGCAGGCTCAGTAGTTGTGGCTCACGGGCCTAGTTATTGTGCGGCATGTGGGATCTTCCCAGACCAGGGCTCAAACCCGTGTCCTCTGCATTGGCAGGCAGATTCTCAACCACTGTGCCACCAGGGAAGCCCTCCATAGTATTTATATTCAAAATACTGCCAACATTCTTTCCATACTAACTCATGCTTCAAGTAAATACCCCTTGTTTTAAATTACCCCTTGTTCCACAGGGAAATATCAAGACGTCTTTCAAGACAGCCAAAAGTCACCTCTTCTAAGAAATGGGAAAATTATCTACTCCTCGTTCCCCATTTTTTCTTGCTAATAACCCAAATTTTATTTTCCCACAGAATGGGTACAGTCTCCTTACTGAACTGAATATTCTGTGAGGGTATAGATACGGCTGACACTCCTCTCCATTCCCAGACCCTAGTTTATATTAAATACATAGTATTTTTGACCATCTGAATGATATAACTGAATAAATGATAGACAGATACTACATAGGTAAATGCTTTTACAGTAGTGTTAGGAATGGGAAAAGAGAATAAGAAGTTTTGGGGGAAGATAATTGAGTAAAAGTGTACTATGGAAAGATTCAAAAGCACTGACTGTGGAGGGGTTCTAGGTAAACTAGGAATAAATCAAAGTTCATAGAAAAATGGCAATCTTATTCAAAAGAATGATAGGATACACATTTGATTTTGTGAATATTAATTTCAAAAGTAGCCTCATTTTTTTTTTTTTTTTTGTCGGTACGCGGGACTCTCACTGTTGTGGTCTCTCCCCTTGCGGAGCACAGGCTCTGGATGTGCAGGCTCAGCGGCCATGGCTCACGGACCCAGCCGCTCTGTGGCATGTGGGATCTACCCGGACCGGGGCACGAACCCGTGTCCCCAGCATCAGCAGGCGGACTCTCAACCACTGCGCCACCAGAGAAGCCCAGTAGCCTCATTATTGGACATATATTTTGTTATGGAAGAAAGTTACATCAAATTTAAAATAATTTGTATTCACTTTGGATATGAAACAAATTCACATAAGAGAGGTAGGTATGAAAGCATTTATTGGATATTATCTGAGAACCAAATCTTTTAGTCCCATGCTCAGCCTAGACACTGAGAACTGAAACCACATCTTACTGTCAATGTTAACAGGACTTGGTACTATTCCTCTGTCTTTGTTATCTTGACTTTATTCTTCCAGAGTCTCCTGCCCAGGCAAACGGTTTGATTGTCCAATTTCTGTTTGAAACAAACAAACGTTTGTTTGAAACATCCAATTTTCAGTAAATTCTGACCTTATCTTCTCCACTCCAAGACCCTTACACTATCTAGGTTCTGTTAAGTTTTGTGTTCTCCTTCACCAAGGTAAGTAATAAGATCACCTTTGTCTTATCTTCTTATCAATAAGTTGCATTGGTGATATTTGGGTAGTAAGTTTTTGACATACTCAACATATATTCAAATGGACTTTTGTATATTCAAAAAAATTTAAAAAAAAACAAAGAAAAGTAAAGTAAAGATGGTCATTCTCAGGACTTTATAGGAACATTTCTTTCTCCCACTTCATTGCTGAAAGTAAATATAGATTGTTGAGGAAGACAGAAAGGGGAAAAAGTGGGAATGAGAAGTAGAAAGGCTTAGCTTTAGAAATAAACACCAAGGATAAACATCAGTGAACCATGAAACCCTGAAAACTACAGTATCTGTATTTAATGTCCTAGTTCCAGCTTCACTTAGGTTCACAAACAAACACATGAAGAAACAGAAGAGATTGGAGTAGGCAAGAAATGCCACTTAGACCAAGAAGAAAACTTCATTTCATTTACCTGTTTCATTTACGGTTAAACCTCTGGACTCTGAACCTTAATAAATGCTGAGAGGCTGTGTGAAGAGAAAACAATCTCTGGATTTTTAAGAGAGAAATTGAAATCTCTGAATAGGAGATAAAAGATGCCATTTAGAACAGTGTAGGTAATGATTGCATTACAAATTTCTTGACAGAGATTTCTAGAACAGAGTCCATACTAGGTAACATGAAAATGTAAGATTACACAGAAAATTATGATTAAGAAAAAGAATATTGAAAGACTCTTGTTATCACAGCAAATACTAGCATGGGTGTAATAGGGCAAGTTTTTTTCTTTGTATTCTCTGTTCTTGAATCAAAACAACTGAAGAAATATACTGAAATATATTGAAAAATAAATTATTTTTGTATGTATCAAATGATATTACTTACAAAGAAATAGAATATTTTAAAATCTCTTTAGTAGGATTAAAGCTTCTCATGAATTTTTTTATTAACAAACCTATCATTTTTCAAGTTTATGGGTAAAACTCACATCCTTTAACCTCTGATTGCCTAATTCTAACTGAGCTTGTTGGTATTTAAATATTTCACAGGTCTTATTATCATACAGATCGGGTCATACACTTGACCAGCAATTCATAGAGTAAGATGGGCCTCTGAGTGTACGTTTTTGTTTGTCCATTTTGTCTCATTGCATTTAAGGATGCTTGTTGGAAAACAACTTCACTACTAAAAGCTGATATCTCAAGAGGCTTACATGAATTTCCTTTGCTAAGATATGATGGTTAACTTTATTTGTCACTTGATTGGGCCATGGAATGCCCAAATATTTGGTCAAATACTATTCTGGGTATTTTTGTGAGGGTGATTTGGATGAGATTAACATTTAAATTGATATATATATTTTTAACATCTTTATTGGAGTATAATTGCTTTACATTGTTGTGTTAGTTGCTGCTGTATAACAAAGTGAATCAGCTATAGGTATACATATATCCCCATATCCCCTCCCTCTTGCATCTCCCTCCCCCCTCCCTATCCCACCTAAATTGATATATTGAGTAAAGCAAAATGCCTTCCATAATATTGGGTAAACTTCATCCTATTAGTTGAAAGACTGAGTAAAAAAGAAAATCTGAATAAGAGAGAATACTTTCTGTCTAAAGACATTTTGAGTGAGATGTTGGCTTTTTCCTTCCTTCTGACTTGAACTGAAGCATCAGTCTTCCTCGGTCTTGAGCCTGCTGACTTTTGGACTGGATCCACATCATCAGATCTCTTGGGTTTCCAGCTTGCCAACTCACCTGAAGACCTTGGGACTCACCAGCCTCCACAATTATGTGAGCTAATTCCTTATGATAAAGAGCTCACGTGCTCTTCTATTGGTTTTGTTCCTTTAAAGAACTGTGACTACTAATACATAAGGTCAATTAACAAAGAACTTTAAATTTAAACTAATTTACACTACTAGGTCAAAGACTAGTTGTTAGCAATTGACCTAGCATAAAGACCAAGGAAAGCAAATCTCAGACAGTATGGGGACAAAAATCATTTATTTCTGATAATGTCAGAGAAAAAAAAGGAATGGGGCATGTTTGCAGTTGATTGGGGACTGCAGAACAGGATACTGCACGTCTGGTGATGACATGGTACTTTCAGAGGAGATAGTGGGATGCAGGAAAAAGAGAGGGAAGATGTAAGGAGAGGCTGAAAAATGGCAAGGATTCATTAGAAGTAGGGGCTAGTGGAATCTGATGACCACTTTCCTTAGTTAATATTGTTGCCTGACAACATCCTGGCTTAGAGGTAAGCTGCCTGGAAGGAAATTTTCTTGAAGGTACAGAGGTAGATGTTTTTACATTTTTGTACTAAAAGATCCTCCTCTATTTCCAGGCTTAGTAACTTTTCTGGACATAGGTCTGTGGGTAGAGTCATCAGTGTCCTACAGTCTAGGACACTTTCAGTATATAAGTATGACAGTCATTGCAATATAGTATTTAGGATTTTTATGTCATTTTAAAGCACTAGGAAAATAACAGAGTTAAGATTTGGAAATATCTTAGGAATATTTTGAAGTTTATAATCCATGCTTCAGTAGCCTTTATTCAACATCTCTACTCAGTTTTGACAGTGTGCTTTCTCCATTTGCACATGGGGACCCACGTCTGATTGTTGAAACATGGTTTAGTCAAACGGTGTGAACTGTAGAATAAAACAATTTTGAGTGTGAATCCTAGCATGGCTACTTTCTCTCTGTGTAACATTGGCCTATTTATCTTACCTTGCTTTTCAGTCTCTGCATTTTTTAAATGTAAGCAATAATATTTTCAATCTTATTGTAAGCATTAAAGATAGGAGATGAAAATGTAGCCAGCAATGCATGTTTATGGTATCCCACTCAGCCTAAAGCTTCACATGGAAGCCGTCTCACTGTCAAGCTCAGCACCTTGCCTGAACTCTGCTCCCCAGCTCCCTTCCCTCAAACCTTTCCATTCTGTGTCATGCTGGCTGAAATCCTTGCTCATTGGTTGATTATGATAACTGAAAAATACTTCCTGAAGTTCTTAAAGGCCTAGCATTTATGTCTCCTAAATACAATATTTGCACTTCATTTTTAAGAATTTAAATAAACTAATCTGACACAAGCAATGCAGCAAAAGTTGTGTCTTCATAAAATAGGGGAAATAAGAGCCTGGATGTACCTTAAATTACACCACGTGCAGCCATTGATTTTATCCAGAGGAGCCTCCTTTACTACCAATTATGCGTGTGCGTGCACACGTGCATGTGTGAGACAGTGGTTGTAAGAATATGATTATGTTTTTGAGCATACCTTTACTAAAATAAAAATTGTGAAGGAACCAAGGAAAGAGGAGGGGTGGTCCTTGTCATAAAAAGAGAGAATTAAGCCCAGTTTTCATGTTTTCAATTTTGACTCAAAGTTGTTCACTGAATGAAGCAGAGGTCCAAGGAGCACAGTTAGAAATCTCTTCTTTGGCTTTTGTACTCACATAAAATATTCTGGTATATTTAATGTAAAATAAAAGTTTAATAACAAATGCTGGAGAGGGTGTGGAGAAAGGAGAACTCTCCTACTCTTTTGGTGGGAATGTAAGTTGGTGCAGCCACTGTGGAAAACAGGATGCAGGTTCCTCAAAAAATGAAAATTAGAGTTGCCACATGATCCAGCAATTCCAATCCTGGGCATATATCTGGACAAAACTATAATTCAAAAAGATACACATAAAAAAAAAAAGATACACGTACCCCTATGTTCATAGCAGCATTATTTTTAGTAGTAAAGATATTTAAGCAATCTAAGTGTTCACTGACAGATGAAGGAAGACGTGGGGTGTGTGTGAGTGTATTTATACATATATATATATATAGGAATATTAGTCAGCCATGAAAAAGAACAAAATAATGCCATTTGAAGAAACATGGATGCAACTAGAGCCTGTCATTCTAAGTGAAATATGTCAGAAAGAGAAAGACAAATACCATATGATATTACTTATATGTGGTATCTAAAATATGACACAAATGAACTTATTTACAAAATAGAAACAGACTCATACAGAGAACAGACTTGTGGTTGCCAAGGTGGGGGGATGAGGAGAGGGATGGATTAAGAGTTTGGGGTTAGCAGATACAAACTATTATATATAGATTGGATAAACAACAAGGTCCCACTGTATAGCACAGGGAACCATATTCAATATTCTATGATAAACCATAATGGAAAATAATATGAAAAAGAATGTATACATATGTATAACTGAATCACTTTTCTGTACAGCAGAAACAAACACAACGTTGTAATTCAACTATCTTCAATTAAAAAAAATAAAAAATTAAGCCTTTAAAAGGTGGCATATCCTTTCAAACTAGAAGCATACATTCTTATAACATAAAATCAGTTTTCCTTGGTATCTGAAAGTTACCTCAAATATGGTATTATCTACTTTTCTGAAGGTTTGAAAAGTTGACATGGGCAGTCAAACCTTGCTAATTCTCACTCCTCTAATGTAAAAATTGAATAATTCTCACAAAATCCTCCAATGTCTCAACACTCTTCCCTGAAACTATTTCAGGAAAGGATTTCATGATAAATTAAAAACGTAAATTTTGTAGAAACTTTAATGAAAGTAATTTTCCATATTTTACGATACAATATATTTAAAACAAATTATAAACAAAAACTGAAGTTTGAGAGTTTGAACAGATATGTTTGTTGCATTCTTACACACAATGGCTGTACCCAATGAGTTAAGTAAATGTTAAAACATTACAGTACTGTCCTAAAAAATTAGTTTCTTGATCTTCTTTTTCTTTAAGATAGTTTGTTTTTCTTAATTTTTCAATGGCATTTTTAAAAGATCATGCCCCAAGTTATTGCTATTGCTTAGTAAGCAAAAAGGACTAAAAATTACCTCTAGCTTACAGACTACTTGCATCATTTTTCCCCTATTTTTGCTATGTTTTAAAGTATACACAATATAAATAATCTGAGTTTAAGTTATTTGGTTTAAGTTATTTCTCTTTAACAGTAAACTGTTGATATTATCTAAATTCAAATTTAGTTTGAGTAGTAGTTGTAATATCCGACAATATGGAATTGACAGGAGCTAGAAAAAGGAATACACACTTTGTGTTTTTAAATACATATTTTAAAATCTTTGAAGATTTTAAAAAGAATTTGTGTGTATTATTTTGTAATTTCCCCAAATCTACCCTTTTCCTACAGTTATATGACAACCATTAGTGAATACTGTATTTATTTTCCAAATTTAAATGCACAAAGAGTAATTAGGACCTACTACTTTTCCTCAATACTATTGTCCTTATTCAAAAAAAGTGCTTTGTGGCAACAATTTCACTATAGACTATAGAATAAACTACAAGTGACTTTTACCTGACTGAGAATCATTATCATGCATCCGACCACCTGGGCCATTCAAAGTTTTCACTGAAAACTATGTGTGTTTGCATATTGCCTGAAGTGGATATAAACAAAGAAAAAAAGTGTTTCATCTTATAAGCATAGTTCCCTTCTCCCATGAAAATTTCAAAGTAACACAGTAGCAGATCTTATTTGTCTACTTTATTCTCTATAGGAAGTTATTTAAAATAAATTCAAATGGTGGTGTGAAATTTTCATGGCAACTTATCAGGGAAATGAAGACAATTTTAATAAAGAGTTCAACACCTTAATTTAAGTGTAGATTTAAATTATAGCTGGGTTTCCTTTAAACACAATTCATTTTTTCCATAGTTGGCTGAAATATCTTCTCTGTGACTTGATTTTATGATGACTTTTTTTCTAACCTTTTTTATTATAAAATAATCTCATATTTACAGCAAAGTTATAAGACCAATAGAAAGAACTCCAAATCCAGATTCCCCAGTTGTGGACATTTTATACTATTTGCTTTATAATTTTCTCTCTATATATAAATGTATACATATTATTATTTTCTCTGAACAAGTTGATATTACCCTGAATACTACAGTGCATATTTTCCACAGATAAGGACAATCCTACACAAAACTGCAGTCCAGCCATCAAAATCAGGAAATTGATGTTTATAAATGATCCAATTCACAGAACAATTCAAATTGTACTAATTGTCCAGTAATTCCCTTTACAGCAAATAGATCCAAACCAGTCACACTTGGCATGTAGTTGTTAAGCTTCCTGGGTTTCCTTCAATCCCAAACAGTTCTCAATTTTTCTTTGACTTTTATGACTGGCATTAAAAAAAAATAATTAAAGACTAGTTATTTTATGGAAAGTCCTTCAATTTGAGCTTGATCGGTGTTCCCACATGATTAGATTCAGGTTAAGCATTTGGACAGAAATGCAACAACAGAAGTCATGCTGTATTTTCACTGCATCCTATCAGGTGGTGCATGCTTCTGATTTTTCCTACAACTGGAGATGGTCACTTTTTAAAGGTGTTATGTTCCAGGGTTCCCCAAAAAAGATGTAAAGGGATACTCCTTATCCCTTTGCAATTAATAAATATTTGGGGGGGGGGGAGATCCACTGAAATTATATAATTCTCCCATTCTTCATCAAACTTTCACCCACTAATTTTGGCATCTGCTGATCTGTTTTGACTGAAGTCAAAGTGATATTTTTCTAATTCCATCTACATTCATTAGCCTGTATCTTCCTGTAAGAAAGGATTCATTCATTTATTTATTTACATCAGTATGGATTCAGGATTTCTTATTTTATTCAAGAGGTTTTAATCCATTACATCCATTATTTATTCTGATGCTCAAATTATCCCTTACTGGGCTTATCATTCTTTGAGTTCTTCCTTAGGTTCTGACATAAGAAAATGTTCTAGGCTTATCTTATACTTTTCCTGTTCTAGCTTTAGAGTAAGTCACTTGTCCAAGAAGAAACCAAGTTCTGGATGTTAGATATTGCTCTTTGCTACTGGGATACCTCTGCTCCCAGGCCCTCTCAAGGGGGAAAACATATGCACACCCATATACACATACATATTTATATATATAGTTATTTCTTTTTCAATCTATATTAAAAATCACAATAAATAGGGTAAAGCTCAAAAGCCTTGGGGGGGGCTTCCCTGGTGGCACAGTGGTTAAGAATCCGCCTGCCAATGCAGGAGATATGGGTTCGAGCCCTGGTCCAGGAAGATCCCACATGCCACGGAGCAACTAAGCCCGTGAGCCACAACTACCAAGCCCTCGCGCCACAACTACTGAAGCCCGAGCGCCTATAGCCCACGCTCCGCAACAAGAGAAGCTGCCTCAATGAGAAGCCTGTGCACCACAAAACGAAGAATAGCCCCTCTTGCCACTAGAGGAATTGTGCACACAGCAATGAAGACCCAACACAGCCAAAAAAGCTTAAAAACTAAAAATAAATAAACAAAATAAATTTATATGTATATATATATATATATATATATATGAAGTCTTGGGGTTTATTCAAGCTTTTCATATTTGTAATTTCTTACTCCAATTGTGAGAATTTTGACACACATCAGCCTCAAATATATTATTTACCTTATTTGTAGCCAGTCTCCTAACCATGCCAGGCTGCTACTTGACTCAGCCTCCTTCCTTAGTAAGTGCTGACCTGCACTAAGCTATCACGTTGCTGGGTCACCTTCTTTGCTTGATTCCTATACTTCATTGACAGCTTTGGCCTCTTTTCTTCTTACTTTTCTTTTCTTTTTAAATCAGTCCCTCATTAGAAATAAGAAAGGAAAGAAGGGAGGAGAGGAAAAGGAAGGAAGAAGGAAGGAGAAAATAAAGGAGGAAAAGGAAGGAAGGAAAATTGCTTGTTTAAAATAGCAAGTTTGTTTGTGTTATCCTTCCACATTCATCTTCTCCCTAAATACTCTCCAATTTCCTTGAGCAACTTTGTATCTCTTAAAGGTCCTGTATTTTCTTGTATGTTATAGTCATGTCCATTTTGTTCCTTCACTGAGGTTGCAAAATTATTAAAGCAAAAAGACTTTTTTTCTGGAACATTACTATCCTCCATAGCATTTATTACAAGACTTAAATGGTAAATGTTCAGTGTTTCTAGGCTGTGTTTACTCTTTGAAATGATTTGAATGAGTAATTGGTTCTCAGAAAATTATAATTTTGAAAGGTTAACATTTGAAAATTACTAAAAATCACTTTTGGTATCAGGCCTTGCTCTAGTTTTTAAAAGCCAAGCAGTCTCTTTTTTTCACCAATAACTGAGTATCACATTAAAGAAAACAAGGTGAAATGGCTTCCAGAAATTGTACAAAAATTATCTAAGAGCCTGAGTTATTTTCAACAAAACTTCTGTCTTCACAGGAATCAGGTCCTAGAAAAATATGTAAAATAACTTGCTTGATTAAATACCACCCTGCATATTCAGATAGATAGATAGATAGATAGGCATGTAGAGGGGTGGGAGGAGCTTTAAGAAACATTAAGTATTACAGGTCATCTTTATTGATCTGTTATTTGGAAGGAGAAGTTATTAGATATACTCAAATGAAATTATGAATGAAATTATTTCTAAAAAATAATCATAATACTTTATCTTCCCAGTAAAACCAAATTATTTAGTAAAATGACATTTTAAAAAAATTCACTTCCCAAGATAAATTCCTCTGTGAGGGTTATTTCAAGATGTATAGGCTTCTCTTGTTCCATGTGTATACACAAAATTTCTTAAAGGAAAGGTTTGTATATACCTTTTGTTCAGAGGTGAAAACTTAATACTTTAAAAAACATGTCAAATTATTAGAAATTCTAAAGTTTTGAACCAAATAATATCCATATTTATCCATCACCAGCTAAACATGAATTAATAAAACCTGTTAAAATTTTTACATTTTCAAAGTTTTAGAAACTTAGGATTGGCTCATTATCATTATCAAACAAAATAAAATTATTTTAACATGCACTGAATCTTTACCATGCAGTAGACACTGTGCTACATACTATATTTTAATATTCACACTATTTTTTATAATTCTGTTGTCGATTTTTAAGAAGTAGAAACCAAAATGGCTCATTGGGACTTAAACACTTTAGTCTAACTTCAGAGCCCTTGCTCTTAACTGCTAGAATAATCATCTTTCATTTAGACCTATCTCCAGAGATATTATCTGACAAATTATCTGAGTATGTTTGATATATATAAATTACCATATTCTTACCAGACATTGTTAGATTGCTAAAGCGGAGAGTGTTTCTAAGCAGGTGAATTTAGGAACTGGATCTATCCCTAGCTTCTCTGTGTCCTAGGTTATTGTTCATGTTAATATTATATAGTTACGGTTTTCTTACCTAAAACAAATTCTGCAATCAATAGTAAGAGTTCATTGTTTAATGAGCAGGTTAATCTACATATGGAATGTGCGAGTGTATCAAAAGCTAACGAATTTCCTATAAGCTGGCCTATGCAAATATCAGGGTGTGAACATGTCTTTTACATTGTGAACATATATTTTGAAATATATATTTATAAGCCACTTTTTACAAAGAAAAGGAGAAAGTATTTCAGTGAGAAACTGTCATGCTCACTTTCACACCTTGTGACTTATTCCTGGCAGGTCTTACGGTCTGGAAAGCTTCCCATTCCCCATTCACTTACAGTGACTGATCTAAGTAAGTCTAATTTATGCCATATCTCCACTCAAATACTTACCTGCTCTTTGTATCGTAAAAAATAAAAAGCCTCCTGTATTTTTGGACTGAGAGTTTTGCTTTGTGTTTTTGTTTTGTTTTGCTTTTGCGGTACGTGGGCCTCTCACTGTTGTGGCCTCTCCCGTTGCAGAGCACAGGCTCCGGATGCTCAGGCTCAGCGGCCATGGCTCACGGGCCCAGCCGCTCCACGGCATGTGGGATCTTCCCGGACCAGGTCACAAACCCGTGTCCCCTGCATCAGCAGGCGGACTCTCAACCACTGCACCACCAGGGAAGCCCTGAGAGTTTTGCTTTGTTTTGTTTGACTATTCATACAATTATTTTAACATTCAATCATATACTACTTTAACGTTCATATTCTTTTACTGTTATATAACTTTTAGTATAATCATGCCTTATTTCTTTAACTAGATTTTTATCATTTTACAGGCAAAAGCTCTGTAAAATACTTCCAGCAAAGTGTCTGGCAAAGAGTTAAATACACAATACATTCTCAATAAATATGTAAAGAATGTAATCAAATCAAAAATTGAAAAAGGAAAGAGGTTTTGAGGGTGAAATAGATACAAAAACAAAATAATTCAGAAATAACTCAAGAGCTCTGTAAAAGTCTCAAGTCCAAAATAGATTCCTCTTTGAAGTTTTCCTCCATGATTCAAGCATTCTGATTCTCTTTTATGAACTGCCTTCGTAGATGCTATTAAGCCAACACAATTAAGCATTGGTTTGTCTCACTTATATTTTTCATCTTCTACCATTTTGTAGTCTACAACCTAATATGATCCTGAAACAGAATAGGGACTCAGAGAATGCTGATTGATTAGATGGATGATTTATTTGCTGCACTGTATAGACGATTTACCAATTGATTGGAGAGGAGAGAGGGGATAAAGAAATCCTTACATTGTTCCCATTTATAAAAAGTGCTAGAACAGTTTGGTGCTCAGTGAATAACTTGAGGGAGATAATTCTAGAAGATATGTAGAGACTCTAGAATAGTGTTAAGTAAGAGGTTTCTAGATCCAGATTATATGAGTTCCTATTCTAGTTTTATGAATTTGGAAATTTTGCATAACCTCTCTTTGGATCAGTTTTATTAGCTATAAAATTTTGATATATTAGTATGTACCCCAAAGTGTTGTGAGGATTAAAATAATTATTATGTATCATCATGTAGAACAGGGTTTCTCAACCACAGCACACTTGACACAGATCATTCTTTGTTGTGAGAAGCTGTGCTGTATATTGTAAGATGTATAGCAGCAGCCTGGACTTTACCCATTAGATGCCTATAGCACTCCCACCCCCAGCATTCAACAATGTCTCCAAACATTGCCGAATGTCTCCTGGGGGCAAAATTACCCTCAATTAAGAACTACTGGTCTAGACTTTGCCATGCATTATGAAAAAAGCAATGCTTATCTATTATATATTAGTACTAGTTTAAGATCAGGAGGTTGAAAAGTCTATAACGTGAAATGCAATTTGTAGAACACGGTCCCAAAATAAAGATTAGGATATTTTTCTTATTAGTCAGACAGTGATGATACAGTTGGAGAATGCCAAAATTATATTCAATTTAATAAGTATTTAATCAGTGGTTCCAGAATTTTAGAAAATGTGATAGCTGAGTACATAAAGTGCCATTTATATATAAAGTAATATATAAGTTGAAATATTGCCTCACTTGGCCAAGAAAAGATACAGGGAGATAATAGATAAAAACAGTAATTTAGCTGTTTATTTGTTAATGCAGGTAGTATTACCCTAAGTCAGTGGTTATCAACAGGGTATTTTCATGACATAAATGACAGCTATTGAGAACGTTTTTGTGGTAGGATATGGTTGCACTAAACAAACTACTGCTGTTGAAGGAAGACTGTCCAATAGTAGGGTTAAGGAGTACAAATAAGAACAGACTAGAGCTTGACTGATCAAAGAAAGGGAGAGAAGCAATGCATTATAGGAAACAATTCCTACTCCCAGCTACAGATGAGCCCTCAAATGACTTACATATGACTCTCTTCTTGTGGTGTTGTAGCTTGGGGTAGAAAGCTTCATACTTTCAGATATGCTTGTGGCTGAAAAACTCATACCCACTCCTTCTACCTCACCTTCCATCTTGTAAGATTTAGTTTTAAAAATTCAGATAAGTCCTCTTAAAAGGAGAGAAAACTAGCTCAAAAGCAGAGCCTGCCCAAACACAAGGATCAAAGACCACACCCAATACCATAACTCCCACTTTAATCTTACAAGGACTGTCAAAGAATGTCCTTTGTGAAAAACTTGAAAATTATTCTCTACATGCATTTTGCTTATGTAACTCTTTCCCCAAATGAGATTTTTTGTTGTGTCGTGATTGTCTCTAATCCAATATCTGACTTTTAATAAACTATTGATTATTAATTAATAAAGGCAATTAACTATAGATTGATATTTTATTGAATAAATACAATTATAATATTCTATAATTCCATTTTTAAAAAGTAATTTCCCTATTAAACAGTAGATTTTGCCTTTTCCACTATGAACATTAAATTTTTTTCTAAGTGCAAATGCATTCTTCTTTTTTTAAGGTGATCAAATTTCTTTTTCCATACAAACTATGTGTTGGGGTCTTGTATTAATTTGTATCTCCAGTGCCCAGCCCAGTAACTGACATATAACAGTTCTATAAATGCTTACTAAATAAATAAATAAATCCTATTTAAACTCGCTTATTCTTCCTGTCTTTAGAAGTCATTACTTTCCAGTTCATTTTTAAGCTTCATACATACAAGGGATATTATTTGCTCTGATTTCTTATCTTTCATAGGATTTATATATGATGCATTTAGCAGTTCTTCTAACTTCTTTTTTTCCAAGTCTTGTTTTTTTTGCTAAATGTATAGAGAGACATAGTTGAGCCAAACACATATTGTTCTAACATTTTTAGAGTTCTGTAAATTAATATCTCTTTTGATAATAAAGCATCTTTACACTAATCAAGTTTAACACTATCCTTTAATTCTTTAATTGTATTTCACTTCCTACTCATTCCTCTCTTTAATTCAAAGTCTTGATATAATAAACATTTGTCTAAAAATTCTAATTAACTATAACATTTCAAATTTCAGATTCTTCATTATCAGTTCAAAATTTTTTGTTCAGTGTTTTTATATTCCAAATATTACTGATTTATTTGTATCAATATATTTTGTGGCAAGCTTTGAAAAAAGGAAAAGAGAGATAACTGAAGCATAAATATAAGGGGGGAAAAAGAGCCTGAACAATAAATATTCATATCATTGTTGAATTGGGACCTGACACCTGCAATACAATGACTGAGTTTTTACAAAAATGTAAATTCTAGCTTTTTGCTGTTAAGTTCCCAAACCCTGTAAGCCTTTAACTAAAGGTAATTTGATGGTAGAGGGAACTTTGCAGAATATATGCAGGATGAGTTAAAAAGTTTCATCAATGACAGCAAATAACACAATAATCTCCAAAGACAGTGATGATTTTTCTTCAGGGATTTCATAAATCCATCACCTCAGAAGATTATTAAATTCTGTAGATGGGCTTTCAAATAAGAATAACCAGGTAAACTGACAATATTTCCCATGGCTGCCAGAGATACTATTTTAAGGAGGTAAAACCTAATGTTTTTCAACTCATTTTTTATCAATCTTGAGGTGCTCAGAAAAGTTCTGTTATCCCATTTTTAATAAACTAAACCAATAAAAGGAAAAAGAAAAGGCATTGTGGAATACACATACAAGATACAAGTACTAATTAAGAAAAACAGGTTTTTTTCAATATATACAAACATACATATATAGGTACACATATAGGTATCTTTGTTTGTGTATCTATATATGTATGTATACTTATATATGTATGTACACACACACACACAAAGGCTGTAATTTTATTGAATTAGCACTTAGTCTAGAAGCAACCACAAGTAAAAAAATGTTCTTTACAATCCCTAAAATTTCTTCCTGCGGAAATTGCAGAGAACATTATGTGGTTGTAAAATTTCCTGCTAAACATCACGTAGCGGAGGCTTTCATTTTTAGTGGTTTTATTTCTTTATAAAGAATTGTAGCCAAATGGATTCTACTATTAGAAATTCAATATTTCCTAAGCTATATTCATATCATTATATACAATGGTTTTAAAAATATATGTAGCATTAAGATGTACTTTTTCAAGTAATTTTAACCCGTTATTCAAATTAATATCCCCATCTCCACTGACGGATTTGATAGGGAAAACATTCATATGCTTTTCTAGTATTCCATTACCTTGACTTCTCTATAGGAAAATAATAAAATATATTATATTTCCCTACTAATAAGCCCTAAATATATTTTTCCTTAATTATAACATTTATTAATTTTATGCATATAGGCATATCATAGATTATAAAAATAGAATGATTAAAAAATATCAGAAATGATCTTAGAAATATAAGAACTGGTAAAGATACTTTATCTATTGAAGAAATATTCACTGATTACTAAAGAACCATTGGTTATACAGCTTTCCATATTTTTTTCACTACTACTACCACCTCAGAACAACAGGGCCCAGAATTTCCTTAATAGCAATAATTATCCTAAACTTTGGGTAAACTTAACTTGTAGTCGATTCCTTAGAGGCAATTAGCACAGCCTAATGATACTAAGTCACTAAAGGTATTTTGGAAACTCAATTATGCCAACAAAATTAACCTAGTGACTTGGGATAATGCCTATAGGTTAAAGCTTGTGGCATCTGAAGAAAATATTAAAAATAATTAAATAGGGGCTTCCCTGGTGGCGCGGTGGTTGAGAGTCTGCCTGCCGATTCAGGGGACACGGGTTCGTGCCCTGGTCCGGGAGGATCCCACATGCCGCGGAGCGGCTGGGCCCGTGAGCCATGGCCACTGAGCCTGCGCGTCCGCAGCCTGTGCTCCGCAACGGGAGAGGCCACAACAGTGAGAGACCCGCGTACCGCAAAAAAAAAAAAAAATAAAAAAATAAAATAAATAAATAAATAGTAAAATGAAGGGAGAAAGAAAAAAAGAATGAAAAGAAGCAAAGTACACAGAGAAAAAAAGAGATTAAATTGTTTGTATAAATTTCTATTCCTGAGGAATACCATTAATGAGAAATGACTCAAGAAATAGACAAAGTAAAATAGATACATTCCCTGTTTAATATGCACTATATGTAATTATACTACTCTCTTAGAAGTATATTTTTCTTTCAATATTTTAAACCTATCCTTTAAATAGCTTGTTTTTAGGTTATCAGGGATGATTTTATTTTTTAAATACACTAGGCTCATTTGTCTACAATATTTATTTTTATTCAAATAGTAATATCTGACATTTGATGCATATTTACTCTGTGCCAGATGTGGTACAGAGTGCTTTGCACATATTTTAAAATGGTTTTATTATCTCTGTTTTACGAATCAAGGCTCACAGAAGTAAAGTTGAATATTTTACACAGTCTCACTATATAATAAAAGTTAGCTATTAGTTTTAAACTTTTCAGAGTGGTGCAAAGGCATTTTAAATGATCTCAGATATGTAAAATTCTTCTTGGCCTCATCTAACTTTCTTAAGTTCTAAAGACTAGATAAAATTTAAAGACTTTATTTAAAACTTAACCATCTACTACTGCTAACTCTCCTGGTTTAACACACCTAGGCATAATAAATGCAACACGCACGATGTATGCTCAACTAGGCCCCTTTGTCCTAGTTAAGTAACTGAAATTGCATTGGGATTCTTGAATAATCTAAAGCCAAAATCTAGTGTCCTTAGGTCATCATTGTTACTGCATTTGCAGTTCCTGTAGTAGTCAGTGGTAAGAATATCAGGAGTCAGAAAAAAGAATACTTAGGAGTCAGAAAAACTGTAGTTTTGTTCAGGTTTTGCCACATCCTAGCTTATGACTTTAGGAAATTCAATAATCTACTGAAAAGGGACGAAATTACCATTTATTGAGAACCTGCTACGTAGCAGAAAATATTACCTATCTCACAGGATTTTTATTGAATTAAATAAACTATTGCAAATATAAAAACCTTATTGAAACATTATACAATTTAAGTTGTTGTTAGAATAATGATAATTATTAAATTATTACTATATTACTGGTCTGTCCAGGGCTACTGTATAGATTACTTCATATGAAGATGGTGCCCAACTAATATAATGGTTGATTAAAATATACTCTCAGAAATATATCTAGGTATAAAGTTGGATTGTATTAAGCAGTTACTAAATTGTTTCCATTAAACAGATGAAAACCAACATGTATCTAATAAGTATCTTTTTTGTATACAGAGCGCTAGACTTTGCTGGAGACATGGGACACACAATTTTAATGTGAGAAAGCTTATATGTAACCAGCTGATAAGTTTTGCTGTTCCTGCAGGCACACACATCTTCTATGCAAGTCATTCCCCTACTATACTCAATTAATTCGGTCTGATAAGGAATGTTAATATCACTTTAGAGTAAACAGGCATCTGTTGATAGATCTTTCCAGATATTTGGCATATGCAGAGGCACTGATGGAGGCAGTGATGCTTAAGGCAGTATTGTGAATGACTGTAACAAAATGCAATATGTTTCAAACACAGGAAATATCTCTCTAAAGTATAATGTCTAGATAGTAATATGGAAATGGTTCTAAGAGATTAAAAATATGTAAGACTACATGAATATCACAACATTATTTATAAATAGGACTTGTAAGACAAAGAACCTATGAAACAAGGAAAAGAGTGAAGGTGGAGAAAAAGAAAATTCTATTTTAAACAAATGCTCATCAGGCATGCTGCCTGCACATCTATTACGCAGGATCTAGGCTTACACTCTTTGAGTGTTTAGAATTTTTTCTAAGAATGCAAAACTAATTAGATCTTGGTCCATTTGCTTCATTTACACTAAGGCTGGACTGTCAAAGTGGCAACTAGTATTTAGAAAGAGAAAGTTTGATTTAGTTTTCTTGTTAAGCTCAGTTTCAAGAATATAGCACGTTCACCTGAGGGCAAAAATCCTATGATAAACAGTTATCTAAACAGCTATCTGAAGGTCAGAGAGGGTAACTAGGTTATGTCCTTCAGTCACTGGGCTTTAAAAAATATATAAATTACAGTAATATAAATATTTATTTCACATTTCTTTCTATACCACCAATTAACAGTGATACACATGACTTAGCTCCAAAGCTATTTTTTGAGACAATTAATATAGTTAGAGGAATCTGTGAAATTGTAAACTGTCTTACTATTTAAATTATTCATCAAGATTAAAATTAGATTTAAGCCATATCATTTGCACTTTGCCACACATAAGAATTCAGATAAATCATCACATTGAAATATGGATGTTTGCCTGAGTCTGAGGCTAATGATGTGACAGTTTAATATTTTTATTTCTTGATTTTTAAACCAATTGTTATTGGCCAGTGCCATGTTGGGAGTGAGATGGTAGATTGATGGCCTAAGTATTAAGTATGTTTTCATTTAAATGTAAAATTCTAGTAATGAAATATATATGTAAAGTTTATTCATAGTAACTATTCCTTATTATGATTTTGATATTTTTATCAACTTTAAGAAAAATTGTATCTTTAAAATGGCAAGGAATTATCAAAACCCCTAAAATCTCTCCTATTCAAAATTTTCATTTTTAAGTCTCTGAAGGTAAACTATGATAATTTCATATTTACCCCTTAGTAACATAAAATTCTACCTTCTTATAATACTTACTTCTTGAACAAAAATCACTGATATTAGTTGATGAATGTAATAATTTCTAGTTGACCACTCTAGTTAACAGTCCAACTTTATAGTTGATAACACAAATCTTACATTTTACAGTAAAAGATGAAATTTTGTTCAGCTCTGTTGTTAATATATATTTAAAGCATCTTTTTATTTTAAAAAAATGAAGTGAGGAAAACTAACTAGTTGTTTGCCATTAAGCTTTATGAAAACAATTCTGATGGTCTAAACCAGGGAACACCAACCCCCAGGCCACGGACTGGTAACAGTTGGTATCCTGTTAGGAACTGAGCAGCACAGCAGGAGGTGATCGGTGGGCAAATGAGCGAAGCGTAATCTGTATTTACAGCCACTCCCCATCACTCGCATTACTTGCCTGAGCTCCACCTCCTGTCAGATGAGCAGTGGCATTAGATTCTCATAGGAGCGCAAACCCTACCGTGAACTGCACATGAGAGGGATCTAGGTTGCGTGCTCCGTATGAGAATCTAATGCCTGATGATCTAAGGTGGAGCTGAGGGGTGATGATAGCACTGGGGAGCAGCTGCAAATACAGATTATCATTAGCAGAGAGGTTTGACTGCACAGAGACCATGATAAATCTATTGCTTGCGGATTCATAACAAAACCCTATCAGTGAGTGACAAGTGAAAACAAGCTCAGGGCTCCCACTGATTCTGCATTGTAGTGAGCTGTATAATTATTTCGTTATATATTACAGTGTAATAATAATAGAAATAAAGGGCACAATACATGTAATGCACTTGAATCATCCCGAAAGCATCCACCACCCACCTCCCGTCCGTGGAAAAATTGTCTTTCACGAAGCAGGTCCTTGGTGCCAAAAAGGTTGGAGACCTCTGGTGTAAAGTATAAATTAATACTCAAATAATTTTTTCATTATTGTTAACTTTAAATTACTAATTATAATCTAACCAGTCTAAAACCAATAAAATTATACCATGCTAGTATTAAAGCTTTTGTTAATATCCATAAGGAAAAAAAATGCTTTTATTTTAGTTGAATTCAGGAAAATGTTAAGAAGTAGAATTGAAAGGTAAGATGAAGCAAATCTGGAAAGCCCACCATATTCTACTTGACAAAGGGGAGGCCCTCAAGGAGGGGACTTTCAAGAAGGTGAGTGATGATAGTTAGAAATTAATGTTAATGGCCTGAGGTGAAAGAAATGATATTGAAAGATAGAACCTGATAAAAAAGATATGTTTAGAAATTGGGAGCTATGAAATTGGGTACTGGATACAGTATGGGTTTATAATCAGTTTACAGTAAATGAGAAAGACAAAGACACCTAAGATTTTTATTTTAGAGGTTTTGTGCACATCAACACCATTCAAAAAGCAATGATCCAGCAATCCCACTCATGGGCATATATCTGGAGAAAACCATAATCCAAAAAGGATACATGTACCCCAATGTTTATTGCAGCACTGTTTATAATAGCCAAGACATGGAAGCAACCTAAATGTCCATCAACAGAGGAATGGACAAAGAAGATGTGGTACATATATACAATGGAATATTAGCAGTAGAAACAAATAAAATAATGTCATTTGCAGCAACATAGATGGGCCTAGAGATTATCATACTAAGTGAAGTAAGTCAGACAGAGAAAGACAAATATATGATATCACTTATATATGGAATCCAAAAAAATGGTACAAATGAACTTATTTACAAAACAGAAATAGAGTCACAGATATAGAAAACAAACTTATGGTTACCAAGAGGGAAAGGGGAAGGAGGGATAAATTGGGAGATTAGGATTGACATATACACACTACTGTATATAAAATAGATAAACAACAAGGTCCTACTGTATAGCACAGGGAACTTTAATCAATACTCCGCAATGACCTATATGAGAAAAGAATCTAAAAAAGAGTGGATGTGTGTATATATATATATATATATATATTTTTTTTGTGGTACACGGGCCTCTCACTGTTGTGGCCTCTTCCATTGCGGAGCACAGGCTCTGGACGCGCAGGCCCAGCGGCCATGGCTCACGAGCCCAGCCGCTCCGCGGCATGTGGGATATTCCTGGACTGGGGGCACAAACCCGTGTCCCCTGCATCGGCAGGTGGACTCTCAACCACTGCGCCAACAGGGAAGCCCTGTATGTATATTTATAACTGATTCACTTTGCTGTACAGCAGAAACTAACACAACATTGCAAGGCAACTATCCTCCAATAAAAAGTTCTTAAAAAAGCAGTGAATGCAGAGAGGACAGTTTGTCCTTCTGTGGTTTTATTGTTGTTTGCTTACTCTTTTAATTTATACTGCCAAGGGTACCAGAAAATAACAAATTCACTTAACAGACTCTGAAATGCCCTTACTGCCTCCAAAGACATGAACTACTCAGGGAAATTGGTGAACCACTGAAGAATCAGATCTTGCTAGAAATTATAGATCGTGGAAGTCATATGAATGGACAAACACCTCACAGAAAAGCAAGCGGATCAGAAAGGCAAAATAAAAAGGCAGAAGCTATAAACTTCGATGCACCATCTTTTAAGAGTCGGAGAAAAAGATGACTCTTGACAAGGAGAGGATAGAGAGGTCTGATTAGTATCAAGCAGGAGCTGGTAGTAAAATCAAAGAGAGTATTTAATGGAGAGGAGTGCCAAACACTAAAATGCTATGAAATTGGAGGCCACTGATTTTGGAAATTAGGAGCTAATTGCTGTCTTGTGACAGCTTTTTATTTTTTTTTAATGCTGGTGGAGAATGTGAGCCAGATTGCAGTGGGTTGAGATGTCAACTGAAAGTGAATGTATCAAAATAGGTTAGAAATGGTAAAATCATTTGCGGTTTGAGAGAACAACTTATTCTCAAGAAGACTAAATGGTTTTTGTTTACAGTATTTTACAGTACTTGCATCTTTTATTGATGCATATCTACAACATAAAAGTAATCCAATAAGTCATTTTTCCCATTTTTCCATTTTGATCTAGGTTACTTTCCTGTCAATCTGGTTAATTTGATAGTTTGATTTTGATTTAAGTTTTGAAAATATAATTCACTGAATTACAGTGGATAATCTATTTCGGGCATCTTTCTTTATATTATTTTTCACTCAATGTACAACTACATTAATAATTGGAGTGAGCCACACCTCCTAATGGCTTTTTTTTTTTTTTTTTTTTTTTTTTTTTTTTTTTTACGGTACGCGGGCCTCTCACCGTTGTGGCCTCTCCCATCGCGGAGCACAAGCTCCGGACGCGCAGGCTCAGCAGCCATGGCTCACGGGCCCAGCCGCTCCGGAGTGGCATGTGGGATCTTCCCGGACCGGGCACGAACCCGCGTCCCCTGCATTGGCAGGCGGACTCTCAACCACTGCGCCACCAGGGAAGCCCCTCCTAATGGCTTTTTCGTGGTTTAATTTAACCTCAGTATTTGAGGGAAAGCAAAGTTAGTACTTACAACTGAAAAAATTTAAGATATTAAAAGTCTAGTTATTTAGGTAGATAATCCAATATTAAGGCACTTTTTTAGACATTATTGTATATTAACATTTAAAAACTCATAGAAACAATATTTTTTCCTTTTCTAAAAGATCATAAAATGTAGTTAAGTTTTGGACTCATTTTGCTAAGGGGTCTGAGAATGATAAGTGCTTAATCAAGACAATGATGATAATAATACATGTGTATGCTACCTGTCATTGTACTTTATCATCATGATAAAATTAAGTTAACCAGTAAAAATGCACTTTTACACTATGATACAAACATTTTTGTCAAAATCTTTCCAATTTTCCTTTTCCCTCAGCTGGAAATTGCTATGTTACAAACTATCCTGCAGTAAATATCTCTCATTGAAGCCAACCTAAATTATTCTGATGTCCATATGTCATTTTTCAGATGTAAGCCTGAGACATCATTAGCACTAATGATGTGAGGCTGCTTTTTGTTGATACCTATTGCTATTTAATGACCCAACTACCTGAGGCAGTTTTGATAACTTGAAAAAAATGATAGAAAATCATCCAGAATTTGCTCCAGGAGAGATTTGATTACAAGTTGTTGACTAAGCAAGCCTACATAAAAGGTTTTCTGCTAACATAGCAGAAATGATGAAAAGCCTAGGCCTTCAAATTAGTTTTGTTTGCTTCAAATGCAAATATTAGGTATTACATTTCAGTTATAGTTAATATGTTATTTACTGTTTTCATATTTAATGGAATGAAGTTCATATTTTATTATCAAGATATTTAAAAAACCCATTTGCTGATGTACGCACTTATAAGGAAATTATTTATATGTGCTAAGATTTTTCTGGCTAAAAAATTGAATAGAATGTGGCCATAAGTACATGGACTACTTCAATATACCACCAGGACAACTAGTACTTGTCTCGTATTACTAGCTGTTCTCACCTTAAGACATGATATATTTTTATTATTAATGGTAAACCTTTATAAAATGATTTCCTTAATGAGATGTATTGACCTAATCAACTGTTTGAATTTTAGTTTGTAATCTGTGTCCTCAATGTTGGAAGGCCATGTTAAAAACATTTTCAGTAGCAATTTCAAAACTGCAGCAGGAGCAGAAAAACATGTTTCTTCAATAACAAAAAGTATTTAAAATCATTAACCTAATTAACATTTTCACCTGGTCTTCATTTAATGCGCAGAGGCAGTTGACGATAGTAATTACTCAGCTACAAACTAAATGGTCAATTAGATACACAACTACCCAATTTGCATGCACAGAAGTGAACATTATCACTACAAAGTTATTCCTAAGCATAATAGATATAATATAGATACAAAATTTAGTCTGTAATCAAACAATGTAACCATTACTCACTTTTTTCCAAATGTTACCTAGAGACATTCTCTCATACTCAGTATTAAAATGACTCTCACATTACAAATAATGGAAGAATGATGTAGATATTCTGAGAAATTAAGCTTATTGTGTTTAGGTATATCACCATTTCAGCATACCATAATCATTGCATTTATTCAAATCCATTCATACAATTATCAATTTATTCCTTTATAATTAATATGTTAAACACTGATTGAGTCTTCTACTGCAAGATTCTATTCTGTGTGTAATGCAAAGATTAAGACTCCCAGGGGCATTATGTTAAGTATCAAGGAGGTGATATAACATACATATAGGTCTAAAAAGAAGACAGAGAGTGCTAAGAGCCATAATAACAGCAAAAATAGAGTATGTAAACAACTTCTTAACATATGAAACAAATTTACTTAGAAAGTATTGAAAATGTTGAAGGTGTTTGATGGGACAATGAGGATAGTCTATTAACTCATCCAATGATTCATAAATATCTATCAATTACTTACTGCATAGCAAGCATTGTGCTAAGAGATGGGGATAAGAATGTCTGTTTAGAAGTTTTTGAGTCAAATTCTTAATCCTACTTGTAAGCTAGCAGTGAATCTTTCATCTTCCTTTAACAGTTTGAATTTCCACAACTTTCTAATAACAGAGAAAACTCAAAGTATATGGAATATACTTTAAGACTCTAGAATATATATTTTACATGGGATTTTAATTACATAGAAAGTAGAGTTTCACTTTAAAGTAATATACACATTTCACTTCGTTTTTATATAATAGGAATTGAAAATAATGTAACTAACTCAAAGTGCTCTACATTTATAGACCCAAGTTGCATCCTGAATTTCAGTAAATCTCTGCCATATTATCCATTATTTAAAAGGTCAAGCCTACAAACTCAGGGAAGAATCTCGGCCAACATGATTTTTCAAAGATTTCATTGTACCAGGACTTTCCACAGGTTTTCATCTAATCAGCACTGATTCTGACATATTCCTCTAGTGTATCACATTTTTAAATTGAAATATTTAATTCTCCCTATATTACAGACCTATGCTCATTAGGTAACACAAAATATTTGTTACTTTCTCATTCAAAAATTTGAGAGCCTGCATTTCTCAGGATCCAGTACTATAAGTAAGCTTGCACCCACTATCCCTCTATTGACCAGTTTTATCTGCAATGACATTTTGAGAAAGCAGCCAGGATTATTTGGGACTTTTATTGATCCTTTCTCAGGTTTTGTCTCAACAGACAGGAATCAGCTATAGGTTTAACAGCATGAAGTTCATATAGAATTCTGGCAATCAAACTTGAACCTATAGTAGAACACTACCAAGAAAAGCAGATCAGAATAATAGGTCTTCTAACAGATGTAGGAACATTTTATTTTCAATTTATATAGTAATAATTGTTACTATGGCTGAGTCATATAGTAAGTGTATATTTAACTTTTTAAGAAACTGTCAGAGACAGTGATGTGTCCTTGGGCTCTCCTCCACTGCTAAAGGATTTATTTATGTGCAAATAATACTGTGGTACTATTAAAATAATAATAACTGGGTTTCACAGACTGACTGGAACAGCTCTTTAACGACAGTATTTCCAGAAAGAAGAATCAATGGTTTTGTAATATGGGCTATTGTTATTTATAGATATGACCCTAAAGTTTTCAAATAAGCGTAACAGGTTATCTGATTCATTTTCAAAGGTAATCATTTTATTATCAATTTTTCTTGGAGGATAGAAGAGGTAGGCATTCCATGAAACTTTAATGTCACCTTGAAAAGATTATTTTTTAAACTAAAGTGTAGTTTAATATTTTAAACTAAAATTATTGAGACAATTCTTAGTGGAATAATACTTCACTTCTCAAATTAATTATTCATTCATACATCTGTTAAGATAGGTCTTCATTTTTTTCTGGGATATTTATGTTCTTCTTGACTCTCTAAACTGAGGCTGGATGGTCTTCTTTCAGCAATATCTTCATTAGTGTCCTTCAATTTTCACAAGAAGTTATTCTTATCTTCTAAATTACTTGATAAGAGTAACTTATCTTCTACATTAAAACATATATTTCATTGAGAAATTCAGTATTTATAAATTTTTTATAATTTTGAATAATTTGAAGATTTCATTTCTCATTTCCTCCAGATTAGGGGCTGTTAAACTTAATTGTTCAGAAGAGTCACCTTGACTGTTTGCTAAAAATTTGAATTATCTAATATTAATAGACCAAGGTTTAACCTAGAATTTTTTATATTAAATAAGTTTTTCAACTAATTCTGATGCTGTGGTCAGGGGCTTAAGTTTGAATTATATATATAGTATTACTATAACTATAGTTATACTATATATATATATTAATCCATATTTGTGGGATAACAGGATATTTTGCAGTTTTTCTATGGCATAATTTCATTGACACTAGAGGCAATGTAGCAAAGTAAATAGTAATATACACATAAATTTTGTTTTCTTTTTGAAGCTTTACTGAGACATGATTAACAGAATAAACTACACAGATAAACTGCACAATCAACATACACCCATGAAATAATAACCACAATCAAGATAATGAACATATTAATCACCCTCAAAAGTTTTTTGTGCCTATTTATAAGCCCTTGATTTGTCCTTCATCAACCCCCATTCTCACACAACCACTCATGTATTTTCTGTTGTTAATGCTTGTTTAAATTCCATAGAGTTTTACAGAAATGTAATCATTTAGTAAACACTCTCTTTGTAGTGTACTCATAATAATTTTGAGGTTCATCGATATTGTTATATGTATCGATTGTTCATTCTGTTATGTTGCTGAGTAGTATTCCATTGTCCAGTTAACTTTTCTCCTGTTGATGGATTTTTGGATTACTTCCAGTTTGAGGCTAATACAAATAAAACGGCTATGAACATTTGTAGACACATCTTTGTATTGAAAGCTGTATAAATAACCTTTTCCCTTTGGTAAATAACTAAATATGAAATGGCTGGGTCATATAGAGGATGTATGTTTAACATTTTAGGAAACTGCCAAAGTTGTTGGAACATTTTACATTTCCATTAGCAATGTATGACTATTCCAGCTCCTCTACTTTGCTTTTAAATATTTAGTATTAAAAGCCTATTATAACAGTGAAAATTAAAAAGTTAAGTCTGTTCAAATATTTTTAAAATAGTTTGTTTCATTTCTTACTGAGTTTGAGAGTTTTTAAAAATATATTCTGAATACGAGTATTTTATCGCATAAAGCTGAAAAATATTATTCCCTATGTTTTATTCCAGAATTTTGTTTTGTTTTGTTTTAGGTCTCATTTAGTCTTTTTTTTTTTTTTTTTTCTTAGCACAGTGTAAGGTATAGATCAATTTTCTTAAAACACAGATATCTAACAGTTTTAGACCATTTGTTTAAAAGACTCCACTGGCAGGTTTAAAATGTAGGTAATTTAAAAATACTTCATATTGGACTTCCCTGGTGGTGCAGTGGTTAAGAATCTGCCTGCCAACGCAGGGGACACGGGTTCACAGCCCTGGTGGGGGAAGATCCCACATGCCGCGGAGCAACAAAGCCTGTGTGCCACAACTACTGAGCCCGCACTCTAGAGCCCATGAGCCACAACTACTGAAGCCCGTGTGCCTAGAGGCCATGCTCTTCAACAAGAGAAGCCACCGCAATGAGAAGCCTGCGTACTGCAACGAAGAGTAGACCCCGCTCACCGCCAACTACAGAAAGCCTGCGCGCAGCAACGGAGACCCAACACAGCCAAAAAATAAAATAATTAATTAAAAAAAATAAAAATCGCCTGTTGATATGTTTATTGACAACTTCATCAGGAATTTGTTGAAGCATTAAATGTAACCAAAATAATTGCTTATCATTTCATTTTAAAACAGCCTTGGATAATAATAAAATGCAATATTTGCACTCCTAATGCCAGAATATAAATATGTTTTTAAAGTCTTAAATTTGTCAGAGGATTTTTTGTTTTTTTTAATTCTAAGGTTTAAACTTTCCTTAAAAAGAAAAATAAATTGCTGGACGATGTATTTTTTAATTCCTGTAAATAATCTTTGGTCAAATAATATTACATAAAAAACTAGAAGGATAAAAAGAATTTTGAAATACTATTTATTTCTACCAACATTGTGGGTCAAACTGAAGAGATCTCCCTACTTAGCTTTAAACTTTTTTCCTACAACTTAAGAAAGCTGCTTTACCATCCTAAATATAAATGATTCCTATGAATTCAATTATCGCCTTTTTAAAATTTCAACATACCCATGCTCATGCCTTTAGCCAATCATACTGTCTAATAAACTTTCATAAATTGAGTTTTGTTGGTGAAAAATGTGAAATTAATTTGGTATTATCTGTGGTAGGAAACAGAAATATTCCTACTATATTACATTATTTCATGTAAACATCACTTGGAATTTATTGCTGTAAAATTTCATGAGCGTCTTTTTTTTTTAAATAAGTAATACCTTGCATTTACCTGTCCTACCCCTAGGTTCTTCAGAACCTTTTTTTTTTTTTTTTTTTAAATTTAGATTCCGTATACATGTGTGAGCAGACAGGAATAAAGACATAGAGAAGATTTAAGGACACGGGGAGGGGGAAGGGTAAGTTGGGACAAAGTGAGAGAGTGGCATGGCCATACATACACTACCAAATGTAAAATAGACAGCAGGGAGATCAGCTGGGTACTTTGTAACCACCTAGAGGGGTGGGATAGGGAGGGTGGGAGGGAGATGAGAGAGGGAGGGGATATGGGGACATATGTATACATATAGCTGATTCACTTTGTTATACAGCAGAAACTAACACAACATTGTAAAGCATTATACTCCAATAAAGATGTTAAAAATAATAAAAATAAAACAAAATAAAATGCACTTGCCCTCTCCAGTACTTTTAAAAGATTTTTAAATTAAAAACATACAAACATTTAAACAAGGTTACCAAAAAAAATCATAGTAATATAAGGAAATGTGTGGTATTATTGGTAGAGATGATAAGTGCTCTGAGAGTTCAAAAGAGAGGGAGCAATTCATCTAGTTCAACATTTCTACAGTATAACAGAAAAATAGACTGAAAGGTTAGGTGAAGTAGACAAGTTCACACTGCTGGTTAATGGCCCAAATATTTTTCTGTGATAAGGAAATCCTTGTGAGTCCAGGCATCATAAAAATTTCTAGCAATTCTTTGAAAATGTAGGGTTTCTCTTATGTGAACCTGAAATAGAACTGCAGTAGGAATGACTTTATTTCTACCATATATTAAAATATTATCCTCAAGATGAATTTGATCAGAAGAGCTGTGAGAAATGAGTTATCTCCTAAACAGCATCCAAGAAAAATCATTTTTGTGGTTTTAATGATTAAGAAGAGCTGGTAAATATTGCTAAGCAGGAAAACTAAAACTCTAATTCTCAAATATGTCTTATCATTTTCCTTTCAAAAAGACCAATCTGAAAGTGAATTCTGTCACAAAATACATTTTTAAGGAATGGTTTAAGAATTATTAGTTGTAATACATGCAAATATATAAAAATATTTAATATACTTACATTTAAATATATTTTATATTGTTATATAATAATATATGTAATTGTATATATATACATATATATATACACATACATATATACACAATTTGGAATTTTTAGAAAAATAAATGTGAATATTTGCTTTTTATAGCTGCCATGACTAAATATCACCAGCTGGGTGGCTTAAACAATAGAAATTTATTATTGCACAGTTCTGGAGGCCAGAAGTCTGAATTCAAAGTGTTGACAGGGTTTGTTCCTGAGGACTTCTGAGGACTGTATCTCTCCCCTTAGCTTGTAGATGACTGTCTTCTCCCTGTGTCCTTACATAGTCTTCCCTCTGGGTGTGCAGTCTTTGTGTTCAAATTACCCCTGGTCACAATATGAGATAATGAGGTTTAGGACTACAACGTATGTTTTTGGGAGAAGGAGGGCATAATTCACCCTATAACATAAGGTTATGGTTATATAAAATTATAAACTAATATGAATATATTTGTATCACCACAGAAATAATACCAGAACAATTTATATCTATCTATCTATACAAATCTGCTGAAGAGGATTTCTTTAAACTTAATATTTTCAAGGTTCAGTCTATCTACTAAATATTTTAATTGGTTTAGATGTGCCAGGATCCAATTCCTTTTATGATCTGAGCCTGCAACATCCAAAATCTAATCCCTGCTATTTCAGAATTTGTGACACTTGAGGAAATCTCTGTGTTAAAAGCTGATTGATTTGGAAGAGGAAAGTCTGTTATAATTTGGTCATCATGCTCTATCCAGTACGAATTGGAAACGTGGAAATAACCCAAAAGTTGTTACTGGTTGTGCTGTGGACTTTGGAACATTCTAATTACCGTCAGAAAATCCCAGCAAAGATGAGGCAGTTTGGCAGACCAAGATGGAAATTTTAATTTTACTTGCAGCTTATACAAGTAAAAACTTACTTATTTAAATTAAGTTAAAGTGATAGTCACCTTTTTTTCTTAATTCATTTCCAGTAAAACAGTACATATTAGAATCATATAAATATCCCAAGAACCTTTTTATTGTTTAAAAATCCTTAGGGTTTTGTTTTGTTTTGTTTTGTTTGGGTCATAACATTTTTGGGGTATATATATATATGTATATATATTTTTTAAACTTTTTATTTTATATTGGAGTATAGCCGATTAACAGTGTTGTGATAGTTTCAGGTGCACAACAGTTTTGACCTGTAAGATATCAGGTATCGTTTAGATAAGTGTGCATGTAAAACACTAAGGGTTTCAGAGACATAACACATTATAAGAACCATTTTACTTGTTACCAGAGAACCACAGAATGGCACTAAGACATTTCCCCAGCTTGAAATAATTAGTTAAAAATGACAGCTAGAAGGCTAATTCCGCTCTTCAAGGATGCAGAAAGAAATCTTCTGTCTGAAAACAATACTCACAGAGATTCATCTAGAAAGCTTGAAAAAACATTTCCATGTTATATAATATTATGTCTGAAGTTTAACTGTTAAAGTAAACGGAGAGTCCTGGGGGCAGAAGTGCCATGTGAGTGCCAACTCAGATACTGGAATCATCTCAGTCTCTGAGAAATATTTGTCATGTTATTTCGGTCTTAAAACACAGGTTATTTGAGAAGGAGGAGAGAATGGAGGGAGACAGAGAAGGTTAAGAGGTGACATATTGTATCATTCCTACTTCAACTTCAGTTGATTCAATAATAGACATTTATTATACTTCAAACATGAGGTCACACTTTTCATCAACCACTTTCTTACACATTTGTTTAACTCTAGATTCAAATTCTAATTCATTTATTTGCTATTGACAGCAACATATAAGTCCCTTAAAGGAACGCCCTGTGTCTTTTATCTGAGTCTCGATGCCTGGCACAGTCACTGGAACACAGTGGGCACTCAATAAATATTTGTTAAGGGGAGAAATTTGAAAGAAATGGCATAGAATGATTTTTAAAATCAAGGCACCTGATAGAAAATTAAGTGACAACCTATTCAAGGTAGACGTTCTCTATTAATTCACTATTCATTCAAGGAAGGAAAGATGCAGAGAGAGAGAGAGAGAGAGAGAGAGAGAGAGAAACACACTTCTACTGAAGTTCACATATCAGGAGTTAAGTTTAACACTCAAGCTATTAACTCATTTAATTCTGAAATCTGAAAACAATTCTATGGAAAGGGTGTTATTCTTTTCTACCGAAGAGGATCCTGAAGATCTGAGAGGTTATAGGACTTCCTCAATGGGAGAGCTAGTAGTAGGTGACCATGATTCAAAATCACACCTCTCTGCTTCACAGCTTGCACTATTGCCACTATTCTATATTGAACACAAAGCAGCCCGTGTTGTTAGACTTTTCCAGGTGGGAAAAATTAGACAAAGTTTAAACCTTCTTGCTTTGATTTTTAATTTTATATAGACTCTGGCTCTGTGCAGAACCAGCAGCAGAGGGCAAGGTCTTGCAGAGCTGGCAGGAGAGAGCACATTGAGATAAATTGAGCACACAGTTAATTAATGGGAAATAAGACTGTGACACTGCTGCTGAATTCAAAGGCTAGACTTGATGCTCCAATTTCTGTGGAAGCTGGGACAGTGCAAATAGGGAGAAGATGCTCACAGAATGTTTTTAACTATAGACATCTGCAAGTGTAAATTGGAATACAGCCAAGATGAATAGAAAACAATCTGGTAAGAGAATACAAAGCTCCTATACCTCTTTCAACATAGAATCATGCTCATTTAAAATATTATGTCCAGGTGACATATTTGGAGGCTCAGAGTTAAAATAACCTAGGGAAAAATTATGTAAACAACTTATATTTTATTTATACAACATATGTTTTTTAAAGAAAGTACATTTTTGCCCCTATCTAATTCACTATTATTTCTGGAGAAGTATGGCTCAAAAGGCTATGATTTATTTTGGGTGCTTTTTCCAGACTACACACAAAGTCCTTGTCAAGATTCAACAAGACTGTATTTAACTGATACAGCTCTTAAGAAGAGTCAAGGTGGCATGTGGAAGCAGTGTAAAGGGCTCAGAATCCAACAGACTTGATTTTGACACTCGGTTCTGTTAATTTAAGTGCTCTGTGAATTTGTATACTTGATTTAAAAATTTTGAGTCTCAATCCCATATACTGCTAATAACCAGTAATATGTATATTTTCCTCATAAAGAGAGAAAAAAAGAGAAAACACTTTGCAAACAATAAGGTCTTACACAAATCTCTATTGTTCTTGTTATCCATATTTATCCAAATATGTCTTGAGTACTAATTTCTGAGCCAGCACTGTGATAGGTGCAGCAGACGTACAATAGACTTAAGTCCTGCACTCTTGCCACTGAGGGCTAATGGTGTGGGTGGACGGTAGAGAGCAATATATATAAATGCATTGTCTTTATTAGCAGTGGCACAGCCAGTATTATTCTGGATGATAGATTCTATATTAGGAAATCTACTTAGGTTATTTCATATTATACTGTCAACAACTTTACTCTCTCAACAACCATTATCCTCCTATTGCCATAGACAGACTACTATGGGAAGAATTGAAAGCTGGTTTAATCAGCCATATACTTCACAAAGACGACTGTGACTTTTCTAGAGAAACCAACATAGTGGCCAAGAATATTGGAGCAATGATAACAAGTTATGTTGTTTTTTTCAGCATTATTATGAAAGACAGAGATGTTTCCTGTAAGTATATATAATGATTCTAGAAATGTATTGGAGGTAGAATTGATATGAGTTTGTAATTGCATATTCTGGTGGTGAACATGGGATCCAGAGAGAGGCTGAAACAACACAGGGATGTGGTAGGAAGATGGGAGGATTTGTTTAGTTTTGAACCCATCTTTAAAGTCCTCATGGTATGTGCAAGCAGGTAGGCAGTGTGATACATAGGTCATGAGTGAGATATGAACTGTTGAGTGATAGGAGATGACAACTATGACACAATCTGGAGGAACACCAACATAACAGAGCAGAAGAAAGTGGAACCTGCACATGAGACCAAAAAACAGTGCTAAGACAAGTAAAAGGAATATTAAGAAAACACCTAGACAAAGGAGTTAAAGGGACAGAGTATTCCAAGAAATATATAGTATTCTTGAAATACTCTGTCCCTTTATATGTGTGTGTGTATATATATGTATAATTAGAATTAAATGCTATCAGATAGGTCTAGTTTAAGTAAGGTGTTAAGAATTTCCTTTGAATTTAGTCAAAAGGAAGTTGTTGGTAAGTGTTATAAAATATTTTCAGAGGAATGGGTAGACAGTAGTGAAGAAAAATACTAACTAAAAGGAAAACTATTTCTCTCTCTCTCCTCACAACATTTCTGACACAAATGTATGGGGGTTTCTCCTATACCAACCAATTCTCCAGCTCTCGGGATTCCACCAATTTTGTGTCTACAATTAAGTTCTGAAACTATCCAGAGTCAGAAAACCCCCCAACCACCCCCAGGTTAAGGGTCAAGTCCCAAAAGACTGCTTCCCATTTCAGATGTCAGTCACAGGTCTGGGTCTCCTGTACACTTGACTCACCTGCTATAAACCTTAGGTTGCCAAGACCCCCTCCTTGGGTTGGATAATTTGCTATAAGGGCTCACAGAACTCAGAAAAGCATGGCACTTACTATTAGCAGTTTACTGTAAAGGATACAATTCAGGAACAGTCAAATGGAAAAATGTATGGCAAGGTTTCTGGGAAGTAGTGTGGAATTTCCATGCCCTCCAAGAGCACCAACGTCCCAGCATCTCAATGTGTTCAGCAACCTGGAAGTTCTCCAAATCTCTTCGTTTAGGTTTTTTTATGGATTTTCCATTATGTGGGCAGAATTGATTAAATCTTTGGCCAGTGATGATTAACTTAATGCCCAGTCTGTCTCCCCTCCCTAGTGGTTTAAGAGTTCCAACCCTCCAATCATATGGTTGGTTCCTCTGGCAACCAACTCCCATCCTCCAAGTTTCACCTAATCAGCATAAACTCAGGTTTGGTTAAAAGGGGCTAATTATGAATAACAAAAGATGCTCATTTTACCCCTAGGACTCAGGAAATTCCAAGGATTTTAGAAGCTGTGTGCCAGGAACCTGGAACAAAGACTAAATATATATTTCGTGTTTTTTGTTTGTTTGTTTGTTTGTTTTTTCTGCGGTACACGGGCCTCTCACTGTTGTGGCCTCTCCCGTTGCGGAGCACAGGCTCCGGACGTGCAGACTCAGCGGCCATGGCTCACGGGCCCAGCCGCTCTGCGGCATGTGGGATCTTCCCGGACCGGGGCACGAACCCGTGTCCCCTGCATCGGCAGGTGGACTCTCAACCACTGCGCCACCAGGGAAGCCCTATATTTCTTATTATATCACAGGTAGAGATTACATCAGATTGCAGAGTGAGTACGACTGTAGACATGAAGACAATAAGTATAAACGACTTTTCAAGAATATCCATGCTATGGGGAATCATAGATTAGATTAGATCATAGATTAGAAAGGCTAAGAAGGCTGAATTAAAAAAGGGAAAATTGCTTTGTCGGAATTGTATGAAGTGTTAAAATGGGCAGGACAAATCCACAGACTGGGAGAAATTCAGATAGAAGTAAATCATCCCAATGAGAGTATAATGACAGTAGTTTCTTTGGAGTCAATAGGGACTTTTACTGGCTACCCCAGAGTGTCTGGATATGCAAGCAATTTCATGTCTTTTGTTTAGGATTAGTCCTCATTGAACGAGTTTGAACTTCTTATCACATCCAAGAGCTTCTTATCTCTGCATCTTTGGGAAGGCCAGAACCCCTGTCCTGATCTGGGCTCCATCTGGATATCCACCTCATCAGAATGGGTCTCAGTGATTAGTCTTGGAGGCCATCTTCAAGAGCTCTGTCTGAAGACAGAGATTTCTTTATAAAGGAAAGTAATAAAGGAAATACTTAAAAAAAAAAAAAAAGTCATATACAGAACAGAAATCATTATACTATATTTCCCCATTGTTTTTGCACACTTATCTATTTACACTTTCAGAATGGACATTTCTACTAACAATATCCTGAGCCTGATGACAATTTGCAGGCAAGGGATTGTGGCATTATGAGCAAATACTTTGTGTCATCAGGCTGCCAACGGGTAAAAATGAAACACTTTTCACCAAAGATGTAGACTCATTGTGAGAATTACAGGATGTGAATTAGAAAGCATTCCTCTACATGAGGTGTGTGTTCAAGTATAGAGCTTGAAACCCATGCCTTGAGTTTTGCATGGAAAGATGAAGACATGATTGAAAGATGACAACTAAAATGACATCTTGAGGTAAAAAGAATAGGACATGCTTTCTAAAATAAGAAGGGCAAATAAAACTGGATACTTTTGAGAGTTATTTTTTTAATATAATATTGAATTATATTCTCATACCATTATTGAGATTAATAAACTTGCTGGAAGACCTTTATATTATATTGCAACTATTAGGTATTTTGAAACATGCTTTGACACTTAGATAAATAAGTTGCTTCCATAAAGCATTACTTAATTCTAGATGTAATTTATTATAAAATTCTTGATATTTCTGTTCACTGGGCATACATGTAAATAACATTTTTAGCAAGGGCAAAACTTACAAATTCTAGTTTATCAAATAATACATATGATTTAGGATAAATATATAAAATACTCCTCCATGCTTTAAGTGTGAAAAATATGACAGGAATACAAATTATTTTGTTTAAAAAGACATAGTATTTATACAATGAGATTTAAAATTTAGAAGTTTTATATTTTATTTAGAACTTATTATTCTGTAATAGATCTCCTTAGGCTTCATTTCCTCTTAATTCTGAAAAACAGCATTCTTTATTCATGCACTGACGGATCAAAGACTTATATGTAGCACAGTTCAGATTAGAAAAACAGATCTTGAGATTCATAAGCCCAGTTCATGAAAATTAATAGGGTCAAATCATATTGTTTTCTATATTTTCTTGGGAAAAACATGAAAAAATAAAATTGAGGACAACATAATACTTCATATAATTTTTAAAGAGAAAGTAATATTTTTAACCAATAGACACCTCCTCTATAATACTAGCTAAAATAAAGATAAATTAGGAATACATTTTAAGCAATATAGTTTTTATTTTTCTTGATCTAACTAAATATTATTTCACTTAAAGTAGAAGTTTTATCATCTTAAAACTTACATAAGAAATTCCTGAATTAGATTGGTATTATAGCAGATGTTGGTAGAATTTAAAAGTAATCAGAAAGAAATTAGTAACCACTGTGGGAAATTTCATTTTCAATATACTACCTTTTAGAGATATGGACCATGATAATTGGTGTCTGAAATACAGTAATCTATGTGATATAATCCTGGAAAGTATTATGAATTAAAAATAAATGAGCTAGACCCCAAAAGGAAGTTATAGAAAACAAAATAAATGCTTTATCAGCACTAGAGCAAGCTGCATTACTGAGGGATTGCTGACACTGGAAAAGATAAGGCATTAATACTTAAAGGGAAGTGTGTCAATATATTTTATTATTCTTGTCTCTATACAAATGCACGTAAAACTCTGAAACTGGAGTGAGCAAAATGGAAGTCTGTTGGCCTGGTGTGCATCTGCTATGTTGTCAAGACTGTCTCCTTGAACCAAACTGATGTCAGGGGACAGTTGCCGGCAGCTATGGAAATCATACTATGGAGGCTGCCTGAAGAGAGAAAACTTTCATACTGTAGATTGTGTTATGTGAAAACTACCAAGCGTCTACGAGATGCCAGTCAGCTTAAACCACAGAGAATACTGTAGAAAAATGAAGTTTGTATTTTCACTCTGCTTTATTTTAAACATATGGAGCATATTTTTATTGCTCAATTTGGTCACCATTTGATCTAATTGAAACCTTAGAGCAGGGTTTCTCAACTGTGGCACTACTGACATTATGGGCCAGATAATTCTTTGTTGTGGGGAGCCTTCCTGTGCATTGCAGGGTATTTAGCGACATCCCTGACCTCTGCCCACTAGATCCAGGAGCACCCTTGCTCCTGAGTTATGACAAACAAAAACATCTCCAGATATTACTAAAAATACCCTTGCAGACAAATTTTCCCTTGTTGAGAACAACTGTTCTACAGTGTTTTAGTTTTATCAATGGGACAGAAGTTTTTATTGATTTACTTTTACTTCTGTATCATTTCTGTAAAAAGGAGATTTTAATAGTATTTATCTTAAGGGACTGACAAAGTATAAGTGACAAAATGAATGAAAGTGTAATATTTTATATACTAAATAAACAGTATAATAGCTATTATTATCAGAACTTCTAATATAACATCTATTATCATATCATGCTCTTAGCCTAATTTTAAGTTGTTTTAATTTTTTTTATTTTAACTTTAAAAATGAAAAAAACATATGAAGTTGTTCCTTTAAGTTTTATTGTCTCATAAAACACTGTTTGAAAGAAGCCACAGTTTAATCATGCAATCTAATATACTATGGAATATTACTCAGCCATAAAAAGAAACAAAAGTGAGATATTTGTAGTGAGGTGGATGGACCTAGAGTCTGTCATACAGAATGAAGTAAGTCAGAAAGAGAAAAGCAAATACCGTATGCTAACACACATATATGGAATCTAAGAAAAAAAAAAAAAGGTCATGAAGAACCTAGGGGTAAGACGGGAATAAAGACACAGACCTACTGGAGAATGGACTTGAGGTTACGGGGAGGGGGAAGGGTAAGCTGTGACAAAGTCAGAGAGTGGCATGGACATATATACACTACCAAACGTAAGGTAGATAGCTAGTGGGAAGCAGCCGCATAGCATAGGGAGATCAGCTCGGTGCTTTGTGACCGGCTGGAGGGGTGGGATAGGGAGGGTGGGAGGGAGGGAGATGCAAGAGGGAGGGGATATGGGAACATATGTATATGTATAACTGATTCACTTTGTTATAAAGCAGAAACTAACACACCATTGTAAAGCAATTATACTCCAATAAAGATGTTAAAAAAATGTTAAGAGCCTTAAAGTTGTCATGTTAATAATAAATTTAATAAGTAAATTCTATTACTCATTTTGTTGAATGAAATATAACACTAAATTATTCCACATTATTAGAAAAGGAGCCTAATGATGGATATTTTAACAGAAACTCACAGATGATGCCCTTTTTTGTTAAATTAGCACTCTGAATCATTCTACAATGCTCTATCCAACTCTGTATTACTTCATTGCTTTCTCTGAATGTTCCAAGTCAGACTTAAAATTCCACTAAAATAAAGCTGTTCTCTTTAAAAAATATGCATATATGAAGTGAATCCTTGAGGAATCTGAAGATATTATACTATTTTTGGTCTTCATTTTTACTGATAAGAAATCTGCAATTTAAAATTTCGTTTCTTTATAAGTAATATACCTTTTCTCTCTGGTTGCTTTTTTTTTTTTTCTTCTGTCTTTGTTTTTCTGCAATTTTACTTCAATGGGTCTAAGATTTGTTTTTATTTACCCTGTCCAAGACTAAGTGTGCCTCTTCAAATTTAGGATTTGTACCTTCTGTTTTTTCAATTATAGAAATATATCTGCCATTATCTTAAAATATTGCCTCTCCTCATTTCCTTCTTATCTTTGTACTGCTTCATTTAATCATTCATATGTCTTTGCCTCCCTATTATATTTCCCCCTCTTTGCTTTTCAGTGCTACAACTTTGCAATTTCTCCTATTTTCCACTTCAACAATTTGCTCTTGTTCTGAAACCTACTGTTTAATCCATAGTTTAAAATTTAGCATCAATGTCTACATTTTCAAGTCTAGATGATATTATTTCAAATATGGCTTTTTTTGGTATGTCTCCCTTTCATTTTTTTTGTTTGTTTTCAAAGTTGGACAAGCTTTTGTAAATTAATTTTTATTGGATTATAGTTGCTTTACAATGTTGTGTTAATTTCTGCTATACAGAAAAGTGAATCAGTTATACATATACATATAACCACTCTTTTCAGATTTCCTTCCCATTTAGGTCACCACAGAGCACTGAGTAGAGTTCCCTGTGCTATACAGTAGGTTCTCATTAGTTATCCATTTTATATATAGTAGTTTATATACATCAATCCCAATCTCCCAATTTATCCCACCCCCATTCCCCCCTAGGTAACCATAAATTTGTTTGCTAATCTGTGACTCTATCTCTGCTTTGCCAATAAGTTCATCTGTACCGTATTTCTAGATTCCACAAATAATGATATTATACGATATTTATCTTTCTCTTTCTGACTTGCTCATATTTTTAAAAAAATTAATCTGAGTTAAACATTCTTATTTTATTGGCTCTTTCACAATGTTCTGTTATCAAATGTTCATGTTACTTATTCTATGTTTCGCTGGGCTACTTTCCCTCATGTAGTTTATACACTGCTATTATTATTATATGTTTAATATTTTATTCCTTCATGGGAATTGCACTCAAATAGGGTAATAGCAATTCTTTACAAAATATATCTGCCAGGTCCCTAGGGAATTCACCAGTTCCAGCTGAGGTATTATGTTGATATCTTAGTTTGTGTTTGTACCTAGCAGATTGTAAAAGTTCAGAAAACCACAGCAATGCTATTGTAGTTGTGCGTGTCACTTATCAAAGAGAATTCCTTTTTTAACACTCAGAAATCCAGGAATGTAGACTAGCTTCTTCCTGACAACAGTGTTTTTCTTATTATAGCTTTATGGCCATGGGGCATTCTCATAGGTTCCCAGGTTTACTCAGAAATCTCAATTTTATCTACCCATTGCACACTAGTTCAAAGCCCTGTCACCTAAATCAGTCTTGGCATCAAAACTCAAAATTGAATCTACAGCCATTCTGTGTTATTGGAACGCACATCTAGACTCTCGGGGCATTAGATTGTGCCCTTAATATCCAGGCTTTGAGTTCTTGCTCTGTTTTGCCACCTGGGGATTTCCTCTTACTTTCTTCTGAGATTGGCTATAATTAAACAGCCTTTTTTATGGTTGCTCTATTTTATGTAGCATTTATACGTGAATGGAATGGGAGCTAGTATGTGTCACCTCTGTTCACTGTGTTACCAGAGTATTCCTCCCTTTCTTATTTAAATAAACAAATCTAAAGCTTAATATTTTTTTGCCAAACAAGTTTAAAATTAAATGAATTAAATAGCAAGAAAATATACTTCATTATAAATGAAGGCCAAGAGGCATTATAGACCATCATTACAATACATTATGTGAATATTTGACAACAGAAGGGACAACCTATTTATCAAATGTTTCATAAAAGCACTCAGAATGTAGCTTCCAATGTGGCTACTAAACATAGAGAGAGCCACAGTGGAAATAAAATAATGAAATCTTTGTTACTGACAGACAACACTCAGCCAGTCCCTCATTTCAGTTGCATGCTAAGCAGAGGATTAGAATACCTCTGCAGCTAACCGGTGATTATGCTTCACTATTTAATCTCAACTCAACACATATATTCTGGGAATGACGTACTATAATAAAAATTATAAAGGAAATGTTTTTCAAAACTATTGTATACTCTTAGATGATTAAAAGAAGGGATTTGGCTATATTGTTTTCAAAGCATAGACAGGAAGTATTTGCAGGAACGTCAGATGAGGAAACTGATGTCCAGAGAGATTAGTAATAGAGACAGAGAGACAGATAGGACCTATATCATTTCACGCTTTGTTTTATCTGAAATTAACTCATTTAAATTGGAGTTTTATAAAAACTAAGATGGATTACTATTGGCATATTCTTTTCGTAATATCACTTGTTATTTATTTATGATTGCGGTTAGAAGACAACTTGTGAGTACTTCTCTTTTGTAAATATCTTCCTTCCTGATGTGTCCTTAATAACATATATACACATAACACCCTTTGTTAAATAGTAAATTAGTGTGTCAAAATTTAGTTAAGGGAAAAATATATTTTATGTTGCTAATATATTTTCAAAATTCCCAAAACTATAGCTTTTCTAAAGAAAGATATTCTGATCTTAAATAAAATTGATGAATACTGTGTCATAGGAAATAAATATATACACAGAACTCACAGTTTTTCCTCACTTTATATTCAAAAAATATATTTGTTGCTAACATTTAGAAATTGAGTTTTAATATTAAAAATGATAAGTGGCAGCTATTTTGACAATTATCCAGAAAAGCCACACACAGCCTCAACAATTTTCTACATCCTCACTATTCCCTATTTTTGTTACACTTCAGTCACATGCTTTGCCATTTATTTTTGCTCTTTCAAATTGTTCAAATTTATTTTTCTTATAGTGGTTGTAATTAGTTGAATTGGGTCCCACAAAAATATATATTGAAATCTTAAACCTCAGTACCTCAGAATATAACTTTATTTGTAAATAGGTTCCTGGTAGATGTAATTAGTCAAGATGAAGTCATACTGGAGTAGGGCAGGCCCTTAATCTATTATGATTGGTGTCCTTATAAGAGAGGAGAATACCAAGTGAAAACAGAACCACATAAGTCATGTATTAAGGAGGAAGAGATTGGAATGATGAGTCTATAATTTGAGAAACACCTGAGGCTGTCAGAAGCTGGAAGAGACAAGGAAGGATACTCCTTTAGAAGCTTTGGAGGTCTTGCCAACACCTTAATTTCAGACTTCTACCCTCCCAAACTAGGAGAGAATAAATTTCTGTTTACTTAAGCCACCCAGTTCATGGTACTTTTTTAGAGCAGCCTTATGAAACTAATGCAGTGGTATTAAGAGGAAAGTGAAAGTTGTCTTATATGTCTGTCTTTATCATCACAAAAGAAATGAACAAAACAACCATTTGTTTAAGATTTTTTTTTTGCTTTATCTCATGGGCATTTGCCTTTACAGTTCCCACTTTTTAAACCCGATGGGCTTTATCCCAGAGTGCAAACTTAGACTTTTTTATTTGAGATGCGGTTTTCACTAGTAAGAAATAATAAAGACAAAAGTTTACCAAAAGATTAAAAAATGTATTTTATTTATTCATTAACAAACATAATTAAAGGAACAGAGTTACTAAAATAAGCATAAATATATCTTACATCAAAAAAGAAATTAAGCATTTATTGGGGAATTACCCATATTACCTTAGTTGCTCTATCACTAACCATAGATGTTAAGTTGGCCAGGTAATATTTCTCTTGTGTTATAGATAAGAATGCTAAATTTTTGTTAATGTAGCTAGTAAAGGCCACAGTTTAGAATAGAAAGAAAATCAGTTGTTAATATCCAGTAAGTAATTTTTAATGTGAAAATTATTTTGTCCAATTCTGTTTAAAATAAATATAAAATTGAAACATTATAACTTTTCTGTAAGAAAAAAATTGCATAAAGCAACATAGCTTACAAATACATTACTAAAAGTACTTACAGAATAGCTCATCAGTGATATTGGCCTGTAATTTTCTTTTTTTGTGATATCTTTATCTGGTTTTGGTATCAGGGTGATGCTGGCCTCACAGAATGAGTTTGGAAGTGTTCTTTACTCTTCACTTTATTGGAATAGTGCAGAATAAGATACTGATGAAAGAAATTGAAGACAACACAAACAGGTGGAAAGATATACCATGTTCTTGGATTGGAAGAATTAATAATGTTAAAATGACCGTATTACCCAAGGCAATCTATAGATTCAATGCAATCCCTATCAAAATACCAATGGCATTTCTCACAGAACTAGAAAAAATAATTTAAAAATTTATAAGGAAACAGAAAAGACCCAAAGTATCCAAAACAATCTTGAGCAGAAGGAATTATGCTCTGTGATCTCAGACTACACTACAAGCTACAGTAATCAAACCCATATGGTACTGGCACCAAAAACAGACATATAAGTTAATGGAACAGAATAGAGAGACCAGAAATAAACCCACACGATTATGGTCACTTAACCTAAGACAAAGTAGGCAAAAATATACAATGGAGGAAAGATAGTCTCTTCAATAAGTGGTGCTGGGAAAACTGGACAGCGACATGTAAAGAATTAAATTAGAACATTTTCTCACCATATATAAAAATAAACTCAAAATGGATTAAAGACTTAAGTGTAAGATTGGAAACCATAAAACTCCTAGAAGAAAACATAGGCAGAGCACTCTTTAACATAAATAGTAGAAATATTTTTTTGGATCTGTCTCCTAAAGCAAAGGAAATAAAAGCAAAAATAAATAAATGGGGCCTAATGAAACGTAAAAGCTTTTGCACAGCAAAGGAAACCATCAACAAAATAAAAAGACAACCTGCTGAGTGGGAAAAAAATATTTGCAAATGATATGACCAATAAGGGGTTAATATCCAACATATATAAATAGTTCATACAACTCAACATAAAAAAAAAAACTGATTAAAAAAAATGGGCAGAAGGTCTAAGTAGACATTTTTTCCAAAGAGGAAATGCAAATGGTTAACAGACACATGAAAAGATGCTCAACATCACTAATCATCAGGGAAATGCAAATCAAAACTATAATGAGATATCACCTCACACCTGTTAGAATGACTATTATCAAATAAATCCCCCCCCCCACACACACACACATAACAAATGTTGGTGAGGATATGAGGAAAAGGGAACCCTTCTACACTGTTGGTGGGAATGAAATTGGTTCAGCCACTATAGAAAACAGTATGCAGTTTCTCAAAAAATGAAAAAGGGAACCCTTCTACACTGTTGGTGGGAATGAAATTGGTTCAGCCACTATAGAAAACAGTATGGAGTTTCTCAAAAAATGCAAAATAGAACTACCATATGACCCAGCAATTCTACTCCTGGGTATATATCTGAAAAAAACAAAAACACTAATTTGAAAAGACACAGGTTCATAGCAGCATTATTTACAATTGCCAAAATATGGAAGCAACCTAAGTGTTCATCAACAGATGAATGGATAAAGATGTGGGATATTATTTAGTGATAATAATTATAAATGGAATATAACCTTTAAAAATTGAAAGTCACTATATTGTATACCTATAATTTATATAATATTGCACATCAACTATACTTCAATTAAAATATTATTTAATATTAAAAATTAAAAACAAGTACTTATAGAACAGCTAGCAATGATAAGCTACTATTTTTGTTGTATTTGAACAAGGAAGTGAAAGAGGAAGAAAACAGTGAAAAGCGAGATAACTATGTAGTGAATGAAGGAGGGACAGACAAAACTAAATTCAAATTACAGCTAATGTTTTCCTATATATATTGCATTTTGTAAGGAATTATCTGAAGAGAGAAAGTAACATAACCAGAAGAGACTAGTAAAGCATCTATCACCTTATGACTCATACAGAATTACTTCTCATCAGTTGTGATGTTTTTTGTGTACAGAATGTGGGGGCTTCATGTATGAATTCAGCCATGAGACATGAAAGCAGGCTTTCATCCAACCAGTGACCACAGTTGCACAATAATTCGCTAGTCTGGTTAGTGGCCACCACTACATGTCTGTATGTCTTGACAGCAGGTAGCATCTCCTCAGCTCAAGACTGCAGGAGACTAACATGTGTTCTCATCAGAAAGGCATATTGGGCCAGAAGAAGTGAACCAAAAATTTGGTATCCACAGACAATGTTTTACCCTCCTCCTTTAAGAGGAGAAAAAACAAAAGCAAAAACAATAAACCCTGAAAATATTTCCTGTGGCTAATAGGAGAGGCATGGTAATGTTTTAAATATTTTTTAACTTTGCTTTAAAAAGTCTTGTTAAAGTGGTTTAGAAGACTAAAAATAATTAAAGTTCAACTCTTGACCCAACTAATCAGATTTCCTGTGCGTTATATGTGCATCAGTTGCTAGTGGCAGGTAGTAACCATTGCATTCTCTCTCTGTATCCATCAGATTTTAGAAGTATTGGAAGCTTCATGGAGAGCCGCTTGCCTAGAGAGAAATCAAGGCTGTCCTCATTAGCACAAGGTAGTGATCCACAGGGTAGCCAGCATTTGATTTATTAACATGAACTGTTTGGGCCATGAGCTGTCACCTGTTACAAAAACTTGCGTGGTGCTGTTTAGCTTTGGACTTTCTTTCCTGCTGTCAAATTTAGTTAAAACATGCCTCTGGGATCAAATGTCCTAAGGGGAAATGCACAGTTGGAGCAATTTCCTAAGTCTTCTTCCTGTACGAATCTTGGTAGAAAACTAAATTAATTCTTAATACATAATATTTTGTACTAGCTTCATAGCTCCCTAAACCTTAGGATAGAAACAATATTTATTAATAATGTCCTGAGGTTTTAGAGTTAGTATGCACTCTTATAATTCGTTTTATCTCTTTTGAAATAGCATTGCTATAAATTGATTTATTTCCCATTGATTTTTGAAGTTGCTGTCATAGAGCTTTTTTGAATTTTAATTTTTGGTAATTACATTAATTCAAGCCTTCTGTTAGATTTTTAGAGTGAGTATTAACAAAGTAAACTTGGAAAAATAGAAATGCATCTTTTGTTATTAATTTTCATCTAATAATCAACACGAGCATTCCAAATAGAAAATCATACCTAAACAAAAGCATTCCTACAAGTAGTTTACAGCAGGTAAAATGATGATATCAAATGGTGCCTCATCATGTGCATACATACCCATTTTACAGAATGAAAGAATGAAAGATCTAGAATTGGAAAGATTAGGTTTGTTCAATGTCTAGCCTATTTATGCCTCTCTTGTAGGTAAAACCATGTAGTTAAACATCATCAACCAATCTCTGCCACAAAGAACAATTATTAGCTTAAATTTTAATATCAAATGGCATTCTATTTAATTAATTTTAAATTACTATATTAATCTTTTAAAACTATCATTATAATTAAATTATAAGCCATTGATATTAGGAAGAAACTTGATCTTTTTTATGAGGTACTTCAATATTGGTGTTTTATAGGAGCAATATTGGTATTTTACCAATAATGAGATGATTTAATGGCACAAGGTAGGATTGTCAATTTTGGAAGCTAAAGGTCAGGCAGAATATTCTCTCTAATGAACATACGAATGAGTAAAATAATATATGAGTAGGTAAACAGAAAAGAGAGGTCCCTAGAATAAGAATTCACATACTAGGACACAGAGAACTCTTAGTGCCCTCTGGTGAACAAAATATTACGGTACTGACTCTGATGGAGTACAGACTCTTGTCTAAAATGCTGAACCACAAGTACGTAGTCACATTTGTGAGATTTGTATTGCTTTATAAGCCCACAGCTGTTCACCACTGGGGGATTTATTGTGATTTCAAATTTGTGAAAACCATTTAAACTTTGAAATTTTGCCTGGGGAAAAAAATCCATAGAGCACTATTCATCTTCCATTTTCTTTTGTTGTGATGACCCAGAACTTAGCAAAGGGCTTTTCCTTTGGGAGGTAGAGGGCCAGATCCATTTATTAGTCCCAACTTTGGAACAAAAATGATTATAAGGCTAATGGATCCAAACAAAAATACTGCCTATTTCAGTTTTTAAGTAAGAATACTTGAAAGCAAAAGAGCATGCTTCAAATTAAGATCTAACTAACTTTTGGATTTTAGATTTACCAGCGCCGGAGTCCTATTATTAATGGTATTGAATCAGAAATAACTATTGGTAAACATGATTTCAGTGGCTATTTGGGATAAGTAATGCATGTATATGCCTGTTTATTAGAAATTGTTGAAGGGAGAAAATGCATGGCCACTGATACTCATGAAGTTATTTTCTTTAGGATATTCCTGCCTGCTGACAGTTCTGGCTGACCTTGGTAGTGTTTTCCAATCTGCAGAATAATTATTTTCTCATGTTATTGGCCTCCAGCATAGTTTAGAAGCACTCACTTTTCCATAGACTCACTATGCTCCATTATGAGAATAATATTTCAAACTCTATGATACAAACCATGTATTTGTTTTATAAACTAATATAGAGAAAATTCAGTTCTCCTGTTCTCCCATTTCCATGGTGAAGAGAACAGGCTCTGAGAAAAGAGTGGTGTTACTAATACTTCTGAGCATCCCTGCAGCCATCACCAGGCCCCAGTGACACTAAAAGGAATGGAAGCAGATAGTTTATTTTAGAAAGTTAGGGGAAAGGACTGAAGGATGGTTGTGTAATCTATTTTCCTATGCTCTCGTTGGTCTTCCAGAAAATACCGCTTCAAGTTTTGCAAGCTTTTATATAAATGTTCAAGGGGCTCTTCTGCCTAAAGTAACGAAGTAGGGGTTATTATGTCATTTTCTACCATTTATGAAAATGACCTTGATTACAGAGATGAATTTAACGGGGAAAAATTCTTCAGTGTGACAATAAGTGCCCGAATGCTTGGATTCTGGCTAAGTGTAACACCTCGACATCAATGTTTTTAAAAACACTGTGCAAAGATTTGCACTTCTGGTTTGCAACTTCTGGTTTACACGATGTGACTGCAAAGTCCTCTGCCCTCCAAAAAGTCCCTGCCCTGAAATTTTATCATCAGCAATACAGTCCTTTCCCCTCTCTTGGATGTAGTCTTTCTGTATGCACATATTCCCTATTAGGGTAACATTTTACATTTGAAACAAGAAAGGGAAAATGAATTTATTGGTTTTCATTCTTCCCTGACCATGGAGATAGATAAGTAGCTGGAAACATTTTCTAGAAACGTACATGTTGAAAAGAATCTTCTATTTATTATCAAAGCCCTTGCTGCTTCCCAAAAGGATGACATACTTTAAAACAAAAGGACAGATATACTAAAGTCATTAAACTTCGCTCTAAGAAGAATTTATAGCAAGAGTCTTTGTCTAAGGGACATTAAATACTAAAATGGACAGTATCTTCAATAGCAGTTTTACAAAAAGAAAATAGGCATTCTTCACATGGCCGTTTCCTGCACTGACCTTTGATAAGAAGCCAAGGGCATGATGCCAAATCATAGCTCTGTGAAAGCATTTCTGAAGGGGGCTAAAGTAATATGGTCCTGGTATGTGCCATTCTGATGATCTGACTTGACACAGGGATAAAACCTAGATAATCTAGAGAGATGAATGGTTGACGTGTCCAAAGGCTGCCGATTCCTCTGGAATTTCAATTGACTCAGTTATCAGACCATTGAAAATTGAGATTTCTCTTGGGCTTTAAAATGCTTTTCCCTGTGATGTATATTTTTAGAAATCTATATAACAATAAAAACAATGGTATAAACAACAAAGAAAATAACAATAGCTAACATTTAATGAGAACTTGCTATGCTTCAGGTCCTGTGCTAGTTAATTTGCACGACTTACTTAAGGCTCACTGAAATCAGGTGAAGTAGGTATTTTTCATATCATGTCTATTTTATAAAAGAATAAACTGAAGCTTATAGAGGTTAAGTAAATTGTACATGCTCCTCCAGTAGTAAGTCTAAAAGTTGGAATTATGAATCCAAGCACTCTCCCTCCAGAGGCACTACTCTCTATGAGCTTATATTTTACAGAGTAAAATTATAGGTGGAAAAGTCCCTTTGTTACCAAATAAAATAGTTTAGCTCGTAGTCTTGTTCATTGAAGATTCATTTATATCTTCATAGAAGTAAGCTTCAGAAGTATCTTTAGACACAGTCATGATTTTCAAAACCCAACTTGGAGCTACTTAACTTGAACCTAATTTTGACTCTTTTGACCAGTTCATTGAAGAACTAGATTGAGGTCATTGAGGGCAGGAACTTTATCAGTATCATTGAATGTCAACAATAAATGTTTGTTACTACAAAAATAATTTTTTCCCTACCTTCTTGTACTTATTCAGAATACTCCTGTACTGTTGTAGTAAGAAAGAAATCTTCAAAGATGTAGTTGCCTGTCTTATGTGGTATGGTATATGGACATACATACAAGGAATCTAAGAACTGAATCGAGTTACTGAGTAAATACATTATAAAAAGTGTGCCTGGGGGCTTCCCTGGTGTCGCAGTGGTTGGGAGTCCTCCTGCCTATACAGGGGACGCGGGTTCGTACCCCGGTCCGGGAGGATCCCGCGTGCGGCGGAGTGGCTAGGCCTGTGAGCCATGGCCGCTGAGCCTGCGCGTCTGGAGCCTGTGCTCCACAGCGGAAGAAGCCACAACAGTGAGAGGCCCGCGTAGGACATGGTTCTGTTTTATATACTGGAAAGCCCTTTTCTACCCACACTAATTCTATAGGTGGTATTGGGTTAAGGGCTCTGAAAAATAATTAAGACCCGGCTCTGAAAAATAATTAAGACCTTGTTATCTATATGGAGTTAATAACTCTATAGAATTTAATAATCAAGCAGTAGATCATATAGAAAGTTAGTTTTCACATTGAGAGACTACAATGAGTAGCTAAGGTCCATAATTGAACAGTTGTACTTTAGTTTTCCCTGAAGTCCTTCAAAATTTTAAATTGACGCTTGTTTGGTACTTAACTGAATAAAGAGAATATCTGTGTACTGACGGGGTAAAAATAGGACTTGTAGGTTTGTAACTTGGGGGAAAAATACATATGAAAAAACTTAAATACCTGAAAAGATACTTGGAAAATTATGATACTATGATAAGATTGCTCCAAAGCCTGTTTCCTTCTTTGACAAGATGAAACAAACAAAAAATAAGAGGCAAATTGACAAGAGAATGACTTTCCCCAAATACTTATTCAGTTTAAAACACTTAAATAGATACTAGAACAAAAGTAGTTACTGTGTCTTGGTTTAATAGTGCCTGTTATCTTCAAGATATATGATAGTAAAAAAAATTATAAATGTTACATATTAGTACAGGGTGAGCTTAGGCAAATTCCACACATTTAAACATTATTGCAATTATAGAAAAGTTTTTTGCTATGTTTTCAGGGGTGCACTTTTGGAAAAAAGGTATAATTATTGTTAATATCAGCACTTTAAAACTCTAATCAGATTCAATTCTAATTCTAAAAGAAACTTTTCAATATAATTTTAGTTTTAAGTTAAAATGAGTTGCTCCTTTTAGCTATTATCCTTGTGGGGCTTTTTTTTGAACATTTGATTTTCCTGAGTTGTAAATATTTATACATAATTAATAATGCTAGAATTGACCTATTTTTTTCTTATGAGATAACAGAAGAGTGAGAAAATCATGTGACCTAATAAGCTGGCGATTGTTTCTCTCATATCACAAAGCACTATCTTAACCAAGAACAGAGAAGCATGTTTGAGACTTTGACATTTTAAACAATGAGATAAAATTGCAGCTTAAAAAAATTTAATTATAGTAAAGATTGATTTTTTTTAGTTTAATTGTCATCTTTAATAAACTTCTTTTTAATAATAAAGTATGATAAAATATACTCTGCAGCAGTAAAGAAATTCAGTGATGATTTTAGAAATGACTCACTCCTTCACCTTGGACAAGTATAATGTCTCTTTGATATTCATTGAGTAAAGGTTCATACAAATTTCTGGATTTCTATGCTTCCTAAGTTTATTTTAACAAAAAGGGCCAAGCATAACACAAAATTCTGAAAATTGAATAACAAGGCAAACAGTGCTGGTCTACAATATAAATATACACATGTAAATTAATACTTAAAAAGTATTTATTGTCACCTAATTACAATTTCAGTTGATATATGAATGGAAACCCCTCCCTTAAAAATTGTGAGAATTAACAAACACACATCTATATATATGAAGTTCAAGAATAGGCCAAAATTTCTTTGGGGATAGAGAGTGAAATGATTGTTACATCTGGGAGAGGGGATACTGACCGAGAAAGAGCATAGTGTTGAAGTATTATATCTTTATCTGCTTATATACCTAGGTCTACTCATTTATAAAAGAAATTAAACTGTACATTTAAGATTTGGACATTTAATTGCATATGTGTTGTAATTAAAATGAAGAAAAAATCAGCATCCTGTGTGTGTAGAGCATAGGCATAAAAGCAGTATTCCCTCCAGTCCATATAATGTCTTTGTGGAATTAGGCAGGACACTCCTTCTGGACAGAGTCAGCTTCTTGGGTACAAAGTTTGGCTAAGAGAAAAGGGCAGAGCTTCAGCCCCCATTCACTTGCAAAAGCCTATGGAATAGTATATCTGCAGTGTTGCATAAAAATAAATATTATAGAGGAAGAAACATAAAAACATTGGTTTTCTTGAGTTTAATCACATCTTAAAGTTTGATGAAAATTATTCCATATCAAAATGTTTTAGGGGCTTCCCTGGTGGCTCAGTTGTTAAAGCCTGCACACAGCAATGAAGACCCAATGCAGCCAAAGATAAATAAATAAATAAATATTAAAAAGAAAATGTTTTAAAATCAGTAAAAGGAAAACATTTTTAATTTTAATATGCAAACTTTGACCTATGTAGTTAACTGTTACTCACTATTTGCTCAGAAAAAAGGACGTATATAGATTATAATTTTCTTCATGAGACTGACATGATGAATAATCTGTTTATTTGATTAGTGACCATAGAGAAATTATTTTTATCCATACCACTCCCAAATCAATTCTTTAACAATAAGTCTTGCAATTAAATAAGATATATTTAAAGTAAGAAAATATTTTGAGCTACCTTTGGATAATTCATCTCAGAAATTATAATAGGAGGATATCTGGGGTTTTCTTTCTAGCAATAATTTCTGTGATCTTGGCCTGCTTCTCTGGAGATCTTGGGTATGAAGCTCTATACAATGTGTTGGTCAAGACTGATAAGCAGATTCTATCATGCTGAGTGAGAGTACATTTATTGCTGGATCCTGCTAGATAAGTTTGTTTTCCAAATGTAGTACTTCCATTTCAGAGAATAAAGAAGCATGCTATGCATATGTTGGTATTTGTTAGATTTGTTTACTTGAAATATGTTCTAAGTAATGGGCTTAAGTAATTTAAGTAATTAAATTGCTTAAACTTGAATAAATTAAAACTTCAGTGAATGAATTGTGAATTCCCTGAAAAAAGATATAGAAGATCCAAAAAAATTAGAAATTAACATTCTCATTTGCATGATGGTGATGAAATTTATGAACTATGTTGCCAGTATCCTGACTTTGAAAAGGTTTATATTTTTACTATTACTCCAGTTTGCAATTTAGATTTAATAATGTGCAAATTTAATAAACATGATGGTAACTGGGTGGTTTTAGTCACCGGATTGACTATCAACTTACTATTTCTCCTGTAACTTAGTCGTGTAATACTTCAGGATTAGTTATTTTCACAAGTTCTACTTACTAACTCTGAAATTTGGCAAGAAATTGCTTCTATTAATTCTCTATTAATGGCTGTCTGTACATATAAAAATGTATTACAGAATCTCTGGTTAGGTAATTCACACATATCAAGGTTAATTTTTTTTTTTTTTGGTATACACAGAAAGAGAAGAAAAATGTGGAAAATTTTTCCCCTTCAGATAAAAAGAAGTTATTTTAAATTTTAAATTCCAAATATAGTTAAACTACTGAAGTAAGAAGAAAATGAAATAATCTCATGATAGGCTATTTAACAGATTTCATAAAATGGCTTGCTTTTAGGACTAAGGGAAAATTATTCTCTATTAGAAAAATCATTTTAAAAAATTCATTTTGCATCAACAATTTATTTACTACTGTAAACCTGGAGGAGAAAAAAATGTTTAAAATGTAAAGTGAAAGTACAGAGCACAGTTATTTGGAGACAAATAAATAATAGATGTAAAAAGGTTTTGTAAACTGTCAACTGCTCTAGTAAAATTACCTTGCAATAGCCATAATAATGTTTATTACTTAAAAACCATAATTATCTTCATTGACAAATCAAATAATTATTTATCATCTATCTTGAACAAAGGCATTGTGTTTTACTATGGGAATTAAGGGGTTATAAGAAAAAGCCTATGTCCTTCAAGGACTTACAGTATAATTAGGAAGAAAGAGCATATAAAAAGAAGGCACATGATAATAAAGAGTTATATATGTGAACTGCCAAAGAAGTAGAAGAGGCAATAAATTCTGTAGGAAATCAGAGTTGGGGAACATGATGAAATTAAGTTATTGGTGTCCCTATGCAAATCAATTCTAAATTGTTTTACCTTAAAAAAACAGAGTTAAGAGTATGGTCAGTCAAAAGAAAGGTCATTTATTACAACCATTTATTTTTCCACCTCATATGCTGTTCTTTTCCTATGGAAAACCCATGCCCTCTTGTGGACAGGACTATTGGTTTTAAGAATTTCAAAGGTGACCCCATTTTTTTTCCCTAATATCAGTAAGCATATGTTAGAAGAGGAGTCGGTACTGTCAGTATCAGATGGTTTTTAGTATCTTAAATGTCACTGAATTAATATTTTAAAAAGAATTAATTTTTTACACAGCTACATAGGCGTAATCCCAGCTTCTAGGATTTTCTAAGACACTGAAAGGGTTTTCTGTGTAATTGTGATTTCCTGTTTGAAATTTCTAAAAACAATTATATAACCATGTAGTATTTCAGGATTATATGAAGGTGTAAGGTAAGAATAGGACAGCTACTCTTTCCATGTGCTCATTTCACTGCTTACAATCACAAATCTCTAGATTTTGGACATCTATTTTCTACTTTTCTTAGAAAAGCAAACCTAAAGCAAATCTAAATATCTGCTACCTTCCTAAAATGGTCAAGACCTTATAGGATGGAGTTGCGACGAAAATTTTCTCTTGAGATATATGTTTTGAAAATGGCATGAAATAGTTCCATTTGTAAAAGTCTGTATCTCTTAAGACTTATAAGAGATGGGTACCAGGACTGATACCTCAGGTCTCAATGTCTAAGGACCTAAAGTTTTTAGTAATTTGTTTGTTTCAGGGGTGTTCATTGACATTGCTGTTTTTATGTTGTGATTCTATTTGATTAATAGTTACATTATCCAAATTATTTATTTCTATGTATTACTTTATATGCCAGTCACATTGCAACGAAAGCCTGAATTTAACATTTTTAAGCAAACAACATAGAAGGACTAGCAGCCCTCATTAAAGTCTCTACTCCTAAGTACTTATCTTTTAAAAAAGAAAAAAAAAAAACATTCATTGCACTTGACATTATATACATCATTTGATACAAAGAGAAAGTCATCCGTTCTCTCTCCTTAAAGGATACGCTAGATAATATCTATCATATGACCTGAAGTTTACAGGCAGAAAGCATTTTACATTGGTTTCTTATTCAAATTTTAGAGATTTTTCACAAGCAATTTATGTAGGTACAAGCTTCTTAAAATGTCCTTTGGGCACATCTGTCTTCCCAATTTCATCATTTCAGCTGAATATAATACCCGTGTCCCCAGGTAAAAGTCATGATGCAATTCCATCAGACAGTTGCTGTACTTTGCGCAGTGTGGGTGTGAGAGCTAATTTTGTCCTTAGATTCAGAAGCTTCATTAACAGTCTTAACACATTCACTGCAGCTTTCTAAACCTCTCAGGCTTTAACACTTACACTACTGCAGAACTGGGGGGAAAGAAAAATAAAATGATACCCTTGTTTTGAAAACACATTCCTCTGATTGGCAACAATTACAGCTCTTTTGTCCTCTTTCAAATCTGAGTTCCAACAGTGTCATGCTATGGAAGCCCTTCAGTAATGCACAATTAATACTATGAGAAAAGTACTTTTTACATGTACACAAACACACATAAAAATTTTGTCCAAACATAAATAAAAAAGAAACAATGCCAAAACTTGATTATAGGAATTGTGTATAACTACAAAGAGCATTTTTAAAAAGTGATCCTTTGTTACTGCATTTTAAAAATCTTAATTCTGTATTACTTTAATTACTCAATATTAATATTAATTTCTCAGATTTCAGTAATTAATATTCCTCCAAAACGCTGTCTGGCTTTTAAATGGAAACATTTACCAACATCTAACCTTTGATTCTCAATATCTGTAGTCAATGATTATGCCAGTAAGGACATATAGTTGTATTATACAGATGTTGAGGAAGAAAAATGCAAATTATTTCCTTAGCAATTACAGCAAGCTTTGTCAGACTCACTCAAATGGATATACTGGAGTGATACTAAAGAAAACACTGTCATACTTGTGTGGCATTCTACCTATCAATTTACTAACAATATACCATAATTATAGTTCATACAGTGTCCAATTTAACTAGTCTAGACTTTGGACTTCAGATATGAAAAACACCACAGATGGTTAATGAGAAAGTATATAAATTACAATTTATATATATTAATATTTCAACAATTAAAAGTATTCAAGATGGGAGAGAATATGTATGGAGACATCAGCAACTGCTTATTTTAATTCTTTATGTCTAGGTTGTTCATTTTCTTAGACAATATAATGAAACCTCCAGCTATGCAAAGTCATATTTTTAATGGACATACTCAGGATTTCTACATCGTGTTAGAGCTTTAAACAGAAAAAGTCATTGGGTTTTTTTTTAGGGGGGCACTAATCTAAAAATCTAGGAAATATCTTAGAAATAGGCTCAGGTATTAATTTAAAAAACTGAATAAAGCAATTCCAGACATATCTACAGTGAAAGTTATGAAAGCAGGAAGCATAGCATTCATATTTAAACATTATGTAATGACATATGAATGACCAAGGACATAAAGAGATTGGATCATAGAGACACAGAGTTCCATTCATTCTGTGGTGTACACTTTAACACAAAGTAATTTAGTTGTTTGCATGACAATGACAGTATTAGAACACACTATTTAATCTGATCTCACCACACCTGATTTTCTATCAAAACGTTCTAAGGAATTAACACTTAAATTGAGGGAAAAATGATTTTTGAAAACACATTTTAGAAGAGCATATAAAAATGTCATTTATTAAAGAACCACGCATAACCCTCCTTTTGTTTTTCTTCTGAAGTTTAAGAAGTTCCGGAAATTCTACTCAAAATACACTATTTGAGGAGTTCTTTTTAACAAGGGTATCAGGAATCTTGACTCCACTCATGAGAGGAGATAAATATGTCATAATACGATAGTCATCAGCCCTATCATCTACTTTGCTGAGCACCTGTGAAGTGCAGTATTCTACAGCATTCTACGGGGCATCACATTCTCTCTTTATAGGACACCTTAAACTCATATACAAATTTATTACGGAAAGTGGATTATATGTAAATGATATTAAATTACATGTAAATGTAGTCTCTACTCATGTCCAGGTAAACTGTAGGTTTAGGGATCATCTTCTATAGTTTATTTATTTTAGTCCTATGGATTATTTCTTTCTCAAGCATTTTTGGTGGCTGCTAGCACAAATACTAGCACACAAATGGTAGCAGGCATTCAGAAATTGAAGGGAAATTTATAGCAGAAAATATTAAAATGAGAAAATTCTATTTATAATCTCATCCTCTCCCTCCACCCCCTCCCTCCCCACACCACCAAGCAGTGGGAAAGACTACTATTATTCCATTTTAGCAGCTGTATATCTTGACCTAGCATATGTTCTTTGTAATTATAGGTTCAGAAGTGAAGGGAAGAACTATTTGGAGGGGTTCCCTTTTGACTGGCAAGGATAGCAGCGGCTATGTCTACACTAACAACCAGTTTTACGAGAATGGAGACATGTGAGACTTCCTGAAACGCGGGCTTCTTGTGGTATAGTCTGGACTATGTCTTACTTTCCCTCTTCACTGTGCCTATGATATATAGCTCTCATCTCAATGGAGATACCCATCATAGTTTTATTAATAAAAGGGGAAAACCTCAAATTCTTCCTTTGATAATCCCTTTCTTCCTATGGAATCTTGATTTCCTTGTTTCTTATTCCAGCAACCTGACTTTTGTTTCCCCTTTCTCCTTTATGTGGCTTTTCGACCTCTGGTTTCTTGATCCTGGATCTTTCCCAGATACTGATTACATTAAACCTGCTCAGAAAAAGGACCAAAATCTTCCCTCAACAATAAGCCTGGTGTCTAAAAGAGGTCTGGGAGGCACCAGGTGACAATTTTTACTATCAACACATTTCTCTGTTACAGTGGATCTGGTATTTTCTATTTCTATAACGAGTCAGTTAAAAACAAATGGTAGCTAATATGAAGTCTCCATATATATGAATGTCGCCAAGTAAGAACTCTTAAATAAATGTCAACTATATATCATTTTATAAAAGAGGGTATTTTAACACCAAAGAAATAAGAAGACAATCTCAGAATAACATATGTAATCTTTATGAAAGGAGCATTATATGTGAAACTTACAAATAATTTTTTCTCATTTTCCTGTACATCTATGGAACCTTCTCCAGAGGTTCTGATCTGACCTAGAGACCAGTAATTGGGAACCACTGGCATAGTGTTTTGTATACTTGGGTTACAGTTTGTAACATAATAGAAAGTATCTGGACAAGAAATCATGATGCTTCAGAACAATGATCCTCAGGGTCTTCATTTGAAAATGAGGTTAAAACTTCTATTGTTCATGTCTTCCAAGGTAAGTAAAGGAGAAAATATATGTAAAAGATTCCTATAAATAATAGAATATTTTGTTAAAGTAATCCACTTAGTTATTAGTATTGAGGATACTGGTCATATTCTTAGAAATCTCTGTTGTACTTTGTGTCCTTTTGATAGATCGACTACAAAGGAAACAAAAATATTTTTACTTCAGGGTCTACTTGAGTCTTTAGAGTGCAGAGTAGGAAATTAAACTACAGTATAATAATCTGCTGCTGAATCTTTAAAAACAGCCTAATTCCAGGTACTATAGCTCTCATATGCTTCTGGAGCAATCAGAAGTCAATAACATAAATCAAAGGAAAATCAGTAAATTGGTTGCTTTGAATTTGAAGGCCCTCCACTACCCACACCTCCATCCCAAACTCTGAAGCGATATGGGCGGTAACGAGGCCTGGTACCACAGCTCTATAACAGAGTCTCCACTGAAAGGTAGACTCTCCTTAACTAGTATTTTTAGACTAAATATTGACATCTCCTGATCCACACCACATTTTCTACGTCTCCCTTAGATCTACACTCTTATGATTATCCCCCAAATATGATATGTGAATATTTACATATATTAAGCACAGAACAGGAAGCAACTTAAGGATTCCCTTCTATTTTGGATTTATGCAAGGAACTGACATGACTTCATGATGCCATTTATACTAGAGAACTATAAAAAAAAATCCTAAATACTCAGAAGTGTGAGTAGAATGTATTTATTTTGGCCATATACATCCTCATTCCATACTTCGTAGATGTTTTTAGTTAGTCCTTCTCCAAAAAGCTAGGTCTCTAAAATGACATTTTTATTTACTAAGTAGTACTTACTTGTTTCGAAAATTAATATAAAATTTCTGATACATTAATAAAAGTGCTCCATGTTTTTTTAAAATAACTTTTTGTTTCTTTAGTTACAATAAAGCAAGAGACATAGAGACAGAATTAAAAGAAGACAATAAATGTTTGGAAATTATAAAAGCGCTCTAAAGAAATATCACAATACACTCAGTCTTCTGGTGGATAAAACTGCAATAATCTTCTCAGTTTTCTGGGGGATAGGAATGTGTTACTCTGTTTGGGAGGAATTTAAAAGACCACAGTTGATATGCTCACATTAAACTCACTGTTCTGGTTCTGTATTGGAAACAGTTTGCCTTGAAGTTGTCTTTTCTTCAGTGTTTTTAGTCAATGACTACATTTTGTCCTAATGGAGTTTTTGCTTCAAAATGAGCTGGTTCAACAAATTAATTTCAACATTTGAATATGGCCTTATTAATTAAAATTTTGTGCATGTGTACATAGGCTTCCTTATTTATGAGATTCTGGTCTACAAAAGCAGCTTATCAACAATCATTTTCTTTGCTGAACATATTCAGCTGAGCCGTAGGACTGGCAGATGAAAACTGGTCCTTGCCTTTAAGGAGCTCTCTCTCTTGAGCTCCCTTTCAAATCTCTTCCTAGATCCCTTCCTATTTGGAATCGCTGGGCTGTTCAGAAATCACTCTCAAAAAAAATGCCAATAATATCAACCAGTCTAAGTATACACCCATTTTCAATGAAGGGATAACATACACTCATATGGAAAGAGCACTAAGCACTACATGCAGGGCGCAAAGAGGAAAGCCTCCTTGATTTTAGAGGAAGAAGAGTTTCCTGTAGGCTGTGCTGGTCAAGTGAAGTCTCATCTTCCTTTAAAGGGTGTTTCTGTTCCATCCTCTGTTCCTCTGACAAGAACTGAGAACTCTCTCTTGTGTATTCCAGGCAATACCCATTAAGCTACTTGACCATAAGCATTAGCAACATCACATTGTTTGAGGCATCCAGCATGGTCCACTTGCAGTTGAAACCTCTTCCAGTCTCTCAGCTGATTTGACCTAACCCTAATATGAGAGTAGATGTAACCAGAGCACACCAAATGTGGAATGCAGCTTTTTTCCAGCCATAAGCCTTAATAGTATGGAAATATACTGGAGCACTATCTTTCAGTAAAAGTTGCCCAGCAGGATAAAGCCCACGTTTCTTTATCTTGTATGAATCCATTCATGGTACCTTTACTTTTCCATCACTCCCTTTCAAGTCAGCTAATAAATATTTATGAGTGTCTCCTATGATCAGGCAGTTTATTAGACTCTTGGGTATACAGGAGTGCTCGGGACATAGTCCTTGTCTTTACCAGACATATTTCATTTGCAAAAAAAAAAGAAAAGTTTATCATTATGCAAAAAATTAAATAAATATATAAATTGTTTTCAGTGGAAGATGAGTGCTACAAAGAAGATGGCACAGGTAATTATGAAGGTTTCTATGAGGAGTTAAACACTTAGTGGAGTCACGAGTGGTGAGGAGGTAATTATGCAAAGATCTGCAACATGGGATGGGGCAGGGGGCAAGAGGCCCAAGCAAACAAAAGAGTCAGCTCAAGGCCCAAGGCTGGCAGCTCTTAGGAGTTTTCCCTAAAGTTCAGTTGCTTGGCTAGGACTCCATTATCCTGTCTAGTTCTCCCTCACTCCTCCTTATTTTATTCCAGCCATCTTGCTCAAAATTGAATGTACCACCTAAACCAAGAAGCCATGCAAAGGAGTCTCAGCATCACCTCCACCCCAGAAACCCCTGCTGCGCTCCTCTACCTCTCCACTGCTACACGTATATCCTTAGAGATAAATGCCAGCCTGGATGAAGCCAGAGTTCACCCCAGCCCTTAACTATTACAGATCAAATCCTTGTAATTAGTATAGTTACATCCAGAAAGACATGAGGTTTTGTTTGGTTTTGCTTTGTTTTTTGAACCAGAGATTGTGTATAAACCCTGGCCCACATGATCACAAGACTCCTAGCTGTATCCATAAAAGTTTGCATGCTAGTCAATGTTGGTCTTAGTCTATTTAATAAATCTTTTTTTTTTTTTTTTTTTTTTTGCGGTACGCGGGCCTTTCACTGTTGTGGCCTCTCCCGTTGTGGAGCACAGGCTCCGGACACTCAGGCTCAGCGGCCATGGTTCACGGGCCTAGCCGCTCTGCGGCATGTGGGATCTTCCCGGACCGGGGCACGAACCCGTGTCCCCTGCATCGGCAGGCGGACTCTCAACCACTGTGCCACCAGGGAAGCCCTATTTAATAAATCTTATATTAGAAAGATTATAAGCAAGGTAGTGTAGAGTATACAAAAACTGATAAGACATTGCCTTTTCACTAAATCTCCAGAGCATCTTACAAGGGTGATAAAGTACATATAAAAATTACAAGTGACTCATTAGGAAGTAACAACACCATTGAAAGGGAATCAACATAATAGAATTAGAATTAGAATATAAAAATATATTATTTTTCAGCTGGGGGACTAAAAATGGGGGAGATGATCTTCAAGTGTTAGACCTTGAGTTATAGGCTATTTGCAATTTACAATCAACAGATAAGGGTGTACATCTACATCTGCTTGGAAGAAATAATGTAGAATCTAAAGACATGAAAATGGAAAATCATGGGGTTTGAAGAATATTTCCTTATACAGTTTGATCAGATCTTTTAAATAAAAGCAAATGGTTAGAATGAAGTTAGGAATGCAGTTTGGGAGACTGAATTTTATTTTGTAGAAATGAGGAGTCCCTAAATCTTTTAGATTAAAGGGTGACATGTTATGTCTCCTTTAGGAATATACTTATGTTTCAGTATGTCTGAGAATTTGTTGCGGGAAAAGACTATAGGCTGGGAGATCTGGTAGGATTACCTGACTACAAAACACATTAATTAGCAAGTACATAATATCCATGTAATGTAAGCAGGGGCAACGTTCCTTAAAATAGATAAACCAACAGTGTTTATTATAATATTATATTAACACAATTAGATAATTGTTATGTCTCTATTTAGAACTTTAAAAAAGTATTAAATTTAAGGTATGCATTATTATCTACAAACAACATGTAGTATCTACTACATGTACTACTTCTATTAAGAAGTAGTACTACTACTGAGGTCTTAGCTGTACTTACCCTTCATAAACTCAAGCTATAGATTTACATTCTTAAAGTTATCATTTGTCTCTCTGGATCAATGCTCTAACTACTTATAACTGCAAATATGGATTGGCTAATTTGATACCACATTCCACACATTTTATGATTTTCAAAAATTTACGCATCTTTAGTCTTTTATGGATATTAATTATACTAAAGAAAAACTACAGATAGACTCCTCTATTAATTATACAAGATTTCATACTGAGCTTTAGTCATGAACTTTAAATAGAGACATCTGACATGCTTTATAGAAAAATTTACATCCTGAGTTTACTACTTCCTAGGTATATAACCTTTGTTACTTTATTTAACCTCTCCAACTTCCTGATCGTTAAAATGGGATGATTTTAGTACCTAACTAATAGGACTAAATAGGTTAATAAAAGTAAAATTCTATAAATAGTCTTAGCACTAAGTGGTTATTAAAAACATAATATCTGATATTATATACTAGGTACTTCCTCCTCTCAAAGGGCAATTTTGTTTTATAAATAAGTTTTTAAATTTCAGAAATTGATTTGGAGAAAGAGGAAAATAAGCCATACGCTGTAGTGACATTATTGCTTTTATTCAGCTAAAGTCTATAGGAATCAAACTGAAGGAAAAGTTAGCAATTAACAAATCAATTTAGACTATGTCTATAGTTAACTCAAATTATATACACTAAAGAAGGTTCATGTTGGGGCTTGACTGGCTGTCTACATTGGCAAATTAACCAGATAATTGACATTTCTTATCTTAATGCTGTATTGTAAGCATATAGGCAAGTCCTAGACTAAATGCCATGCAGTATTTCGACACTAAAATGAGTCTGAAACAAAACGTGCAGTAGTTTTTCTTTCATTAACCCATTGACATTCCTGTCGCCAACCTCATTTAAAAAAGAAATTCCATAGAGATTTGGTAGAATTAAAAGAAAATGTAGTCTATATACTTCACTCCTCCATAATTAGCAATGTGCAGACAGCATGTTATAATTTGAATGGAAGTCAGGATACATTCAATGTCTTCCTTGCTCTGTAACTAACTAGGTTTGTAAACGTAAGCAAATCACTCAAGTGCATCTTATTTTTTTCATTTATAAAATGGAAGTTGGATGGATGATAAGAAAGAGGTACTCAGTAAGGAAAGTTCACAGGCAAGCACTCTGTTTTAGGATCCTTCGTGCTTGGTAAAATGCATGACACATAGTAGGAAGCAATAAAGATTTACAGAACAAATGCTTCCAGCCAAATAAATGTATGGTTTGTATTAATCCCCTGAAATATTGGTATATCAAGGGTCTACTTAAATAGTGAGTGCACTGCCTAGGAAGAAACAAAAAAATAATTAAGAAAACAATAATAGTCAATGTTGTCAATTTAATCTATCTCTGGGAAATTAGCCATGATGGAAAAAGAATATATTGGTAAAGTAAAATACTGGAGGAAATAAAACTGACTCTAATTGAGGTGTCTTCAAAGGAATATACACCTAAACTGCAGCACTCAAATTTGCATCTGAATCTTATCTTAGAGTTTTGCATGTGCGCATACAGATCAGGTATAGCCTAACTAACTTTCTGTTCACCCATGCAATTACTTGAAATATGCATGTAATTGAATATATTACAAATTCTGTAGATGCAATTTATATTCCAGCATAAAAACTGTGTATTTCTCCTAATTTTAAAGTATAAATTAACTTAGGAATAATTATTATATATTTTAATACATTTAAAAGTACTTACATTCTTTTTACACTATTTTCTGTGCCGAATATATACATTTATATGTATATGTATGTATTTAAAGCATATATATATTATATACATATATGTATATTTAAAACAACAACAATAGTACTAACAAAACCATCTAATTCAAATCATCCATGGAAATATATGGGAAAAATTACATTTCTAAAAGCTGACAAATGGTAATGGTTGCAGATTGCTCTGCACAGAAGGCATCGTTACTTTACTTGTTGTAATTGACAGTATATTTCTGTCATTAAATAACTGTTCTCTTTGTACTACTTCAAATTCTCATAGTGATATTCCAAGGTGGAATGTTGTACCGGTTTTAGAGGTGAGGAGAAAGAAGTTCAGATAGCTTATGTGCTTTCTCCATGTCCCTAACTAACAAAAGCCTGATCTGAGATTTAAAAGCTAGGACTGCTTGAATTCTATGCCAGTGATAGTTTCTTTATATTATATGAATCTAACTTTCTTTGGGAAATATATAGGAAATTATAATTGGAACAATTTATGCAACCATATTCCAGAATTATTATAGTGAATACTTAGTTTTCCTAATAATTAATAATGGTAAATATCCAGAAGAATAAAGTACATGCATATTTGTAATAAATAATCAAAAGAATGACTTTGTTATTGTTTTGATTCCACAGGACTGATAAATACCAATGCATAATCTATTTTTTGGAAATTGATTCTGACAAGGGAATGAGAAGAAATCTCGTGAGTTTTCAATTATTATTAATATGATTAGCAAGCCAAACAACCTAATTTCTCCATGAAGATACAAGTTGAGCAACACAGAATATGAAACTGGCTGATAAGACTATTAAGGGAAAAGAATGCAAAATTTCTTTTATGATTAAAAATCAGTCTGCATATTCTATTCAAAGAAAAATGTGTTACTTTCTGGAACAGTCATTACCCACTAACTTGAAAAAGAAGAGTCTGGTTATAGATAAAGGATACTGCTCCAGTAGTTTAAAGTTTGGAATTTGTCAAAGGAATAGATAGGAAACAGTGCAATGATGATATTAACAGCAGATTTAATTAACTCCTAGTGGTTTGATTACATTTTCTTTTGATTTCTTATTCAATATGTTGCCACCAACTCAACTGAGGATTGCAGTAAATCTGAAGTTATTTGTGCAGTTAAATTCTGTACTTGTTCTACTCCAAAGATATGTCATAAAGAGTAAATCTTAAGAAGTCTTCCAAGAATTTGTCTGGATCTTTCTGGTTTGGTTCTTTAGTGTAAATTTCCAGCACTTCAAATTACTGATATGAAATAATAACTAAAATATACATTGAAATCACTTACCTTTTGTTATATATTAGCACAGACAATATCCCATACCTCTAGTCCAAAGCATATCACAATAAAGAAAAAATGTAATTTGTACTCAGATAAATAAGTTTCAATATCAGGCCAATTAGTAGCAATCAATTAATTTATTTGGGTTTTAGTTATCAAATGATAGGTTAGAAAATACAGCTAAAGTAGTCTTTAGCTATATTGCTATATTGTAGTAGTAGTAGTAGTCTTTAGCTATATTAGCTATATTGTAGTCTTCCTAGCTGTAAGAGTACAATTCAAATAACAGCAATCTTTGGCCCTTATTCATATTGAGTTTGCAGCCATAATTTTATTTTTGCACTTATTCTAAATTGCTCTTCATATTTCAGTAACTTCAGTTACTTATCTATAACAAGTTAAATTACCTGTGGTCGTTAAGTTTTAATCACAAAGTTTTCAGCTTTACTTTCTAACTCACTTCTAAATATGATCCACGTAACTTCCTTCATCATTTAGATGGCTGCTAGTGCTTTTCTCACTTTCCCTGACACAGTACCTCTCTCTGTATATGCTAGGTCTTGGTCCTCAGACCACTTCTCCATCTACACTCATTCACTCACTTGCTGATCTCTCAGTCATCCATTTCACTCACATGACTTTTATACCATACATATGCTGAAAATAGCAAAATCTGTATCTCCAGATAGAACTCATCTCTAAATTCCAGACTCGTGTATCCAGTATCTCCCTGTGGGTGTCAAGCAGGATTCTTAACCCATGTTTGTCCAAACCTCAAATCCTGATTCTCCCATTGTCAATAAAAGAGCAATTTTGTGCTTCCAATGGTTTTCTCCAATAACCCTGAAACCATCCCTTTACCTTCTCTCATATTACATATTTAGGGCATCAGCAAATCCTATCTGCACTACCTTCAAAATATAGCTAGTATCTCACTGCTATCTCATCTCAGTGCTACCTTTTTATCAAAGGAACCATCACTTTTCTTCTGAATTACTTCTGTAGCCCACAAACTGATCTGCTTGCTTCCTCCTTTGCCCTCCCCCATCCCTCCACCTACACTATACATGCGATGCAGCAGCCAGACTTTTTCACAGTGCAAAATCATGTCAGGTCTCTGCTCAAAACCTGCACACCCATTCCCTGACTTTTACTTCCCTCCCCGATATGTCACTTACTTCAGTCAATATCCATCTCCCATTCAGCAGCTCAGCAGCTCTGATTATCCTAACTAGTAAAAATTGGAATCTTTTTTACCGAATTCTGAATAGAGCAGGCCACCTCCTATCTCAAGATATTATCATTTGCTGTTCCTTTTACCTGGAATGCTCCTCTCTCAGCAATCCACATAACTTATTCCATCAGTCAATGGGACAACACAATTTGACTGAGTTCTCAAGAAAGAAAATTTGGAACATGTCAAATTTTAAGGTATACATTCTGTTCTATATAGTTTAATCATCAGATTTTTAAGCTTTTAAAACGTATTCATTGTGTATAAACTTTCTTAAACTCTGGAGTTGAATATCAATCCTGTGATCATCTTTACTAAGCTATTACATTATCCACTCTTCACGTACATAAATTCAACACCGTTAGTAAATTATTGCCACAGCTTCAAAAGTTAGCTTTGGCAATTTTTACTGACATTTCCAGACTCCTTCTTCAGAGGCTTTGATAAGCTATCCTACAAACTCTAGGTTATGATTTGCTTCTAAATTACTGCTTGGTTGTCCTCGGATCTCTCAATAACCCTTGTTCTAGTTCATATAAAATTGGCTCAATTTCACACTCTAAAAGCATAATGTGCATTGCAGATATATTCTAAAAAGCTTTGAGGCAAATTACAGGATTCATTTGATATATGCTTTCTTTATAAAGTATCTCACACTTAAATATATCACAGCATTTGTGAGAATCACTATAAAATAATAACTCAAGTGTAATGTTTATCCAATGCATATGTTTGCATAGGTAAGTAATATAGCACTATAAATATCAAATATATAATACCAGCCATTTGGTATATAATGAATCTTTTTTGCTTGTTTTATGATGTGAATCTAAGAGTATCTCTATTTCTCAAAAATAACTGCTTTTCAGTGCATATAGACAATACATATGTAATCCTTACATTTACAGTATTAAATGATAGTGGACTAAGTAGAATAAATTTACAGATGCTAATATTAGAAAAATGTATTCATGAGAATGTGAAATTCCTATGGAAAAATAATATTTGATTTTAACTTTCTAAAATATTACTATCAATATTATTAAAGATAATAATTTCAGAAAAATAAAAGGAGAAAAAGGAAAAACTACATTGTAATATTAGAACTTTTTCAATTGAAAAGCTGAACTTAAACATAGTTTAAAATTATGAAACATAACTTGCCAAATATATCAAAGAAATTCATCATTCTATGCACATAAAATTTAACTTTCTGTACAAGTAAATATAAATCACTTATATATATATATATATATGTTCTATACAGATATGAACATCTGCCATATTATTTTCTGCGAGCTGATAGAAGAATCTTGTATATTTTAATTCCTATTGTTTTAATGAACTGGAAATACACAGAATGAAATTGAAAAAGAAATATTTCTATTTTGAGCTATAGTCTTAGCAAATATATGTCTTTTTAATGGCAATATGTAAAATGACTAAATAAACACCTCACTTTTAATTTGTTGCAATCTATATACAATAGGTTTAAGTTTAGGGTAAAATTATATTTATATTTGAACTGAATATTTTGGCAAGCATTGACTCTGGTTTACATAATACTGTTTAGAATTTTTTTTTTTTAATTCACAAATTTTCATGTTAGAATTGGTCAATATTTTATAGTGAAAAAGTTTTATTCTATATATGTTAAAATATAAATTTAAAAATATATGATTTATATATATTACATATTTATCATTTATGTAACATTTCAAGCATAGGTTAGCTATATTTTTGAACAACTGTTCAGGTAAATATAATTCGCCTTACTGTTGAGTAGGATTTAAGATTTTTTCCCTTCTCTCATACAACTCTCAGTGTAATGAGATTTTATAAATAGAAATACAAACTATTTAAAGTGAGAAATGAGCAAACAGGTGTACAGCTTGTGCCTAATAGGCCTTCCTTTAGTTTCACAGTCTGATAATTTTCTTTGCATACTGCTTTGACCTGATTATTCATGACTTTTTGCATAATGAGAGAAAGATTTTAGACATGTTAGGTATGACATACAAAATCTGCAGCCATTCAACCATTCTGAGAAGTTCTGTTGATTTTTTTTAATGTAGATTTAGCAGTCAAATAATATTTGATGAAACATGATTAAAATGTTGAACCTATTTAGTGAGTTCTTTGGAAACACAAAACATCTTAGAATATTCCACTGCATCATTGTATGCATAAAACTATTCTCATACTTGCTTAAAGGTGTTTAAATGAGCAATTAACACGTTGATCACCACTCCTTATAAAGTTCTCTAAAGTGTATTTTTCTCTGAGATTTGTTATCTTAATCCATTATTAAAAACCAAAATTTGAAATAATATTCTATTCACAAATATCATTTGTAAATTGGATTTTGAAATAGAAAACTTACAGGGATAAATTTGATTAGCATAACTTGAAAATACTTTATGATAAGATGTTTTATGGTAATATTTTAAATAATATTTGAATTGGGATATCATTTATATATTTGTATCTTCCTTTTTTCAGAGTTAATTTTACTATTTGAAATAGTGCTATGATGTTGTCTACATCTTTGATTTTTCAATTATCTTAAGTTACTGTGTCAAAAGCTTTAAATATTTTATGTACTCTTTATATACACTGACAAATATATTTCTGAATGGTTGTACTAATTTATACTCAATCCTAGATCATGGAGTGTTAGACTGTGGATTCCCTTTGGCTTTAGTTTCTTTTTTCCATACTCATTTACAACATAGTTTTTGTTGTTGTTGTTATGTCATTTTCTTTCCTGAAATTCTTCTAAAGTTTACTACTTCCTTATGATTTTCATGTGGAGTGCATGGGAGGCAAATTTCCAAAATCCTTCAGTTAAAAATATATATCTTTAATTTTGTCTACGCTTTTATTTTTATTTTGACTGCCTTGCTAACTACATAATTTTAAACAAAAATTACTGCTTTTGCTTGGAACAGAGAAAATATTTCTCTTTCTCCCTCTATAACCTCTGCTGTTGCTGATGAAGCTTCTAATATCAATAAGATTATCATTTAGTTTTAGTAATTTCTTATGAAACTATCAGGAAATTTAGGAACTTTTTAACCTTTTCTTTCTTTTTTTTTTTTTTTTTGCGGTACGCGGGCCTCTCACTGTTGTGGCCTCTCCTGTTGCCGAGCACAGGCTCCGGACGCGCAGGCTCAGTGGCCATGGCTTACGGGCCCAGCCACTCCGCGGCATGTGGGATCTTCCCGGACCGGGGCATGAACCCGTGTCGCCTGCATTGGCAGGCGGACTCTCAACCACTGCGCCACCAGGGAAGCCCTAACCTTTTATTTCTTTATCTCTTGTTTTTCCTGTTTTGTTTTGTTTTCATTCACATTGCTGAGCACTGGTGGGCCTTTTCAACCTGAAGATGTATATTCTATTTTAGTCTAAAAACTTATCCTGGAATACCAACACTATTAAAATATATATATAGAAGACACCTTCAGGATGGCGGAGGAGTAAGACATGGAGATCACCTTCCTCCCCACAGGTACATCAGAAATACATCTACATATGGAACAACTCCTACATAATACCTACTGGACGCTGACAGAAGACCTCAGACTTACCAAAAGGCAAGAAACTCCCCACGTACGTGGGTAGGGCAAAAGAAAAAACAGACAAAAGAATAGGGACAGGACCCACACCTCAGGGAGGGAGCTGTGAAGGAGGAAAAGTTTGCGCACACTGGAAAGCCCCTTCACTGGTGTAGACGGGGCATGGCAGGGGGGAAGCTTCAGAGCCACGGAGGAGAGCGCAACAACAGGGGTGCAGAGGGCAAAGTGGAGAGATTTCCCGCACAGAGGATCGGTGCTGACCAGCACTCACCAGCCTGAGAGGCTTGTCTGCACACCCTCCAGGTCAGGGCGGGGCTGGGAGCTGAGGCCCGGGCTTCGGAGGTCACATCCCAGGGAGAGGACGGGGTTGGCTGCGTGAAGACGGACTGAAGGAGGCTAGTGAGCCACAGCTAGCCAGGAGGGAGTCTGTGAAAAAGTCTGGACCTGCCTAAGAGGTAAGAGACCATTGTTCTGGGATGCATGAGGAGAGAGGATTCAGAGCACCTCCTAAATGAGTTCCAGAGACGGGCGTGAGCTGCGGCTATCAGCGTGGACACCAGAGACAGGCATGAAACGCTAGTGCTGATGCTGCAGCCACCAAGAAGCCTGTGTGCGAGCACAGGTCACTATCCACACCTCCCCTCCTGGGAGCCTGTGCAGCCCGCCACTGCCAAGGTCCTGTAATCCAGGGACAACTTCCTCAGGAGAACACACGACACGCATCAGGCTGGTGCAATGTCACGCTGGCCTTTGCCGCCGCAGGCTCACCCCACATTCCGTACCCCTCCCTCCCCCTGGCGTGAGTGAACCAGAGCCCCCTAATCAGCTGCTACTTTAACCCAGGCCTGTCTGGGCAGGAACAGATGCCCTCAGGGGACCTACACACAGTGGTGGGACCAATTCCAAAGCTGAAACCCAGGAGCTGTGCAAACAAAGAAGAGAAAGGGAAGTCTCTCCCAGCAGCCTCAGGAGCAGCAGGTTAAATCTCCACAATCAACTTGATGTACCCTGAAGCTCTGGAATACCTGAATAGACAACAAATAATCCCAAAATTGAGGCTGTGGACTTTGGGAACAATTGTAGACCTGGGGTTTGCTTTCTGCATCTAATTTGTTTCTGGTTTTATGTTTATCTTACTTTAGTATTTAGAGTTTATTATCATTGGTAGATTTTTTTTATTGATTTGGTTTTTCTCTTCCCTTTTTCTTTTTATATACAGAGATAGACATATATATATATATATATATTTATTTTCTTTCCTTTTTCTCCTTTTGTGGATGTGTATTCTTCTTTGCGTGATTTTGTCTGTATAGCATTGCTTTTACCATTTGTCCTAGGGTCTGTCAGTCATTTGGATTTTTTTTACTATAGATTTTAGCACTTGTTATCACTGGTGGATTTGTTTTTTGATTTGGTTTCTCTCTTCTTTCTTTCTTTTTTTATGACTTTAATTTTTTTATTTTTAATTATATTTTTTTATTTTCATAACTTTATTTTATTTTATTATTATTTTCTTTAATTCTTTCTGTTTCTTCCTTTTCCTCTGAGCTGTGTGTCTGACAGCATCTTGGTGCTCCAGACAGGTGTCAGGCCTGGACCTCTGAGGTGGCAGAGCTGAGTTCAGGACATTGGTCCACCACAGACCACTCGGCTCCATTTACTATCAAACAGTGAAAGCTCTCCCAGAGACCTCCACCTCAGCGCTAACCCAGCTCCACTCAAAGACAAGCAAGCTACACTGCTGGACACCCCATGCAAAACAACTAGCAAGACAGGAACACAAACCCACCCATTAGCAGAGAGGCTGCCTAAAATCATAATAAGGCCACAGACACCCCAAAACACACCACCAGACGTGGACCTGCCCACCAGAAAGATAAGATCCAGCCTCGTCCACCAGAACACAGGCACCATTCCCCTCCATCAGGAAGCCTACACAACCCACTGAAACAACGTTAGCCACTGAGGACAGACAGCAAAAACAACAGGAATTATGAACCTGCAGCCTGTGAAAAGGAGACCCCAAACACAGTATGTTAAGCAAAATGAGAAAACAGAGAAACACACAGCAGATGAAGGAGCAAGGTAAAAACCCACCAGACCAAACAAATGAAGAGGAAATAGGCAGTGTACCTGAAAAAGAATTCAGAGTAATGATAGTAAAGATGATCAATAATCTTGGAAATAGAATGGAGAAAATACAAGCAATGTTTAACAAGGACCTAGAAAAGCTAAAGAGCAAACAAACAATGATGAACAACACAATAAATGAAATTAAAAATTCTCTAGAAGGAATCAATAGCAGAATAACTGAGGCAGAAGAATGGATAAGTGACCTGGAAGATAAAATAGTGGAAATAACTACTACAGAACAGAATAAAGAAAAAAGAATGAAAAGAACTGGGGACAGTATCAGAGACCTCTGGGACAACATTAAATGCACCAACATTCGAATGATAGGGGTCCCAGAAGAAGAAGAGAAAAAGAAAGGGACTGAGAAAATATTTGAAGAGATTATAGATGAAAACTACCCAAATATGGAACAGGAAATAGTCAATCAAATCCAGGAAGTGCAGAGAGTCCCATACAGGATAAATCCAAGGAGAAACATGCCAAGACACATGTTAATCAAACTATCAAATATTATAGACAAAGAAAAAATATTAAAAGAAGCAAGGGAAAAACAACAAATAACATACAGGGGAATCCCCATAAGGTTAACAGCTGAAGTTTCAGCAGAAACTCTGAAAGCCAGAAGGGAGTGGCAGGACACATTTAAAGTGATGAAAGGGAAAAACCTAAAACCAAGATTACTCTACCCAGCAAGGATCTCATTTAGATTTGACAGAGAAATTAAACACTTCATAGAAAAGCAAAAGTTAAGAGAATTCAGCACCGGGAATGTATGTATATGTATAACTGATTCACTTTGTTATAAAGCAGAAACCAAAAAAAATAAAAATGAATAAATAAAAATAATAAAATTAAAAAAAAAAAAGAGAATTCAGCACCATGAAACCAGCTTTACAACAAATGCTAAAGGAAATTCTCTAGGCAGGAAACAGAAGAGAAGGAGAAGACCTACAATAACAAACCCAAAACAATTAAGAAAATGGTGATAGGAATATACATATTGATAATTACCTTAAATGTAAATGGATTAAATGTTCCCACCACACAGACTGGCTGAATGGATACAAATACAAGACCCATATATCTGCTGTCTACAAGAGACCCACTTCAGACCTAGGGACACATACAGACTGAAAGTGAGGTGATGGAAAAAGTTATTCCATGCAAATGGAAATCAAAAGAAAGCTGGAGTAGCAATTCTCATATCAGACAAAATAGATTTTAATAATAAAGACTATTACAAGAGACAAAGAAGGACACTACATAATGATCAAGGGATCAATCCAAGAAGATATAACAATTGTAAATATTTATGAACACAACATAGGAGCACATCAATATTTAAGGCAAATGCTAACACTATAAAGGGGAAATCAACAGTAACACAATCATAGTAGGGGACTTTAACACCCCACTTTGACCAATGGACAGATCATCCAAAATAAAATAAATAAGGAAACACAAGCTTTAAATGATACATTAAACAAGATAGACTTCATTGATATTTATAGGACATTCCATCCCAAACAACAAAAACACTTTCTTCTCAAGTGCTCATGGAACATTCTCCAGAATACATCATATCTTGGGTCACAAATCAAGCTTTGGTAAATTTAAGAAAATTGAAATCCTATGAACTATCTTTTCTGACCACAATGTTATCAGACTAGATATCAATTACAGGAAAAAATCTGCCAAAAATACAAACACAGGGAGACTAAACAACACACTACTAAATAACCAAGAGATCATTGAAGAAATCAAAGTGGAAATAAAAAAAAAAACCTAGAAACAAACGACATTGAAAACACAACAACCCAAAACCTATGGGATGCAGCAAAAGCAGTTCTAAGAGAGAAGTTTATAGCAATACAGCAATACATTCCTACATCAAGAAACAAGAAACATCTCAAATTAACAACCTAACCTTATACCTAAAGCTATAGAGAAAGAAAAAATAAATAAAAAACCCCAAAGTTAGCAGAATGAAAGAAATCATAAATATCAGATCCAAAATAAATAAAAAATAAATGAAGGAAACAATAGCAAAGATCAATAAAACCAAAAGCTAGTTCTTTAAGCAGATAAAGAAAATTGATAAACCATTAGCCACTGTCATCAAGAAAAAAAAGAACACTCAAATCGATAGAATTAGAAATGATAAAGGAGAAGTAAAAACTGACACTGCAGAGATGCAAATGATCATGAGACATTACTACAAGCAACTATATGCCAATAAAATGGACAGTCAGAAAGAAATGGAAAAATTCTTAGAATAGCACAACCTTCCAAGACTGAACCAGGAAGAAACAGAAAATATAAAAAGACCAATCACAAGCACTGAAATTGAGACTGTGATTAAAAATCTTCCTACAAAAAAAAGCCCAGGACCAGAGGCTTCACAGGAGAATTCTATCAAACATTTAGAGAAGAGTTAACACCTGTCATTCTCAAACTCTCCCAAAACATAGCAGAGGGAAGAACACTCCCAAACTCATTCTATGAGGCCACCATCACCCTGATACCAAAATCAGACAAAGATGTCACAAAGAAAGAAAACTCCAGGCCAATATCACTGATGAACATAGATGCAAAAATCCTCAACAAAATACTAGCAAACAGAATCCAATAGCGCATTAAAAGGATCATAAATCATGATGAAGTGAGGTTTATCCCAGGAATGCAAGGATTCTTCAATATATGCAAAACAATCAATGTGATAAACCCTATTAAGAAATTGAAGGAGAAAAAACATATGACCTTCTCAATAGATGCAGAAAAAGCTTTTGACTAAATTCAACACCCATTTATGATAAAAACCCTCCAGAAAGTAGGCATAGAGGGAACTTACCTCAACATAATAAAGGCCATATATGACAAACCCATAGCCAACATTGTTCTCAATGGTGAAAAACTGAAAACATTTCCTCTAAAATCAGAAAAAAGACATGGTTACCCACTCTCACCACTATTATTCAACATAGTTTTGGATGTTTTAGCCAGAGCAATCAGAGAAGAAAAAGAAATAAAAGGAATCTAAATTGGAAAAGAAGAAGTAAACCTGTCACTGTTTGCAGATGACATGATACTATACAAAGAGAATCCTAAAGATGCTACCAGAAAACTACTAGAGCTAATAAATGCATTTGGTAAAGTTGCAGGATACAAAATTAATGCACAGAAATCTCTTGCATTCCTATACACTAAGGATGAAAAAGCTGAAACAGAAATTAAGAAATTAATTTACAATTGCAACAAAAAGAATAAAATTCCTAGGAAAAAACCTACCCAAGGAGACAAAACACCTGTATGCAGAAAAGTATAAGACACTGATGAAAGAAATTAAAGATGATATAAACAGATGGAGAGATATACCATGTTCTTGGATTGGAAGAATCAACACTGTGAAAATGACTATACTACCCAAAGCAATCTACAGATTCAATACAATCCCTATCAATCTACCAATGGCATTTTCACAGAACTAGAACAAAAAATTTCACAATTTGTATGGAAACACAAAAGACCCCAAATAGCCAAAGCAACCTTGAGAAAGTAAAATGTAGCTGGAGGAATCAGTCTCCGGACTTCCGCCTGTACTACAACACTACAGTAATCAAGACAGTATGGTTCTGGCACAAAAACAGAAAAATAGATCAATGGAACAGGATAGAAAGCCCAGAGATTAACCCACACACATATGGTCACCTTATCTTTGATAAAGGGGGCAAGAATATACAGTGGAGAAAAGACAGCTTCTTCAATAAGTGGTGCTCGGAAAACTGGACAGGTACATGTAAAAGAATGAAATTAGAACACTCCCTAACAGCATGCAGAAAAATAAACTCAAAATGGATTAAAGAGCTAAATGTAAGGCCAGACACTAGAAGACTCTTAGAGGAAAACATAGGCAGAACACTCTATGACATAAATCACAGCAAGATCCTTTTTGACCCACCTCCTAGAGAAATTGAAATAAAAACAAAAATTAACAAATAGGACCTAATGAAACTTAAAAGCTTTTGCACAGCAAAGGAAACCATAAACAAGATGAAAAGACAACCCTCAGAATGGGAGAAAATATTTGCAAGTAAAGCAACTGACAAAGGATTAATCTCTCAAATTTACAAGCAGCTCATGCAGCTCAATATCAAAAAAACAAACAATGCAATCCAAAAATGTGCAGAAGACCTAAATAGACGTTTCTCCAAAGAAGATATACAGATTGCCAACAAACACATGAAAGGATGCTCAACATCATTAATTATTAGAGAAATGCAAATCAAAACTACAACGAGGTGTCACCTTACACTAGTCAGAATGGCCATCATCAAAAAATGTACAAATAATAAATGCTGGAGAAGGTGTGGAGAAAAGGCAACCCTCTTGCACTGTTGGTGGGAATGTAAACTGATATAAACACTATGGAGAACAGTGTGGAGTTTCCTTAAAAAACTAAAAATAGAACTACCATACGACCCAGCAATCCCACTACTGGGCATATATCCTGAGAAAACCAGAATTCAAAAAAGTCATGTTCCACAATATTCATTGCAGCTCTATTTACAATAGCCAGGACATGGAAGCAACTAAGTTTCCACTGAAAGATGAATGGATAAAGAAGATGTGGCACATATATACAATGGAATATTAGCCATAAAAAGAAACAAAACTGAGTTATTTGTAGGGAGGTGGATGGACCTAGAGACTGTCATACAGAGTGATGTAAGTCGGAAAGAGATAAACAAATACCGTATGCTAACACATATGTATGGAATCTAAAAAAAAAAAAAAAAGGTTCTGAAGAACCTAGGGGCAGAACAGTAATAAAGAGGCAGATATAGAGAATGGACGTGTGGACACGGGGAGGGAGAAAGGTAAGCTGAGACGAAGTAAGAGAGTGGCATGGACATATATGTTCAAATGTAAAATAGATAGCTAGTGGGAAGCAGCTGCATAGCACAGGGAGATCAGCTCAGTGTTTTGTGACCACCTAGAGGGATGGGATAGGGAGGGTGGGAGGGAGACGCAAGAGGGAGGATATATGGGGATATATTTATATGTATAGCTGATTCACTTTGTTATAAAGCAGAAACTAACACACCATTGTAAAGAAATTATACTCCAATAAAGATCTTAAATATATATATATATATATATACACACACACATGTATATATATGTATATATGTATGTATATATAAATAAAATAGCATTTTATTATTTAAAATAATGCAAAAATCCAGCAAAACCAGAAGTACAGTATATACTATTCTGGGCTTTCACTTTTCTTGATTTTTATTCGCAATCTTTTTTCAATACAGTTTACAACCTCATCTCCATTTGCAGTCTGATTATATAAGTGCTAAGTGGTATAAGGTCTAGAGTAAATACATCCGAAAAAAAAAGAGGCAAAGCCATGAAACTAAGTTGCATGCAACATGTCTAAAGGAGCTGAAGGATTGTCTAGGAAATTAGACAGAGTAAGATGAAATAATTGGAAGGTTTCAGCTAAAGTTCTTTCAATCATCTTTATCTTTTGCTCCATGTTTAAAGATGCACGTGAACTCAATGTAATTGAAATTCTCCTCTGTGTGTGTGTGTGTGTGTGTGTGTGTGTGTGTGAGGGTGTTTCTCATTTCCATTTCCCTCTTTTCTTCCTGTAGTACCTGGATTTTACTGATGTCAGAATTTTCATATATATCCTCTCTTTTTTATATTTTCCACTGTTTTGTTCCTTTTGTTCTACTTTCAGTGAAATCTAGTGACCCTTATCTAAGAGATGACTAGCATTTTCTTAAATCCTATTCATTTCCATTGTTAAGTTTGTATTTTTTTTTAACAAAGTCTGAGGATGCAGGTAGAAATTGTGAAATTCCTATATTCTAAATTATTTCTACTATCTCTCTGATAAGGGTCATTCTATGCTGCAGAAAAGTACAATCTGCATTTTTGCCACACTGGTAAAGCACCACTGTTTTTATTAATTTAAATGAAAACCTATTTCTTAATCCAGATACCTCAAAATAAACAGTATATGCACACCTTGTTTGCTTTTGAATGACTGTCTTATAATTATTTACTTATAAGCTATATGAATTTCCAAATTTTTATATCCTCTCCAAATCTGTACAACTATTATTATTTTTAACGGTAGAAAAGGCAAAGCCACAGATCAGTAGTATCATATGATATTCCATAACTGGAGTTACAAAGCTGATCACATTAAGCCAGAAACATTTCCAATATGTAAAAGACATATAATTTTATTTATATATAAAAGATTTTCCAATGATGCTTAAAACATTGCTACTTTTCCTAAAACTACCAGTACGTACACACAAACACATACACACACCCTAACATCAATAGTATTCCATCCCTGGAAATAGTATATATCTGCTTTAGAAGAGAGCCTGAGGCACTGTATAAACAGAAATGACATAATATGTTTTATGAGGCACAATGTCAGGAAAAATAAAGAATAACACAATGTAAGTGACCTCAGAGGATTCAAGATATATTTAGGAAGAAAGGAAGTTATAAAATTTAAAACACGTAATGTAATACTACGTGCCAAATGAGTGGGGCAAGTCCTATTATGCTTAAAAATTTTTAAGGAGACACTTCAAGTGTTCAGAAAATGGCCTGAATTATAATTTAGAATATTGGTAGAGTTCACATGGGTGGAGAGACAAATGAGATAGCATTATACATAATGATTAAACAAAGTTGTAGAGTTGCGAGTGGGAATGAAAGAATATTTAGGAAATGATACCCAGATTATGTTTATTGGGAAAGATAATTTGAAGGTGACAACTGTGGTTGAAAAGATTTAAAAAAATAGAATTAATCTTTAGGTATTAGATACCGATTATTTTATAATTTTATTATGTGTATTAAGTAAAAAGTAATGACAAACATAAAACAAAGATTTTAGAAAAGATACTAGAATTAGTGAAATAAAAATGAATTTGTGGAGCATAGGGGGGAAAAAAAGGTAGTTTTCATGGAAATAGAGACTCAGGAGATTAAGGAAGAATAACCAGGACTGTCACCTGCATATGGGCAGAAAGCAGAGTCATACATGGCTATCAAGATTTTAGCTTAAGAGAGTGGAAAACTAATAGACTTTCAGACAACAAGAAGAAAGTTTAGATGTAGAGTTATTTGTGAAGGAGCAGGAAAGTGTGATGGAAGGCATTTGTAAACTCGTCTAATTCCTTCAATTCTAACTTTTATAAAGAATCATTTAAGATAGAATACAAAAAGGCAAAAATACTATAAATTTAACAAATGAAATAGTCAACTCTAGCCACAGAAAGAAGGCTCACCAGAAAGGCAAACAATATACCGATTGCACAATAGATTGGCTGATTTGTATCTGTGCAGTAAAAGAAATACGAGGAGTTAAATGATTCTCATCTAACAAAACACAACATATACCAATGTCTTGTGAGAATTTTTTTTACTTAAAATTTCAAGTTGATGCAAAATTCAAGAATCTGGCAGGATATTATGGAAGTGGTGAGTGAAGCCATTCAATAAATTAACTTTCTAAAGAATTTAAAAATGGAAAATTAGAGAACTAAAGAACGAGTCTTTGGTTGGGCCTCCATTTAGAGGGTGGAAGGATGATAGCCCTGCTTCACTGTCCATTGACCACTTGTATAGCCTTGAGCCTGTTATTTCAGTTTTTGAAAATTCATTTTTCTCATATATAAAGGGGCACTTAGTGTTTATTTTAAAAATATAATCATCATTCCCTGTCCATTCCTCTTGTCACCATCTCATTTCAAACATTATTATTTCATCACTGACTAATAACATGTTTTGTTTTTTTATACTCATTTCTTCTATTGTCTCAACATTTTTATAAATATTAAGTTGATCATATAAATACCTTGTTAAAATTGTACTAAATGAAATTTTAAAATTTTACTTAGATATTCATAGTCCTTCAAAATATTTCCTTAACTTGCCTTTTCAGTCTAGTCATGGCTCCCTTACACATTCTCAAAATTTGAGTCAAATTGAACTGTACAAAGTACCTGGGCAGAACAAGAACTTTCTCACCTACATTCCTCTATGCATGCTATTATTTCTGCTTAGAATACACTTCATCTATTCCTATTGATATTTGCCTAAGATTTTTACCGTAAACCATCTTGAATTAGGATATGTACAAACACTTAGAACTTACATATATAGCATTTAACACAATTAGCTTTATAGTATTGTTATTTTTAAATGCAGTTCAAAGTGGATGAGAACTATAAACAAGCCACAATGTTGGCCATGTTGGAAAACTAGAATGAGAGAAAGTACAAGGAGACAAGTTTCTGCTAAATATAAGTGAGAAGTTACTAGGAGTGAAATATAGAATGTAATGCCTCGAGAGATTAAGAATTCTGAAACAGCAGTTGGGTGACCAATTGACAAGGATGTAACAGAAACTATGTGGTTGATCCAAAGGGTTTTTTCAAGAATCTTCCAGTTTTGGTTTTCTTTTACATTGAAGTACATAGTTTCAGTAGCAAGGACTGCTGAAGCCAGATACTAGGATTAAGGGCTATGTAAAGTCATATGGGTATAAACACTTTGAATGTAGTCAAAAGAAAGAATTTAAGCTTAAATTAATATCAAGGTCAAAGAAAGTGTGTGTGTGTGTATGCACACAGTCCTGTGTGCTTGCTTGTGTTTTGTTTTTGCTTTGTAGGAGCTACTGGAACAAATGATTATACATCTTAACAGTTCATTGTATAACATTAACACCATTTTTGTGAGACATCATTGCATAACAAGCATCTTTTTTTCCTTGAAAATAGTGATTTGCTTTGACTGACAGAAATGTTAGTACATGGGTCACTGCTTGACAAATAAATTTTAAATTATTCAGAAATACCAATAGCAGTACTCATTTTTATATAATACTATAGCTCATACATCATGACCCAAAGGTTCTTTGTAATAAGTGTTATTTGTCAAAAATTGTAATCTGCTTTATATCCAGATTCAAAAAGAAAAATAGCTTTGAAACTATGAAATCAGTCAATTTTATATTAATTTATTTATTTTTTAAATATATCCTTGGCTTCAATAAAGGAAATCAGAGGTATTATGATCATTAGTTCAGCATCTAATAAATCACTTAACAAGTGCACGTATTAAAAGAGAACATTTGGCAAAATATGCAATTGTAACAGTTTGAGAGCAGAAGCCAGATCAATGGGAAAATGTATGTAACTGAATGTTTAATCAAGATGTTCAAATCCGTAACAGTTTGAGAGCAGAAGCCGGATCAATGGGAAAATGTATGTAACTGAATGTTTAATCAAGATGTTCAAATCCATGCAAGATTTTTGTGTATATATGGATTTTCATTAAAAAGATAAAAGTGCAATGCAAAATGATATGCTGATCATATATATATATAAACAAAACTAAAATTAATCACAAAGAAAACCAAACCCAGCATATACATTTACTATTAAATTACTCTTTAATTTTATGTATTATGTAAAAGTAGTTTAGAAATTGTCTTAGGAACTTCTAAAGTATCCTTGCAATTTTTAAGTACAAAATATATAAGAAAAGCATCTCACATTATCACTAGATATCAAGCTGAATATTTTCAAATTGTTAAGAAGGAATTTAAGAAGGCAGACGAGAATGCTGAGTTACTCTCCTTTTTCCAAACCTTTGCTAGAGCTTTTAGACAAAAATATAATATTTGAAATGGCCTTGATGTGTCTCCTCATTTTCTCTTCAGCCAAGTCTCTTGCCTCATCCCCCTTGATGATCAGATTTTATGGCCAGACTTCTTTCTCTTTCTTCATGACTCCAAGATCCTTCTGTTCTCAAAGTCCTCACATATTCTCTGGCAGAAGTCTCTCTGTACTCAGACCCAACTCCCAAGCACTTTTAGTGCTACTTCTTCTTAGCAATCTCTTGCACCAGGCTACCACCTGTCTGAATTTTTTTTACAGCTGAAGACTTTTCAGTTTACTTGCATAATTACATATTTAATTCCTCTTTCAGATACTCCATGAAATTTCTTGAAGGCAAGAAATTTGTCTATTGCGTTTTGCAGTTTCCCCAGTGGCTACTGCAGTATTTACTTACTGAATGAAAATGTCAAAATCATGTGCAAGAGGCAGAAATGTGTCCTATCATATAATACTGGCATTAGGTGGATGATCTTTGGATTACTGTGCAGCACCTCATTTAAGAAGATTGACTAAGCTCCATGGGGAAAAATATTAAGGATGAATCTGTTGAAATACTGTGTACATGACCTGGGCCTAAGTCACAGTTCTGCCATTTACAAGCTGGGTGATATGGGAAAATAATTCAATCTCATTTGGATTGTTTTCTTATCCTAAAATGGAGTTAATTATACTTAACAGCTGAGATGAAATGAAAGCAGTTAATAAAACACTATATGAAGATATATATACCTAATCCATTTCATGTGAAGTTAGAGTTAGCACGAGGGCAATCTTTTTTGCCTTTTTTTTTTTTTTTTTTTGAGGTACGCCTGGCTCTCACCACTGTGGCCCCTCCCGCTGCAGAGCACAGGCTCCAGACGCGCAGGCCCAGCGGCCACGGCTCACGGGCCCAGCCGCTCCGCGGCATGTGGGATCGTCCCGGACCGGGGCACGAACCCGTGTGCCCTGCATTGGCAGGCGAATTCCCAACCACTGTGCCACCAGGGAAGCCCCGAAGGCAATCTTGACATGCTTGTTTGCAATATCCAATCAAGAAATATGTTTATAGCTCCTTTACCTTCTTTTTTTAACTGAGTCCTGGCTCTCACCTGACGGCAGTTCTTTCCCTAACGTTCCCTAATGGCAGTTTCCTTTTCCAAAATCCTTTTATCCCTGGGCTTGGAGGTTGTCATGCGCTCCACCACCTTGCCACTTCCAAAGGACTCTTCCCATCTCAGTGTCAAGCATCCCACCCTTTAATCACACCTCCTTTTTTCTCCTGCTCGATTTCTCCAGTAACTTGACTTAATAAGTTAATATAACAGCATATGGACCTTTAAACCAATAAACCTCCCATCTTTTCACTGTCACTCACTGCCACATGTTCTCACTTTCCCATTCACTAAATTACATGGCTACAATTTTAATCACTACCGTGCATGTACCTTCAACTTCCTTGACCCCTTTCTCACTTCTGTCATTCTTACTGAGCCAAATCCTAACCACAGTTAAATCTAACTCTAAATCCATTCCATGCCTGTACCCACACAGATAAATGTGGCTAAAGAAAAGCACATATATAAATACACTCTTTTCATTAAGATTATAATCATCCACTTCAAATGTACTCTTAATGCTTCAAGTAAAGGTACTGCACTTCTAGAATCTACTTTCTCACCTATTCTCCAAGTGAACTATTTTTAACTTTTCATCTCACATCAAAACTCCTACATCTTCTCTCCATCCTACCTTTTTTTGCTGATAATCTTGCCTCCAAACCCCTTAGCCTATAAAATGGATTAGAAGGGAACTTCTACAAGATACTTATCTCCTGCTATCCTGAATTTATGTCCATATACTTAGATATCTTTCCTTAGTTAATAAGTCTGTGCTCTAAACTTCAAGTCTATGCTCCTGCCATTTGTGTCCTAGTATCCACCCTTTCTTGTCTGTTCAAGGACATCACTGCAGTGATCCATGTTGCTGTAGGACATCATCACTCCAACAATCTGGTCCTCTTTCCTACATCAATAAGTTTTTATCATATTATTCCCACAGATTTAGACATGCTGCTATTCCTCTTATCAACCTCTATTAAACTCACTCCACTCTTCGAATATTGCTCAACTTCTCTGTTATCATTTCAGCAAAACTCTTAAAAAAGAGCTGTACTCACTATCTTTATAATTCCACTCCTCTCATTTTCTCTTCAGTTTACAGTGTCAATGAAATTGTTCTTGTCACACTTACCTGTGGTCTTCACGTTGCTAAATCCTATTTCTAATTCTCAGTGAATTGAAATTTCAATTCTATTTGACCTACTAACAGCATTTGACCCGGTTGATCTTTTGCACCACCTTGAAACACTCTCTCTACATGGCTTCTGTGACATCTCACTTTTCTGGTTCTTTTGCTGCCTCACCAGTTGCTCCTTCTCATTCTCCTTTGATGCTTCCTCCTTAGAATATCCCAGAGCACAGATTTTGAATATAACCTCCTCTGATGCACATTCCTCCCTTGGCGATATCATCCAGTATCAAGGTTTTACTTACCATTTATATGATAACGACTCATAAATTTTACCACCCATATGGGCCTCTTCTCAGCTCATACATCCAAGAGTTTATTCAACATTTATTTCCACTAGACATTTAATATCTACTAGCTATTTCAAACTTAATTTTGAAAACCAAAATTCTGATCTTCTCTCCCAAACAATTGTTCTCAATTTCCTCTATCTTAACAAATGTCAACTTCAGACATGCAGGTACTCAGATCAAGTCTTAGAATCAACTCAGCTTTCCTTTTTTTTCTCATATTCTTTATTCAATCAACCAGCAAGTCCCATTGGCAGCATTTTCAAAATACATCCAGAATCCAACCACTTTCACCACTTGCACTGCAACCATGCTGATGCAAGCCACGGCCATCTTTCTGTGAGATCATTACAGTAGCTTTTTAATTGCCATAGCTCTTCTTTTTAGTTTATTCGCAACACAGCTATCAGAGTAATTTTGTTAAAATATATGACAGATCGTGCCCCTCTTCCACTCAAAATCCTTCGATGTCTTCCCATCTCATGAAAAACAACCATTCAATGGCCTAAGGGAATTTATCAAGTTAAACTTTCATTAACTTTTACCTTATTATATCTTGCTAATCTCTCTCTTGTTCACTCAGGTCTAACCAGCCTACTTGTCATTTCCTTAAATATACCATACACAATTTTGCCATGGAGTCTTTGCCATTTGTGTTCCTTCTGACTACATCCTCTTCTGCCAAGTATCCACATGTGACTCACTCCCTCACTTCCTTCGGGATTTCATTCTACTCACCACCTCAGAGAGGCATTCTCTGAATTCCAAACTTCCTGCTTTTCATCTCTTTGGCACTTCCTTCAACCTCTTTCCTGATTTTGTGCTGTTATGCTCCATACCACCTACTTTGCTCCATAAAATATATTCCACTTATTTATTTTGTTTACTGCCTGAAACTTTTGTTAGGGCAGGCATTTTTGTCTGGATTTTGTTCATGGCTGTATCTCCAGTGTTTGGAAGGAAGGGGTTTGATAAGTATTTCTTGACTCAATGGATGAATAAGAATGGGAGAAATGTTGGCTTAATCATGAAGAAACTCTTCACAACTATTCAAGTAATATAACTTAGTAACTGCAAACATAAATGTGGGAAGTAAACCATATGAAGATTGATACTGTCCTTTGGTTGTTCATTCCAGAGTTGAGGCACTGAAGAGATAAAACACCACTTGTATCACTACATAATAATGAATCTTAAATAAATTTAAGATTCTGTATTTAATATCATCTTTTTATTCCTTTTTTTATTTGAGAAAAGAAGCATTTTTATAGAAAGCTGTTTGAATAGAACTGTGTAAACAACTGCTTTTTTCCTTAACAATAACTTGATTTAAAATATTTTTTCTTTTCCAGCATAAATGAATATGATTTAAAATGGTATATAATATACTTCTTTTTCATCAAGAAAAATGTAGTGCAAGTTGTATATTCTCTTTAATAGCAAGATTATTTTATGTATGTTTGCTTTTTCATGTTATATTTTTACTGCATTTAAATTTCTTCTTAAAGTAAGTTATTTTCTCTTTTCTGAAGCTGTTCGGTATGGTGGAAAGAACATCAGATTTTGGCTTGGAATATATCATTTCTATGCCTGACTCTGCCATTTTCTAGTCCTGTGACCTTGGATCATTTGCAGGAAATTTTTTTTTTCCCCTCTCATTTAAAAAATGTGGACACATGCCCAGCTTTCCTCAATGGGAGGTTATGAGGCCAGATAACTTAGTACAGCAGTCCTCAGTCAAATGTTAGATTAGTTTTGGCCAGTGTTGGGACATTCTTTGGTCTAGAGATATGACAAAAACAAGGATCAATGATAGGTGCATGATTTTTAGATTAAAATGAACTATATAAAGGGATTCTCTTTCATTTGCTATTAGGTGTTTTCTACTTTTAGATGGTTTTCTTTCTTTCTTTCCAATTGTTTAATTTTATTTTTGGATTTTGTCTTTGATGAAATAAAACTCTGAAAACCCTATGTCAATACCCTGATTTTAACTATTTAATTTTAAATATATCATGAAGCTCCAAAATCTATGAATGACTAAGTTAACGTAGTGCTATTCAAATTTTGACACCTGGGACTGACAATTTAGAGATAGAGGCAGAAGAGATGGTTATTATTCTGGTTCTACTATTACAAAGCATTATGACCTGAGGTAAGCAGGTAACCAACTAATCTTTCCATGCTGCTAGTTCTGCTTCTATAAAATGAAGAAAAAAGAATGGAGATTTTTAGAGACTACTTCTGGTTCAAGACTATATCACTTTCTACCTTGACATTTCCTAATTCCAACAAGTTTTTGAGTCATACTTCTGTGCCCTAAAAGATAGTAAGGAATTTTGATAATAAATCCTTTCATAAAATTTTCTTATGGCATTTATTAGTATAGCAAATCTTATCTTGATCTGTGGTAATAAATGTTTTAAATAAATAAAAATAAATGCAAGATTATAACAAAACAAAAAACAAATTTATGCATTGCTTTACCATACAGCAATATTCGAATAAGAGGATAAAGTCACTCTGAACTATCTTCCATTCAGCAGGTTATTTTTCTCAAGACCAGCTGCTAATCATTCATCTCTTCAGATGACATTGACTTTTAGCCAGACACTGTGAGGTTCTAAAGCTTCATATGGTGTTCCAATCAGAGTGATTGTGTAACAAAACACATGAAAGAGTAACAGCAATTAACCTTCTTCAGTTTAAAATAAAAAATTGAAAACAACTAGAAAGTTTGAATCCATAGGTCAGACATGGCAATGATCATTTTCATTAATTTTTCCATGTTCAAACTCATTGAAGGAACTTAACACTTAATTTAAATATTTTCATAAAATTCATATTTGGGGTAAGAGCATTTAGAAAAAGTTAGTGCTTAGATATGAGACTTTATTTCTTTTCTGCTTTAACCATGTTTATAGATATTTGTGGAATGAGTTGCAACCAGAAGAATACAGTGAATTTTATGTCCTGGACAAACGGTGGGAACCTGGTATTAGAGTTTTATTCTGTTTGCTGGGTAACATGAGGTAATCGTGCAGCTTTTTCTCACCACACCATGGCCAGCTTCATAGATTTGAAATGTTGACGCCAAAGACTAAATAGAACATATGGCAAAACAGCATGATCACACCCGTATTAGCCATAAAGCTTAAAAGGTCATATAAACAAAATAAAACTAGTTTTCTAAACAGAATATTTTAGGCAAGGTAGCTGTGACTTTGTACAAAATATTAATTATCTACCTGCATCCCAAATACAAAATGTCTAGAATATATCACATGCACTACACTTACACAGAGGTATACCCCCTGACACACACACACAGAGTTTAATTTCCTTCTCAGGTGGATATGGTGATAAACCAGACCTTAGAAAATTAAAATAAAATCAAGGTTTTCCTGAATTCTTAATGTAACTCTAAATATTCTGAAAATTACCTAAAAATAGCCATTGCATAAGGTATGATGAATGTATAAAGAAACGATGAATTTCATTACTGAATGTGTCAATAGGATTGAATACCTAATAAAACATTTCATCTCAGGCCAATAAATCTAGTGAGTGATTTAGGATTAAAATCTTTGAGGTAATTGTAAGAAGCAAGTAAAATTCTGCAATATATTAGGCACAATAGATTGACCCAAACTCTACGGTACTTGAAAAAATTTATTATTGATAAAGGAGGATTGTGCTCCTTTTTTCCCCAGAAACCTAATCCTCTCATGAAAAACCAAGTTTTGACTGCAAATGAAATTACTGGTCACGCATGATGGGAAAGACAATTTGGCAAATAATACACTTTTGTATGACTTAAATGTTTAAAAAATTAAAAACAAAAATAAACTCAAAAGAAATATAAACAGAAGATGTGATGGAAAGAAAAAAATTAAAACTATTCATTTTCTACTTGAAACAGATGTTTTGTATTGATTTGGCCTCAAAAGAGAAAGAAAGTGAAATGGATGGTTGTTAGGGCCATATGTCCGTTTTTTTTCTTTCTTTTTTGGTCTTTTTTGCTACATGGAACATAATGATCCCAAGAGGAAAGTCCCAAGGTACTAGTGGAATGATATCTGACTTGGCATACTAGAAAAAGGGAAATGTTCAATCAACTGCTCAAAATAGACTCTATAAAATTAACCAAGAAATCCTAGTGTCAGGAAGCTATAGTTTACACTCATTTTTTAAACACACTTTTTCCTCTGATAGCAGATTTATGTTCATATTTTTATTGTGACATTATTTCTTCAATATTTGAGACAAAGATTGAATAATTTACCTTGTATTTTGGTATAATAGTCCATATTTATTTTTTTAAACTAAAGTATGTAGCTTTTACTTTTGTTTATTTCAAGTAAAAAAAGTAAATATCTGAATCTCAAGACAATATTTTATTTAAAAGTTACCTTTTAAATGAATAATTATAGATAATGTTGTAGGAGTCAGTATCTCATCAGATCATCTTATTAGTAGGTTTTAGAAATAAGTATTCAAATTATTATTATCACATTTCTAGCTTTAATGTTAATTATAATATTTTAAAAAATTTCCTGAGCATTTAAATTTATTCTATTGATTAGCATGATAATATTTCTAGCTATTGTTTAGTTGCTAATTCCTACGCAAAGTAATTTATTTTATTTTATTTAAGGGTGAATACTTCCACTAGGTTTTTGTTGATGTTGTTGTTTGTCTTTTAAATGTCAAATTAGATGGCATAAAATAAAATTTGATTCATTTACTGGTATGGAGAATGGTTTCTTACAAACTAGTGATTAACAATATCATTATGGAGTAATTCAGAGAAAAATTTTAATATAATAAAAACCTAGAGAATTATACACTAGCAAACAATGTTTTACTTCATCTCTATATTTCACTTGAATACTTGAAAAGAATTTTACCTCTCAGAGAACACAGCTTTAATGATTTTTCTCAATTTTAAGTTTCTTTATAATGGTCATAAATTCTGGCAGCATGGCAGAGATGTCAACAGGCTTGGAATCATAAAATTTGTATGTATGAGCCTAGTAGGCTTCTATTCAGTTGGTTTTTATATTTTTGTGAATATCAAATGCGAATATATATGTAAATGTGTATTCAAATTGTAAATGCTTTATACATTTGTGGTGTTCTTTGCTTAGATAGGATGTCTACATTGTATACATTCAAGGAAACATCTGTTAAAGGAATTTACAAAATTGAAGAAGCTGATTATCAGAAATATCCATTTGTGAAGCATCTATTTCCCTCTTGATTCATAGAAATTATTAACTTACTAAAACTTTCAGTATTACAATGTTTCATTTTTGAAGGAAGACTTCACACTGTGTTCAATTTGGTTAAATAGATATTAATAAATATTACAAATGTGCCACACAAGGTAAATCCTATTGAAAATCATTTGAATCTAAAGTACCTTCAAATTAAATAAAATAATTTGTATTAATGGGAGTGAATGCAGTCTATCAAGTTGGTCCAGTCTGCCACAGATTTTTGCACCTTTTTTTCCCTTAACTGACACATTGTTCCCTGCCCTTTCTCCTTTACCTAGTAACCAATACTAACCAGTTCATTCTCAGATGTCAGTTTAATCATCACTTCTTCAGGGAACCCTTCTCTGGTATTCCAGACTAAGTCAGATCATCCTATTACAGATTTTAATAAGATTCACTGAAAACATCTGTAACTTCATTTCTAGGGGTAAGATTAATCTAAAACCAATTTCCCTTACTTGTGATAAGCGTCAATGTATCCATGGCATTTACATAGTGCTTAGTACACTGTAGGAGTTTTACCATTATCCTTTGAATAAATGAATTTACAAGTGAATGAATAAACTGTATTACTAGTAAGAACTAGGCCAATATTTGTAATAACTATGCTGTAAATGGAATGTAACTTTTAAAATTGTATTGAAAATTTAAAAATAAAATGAATTATGGCATTTAAATGGTGAGATAAATATATTCTGCCTATTTCAAAAAATATTTTAAACCACTGATACTGCATATATAAAAATTTCAAATTGGTTATTTAGATGGCAAATAAACTCTAGTTGTGATCAGTGTTGGTCTATGCCCAATAATGAGCTCCTCAGCTTATACCATGCATATTTAGTTCATTTAATTTTTTTAAAGGTATTATATACCAGACACTACTCTAGCCAATGGGGAGACAGTAAAATTCCATGTCACTATGAAACATTTTCTACTTGGCAGAGGGCATATAATAATAAAATTTTTAAAAATAAAATATGTTCCATGATGAATGATAAGTGGATAAAGACAAAAAAACAAAGCTGGCAGTTTTAAATATGGTGGACAAAGAAGGCTTCTCTAAGTGGGTAACGTTCGAGTTATGATCTGAAGAATGTGAGGAAATGAAACATGGAGAGATCAGAGGGTGAGTTTTGAGGTACAGAAAAGAGCATCTATAAAAAAATAAGCAAGAGTTTGTCTTAAATATCTGCAAAACAGGGGAGGGAGAGAGAGGGAGAGAGAGCGAGAGAGAGAGGAGAAATCCTTAATTCAAACTGTAACTAGACCAGGCCATGTTTCAGGTGCTACTCACAAAGAGCTCACTTATTTTACCCAACATTTCTTATGTGAATTGTACTGAAAGATGGGTAGACAGTTAAGAATACTACTATGCAGAGAAATTTGTTTTTGTCTAAAATTACTTTATTAATTGCTAATTTTCAACTTTATCACAGATTGAGACTAAAACAAAGGGTATATTTGTAACTTATTCAAAACACATCTGAAAAGATAGCTGCTTACACCTTTCTTTAAGCTTATGATCCTCCCTTGGTCTTTGTCTAGGGTATAATGTTAAATCCCCATGCACATGACTTGATGAAGAGAAATTCTCTAATACATTGGACAATTTCCCTACATAATTAGAGCACTGTTGTTGATTACCAATGAAGAGCTGCTAGTTAGATTTTTAAATAGATGTTTTTATGCTTTAAGTTGACTAGCAATGTCAAGTCATTGATCCAATGTTGGTTTTCCCCTCTATTTCCCCTTTAAAAATAATCTAGTACTTCTACAATATTAAAGCAAAAAAATTGCTGATTACCCAAAGGAATGTCATGAAAATAGATCTTTAAACACAGTTCAATATGAAATGCCCAGTATCTGTTCCTATATTTCTACCTTAATAAAATGGTATCTGGTATTTTTAAGATATATGCAGAGGCAGTTAAAACTTTACAGTCTTGACTTTGCTTAGCTAGGTCCCTTATATAAAAGATACTTAATTTTCTTCTCATCTTTAGCTGGATGTGGAAGAATCATTAAAAAAAAACTTTAATCTACTATTGCCCTAGTATTGTTTTTAACTAATAGCACTGCCCTGTGGTTAACAGTATGAGGCCTAATTATTAAAAACAAATGTATTTACCTGTCAGACTTCTCTCATAGTCTATAGATTTATTATCTATACTATAAATTATATGTTTAGATGAAAATGGCTCAAAAATATTTCCACTTAAAGTCATAACCTAATTTTTTCTTCCTTGTATCATATTTAAATTCATTTACTTTTATTTATAATTTTAAACAATTCTACGTTAGAGAAGTGTCTCCAAGTTTGAAGAGCTCTGACTTTGAGATTACAAAAACCCAACGGGAAATAGCAAAAATTGTTATTTACAGTATATTTATCCAAAAGCCCCATTCCCTATTGCTGGAAGACCATCTCAACACCTCCAGACAGGTAGCACATTATAGCCTGATAAAGAATTGAGCCATTTATGAATTCAGAAAGTCAGCTTACTATTTTCCATTATGAGACTATTTTCTTTCAAACCTTAGGGCATAGAAAACAAGTTACTGTTTGAAAAGTTGACAATTTTGGCTCTATTAAGGTAGAAACAACTACCTTCGAACATGTGGATGAATAATAAAGTCTCTTCAGACCTAATACTGGAAGGTGGAGGAAGGAAGTTGGCAAAACATATATTTATGACATGACACAAAGAAAGTAGTTTGACAAAACTGAAAGCTATGAATAGAAATTAGTCTTCCCATTTAAAGTTTCAAAGTGCTGTACATAATATACTGTATTTTGGAATCTTCTTCTCAGGTATTATGGTTTGAAATGTGCCTTAAGGAAAAAAATCTGCAAATGTTATTCATTCACACTAGAGAGGTGTAAATAACTCAGATAAGTTAAAATGAATAAAAAAACAATATTTTATGTAATATGTTGAAGTAATGCAACAAGTCTTAAATTTTGTCTTTGTAAGCATTATACATCATTTAAGATAATATGGAATCTGATCTTTCTGGCTATAACCTAGATTTGTTTTTATTAAATGGGAGCCAAGCAGTCTACTAGTGAGTACTTATCATGTTCTGAATGTTGTTTTAAGGGCTTTACATATGTCATTTTATCTAATTTTCGTAGATGAAGACACCTGTGGCTCAGAGAGGTTAAATAACATGCCAGGAAAATACTTAGTATGTTCAGGTTTTATCCCATTTCAGTGGGATGCTGCAAACACCTTGTATTGGCATGTGAGAGCCAATCATTAAAATTTCAGAAACTTGGCTGGCTTATGTCAAAAACAAGCATTATTAAAAATTAAATTACATTAAAAGTAGCATTTAAGTTCTATTTTAAAAGGCAGTACATACTCAAAACTCATCACTTCCTAATAACATTACTAAATCTTACTAAAATCGATCCTCTTGAGGTATTTTATGACTATTTTATCTGTATGGACAAAACTCTATAGTTGGTGTGTTATTGCTTATCTTTTTGTAATTCAGAATTCAGTGGCAGCACCTTAGTAGCCTGAAATCTGTCACCCTGGTAGTACTTACAACCACAGAAACTGGCAAATATTATAAATCAGGGCTGTACAGATATTTTGGTGATTGTCTAAACTCTATACTTAAGAAAGTAATGGAGATTTAATAATGCAGATCAAATTTTAAAAGTCTCTATAGCTGTTACATAGTGAATAGGACAAAAACATTGAGAATATGTTCTTATGGTATTCAAAAACCATTATCCAATTCAGCAAGAAGTCACTTATATTATTGACTAATGGTTGTAGTTCCAACATGTGTCTTCTTTGTTTTGGTAATATCTTATTTAATAATGTAAATGAAAATATTAGCCAAGATTTTTATCAGAAGTAAGCTTGTTTGTAAAGTGCCACCATGGTATGTCTATGAGCACAAGAATTAGGCAAAAATTAATGAAAATGTTCTGTGAGAACAAATTGGCCATGAGCATTTTGCAATGAATAATATATATTTTTTGTTTTCTGAAAATTGTTACACATCCTTCTTTGCAATAAAATTTATAATAATCTTATGTATGTATACATACACATATATTTTTTCCAGCGAGCCAATTGTATAAAACATCACTTGTTTTCCCACAAAGATGGTATTTCACACAATGCTATAGTGTTCTGCTTCAAAATAAATATAATATTGATATGATTAGGCCCACCCAAAATGAATGATACTGAGGAACACAGACTAAAGTTTTAAATTGGCTTGGTAAACAAAAATCATATGCTCATTAATTCATACATGGCACCACACATCAAAAGTGGTTGTGAAGTCATGAGGTTGGATGCAGAGAAGTCTAATGTTTGTCATATTCTGGACTAGTTACAGCCTATCTGGCTATAGTCCATCCAAAAGCTGTAGAGATTATGATATGTTCAGTATTAGCATGTGCACTTATTGTCAGCTTTGAAATTACAGAGACCTGCTAGCACAATTTAAAAAAAAAAAAAAAACTAATTGTAGAGAAACAATAGTTCCTAGATGGTTGGCAAAGCAAACAAAGAAATATAGTCTGAGAAGGAAGCCCAATGAAGAAGAATCAGAGGAGAATGAGGTCAAGCAAAACCACTGCCTGAAACTAAGTGAGTGAAATATGTCCCAAAGAAGAAAGGAAAGAAATGATTTTACCACTGATGTTGTAACAAGTATAGTATTTTTCCCATATAGTTGAACTGGACGCTATGAAAAAGTAGTGTTTTATCCATCATGTGGTATAAGACATTAAGAAAGCAATAGCATATGGAAGAAATGCAGTTAAGATGAAGAGAAGTTCCTTCAACATCATTTGCCTATAATCACTGTGTCTGGATTGGGGAAAAGGATGAATATAGCTTAAATGTCAGTTTTAGGTTAGGTATTGATTTATAATACTCAGAACACATATGTGGAGCTCAGAAGACAGAACTAGAGAATGAATATGAAAGTCTGTGCTGAGTTTTTAAAACAAAACAAAACACACTTGCTATAATTTTCTCCCAACTATGTTTAGAAGCAGGGAGCTAAGAAAGGTCCAGCCCACCAGCGGATGCCTAACAATGACAGATGATAGAGAACCTATAGAATTCCTTAACTCCAATTTTCCTTCCATATTTCCCCCCCAGAATGAACTTGAAATTGGAAGTGAGAGAAAAAAACTAAAAGTCAGGTGTATTGTAAGAGAGATAGGAGATATACTAATAAAACAAATAGGTATTTTAAATGCTTTTAAACATCTAGAAAGTTATATTCCAGATTATGTTTTCTAGAAAGAATAATAGTTGCAGATATGAATGGAGAGACATTATTTTCATTTTTTTTGAAATCTCAGAAAAATGTAAAAGTTCAAAAATATTAGAGATGCTAAATTTTCCAATTTGCAAAATGGACAAATGATGACCATTACAAATTTAGAAGAGCGTGATGCTAATGTCATTACTGGGAAGAATTCTGATTGAATTTTTAAATATAATTTTCTTTTTGGACAAAAGTTCACTTCAATAATATTTTAATGTGTAAGAGCATTGACACTGGGGTCAGGGAGACCTGTATTTAAATCCTACACTGCTACTTACTAGCTATGTGATTGCAAAATAAAATTACCTCTCCAAATCTTACTTTCCTCAATTCTAATATCAGGATTACAGTCATACAAAAATTAAATAATATAACATGAATGAGAAGGTTAAAGAAAATATTACATGTGAATCACCTGGTATGGCACCATAGTAAATAGTTATAGGATTAGGTTTCATTATTGATTCCAGATATACAGTTGACTTTCAAACAAGGAGGGGTTAGGAGCTCTGACTCATGCACAAAAATCTTTACAGTCAGCCCTCTGTATCCATAGTTCCACACCTGTGGATTCATCAGCCTTAGATTGTGTAGTACCGTTGTACACATTTACTGAAAATCATCCACGTATAAGTGGGCCTGTGCAGTTTAAACCCATGTGATTAAAGGGTCAACTGTAGATAGATAGATAGTTAGATAGATAAATAGATACTTCTAGAGATCTATATCTATATCTATATCTATATCTATATATATACATAGAGATATCTATATCTATCTAGATAGGTCTATGTATCTATACATACACATATATATTATATGTACATATATGTGTATATACATATCTTCATATGCATAGATCATGGTATCACATAACTATCAAGATGACTTGACTAAAATAGTAATAATATTCTGAAATAATAACCTGAATTAACACATATCAATGTATTTTATTTTATCCTCATTTTGTGAAAATGTTTGTGTAGGGTTTATTTTTTCTATTTAAATAGTTGTGGTAACTCTTGGAGGAACAAAATGGGAGGCAGATATGTGTACTAGGAAATTCCCTGGACATCAGGACGTTTCATTGCCAGTTCTGCATGTGTGAATTATGATTTTCTGATAAGTTATTTAACTCTTTGAGTTTCCATTTCCATAATCTTGAAGAGGAAAAATATTGCCTAATTCACAGGGGTTTTGTGAAGATAAATTTAGAGCCTTTATATAAAAGCACTTTGTATACCATGGAACTATTTAAATAAAATATATAATTAATCTTGGGTTTATTATGGATTTTTCCAAGTAAATATAATAAATTCAACTTCATTGAATAAACAAACTTTAATATCACTGAATAAAGAATCCATACCCATATAGTTTGATCAGTCCTTGGTTGAGCATATTTAATGAAAGATTTGACTGAAGTCAGAAAAGATGCAATCATTGAGTCTAGACTGATGGGTGTCAGAATTAAGATTCAAAACCATCCCAAGCATTGATAGAATATTATGATACATAATGTGAATAAAACTAGAATTGTTAAATTGGGTTAAACTGTCTAATATGTCATTTCAGTCAAAAGAAATTGGGTCTAGTCTACATCTATGAAGTTTGATTTCACCCAAATCAAATATGGATTAATATTGTAGGTCTAAAAGCAAATACATGCTTAGTGACAAGGTGTAATATATGAAATCTATGTCACATTTTCAAGGATTTGAAGGTATTTGACGTGAAGAAAAGAATTCCCAGAAGTAACTTGATTGCTATCTTCAAAATCTCAAATAATGTCATGAAGAGTCAAAGACCAGAGAAGAAATACAGATTTAACAACCTTCTAATTACAGGGTTTGGTATGAGTGGAAGCTTAGCTGTTTTGTTTTTTCTTAAGAGATATGTAAATTGCCAAAAATGCCTGTATGTTCTTCTGTATGTTAGGTAATTTAATGTGACCCTTAAAAAATCCCTTCTTTAAAATGAGGATATAAATGTCATCTCAAGATTATCACAAGGATTAGTGGATACAAAACAAGTGAAACACTAGATTTAATATGTAAACACTCAGTCAAGATTAATATTATAGAAAACAAAGTTAGAATGTTCACTGAAGGCCATAGAAAAGTATTCATAAAAGTTATTATTGTGAAATGGAAAAAAGGGAAAAAAAGGATTAGAAAACTGATCCACAAAAGAGATGCTATGTTTAAATTGAGTAGGAAATGGGCATAATTATGATTAACACTGATCAGAAGTGTCTACTAAGAGAGGAAAGCAGAGGACGTTAGACATAATTGAAAAGGACGATAGCAAAGGAAAACAAAGAAGACATTTTCTTCATCAGAAACAAATAATGTCAAATCTGTTTTTTCCAATGTTATTCAAAGTGGAACCCATGGGCTATCCATTGTTAACTTGTCAGATTTCTGAGAACCTACTGCAAACTCCACTGTTTAGAGATACCCTTATGGATTCATCTTAAGACCTGTGATCCATAATCATGATGTCACCAGATGTAGCAAAAATTTTTTACTAACTATAGCTGAAAAACTATAGTTGGCCAACGGTTTACTCTTTGAATTATTTAGAATATATTTAAGATTATATTTATCACTGTATTCACTGGGTTGTTTGACTGGGAGAAGAAAAGGTAAAATGAAAATAGTACACTGGAAATTGCACACAACCTGGGATCATCCTGACTAAGTGCAGTCCATGGTAGGATGGTGCAAAGTGAATGATGTCTGTCAAGGGTGAGATATAGATTGAGACCCACTGCAAACTCCACTTATTGCTTAGGAGCTTTTATGCGATCAACGCATCTTAGGCATGACATTACAACACCTACAATTATTTATAAATGCAAAGAAAGCCATTAGCACTTCAGAAATGTGTTGAGTTATACTGAGGATTTGTCCATTTCTTTTTTTAGAAGAAAAAAATTCCTAAATACAGAGTAAGTCATAGCATTTCATATTTTTTCCAGCTGAATACAGAACTTTTCTGTAAATTTCCAAAAGACAAAAATGGTTTTAAAAAAGCAATTAAACAGGATTTGGTTTGGAATGTATTTCTTATGTTTGTGTCAATAATCAATATAATAATAATTAGTGCCTGAAAACTTTGGCTTTTATTATTTACAAATTATTAAATTCAAACTAAAATGGCTGACCTAGTATAATCACATGTATTTATGCCAAACTAAGTTAAATCATTTTTTCATATTCATTGTTGTGATTACATGGATTGTTGTGTTCCACTGAATTAGGGAACATTATTCATTTCAGAAAAATAATATTTAAAATTTGTTGAAGCAAAATGGATTTTTGAAGAGGCAAACTAACTGAGGAAGGAGTTTCTACCTCCCTATTCTAAATAGTATTCAATTGGCTTTAGGAGGTCACTCATCTTCAGAAGATGACTAACCCTGTAGATTGTGTCTGAACTAGGAAACCCTGGCACAATGATTTTGGAATGAGCCAAGTTCTCAAAACACAATTATATGTTATTACTTTTTCCATCTTATGTTAGACCCATAATCAGATTGGAAATCTATAGTTAGCGATAATGGAGCACTGAGACAATTGTCCATATCATTCATGCCAAAGAAACACTTTGATTTGAAATTCTGTACCTAAACGCTTGAGGCCAAAGTGCTCCTTTGGTTTGAATGATTTGGATAATTGTTTCAGTTCTCCACTTCATCTTGATAGTAGAAATTGGCCAAAAGCAAATGTATGAGCTACCATATTCATTCAGCACAGTGAAAATATGTACACATTTTGTGGCATATAAATTTGTAAATGTTTAAAGGAAAATAAAACTGAAAACTACTGAAGGTATCATTTACATATTTTCAATACCTCCTTTACAGAAAATAAATTATAGTATGCAAGCTCACACACGTTCACTAAATTGCATTTTAGTGTAGCTATTTTATCACTAAACTATCTCTGAAAATTAAACAACTTTTAAAATTTGATGATCACAAATGATGAAAGAAACCAATAAAAATCTTCTAAATTAAACATGATTAAAAAACAAAACATAAATTCACTTAGTGTCCCCGGTTAACAAAGTAAAATGTTTATAAATTGCAGAACCAGAATAAGTGAAGAAACATCTACCTATTACATTGTTGCCATGCTCCATGTTATTGGCTTCAATGTGTTTTGTTGCCATGTATTATGACTGCTATGTACTGAATGATAAGCGGAAGCCAACTATACTTCCCACAGTGATCACTGTACTTGTTTTAGTTTCCCTTTGTAAAGCCGAAGTTCTGATCTGTGCGGCAAGCACTAAGGCAATCAATGCTGATGAATGACTAGAAATGGTTTCTTTATTCCAGTCCTCGCTGAATAGAAAGTTTCCATTATCTCGTTCAACATCTTCACTCTATCAATCTGACAGAGGCAGACAGTTGCACACTTCACTGCTTTCACTTTAGAACAGTGTTCTACTTATCTGTTTCCAAAATGAAAGAAAAATGAAAAATAATAAAGTCTGGAGAAAACCTGTTTGTATGCATAAAAATACCATCTTTTATCCTCTTTTAATAGTTGTTCAGTTTTATTTGGAACATATCATTTAAAACACAGTGGCAGAAAAAAATCATGGACAATAGAGCCCAATTTTTAATGTGTTAGATAAAATAAATCAAGTTTTACCTGTTGGAAAGTAAAAAAAAAAAGCATTATCTTCTGTACCATTTTTGATCCTAATGGATATGGTACTTTTGTTCACTTTTCAAGGATTGGATAGCATCTTGGCATCCTCCTGAGGCTTTGTTCTGGCAACCTGGCAGCTTAGAAAGTCACCCAATATGCACATATTGATACTGTGTGAGTTTTTTTTTTTCCCCTCCTTTTGTGAGTATTGTCTATCTCTATGGAGCAGAAGAGCACGCTGGAAAAAAGGCAAGGTGTGAACCAGCCTCTCTTTGGCAGCTAGTCAGTAGGCTTTTGAGAAGAAAAGAATCCAAGGTAACAGCACAAGATGTCAGAAAGAAACTTTTTAGAACAACAACAACAACAACAAAAAAAAAACCAGGGAAAACCATGGAAATTGACTGGGCATTAATTACCAGAGTGGCCATTTACAACAGTTTGTTTTCTGCCAGAACTTTTCTTAATGCTGCAAAGACAGTCTTCTAGTGTGCTCAGAGCACACTCTTTACAGGAGCAGGGTCTAGCCTCTAAATATCCTGGATAATCAGCCATGCACACGAGCTTGGCCACGTTGCCTCATACAAAGGCAGCGACCTCTGGGGGAATCTGAATTCATGCCACAAATAAAGATAATCTTTCTTTCCCTACTCTTTCCTGTACCTTGTACGTTTCCATGTGTGTGTGTATATATATATATATATATATATATATATATATTTTTTTTTTTTTTTTTTTTTTTTTTTTGCCGTACGCAGGCCTCTCACTGTTGTGGCCTCTCCCGTTGCGGAGCACAGGCTCCGGACGCGCAGGCTCAGCGGCCATGGTTCACGGGCCCAGCTGCTCCGCGGCTTATGGGATCGTCCCGGATCAGGGCACGAACCCGTGTCCCCTGCATCGGCAGGCAGACTCTCAACCACTGCGCCACCAGGGAAGCCCCTCCATGTATATTTTTGATAATTGCATCTGTGAAATAAATATCTTTTTGAAATGGAAGGAGCCACTCAGGTTTAGAGAAAAGAGCATTATACTTATACGACAGCAAATGCTCTGAATTATAATCTGAAATACGTCATTGTCTACATGTTGGTACAGTATCAGTTGTATGACATTTCATTTTATTTGGTGTCACTACAAATATAAAGATATATATGGATTTTATAAGATCTCTTGAGAAGAAAAAAGTTATAAAAATGAGGAAATGTAACAGAAATAACATTAACTTCCATGTCCTATGTAACACAAGTGAAGGAGAAATAGCTAAGGGTACCACATCTTCAGGCAGTAACTATGATACTCCAGACACTAACCCTGGGATGGGATGCTAACCAGTCAATGGAACATTCTATATGTTAACTTTCTCTTCTGGCAATGAAAATAAAACCCTCAAAATTCTATTTTCAGACACTGAAGATAATACTCCTAACTATCTTCAAAACTTAACAAATAGGCAAAAGAAGAATAGACAGACTCTACTAGAGGGCGTAATCAGTGATTGATTTTTGCCATTTTTCTCTCTCTTCCTGAGTTATATTATCTGTTCAGTTGTATATATTTGTGCTGTCTTAAATCAATTATATTAATGCAGGTGGTTTTAAAGAAAAAATGGAATATAATATTTGCCACAGAGATAAGAACAGATAATAATATTTTGAGGGTTTTTTCACCACATATCAGTAAAAGCATTCTGCTACATTAGTACTTTGTACATATTTTGGGGTCAGATATAAAAATGTGGCTTACCACTACAAAATAATAGGGTGGTTAAGAGCAGACGTCTGTATGGTGCCTGCCTTCAATACCTGGCTCTGCCGTCTACTAGCTGTATGAACTTTGGTAAGAAAATTGACCTCCCTGTTCCTCCATTTGTAAAATGGAACTAAGTAATTGTGCCTACCGCTTAGAGATATTGGGCAAATGAAAAGGTTAATATCTTTAACATGGTCAAAAGAGTGCCTGGCATATAGTGAACCTACTATAAATGCTGGTAAAATATATTTTAAGAAGACCATTTTTAATAAATCTTGACAAAATATATCTATTTTTTCCAAGAAGTAAGTAGAAAAAAAAAAAAAGAAGTAAGTAGCAAAAGAAAATCAGTCAAACCACAGAAAGTAAATATAACTGTTTTTATAGTGTGGTAAAATACCACAATATCAGACAAGCAAGAGTAACCAAAACAGTTACAAAGTGGAAGGCAGGCACTAAATATGCAGTTAAGCTTTTAATCTATCTGTAATGAGCCTCTGTAATCTTTGAACCTTGGTGTTAATCAAAATTAGACTTTGTGATCATAAAAAGGACTTGTAAATAATGAGATTTCTGAAAGAGTGAAGATACTAATAACTGAGTGATTTCTGAAGTTCAACAATTTACTTTTGGCAGGGTAGAAATATTTCATAGCAGTCTGTAGAAAGTCAATATCCAAAAATTCATTTTCTATTTGTTTAGCTGAGGCCTTTGGCCTCAAGAGTTATAGCTTTTTGAATAGGAGCTCTTGCTTAGTTTCCACAGGTGCATTTCCTCAGGCAGATTTATATGCCTCATAAAAGCTTTATACAGCTCATAAATGCAGCCTTTCAATCCTACAGGTACTGCTGATCTGGAAGTTTTATTTTATATTTCAGGTTGATGAAAATGACATATCCTTGTTGGGAGATGCTACTATGAATTACAGAGCAATGGAATAAAAATGGAAGAGAGTGATCCTGATGAGAAAAAAAAAAAAAGCTGGGAGAGAAACTGTGAAGTAGAAGTCCACGGGGAGGGTGAGAACTGCTAACTGGGAGCTGTAGGGGAGGAAAGCATCACAGTAAGAACCCAGAGAAGGAACAGTGTGTGCTGCCACCTGAGAAAGCAGGAACAAGGAAATGGAATAGTGTATCAAGTGGCAAGGGAGTGAGCTGGAAATGTGCTGTATACATAGACTTCCTTACAATAATGTGTATTTATTCTCAGGATAGTCTAGGTACTTTCACATATCAAGATAGTGTAATTCAGAATTTTTTAAGTGGGTGGGGATTTTCCAAATACCTCTTACGTTAAAAGCAGACTTTTCTAGAAATATAGATATAATAATATTAGTAAATGTTTATTACATATGCAGTGAAATAGAAACAGTGTGTATACTATTTCTCTGTGTGGGGAATTAGGATTAGAAGTAGGGAAAGACTTGAAAAAGAGACTAGGAAGGAATTATTTGTATAGTCCAGCAAGAAATAAAGCCTGTCATGGGTGCTGGCAGTGAAGATGTGGCAAAAGATTGAGATATGTTTTGAATGTGAAATGATTTGCATGGTGTTTAATGCATGCCAGCACTTTTCTAAGAGTTTAATGCATATTCATTTACTTCTCACAAGGATCCAGTAAGGTAGGTACTACTATTTTCTTCTCTTTTACAGAAAAAAAAATGTGTTTGTAGAAGGGTTAAGCTAAGTCCACCAGTTATGAAATGATGGAGCCATGATTTCTGGGCCTTCGTGTATGGCTGTATTGGTCTTTCATTCCACTGGGAAAGCTGGCAGTAGTTTCACTGGGGCTGAAATCCAGCTCATGCTCCATTAATCAAGTCATGGATTACCTGCCACCTAAAGGAACAAAGCTTCTTCTGATTTGTTTGAAGGTATACCCTGGGCTAATAACAGTCTTATAAGATTTGGAACCAGGCACTCTGACAGGACATCTATTTTAATGGCCCTGTTAAATACACTATACGTGGGGAATGAAGGAATATGAGGAATCAAAGATGATTCCTAAGTTTCACTTTTAAGCAGTTGAACACAGGTTGGTACTGTTTACTGTTAGCAGGGAATAATTTACAATTTGGGTGTGGTTATTATGTAATTATATTATACAAATGAAAACATATACTTGGAGTATTAGTTTTAACATGATTTCATTTCATGTTTACAAAAACCCAACAGGGTAGGAAAAGTGCCTTCACCCTTCACAAACTTACTTCTAGTCTCAGAGTCTGACTTGCACCAATCATACCAACAGCTCTGGCTCCTGGATGAGACCAGCCATAGGGAAGCACTGGCCGCAGATAGGAAGGAAGGAAGGAGGAACATTAAGACATTTATTTGCTCAGCTGGCCACATCCTTCAACCAGAAAATCAGAGTTCTTTCCAACCAGCCTTTTCTACACAGCTTCCTCTCTCTTTTTATTCCATTCCACAAATTTATTCCATTCCCCTAGCCCTTTTGGTTGTAGGGATGATCAGAACCTCCTATTGTTACTAACATTGTACTGTACTATTCTTCTGGTCTTACCACATTTATAAATGAACAGTTTATTAAATTCTCCTTAAACACAATCTACTTACTTACATTATCCAATCTCTTTCTTGACAGGACACTGACCTGTCAATACAATGCAGTATTGAGCTGACCCAATTTACATCTAAGGAAACTCTAGGTCACACAGCTAGTAAATTCAGTTCAGTTTGAGAAGTACATGATGCTAAGCAGCAAAGAGAAGAAAGCAGCAAACTCTGAGGACTTAAGAAAAAGTTTTACAGAGGATCTTAAAAGTTCTAGAATTTTATCAGTTCCACAAACAGAAAAGGCATTATAGCCAAAGAGCATCCTGTGCAAAAGCAGGGAAGAATAAGATAAAGGAAGCTTGAGGGGACTACAAATAGATCTTTGATGCTGCCTTGCAGGGAACAGGAATGGTAGAAAGTGAACTTGTAAAGGTAACCAGGAGACTAGATAATAAGAGGGAAGAAAAGGGGTGGTCATCAAGGAAGGAAACTACAGGATTTTACCAGGAACATAAGCCTGAGTGAGTAGAAAATTTAACCTGATTTCCCAAAGCCTGATCATAATCACACAGTAACTTTGACTTTAAAGATAGTAATATGTATGTGCACATTTGCATACATTTCCTTTGTAATCCTGCATCTATTGTATATATATTGATAGGCCATACTGCAGTTATGTATCTCTTACTAGGTGAAGACTAACTATTCTGCTAGTGACACCTAAAGCCCACATAGTTTGAAAGTTACGGAGCAAAATTTTAAATGTAGGGTGACATACTTGAGAGAGTATTATTTTTTTGGCTTTTTGTTTTATTTATTTATTTTACTGAACGATTTACTGTAATCTTGAGTGGGGGTTAAACTTTGTGACTGCTTGTATTAGGAAAAGAAATAAAACATTATCTTAACATATGGGTTGGTACAAAATCTCAGACTTGCACAATTTTGTGTTCCTAAGCTTGATAGCATTTTCACCTAACGACAAGGTCATTAAATTAGGTGGCATGATTTGCCTTCTTGAGCAGTCTGATTTTGAGAACCACTCCACAGTCAGCAGAAGGGACAGATAGTAGAGCAGATTATGCTGAGTGTAGATGAGTTCTTTATGAAAGAGATAAAATTAGCTTCAATGACAGACATGGAGAGGATGGGTTCTGGAGTCAGATTCACTGAGACAGAACAGTGTTTAACCCTCTATGTCCATTTTCCTATTTAGAAAATGACAACAATAATAGCACCTACCTCAGAGTATGTGAGCATAGACTGAAGTAATATATATGAAGCACTAAGAGTAATATCTGATAGGTGGTGAGCACCATGCAAGTATTATGTATTATCTTTAATTATCATTAAAGACATTAGTACATTAGCTGTCGTGTTCTAATAATATTAGTTATTACATTTAAAATCTCCACTTAGATGCAAAACACGATGCCAGCAAATTCTAGAGCATGTGGCATCCAATATTTGAATAAAATCCCATTGTTTCAACTAGACAACTACTATAAAAAAAAAAAGTTAGGAATATTCTGGATGGGGCTAGCCCGTAAGTTTTTTATATTCTTATTAGCCCCCTTTATATTAAATATCTCAGATCATAGCTAAATAGAAGTAGTCAAGTTTGAAAAAATCGTAAAAATGCAGAACCTGATCTAAACATAAACCACAGCAATGGCTGAGTTTGGGGGCAGAAGACACTACCATATGAACATTTAATCTAATATAATTAAATCAACTACAAATGAAAATTTAAATTATAATAATATAGAGACATAAATTAATAACAGTTTATTTTGTCTCACACTATAATATAGCAAGGAGTATTTAATTATACTGTGTAGTAACAAAGATTAAAAAGACATGATAAGAAACTTTTTCTTGAAGCTAAATAATTCCCCCACAAAAATTAAAGATTTATTCTTTTAATTCTAAAATATTTCCTGTTCAAAAATCAGGTTGCATAATTTTTACTGTTTTTTCATCCAGATTAAATTAAGCCTTCTCTATGACTGAACACAAGTACGATGAGAAAGTTAATTTACTAAGTACACCAAAAAATGACATCAGATGTTTTCATTTAAGTCAATGGATGTTTCCATGAAAAATTTTATTTATCACCAAACTATAGACTGTAAGTAATTTTACTCAGGGTATTACTTCTATTCTATCCTTGATCCACTTCTGATTTAATTTTTTGTGTTCGCCTAGCTCTCATCCTTATTTGGAGACAGTAAATATACAAACTTATGGCCTAGTACAGTGGCATGCTTATAGTAGGCAGTTAATAAACATTAATGTAATGAATAAATATCTGTTAAATGAATAAATATGAATGTGAATAGTGTGGGATTTCATAGGGGTATATGAGAGAAAATTCAGAAGGCAACTGTTCTGTATGCAACACAAGAAGATTATTTTCATTTGGTTTGAACATAAAGTTACAATTAATATTAAAATATTTAAAATAATATTTTATGATATTTTAGATTTCTGCTAGAAAACAGAAAAATTCATAAATAATTGTAAAATATGATAGACTGAGGAATTTTCAAATGTTTAACAAGAGGACAGATTTTTTTTTTTTTTTTTTTTTCTGCGGTACACGGGCCTCTCACTGTTGTGGCCTCTCCCGCTGCAGAGCACAGGCTCCGGACGCGCAGGCTCAGCGGCCATGGTTCACAGGCCCAGCCGCTCCACGGCACGTGGGATCTTCCCGGACCGGGGCACGAACCCGTGTCCCCTGCATTGGCAGGTGGACTCTCAACCACTGTGCCACCAGGGAAGCCCAAGAGGACAGATTTTTATAAGGTTATATAGAGATGCATTATTGGTTGTAAATAATTTTTTTTTAAATTTATTTTTAGCTGTGTTGCATCTTCATTTCTGCACGCGGGCTTCCTCTAGTTGTGGCAAAAAGGGGTTACTCTTTGTTGTGGTGCACGCGCAGGCTTCTCATTGCAATGGCTTCTCTTGTTGCTGAGCATGGGCTCTACGCATGCGGGCTTCAGTAGTTGTGGCTCGCGGGCTCTAGAGCACAGGCTCAGTAGTTGTGGCACATGGGCTCAGTAGTTGTGGCATGCAGGCTCAATAGTTGTGGCTCATAGGCTCTAGAGCGCAGGCTCAGTAGTTGGGGCTCACGGGCTTAGTTGCTCCATGGCATGTGGGATCTTCCTGGACTAGGGCTTGAACCCGTGTCCCCTGTATTGGCAGGCAGATTCTTAACCACTGTGCCACCAGGGAAGTCCCAAATTTAATAATTCTAATGAATAAAACCAATGTTAAATGATTCATGTGCATCAAGAATCTTATATCTGTTTTACATAAAACACTGAACTAGCATCTCTGTTGTATCACTATAGTTTTATATTATAATACATGTTTGGCAAGAATTTGTTGAATTGAAATTAATTACAAATACATTTTCTTTCATTTTCAATTACTCATCATGATAAAGGAAGAAATAAAGTGCCTAAATCAGCATCAACAAACATTTCAGAAATCTGACTTTGTCAAAGTTAAAATGAAGCAAACATAATTCACACTATTCAAAGCGAATAGTTAATTTCTAAATAATTAGGAAATTGTATTATAAGATTGAAGTTACTGACCTAATTTATAATAATTCATAGAAAGATATCATTAAATCAAGTATAAAAATATAATTTTGAAATTTAAGGTCTTTTTTAGAAAAAGGAAAATTCTTGGAATTATTTTATAAGTACTTGTTCAATGTAAAAACAAAATCTAGTACTCCAGACATCCTCTGTAAATTACATCCCAAGTCTTATTGTAGTTGAAACTGTTTACACTACACTTATGGTACTTTCAGTGTAAATAGAAAAAGATATTATTTATTCAAATATCTTATTTCAAACTTTGAGCAATTAAATTCCCCATTCACTGATTTCAGAATAAATATTTTATTTTGCTTTAGCAATGTGTAGGAAAATCTAACATAACACAATACTTGTGCTATTGTAGATTTTTTGGTGTATCAATTACACTGAAATTAATATAATTTAATGTTTTTATATCTCTTCTCTATGCCCTTTTCAGAATATGACACAAATTAACCATGTTTTGAGACATGACATTTATTCTATCATTTCTAGTATCATGTGTATTTCCAATTGCAATAACAATCTTAACCATTTAGACTCAATTTCTTCATGTCAGGGAATTAAAAAGTCAGATCTTATTAAACATCAATATACCATGAAGAGATTAAAATATAAGTTAAATTGACTGCTTAACAAATCAATACATGTATAAAACAAAACATCAATAAAAATACAAAGAGCTGTAGCAATACCTTTTTTTTCTCTCACACATACAAGTACCAATAAAAAATATAAACAAATTTCAGAACTCTAAAGGCAATTTAAAGTCAAAGTAACTTTGTCAGAAGTTTAGTTTTCCTGAGTCTGACCAACAGAGTAAAGAATTGAACTCTTGCATTTCCTTCACAATATGTTCTGACTAAATTATCAGATGTATAGTCTGTTCAATCACCATAACTATATTTTTGAAGGATGTTTACTAGAAATCTGGTCAACTTCTTACAAATTCTGATTTATTAATTATTCCTCCTGTCCTCACATCAGACAAGTTTATAATTTTCAGCTCTTCTGAAGATCATTTTTCATTCCAAATATCAAGTGTTAAATTACCCCTAATTTTAACTTGTATCCTTTAGTATTATCGATTTTATTCAATACACCTTAACACCAGTGACAACTTTTGAGAAATTTGAAAAGTGGTGTTTAAAACACACACACACACTAACCAAATCTATTTACATTAACAATCTTTAACCTTCCAGGTTGTATAATGAAAATGTAGAGGGAAAGCATGGACTTTGTAATGAGATAAATCTGGATTTTAATTCCCTCATCACCACTTACTAGCTAGGTGACTTCTGACTTTTAATTAACCACTATGAGCCACTATTATCCACAGATGAGTTATTAACATCTCACTTGTTTGGCTCTTGGGAGGCTGAATATAATGCAATGCATGTAGCAGACTGGCACATGGTAGTTAATGTATTATAGCTAATATATTTATAAATATATAAATTGTCATTTTTAATTGCAAGTGATTCACATGCCATCAAATTTGAGGAAGAAAGGTAGAAGTAATTGTAAAAAGAATAGCAAAGAATCATTTACCCTTAAATGCTGATCAAATGGTCAGTTCCAAGGGAGACCACCTAGAGAGGCACACTTGTGGAAGGGTGGTGGGTGGAGAGGAAAGCCTCAGGCTGAATTCTCATTTAGCTGGTATTTAGTTGATTCTCCAACTGTTTTAGGGTTTTATTGCATGTTCTTGAATCCACAAAGCACTGATCCAGACTTAGGAAAAGCACTCTGGGATCATTTTTCTTTGATGGTTCACATGACAACTTCATTATGGTTGCCTGGATTTCCCTAGTTATGTAGAAAATTGTCTAGTTTTCCTGGCAAGAACCCTGCTTGTAAAGAATCATGTGCATGGACATATATACACTACCAAACGTAAGGTAGATAGCTAGTGGGAAGCAGCCGCATAGCACAGGGAGATCAGCTCGGTGCTTTGTGACCACCTGGAGGGGTGGGATAGGGAGGGTGGGAGGGAGGGAGACGCAAGCGGGAAGAGATATGGGAACATATGTATATATATAACTGATTCATTTTGTTGTGAAGCTGAAACTAACATACCATTGTAAAGCAATTATACTCCAATAAAGATGTTAAAATGAAAAAAAAAAAAGAATCATGTGAAAACAGCTACTGTATGATTTGAGACTAATGCTACTTTCCACGTATTATTTTTGTCTTTCACAAAATAGATAAAAATAATAGGTATTTGACCAATGTATATATTCATGGGGAAAAAAAATCAAACTATACTATTTCTAGTCGTCTTCCAAATTCTAAAACTGGGCTAGACTTTGTAAAGAATAATTAAAGCCTAATAATATTTTTTCTATAGTTTTCAAAATTTTAGCAAATTAATGCTTGGTAGCAGGATGTTGGTAAGCGTGAAAGTGAAGGACTTTTTTCAACAAATAGATATAATGGATTCAATGACCTCAGAAACCTCTGACATCCTGAGGGTCCTATTAAAAGAGTTACTTAGGGATGGCAGCCTGCAGTGTAAAGAAACTGAATTGTATCTGAGGATTCATACTTATATTTTGCTCTAAATCATAGCTTCAAAAATGAGAAATCATGGCTAATAAGAAATAATAGTTAAATTGTTACAAACATAGCACAAAGTATTCTGCAGAAATTATGTTTTCACAATCTTTTCTGTTTTGCAAGATTAATAAAAAACTGAAACAAAACTTTACAATTTTATCTAATATTATTTCAAGTGCAGCTGTCAAAGATAGATAAATAAAAAGATTTGTGTATTTGGTTTAAAGACATCAAACCAAAAGTTCAATCGATGCTTACTTTAAAACCTTTTACTGTGCAAGTTTTTCGGCTGAGGTTTTACCTCTCTTTATTTAAAAGGACCCTAGAGAGACATTATCCTTCAGTCAAGTACACAGTCCTTGTATGTTGCTGAAATTTTTGCCACACTATTTGTTATAATAAACTAGAGACTGAAAAATTGGTCAGCATGATTAGCCATGTACCCAACCTTTTCATACGTAAAATGACTTTTATATATATTTAAAAGGAAATCCATATTTAGAGGAGGAGACTTTTTTTAGCAACATAAAAGACTCAAAAGACTCAGATTATGACTCTTCAGTGTAGAAAATACTCTAAAATTTAGCTCTGATCTTTAACAATATTCAATTACTACAGTCCATTTTTCTGTAAGATGTTAGAGGAAGGGATGCACAATATGTTTGGGATTTAAGTAATAAATTTCATAAGTCTTTTTTTATATAAATATTTGCCTATTAAATATTTAAATAACAACAGCAATGACAAAGAGGAGGATTGGATCTGATCTATCAGAATAAATTGTTATCTGAATTTTGTTCTGACAGTAACTAACCTGGGAAGAAATATTATGCAAAGTACATGAAGAGGACAGTGGGCCTATTCTAAGAAATTTTGATTCTAATATAACTGGGGATATTTCTTTTTTTCCTTCATTTATTATGGACAGGTCTCTACCAGATATATATTCACCTTGGTTTGAGGGGACATTAGTTATGGCTGAACACTCTGATTCCTCACTCCATCTGGACAATTTAATGAGCAGCCTCCCTTTTTCAACACCAAATGAGATAATGCATGCAAAATCACTTTGAAGAGCATAAAGTACTTTACAAATGAAAAGTATTATTACTTTGAGATAAGTAATTAGTGCTTTTAGTAATAAAAAAGTACCACTTGACGATATTAATATATGAGTGATAGTTCTTTAGAAATGACCTTCTAATCAGTTGGACACATATATAGGTGAAAAGTAGAATAACTTAACTTATATTATCTTACATTCCTGATGAGAATTCAAGAAATTTTATAAGAACCAGATACATTAGATTATAAATATATATAGTGCCTTGTATTTTTCACTGAACATCTAGAAGTCTAGAAAATATTCATTAAACAAATCATTCATAAATATTTGTTAGTAACTATTTAAAATAAAATATGTGCAATCACTATTAAAATGCAGTAGAAATAATATATTTTAGGAAAAAGAGAAAACTTATCTGTTTAATTCAATTTACTTTTTTTTTTAAACTCAAAATGTCTCCAATTATATGTTTATTTGTGAATTTGTGTGACAGCACAACCCTATTTTTCTTTCTAAATGGGTACATTTCTTTTTTTAATTTTAGTCTGACTTATTAATGTCTCAATAAATCAATACATGAGTTATTTTCATTCATTTAAAATGTAATTTTGATTTCATATTTTGATTCTATTCTAAATAAAACAAGGTCATTTGTATGTAGTAATTTCAGATCTTTTGAAGAGTTATAAGTAATGAATAACATCACTAAAACAAAAAGAAGGAAATAACCATATGAGAGTTGGAATAATATGATCACTAACAAAATATTTTTTTGTGAATGAATAGCTAGGATTTGAACGGTCAGAACTGGGATCTCTTACAAGCTCATTTAGGGTTTGACTTTATGATTAAAAAAAAAAATTACAAGTGTATCTACAATGGCAAGATAATGTTAAAACCCAGGCACCTCCTGAGGTAAAGAATTGATTAAATGTTCAGAGGACTAAAAACCCAATATTGAACAATCCTTAGTGAGTTTTAATCTTTTCAAAATTTGTTCAATATTTTAAAATTTAATCATTTATAATGTCTTAAAGATAAAAAGATATGTGATAATCCTTTTTAATTGAAATAGTTGATATACAACATTATGTTGGTTTCAGATGTAGTACACAATGACATTTGCATACTTTGAAATGATCACCACAGTAACTCTAGTAACCACCTGTCCCTAATACTGTAATACTAAGTTATTATGGTATTATAGACCATATTACTTATGCTCCATATTACAACCCCGTGGTTTATTTATTTCATACTAGAGGTTTGTACCTCTTAATCCTTTTTACCTATTTTGCTCCCCACCTTTCTCCCCTCCCCACTTATCCCCGGTACTCCTTTGTTCTTTGTATCTATGAGTTTATTCTTATTTTGTTTGTTTGTTCTGATTTTTAGATTCCATATATAAGTGAGATCATATGTTATTTGTCTTTCTCTGACTTATTTCACTTAACATAATATTATCTAGATCCATCCATCTTGTCACAAAAGGCAAAACAACATTTTTTGATATTCCATTGTATATATATACCACACCTTTTTTATCCATTCATCTATCCATGAGCACTAAGGTTGCTTCCAAATCTTGACTACTGTAAATAATGCTGCAATGAACACTAAAGTGCATGTATCTTTTCAAATTAGCATTTTTGTCTTCTTTAGGTAAATACCTAGAAGTGAAATTGCTGGATCACATGGCAGTACTTTTTTTTTTTTTTTGAGGAACTTCCACACTATTTTCCATAGTGTCTGCACCAATTTTTAATTCCACTAACAGTGAAGGAGGGTTACCTTTTCTTCAGATATGTAATAGTCAATAATAATACATGGTCAATGGACTTGAGACAATAAAGAAATATATATATATATTTTTTGTAAAGCTGAGAAGCGAATTTCATGATGTTTCTTTAAACAATAAGTTTATACTTTCAGAATAAAATCAAGCTTTTTATGAAATAGAGATTGTATGTAAATACTGTCCTTTTCACCTCTCTGAAAACACAAACCTTCCCTATATGAAAAATAGAAACAAGCAAACAAACAACAACAACAAAACCCTGAACAAATATAACAACAAAAAGAAATGCATATAACTTAACAGGAAAAAAAAATGGAGAACTTAAATTGTATTAATTTGATTTCCCATAGCATGTTTTTATCTAGGTAGTTAAGAAGTCCATGTAAAAAAAAAATTATACCACAAAAGTTTATACTACTTCATGAGAATACTTAGAAAATCTTTATATAAAGACTCTTTTGATTCCAAATTTTATATAAGAAACATTCAAATTGAACTTTTGATTTCCTTAACTATACAAGAAATAAGATGCTTGACTAAGGGATGTTATCTTGAACATGCGGCTGTCCTATTATCATCAGCTGAATCACTTTTCATGAGACACTCAAAAGAAAGATCTAGAGAGGAAGATTGAATTATGAATATTTTCAAGTAAATTTCTTGTATGCTAGCTCTGGATAGAGTACATGCCTTTAGCTTTTCCTTCACAGAATAAAATTCTCCAGAAATGTAAATTTTTAAAATTAATTAAACCATATACCTGAAAGAGATGTGAATATTATTTGGTTTATTTAAATTTGAAAATAAAAAAATAGGCTTTTTGATAATGTATACCTACCAAAACATAAATATCTTTACTAGTTTTAGTGATATTATCTAGTGGTATAATTAACCTAAATTATTTTATCAACTAAGTTTTGTTGACCAACTGAACATTTAAACTATGATTATTGCCCATTCTTAAACAATAAAGAACATCAATTGGTTGATATTATCCTAAGAGTCTATTTCATAAGCTAAGTACATGTTGAATGAAAATTGTATTTTCATTAATGAAAATTTTAGGAATCTAAATACTCCTGATTATTACACAACTTTAAGCTTTCTTTGAAAAATATGTGCCTAGTATAATTCTTTTCTCCAGAGTATTTCTTTTCATAAAACCAGAATGTTCTCTGAAATCAAAGCCTTATTCTGTATTTCCTCAACAATGAATGTCTTATCATTAGCTAGGCTAATCTGCTTTTCAATATTCTCTTATTTTTCAAGCACTGGACTTTTGTTGATGCTACATGGAGGTCATACTCTCAAGTTTATTATGCTTAGTAAAATTTTATTGCTGCTTTTCTGTCAATCTCAAGAGTAAGTTAAATCTATACATTTATAATTAAACACGTGAATGCCTAAGAAGTAATTCTCAAGTAATAAAAGGGGTTCAATTACAACACTTACTTTACTTTTCTATATGCTCAAAAGTTATGCTACTTCATCTAATTTTGATGCTTTAACCCCAAATGTTTATGAATAAATATTGATAACACTGAAATGACAAATTTCAAAATAATAGGTATGTATATCTCCCAAAACAAAATCTTTTCTACTAAGTATCCTAGCAGACTGAGAAAATATGCAGAATTTTGAAGCAGCTCAATCTCAGAAGAACTAACCTGGTAGTTTTGCCCCATTGAGAATGCTGTACCAAACTCAGAGACAGGTTCCCTATCAGAAGTATTCCTAGATACATTTTGTCGTATTAATTGCCTCCAAAATCAGAGCCATTAACCTAGTCTGATGAGATTGAATGTTACTGATGTCATTGATTGAATATGTTATTGGTTTAATTAAATATTTTATGGACAATAACCATTATGTCAAAAGTTGAGATGTGAGACCACAAATATATATTTTGTTGAAGTAATTTCTATGACCTTTACAGATAATTTTCACAAACTAATAAATACATAATCCTATCATAAATAGATCATTTCAAGAAATAACCTTTTTCTTAAAAAGGTTAAAAATTTAAGAAAAAAAATATTTTTCTTAAAAAAAATTATCATGCCAAGAAACACCAAGCCATAAATGTAAACATAGAGATAAGTAATATCTAGTGCCCCTCTAGCTACTTCCATGTATAACAATATATTCAATAAAGCAACAATATTAAAATGTTATTTAAACTTGTATCTAAAATATTTATCATCATACTGCACTTAAATTTGTTAGCAAAACTAATATCACATTTTATGAATGCTAGTAAACCAGAGGCAGACAAAGAAGAAAAAATTCCTTACAAAATGGTATCATGCAATCATGTCAGATATCTCATCCATCCATACTATAAAGATACTTTCTCTGGAATATATTCTTTAAATAATATAATTTATTAATGTTATAATCAAATCTTAAAGGAACGATTACTTTAATTTTTTAAAGTAGATTTCCACCTCATAAATTTCAATGTGCAATAATAACCTCCATGAATAGAATTAATATTTAATAAAGAAGCCTTCCCTGACATTTGAATTTCACTATAAAAGCTGTTTTCTTTTTTGAAATGATTTTTGAAGAGTCATTTATTTAAAATATTTTGAATATCTTAGACCAAATCAGTATTTGTTGAAAAATGATGACAAAAGGAAATAATTCCCTAATTGTACAAAAACTCCTTTAATAAAATAATCACAAAAGTTTTTCTCATAGAATTTTAAGAATAGAATGATTCATTCATTTTCTCTTAAAATCTTGTTCTTAAACATTGTCACTGTTAAGTGTATTTCATTTGATCTATATTTAATATTACATTGGTTAAAAAATGAGATCCATCATATCTCCAAGATTAAAAATCTAAATTCTAAAGGTTTTTTTGATAACACGGTCTTTATTTCTAGACTTAATATAATTTTATTTTTCACAATTTTTATACACTCTTCAGTGTTAATAGGTGAAACAGTCAAAATCACTTCTCCATTTATATTTTTTAAAAATCTTCCATCTGAGGTAATATCCACTGACACTAGCTATGTCACAGCAAGTCATTGGCATTCAAATATAAAGCACTGATTTTCCTATCTGCTAGGTCAGAATGACACAATTATAAAACTAAACAAGAAAATATTCCCTGGTGTCATGTGTCTAACCTCAAATAGCTTTTAAATATTTGATCATCACTTCCAGTGATGAAGTACCACAACTCACTAATTTATATCTTTGCATGATTCAGCATTCAATCTGGAGTTTAATCCAAGTCTGTTTTCTTTACTTACCCACAGGACACTAGTAAAAAAGCATAAAATACTTCATATCCAGGAATTCTGATTTTAACCTTCAGTTACTCACCTATAAGAGAAAGGGAAGAAAGAAAGATAATGGTTAGTATGAAAAATACTTAATGTTGAGGGAGACCTTCAAGATGGGGGAGGAGTAAGACATGGAGATCACCTTCCTCCCCACAAACACATCAAAAATACATCTACAAGTGGAACAACTCCTACAGAACACCTACTAAATGCTGGCAGAAGACCTCAGACTTCCCCAAAGACAAGAAACTCCCCACGCACTTGGGTAGGGCAAAAGAAAAAAGAAAAAAACAGAGACAAAAGAACAGGGACGGGACCTACACCTCTGGGAGGGAGCTGTGAAGGAGGAAAGGTTTCTATACACTAGGAAGCCCCTAGAGACTGCGGAGACTGCGGGTGGTGAAGGGGGGAAGCTTCAGAGCCATGGAGGAGAGCGCAGCAACAGGGGTGCAGAGGGCAAAGTGGAGGATTCCAGCACACAGGATCGGTGCCGACCAGCACTCACCAGCCCGGGAGGCTTGTCTGCTCACCCGTCGGGGCGGGCGGGGCTGGGGGCTGAGGCTCGGGCTTGGGTCGGATCGCAGGGAGAGGACTGGCGGCGTGAACACAGCCTGAAGGGGGCTAGTGCGCCACAGCTAGCCGGGAGGGAGATCGGGAAAAAGTCTGGACCTGCCTAAGAGGCAAGAGACCATTGTTTTGGGGTGGGCGAGGAAAGGGGATTCTGAGCACCGCCTAAAAGAGCTCCAGAGACGGGTGTGAGCGCAGCTATCAGCGCGGACCCCAGAGGTGGGCATGAGATGCTAAGGCTGATGCTGCAGCCACCAAGAAGCCGGTGTGCGAGCACAGGTCACTATCCACACCTCCCCTCCTGGGAGCCTGTGCAGCCCGCCACTGCCAGGGTCCCGTGATCCAGGGACAACTTCCCCAGGAGAACGCACGGTGCACCTCAGGCTGGTGCAAAGTCATGCCAGCCTCTGCTGCCGCAGGCTCGCCCCACATTCCATGCCCCTCCCTTCCCCCGGCCTGAGTGAGCCAGAGCCCCTGAATCAGCTGCTCCTTTAACCCCGTCCTGTCTGAGCGAAGAACAGACGCCCTCCGGCGACCTACAGGCAAAGGCGGGACCAAATCCAACGCTGAACCCCGGGAGCTGTGCAAAAAAGTAGAGAAAGGGAAATCCCTCCCAGCAGCCTCAGGAGCAGCAGATTAAATCTCCACAATCAACTTGATGTACCTGCATCTGTGGAATACCTGAATAGACAACGAATCATCCCAAATCGAGGAGGTGAACTTTGGGAGGCACTGTAACATGGGGTTTGCTTTCTGCATATAATTTGTTTCTGGTATTATGTTTATATTAGTTTAGTATTTAGAGTTTATTATTATTGGTAGATTTGTTTATTGATTTGGTTGCTCTCTTACTTTTTAAAAAAATATATAGATCTATAATTTCTTTCTTCCTTTTTCTCTTTTTGTGAGTATGTATGTGTATACTTCTTTGTGTGATTTTGTCTGTATAGCTTTCCTTTTACCATTTGTCCTAGGGCTCTGTCAGTCGGTTTTTCTTTTTTTTTTTTTTCTATACATTTTAGCACTTGTTATGATGGGTGGATTTGTTTCTTGGTTTGGTAGCTCTCTTCTTTCTTCCTTTTTTCATGACTTTTTAATTTTTTTTATTTTTAATAATATTTTTTTAATTTTAATAACTTTATTTTATTTCATTATTATTTTTCTCTTTATTTTTTTTTGCGATACGTGGGCCTCTCACTATTGTGGCCTCTCCCGTTGTGGAGCACAGGCTCTGGATGCACAGGCTTAGTGGCCATGGCTCACGGGCCCAGCCGCTCCGCGGCATGTGGGATCCTCCTGGACCAGGGCACGAACCCGTGTCCCCTACATTGGGAGGCAGACTCTCAACCACTGTGCCAGCACGGAAGCCCTCTTTTTATTGTTTCTCCCTTTTCGTCTGAGCTGTGTGGCTAACAGCGTCTTGGTGCTCCAGCTGGGTGTCAGGTCTGTGCCTCTGAGGTGGGAGAGCCGAGTTCAGGACATTTGTCCACCAGAGACCTCCTGGCTCCACATAATATCAAACAGCGAAAGTTCTCACAGAGATCTCCATCTCAGTGCTAACCCAGCTCCACTCAAAGACCAGCAAGCTACACTGCTGGACACCCCATGCCAAACAGCTAGCAAGACAGGAACACAACCCCACCCATTAGCAGAGAGGCTGCCTAAAATCATAATAAGGTCACAGACACCCCAAAACACACCACCAGATACCATTCTGCCCACCAGAAAGACAAGATGAGCCTCATCCACCATAACATATGCACTAGTCCCCTCCACCAGGAAGTCTACACAACCCACTGAAACAACCTTATCCACTGGGGACAGACACTAAAAACAACAGGAATTATGAACTGCAGCCTGTGAAAAGGAGACCCCAAGCAAAATGAGAAGACAGAGAAACACAAAGCAGATGAAGGAGCAAGGTAAAAAACCACCAGAGCAAACAAATGAAGAGGAAATAGCAGTGTACCTGAAAAAGAATTCAGAGTCATGATATTAAAGATGATACAAAATCTTGGAAATAGAATGAAGAAAGTACAAGAAATGTTTAACAAGGACCTAGAAGAACTAACTAAACAGCAAACAAACAATGATAAACAACTCAATAAATGAAATTAAAAATTCTCTAGAAGGAATCAATAGCAGAATAACTCTGGCAGAAGAACGGATAAGTGACCTGCAAGATAAAAGAGTGGAAATAACTACCACAGAGCAGAATAAAGAAAAACGAATGAAAAGAATTGAGGACAGTCTCAGAGACTTCTGGGACAACATTAAACACACCAACATTTGAATTATAAGGGTCTAAGAGGAAGAAGAGCAAGAGAAAGGGACTGAGAATATATTTGAAGAGATTATAGTTGAAGACTTCCCTAATATGGAAAAGGAAATAGTCATTCAAACGCAGGAAGCACAGAGTCCCATACAGGATAAATCCAAGAGAAATACACCAAGACACATGTTAATCAAACTATCAAAAATTAAATACAAAGAAAAAAATATTAAAAGCAGCAAGGGAAAAAACAACAAATAACATAAAAGGGAATCCCCATAAGGTTAACAGCTGATCTTTCAGCAGAAACTCTTCAAGCCAGAAGGGAGTGGCAGGACATACTTAAAGTGATGAAAGGGAAAAACCCACAACCAAGATTACTCTACCCAGCAAGGATCTCATTTAGATTTTACACAGAAATTGAAAACTTTATACACAAGCAAAAGTTAAGAGAACACAGCACGACCAAACCAGATTTACAACAAATGCTAAAGGAACTTCTTTAGGCTGGAAACACAAGAGAAGGAAAAGACCTAAAATAACAAACCCAGAACAATTAAGAAAATTGTAATAGGAACATACATGTCAATAACTACCTTAAATGTAAATGGATTAAATGCTCCAACCAAAAGACACAGACCGGCTGAATGGATACAAATACAAGACCCATATATCTGCTGTCTACAAGGGACCCACTTCAGACCTAGGGACACATACAGACTGAAAGTGAGGGGATAGAAAAAGATATTCCATGCAAATAGAAATCAAAAGAAAGCTGGACTAGCAGTTCTCATATCAGACAAAATAGATTTTAAAATAAAAACTATTACAAGAGACAAAGAAGAACACTACAAAATGATCAAGGGATCAATCCAAGAAGAAGATATAACAATTGTAAATATTTATGCACCCAACATAGGAGCACATCAATACATAAGGCAAATGCTAGCAGCCATAAAGGGTAAATTGACAGTAACACAATCATAGTAGGGGATTTTAACACCTCACTTTCACCAATGGACAGATCATCCAAAATGAAAATAAGTAAGGAAACACAAGCTTTAAATGATACATTAAACAAGATGGACTTAATTGATATTTATAGGACATTCCAACCCAAACAACAAATATACTTTCTTCTCAAGTGCTCATGGAACATTCTCCAGGATAGATCATATTTTGGGTCACAAATCAATCAAGTAAATTTAAGAAAATTGAAATCCTATCAAGTATCTTTTCTGACCACAATGCTATGAGACTAGATATCAATTACAGGAAAAAAATCTATTAAAAAAAAAACATATGGAGGCTAAACAACACACTACTAAATAACCAAGACATCACTGAAGAAATCAAAGAGGAAATCAAAAAATACCTAGAAACAAATGACAATGAAAACACAACAACTTAAAACCTATGGGATGAAGTAAAAGCAGTTGTAAGAGGGAAGCTTATAGCAATACAATCCTACCTTAAGAAACAGGAAACATCTCAAATAAACAACCTAACCTTGCACATAAAGCAGTTAGAGAAAGAAGAACAAAAAAAAAAAAAAAAACCCCAGGGCTTCCCTGGTGGCACAGTGGTTGAGAGTCCGCCTGCCGATGCAGGGGACACGGGTTCGTGACCAAGTCCGGGAAGATCCCACATGCCACAGAGCAGCTGGAATCAAACAAAACAAAACAAAACAAAACAAAACAAACAGACAAAAAAAAAAAAACCCAAAGTCAGCAGAAAGAAAGAAATCATAAAGATCAGAACAGAAATAAATGAAAAAGACAAAAAGGAAACAAGAACAAAGATCAATAAGAGTAAAAGCTGGGTCATTGAGAAGATAAACAAATTGATAAACCATTAGCCAGACTCATCAAGAAAAAAGAGAAGACTCAAATCAATAGAATTAGAAATGAAAAAGGAGAAGTAACAACTGACACTGCAGAAATACAAAGGATCATGAGACATTACTACAAGCAACTATATACCAATAAAATGGACAGCCACGAAGAAAAGGACAAATTCTTAGAAAAGCACAACCTTCCAAGACTGAGCCAGGAAGAAATAGAAAATATAAAAAGACCATACACTAGCACTGAAATTGAGACTGTGATTAAAAATCTTCCAACAAACAAGGCTTCCCTGGTGGTGCAATGCTTGAAAGTCTGCCTGCCGATGCAGGGGACACGGGTTCGTGCCCCGGTCTGGGAAGATCCCACATTCCGTGGAGCAGCTGGGCCCTTGAGCCATGGCCTCTGAGCCTGTGCGTCCAGAGCCTGTGCTCCGCAACAGGAAAGGCCACAACAGTGAGAGGCCCGCATACTGCAAAAAAAAAAAAAAAAAAAAAAAATCTTCCAACAAACAAAAGCCCAGGACCAGATGGCTTCACAGGCGAATTCCATCAAACACTTCAAGAAGAGCTAACACCTATTCTTCTCACTCTTCCAAAATATAGCAGAGGGTGGAACTCTCCCAAACTCATTGTACGAGGCCACCGTCACCCAGATACCAATACCAGACAAAGATGTCACAAAGAAAGAAAACTACAGGCCAATATCACTGATGCACATAGATGCAAAAAATCTCAGCAAAACACTAGCAAACAGAATCCAATAACACATTAAAAGGATCATACGCCATGATCAACTGGGGTTTATCCCAGTAATACAAGGATTCTTCAATATACACAAATCAATCAATGTGATACACCATATTAAGAAATTGAATGAGAAAAACCATATGACCATCTCAATAGATGCAGAAAAAGCTTTTGACAAAATTCAACACATATTTATGATAAAAAACCCTCCAGAAAGTAGGCATAGAGGGAACACCTCAACAAAATAAAGGCCATATATGACAAACCCACAGCCAACATCGTTCTCAATGTTGAAAAACTGAAAGCATTTTCACTAGGATCAGGAACAAGACAAGGTTGCCCACTCTCACCACTATTATTCAACATAGTTTTGGAAGTTTTAGCCACAGCAATCAGAGAAGAAATAGAAATAAAAGTAATCCAAGTCACAAAAGAAGAAGAAAAACTGTCACTGTTTGCAGGTGACATGATGCTATACATAGAGAATCCTAAAGATGCTACCAGAAAACTACTAGAGCTAATCAATGAATTTGGTAAATTTGCAGGATACAAAATTAATGCACAGAAATCCCTTGCATACCTATACATTAATGATGAAAAATCTGAAACAGAAATTAAGGAAACACTCCCATTTACCACTGCAACAAAAAGAATAAAATTCCTAGGAATAAACCTACCTAAGGACACAAAAGAACTATATGCAGAAAAGTATAAGACACTGATGAAAGAAATTAAAGATGATATAAACAGATGGAGAGATACCATATTCTTCAGTTGGAAGAATCAGCATTGTGAAAATGACTATACTACCCAAAGCAATCTACAGATTCAGTGCAATCCCTATCAAACTACCAATGACATTTTTCACAGAACTAGAACAAAAAATTTCACAATTTGTATGGAAACACAAAAAACCCTGAATAGCCAAACAGTCTTGAGAAAGAAAAACGGAGCTGGAAGGAATCAGGTTCCCTGACTTCAGACTATACTAGAAAGCTACAGTAATCAAAACAGTTTGGTAATGGCACAAAAACAGAAATATAGATCAATGAAATATTTTAGAAAGCCCAGAGATAAACCAACACACCTATGGTCACCTTATTTTTGATAAAGGAGGCAAGAATATACAATGGAGAAAAGGCAGCCTCTTCAATAAGTGGTGCTGGGAAAACTTAACAGCTACATGTAAAAGAATGAATTTAGAACACTCCCTAACACCATACACAAAAATAAACTCAAAATGGATTAAAGACCTAAGTATGAGGCCAGACACTATAAAATTCTTAGAGGAAAACATAGGCAGACACTCTATGACATAAATCACAGCAAGGTCCTTTTTGACTCACCTTCTAGAGGAATGGAAATAAAAATAAAAAATAAACAAATGGGACCTTAAACAAAAGGGAAACTTAAAAGCTTTTGCAAAGCAATGGAAACCATAAACAAGACGAAAACCCTCAGAATGGGAGAAAATATTTGCAAATGAAGCAACTGACAAAGGATTAATCTCCAAAATTTACAAGCAACTCGTGCAGGTCAATATCAAAAAAAGAAACAGCCCAATCCAAAAATGGGCAGAAGACCTAAAGAGACATTTATTCAAAGAAGATATACAGATTGCCTACAAACACATGAAAGGATGGTCAGCATCACTAATGATTAGACACATGCAAATCAGAACTACAATGGGGTATCATCTCACACCAGTCAGAATAGGCATCATCAAAAAATCTAGAAACAATTAATGCTGAAGAGGGTGTGGAGAAAAGGGAACCCTCTTGCACTGTTGGTGGGAATGTAAATTGATACAGCCACTATGGAGAACAGTATGGATGTTCCTTAAAAAACTAAAAATAGAACTACCATACGACCCACAATCCCACTACTGGACATATAACCTGAGAAAACCATAATTCAAAAAGAGTCATGTAGCACAATGTTCATTGCAGCTCTATTTACAATAGCCAGGACGTGGAATCAACCTAAGTGTCCATCGACAGATGAATGGATAAAGAAGATGTGGCACATATATACAATGGAATATTACTCAGCCATAAAAAGAAACAAAACTCAGTTATTTGTAGTGAGGTGGATGGACCTAGGTCTGTCATACCGAGTGAAGTAAGTGAGAAAGAGAAAAATAAATACCATATGCTAACATATATATATGGAATCCAAAAAAAAAAAAAAAGGTTCTGAAGAACCTAGGGGCAGGACAGGAAAAAATACACCGACGTAGAGAATGGACTTGAGGACATGGGGAGTGGGAAGGGTAAGCTGGGGCGAAGTGAGAGAGTGGCATGGACATATATACATTACCAAATGTAAAATAGATAGATAGGGGGAAGCAGCCACATAGCACAGGGAGATCCACTTGGTGCTTTGTGACCACCTAGGGAGTGGGAGGGAGATGCAGAGGGTGGGGATATGGGGATATATGTATATGTGTAGCTGATTCACTTTGTTATAAAGCAGAAACTAACACACCATTGTAAAGCAATTATACTCTAATAAAGATGTTTAAAAAAATAATGTTTTGTTAATACTCAGGGGGCATCATGATATATATATTTGTACTTTTATATATATATTTAGAGGACAATTCTGCAAAGTAAATTACATTTGAGGATTTTACAGTGTTCCTTACTGCCTTGCACTTTGATATATATATTTATAGGACAATTCTCCAAAATAAATTACATTTGAGCATTTTACAGTGTTACGACTTTAGGAAGATCTTTCCTTTTTATGTCAATTTACTTGATAAAAATAAGCCTGGCAGGAAATAATCAACTTAGCCACCTGAACAAAGTCTCTTAATATTCCAAGTGCATCTCCTTAGACAATATTTTATTAAATTACTTCATTAAAACAAATATTCTAGTCAAGCATTTGTTCACTGTCATCTAAGCTGTTGAGCGGGCTAGTTGACTTTTCCCTTTGGGCCATTCCCTACATTCGAAGTACTCAGAGGAAAGACAGGTGATCCCAAGGGAAGCTACAACTTCACTTCTCTAACCTCTGGGAGCTGAACCACCACAAGTTGCTATCCTTCACTGGTCTGCGACCACACTGCTTTCTTTCCAGAATACTTCCTATACCATTTGTTTTCTTTTCCTGCCATAAAAAGTATTAAAATAATGAGAATACTTCGAGCTGAAAAATACAAAATTTGACATAAGAAGTGAAAAATAACCTACAGAAATTAGTAGTTTAATACATACTCATTAAACTGGGATTCCATCCCCTTCTAGGATGTAAATTTTGACAAACTGGTAAGTTTTTAAGGAAAATTTTAAAGAGTTACAGGGTTCTTTCCTCCAGATAGTAACACAATACAGTATTTTATTTTATTGCCAATAAAAATTTATTCTACTTTTTCTAAAGAAAACCAGCCAGATCTCTTGAACTTATGATGTACCAAGACAGAATAGATTTTCATAAACACTGCTGCAGCTAATTCTCACAATAGCCTTAACAAGAGATGTTATTATCATTTCTATTTTTAAATTAAGAAAATACATAATAGCAGTAAATAGCAGGACTGATGTTAGAACCCAAAGTATTTCCAAAACAAAGAAAACAAAAACACTCAAAGCCAATTTAAAAGGAGAGTGGTAATTAATTATATAACTTTTATCACTTTCCAAACAACAACACTGATCACTAAAGATCAGGATTTTCAAGAGCCTCCAAAACTCTCTCCCATAAAGTATGTCTTTATTTCATGTTTATAAAGAGCATTGTACATGAAATCATAAAATTTGATGTCTTGATATTTTAAATCCACTTTTTTTTTTTTTTTTTTTAGCCACACCACGCAGCTTGTGGGATCTTCGTTCCCTGACCGGAGATTAAACCCAGGCCCTCTGCAGTGAAAGCACAGAGTCCTAAACACTGGACTGCCAGGGAATTCCCAGATCCAGTTTAATTTTTAACAAGCACAATTTTTTGAGAAATCAAAAAAAAATTTTTAAAGAGAGACAAAGAATTAAGGTAGTATGCAATTATTCTGACTTAGAACTTGTACTATTTATATGATATATGTAGTTATTATGTTGAAATTAATTTAATCAATCAGAATAATTTTTTAGTTGTCAGGTTATAAGATGCTTTTCAAGTATGTTAAATTTTTCCATTATATATAGAACAAAAAGTTGTCATCCCTGTCAGGTAACATAGACAACCATCCTGATACCCTTACCTATGAAATCGGGAATGTGCTCATAAGTAAATTATTGTTTCTTAGACATCATTTTTAAACCACAAATCACTGATGGTGTATTATTTAGGTACATGTTTCTAATACATGCAGGAATATTTAAACCCAATAGATATTCATAATTATCACTAAGAGTTGATCTCATCCTTCTAAAAGCCCTGTATTCCCTTTATTCTATCTGATCTAGTAGTTAAGAGTTGTGATGCTCAGAAATTTGGCTGGTCTGATTTTGAATTCTCCTCTCTGACCTTTGGTGTTTGTGTGGCCTTGTCTAATCTTCAAAATGGCCATAGGGGCTCTCATTAAATATTGTTTAATAAATATTAGCTATTCACTCAAAAAATATGACTTAAGGGTCTACTTAAAATCTATTTATTTATAGATTCTCTATAATGATACAATAAGCAACGATACACTGTTGCTTATTCATGCAAGAAGTTCACCTTCTAAGAGAAAGGATTATTTACTGCTTCTGTTTCTATAGCCCTTCCTGCTAAGGACTCTCTGTCAGTTGAGGTCCCCAGTTATACTTACATCAACCTCATCAATGACTTTTCTCACACAGAATCCATCGATACCTTGAAATACATTAGTATGTGTGTAGAGAAAGAGCACACTTAAGTGGTAAAAACGTCTATTTTCATCTTTTGCAATTAATTCCAGAATTCCCCATGTTCTTTAAAAGTAAACTTTAGAAAAATATGAGTGAAATATTTTTAATATAATTATGATACAAAAAAATCCAGAAAAATGATAGTTTTATTTAATTACTCTTTTGACCTTTTATAGTTATATATGCCTAGAATGGACATCTAAATCTCTCTCCCAATTATAACGTAAGAAATGCTACAGAAGCGAGAAAGGTTAATAATCCCAATAATAAATATGTGTAAGAACACCTGAAGTGAGAGAGGTATTTAATTCTTTGTTGGGAGAAGCAATAGGGAGTTCAATAGGAGTGAGTGCTACTACATATGGATGATTAGCTGGGTCAACTCTGAGCTGTACTTTTCTCTCCCACAATGCCCTGGGAATAACATCATCTATCCTAAAAAAACTGTGAGGCAGCATAACAACAGAGACCTCCCAATGCCAGTCAGGTTTCAACTGGGTGACAACAGAGTAAAAGTAGAACCTGATGTGGCTGGAGAGCAGATAACAATAGATGCAGGCCAACATACCCAGAAGAATCTACAAAGAAAATCTAACAAAAATCTACACAGACCAAATAAGAGCTATCAGCATGGTTGCCTACAGGATTAACTTTTAAAAGTCCACTATACATTCTTACATCATTAATTACCCACCAAAAAAAATATAATAAAAAACATAATGAGGTATTATTACAGAGGCAAAAAAAGCGAAAGGGGGGAAAAAGGAAAATATCTATTAAAAGATATCAAGAAATAAATTGAGAGATTTTACCATGGTGGAATGACACTCCAAAATAATATATAATTATAATGAAATTACAATGAAAATTTCAATACACCTTTTGAGGATGTTAATAAGATTATTATAAAATATAGATTAGCAAATTAATGTCTATAAATATTATGTAAATTATTGAAAGAAGAGCAAATTGAATCAACTATAGTACTTTTAATAGCATATCAATTTTGTGTTTTATAATTTATTATTCTAGCAATTGATAATTCTCACACAAAATTACAGCATGGACATTTATGATCAGCTTTTGGAAGACATCATTGGGTCATTTTTTGATATTCCATTCCAATAGAATTAATCAGTAGTTAGAATTTAGGATTGCACTACAAGTTTTTCATCACTTGAACAAAAACTCCAAGGCATAGAGGTCCCAGGAGACCAAATGTCACTCAAACTTCCATGATGGCCAGAAACAGCTGATCAAAAAGCTATGTAGCAAATGACTGTGGTCAAAAAATATTCCATATTATTACAGTGGAAATGTCAAAGAGCCACCCACATGAAGGATTCTATATTTGATTTCATTTTGAAGTGGGATGTGACTATTTTTTCAGTTTAGAGATTTGGCCTCCATCTCTCTTTGTTGCAAGTTGTACAATAAGGGGAATGAGAGAAAGAGACAGAGACAAAGATTGATAGACACCACTAATAATAATTGAAACCAGAGAATCAATGTCTGAGACAGAAAATGGCAGCATGATTGCCACACCCAGTGTTCACCACACAGAGCTCGTTAGTTCTAGCTTTGAGATGAAAGAATTTTATTCCACTGTTATGTTTTATACAGTTGTTTAACAAGAACATCTCACTCTCAATCCATGGGGTTAACAGTTTACTATTTGCTTGTGAACATGTTTGCAATGGCGTAAAACTGAAATTACTGTTCCTGAGGAAAGTTCTATATCACATAATAAAAGTTTAGATAATGTAAATCACCATCACTGGTCAGTATTTATAACATGTCCATTGTTTTTAGGCACTTTAGGATATCTACAACATATGGGAAAGATTCTATTCTTCTATAGAGCAGTTTACAACTCTCAAGTCCATAGCACAGAAATTCATATGTTTTTTACAAACATAAAGTGATTGTTTATATTTTTACAGTTTCATAGTTAACAAAATGTTTAACCTATTATTAACTAAAGTCCAGAGTTTACAATAGGGTTCACCCCTTGTGTTGTAAAAGGTCGATGGATTTTGATAAATACATAATGTCCTATAACCACCAGTATGGTATCATACAGAATAGTTTCAATGACGTATAAATTCCCCATACTCCATATATTCCTCCATCCTTCCCTCCCTCTGAACCTCTGGCAACCACTGATCTTTTTACTGTCTCTATAGTTTGGCCTTTTCCAGAATGTCATATAGTTGGATTCATATGGTATGTAGCCTTTTCAGACTAGCTTGTTTTACTAAGTAAGATGTATTAAGTTTTCCTCCATGTCTTTTTGTGGCTTGATAGCTCACATCTTCTTACCACTGAATAATATTCCACTGTATGGATGTATCACAGGTTTTTTATACATTTAATTATTGAAAGACATCTTGGTTGCTTCCAATTTTGGGCAATTATGAATAAAGCTGCTATAAACATTGGTGCATAGGTTTTAATGTAGACATAAATTTTCAAATATTTTGAGTAAACATCTAGGACTTTAATCACTGGGTTATATGGTAAATCTGTGTTTAGCCTTGTAAGAAAAGGCCAAACTGTCTTCCAAAGTAGCTACACTATTTTGCATTCCTACCACTAATTAATAAGAGTTTCTGTTATTTCACATCTTTGTTAGCATTTGGCATAGTCAGTGTTTTGGATTTTATCATTCTTAGGAATGTGTAATAGTGTCTCATTGTTGTTTTAATTTGCAATTTCCTAAAGTAGTATCTTTCCATATGTTTATTTGCCATCTGTGTATCTTCTTTGGTGAGATGTCTATTCAGATATTTAGTCCATTTTTGATTTGGTTTGGTTGTTTATTTTCTTGTTGAGAATTCTTTATACAGGCTTGGCCAAAAAGTTCATTCGAGGTTTTCTATAAGATGTTATTTGGCTACAAGGTCATGTCAAATACATGTTTCGCAAATATTTCCTCTCGGTCTGTGACTTGTTTTATTTTCAAATTTTTTAAATTAAAGAATTACAAAAAAGAGACTGTAATATTCTGATTATCCATGGTAAAGATCACAAAAAATTATGAGCTCAGAAGAAACTTTCTTCCGAGTATGCATATTTGCATGAGGTACACAATTTTCTACATAAAGTCCTTGCCTGGTACTTTCTAGAAATGTCTCTGAGCTGGTTGAGATCATGTTGTCCCTGTGTTTGTTTCTCTGATAGTTTTTAAAACACTTCATTTATTAGCAGCTTCACAGTATGTTGACCCATAAAAGAGCATTTCATGCTCACATTGGACAAAATTACTAAAACAAAACAAACTTGAAACAAAACACTACAAAAAAGGAACCCAAGGAGGTGGAATTGAGAAACTGATATGCTGATATGTTCCAGAATAAAAAAAGCAAATCCTTCAATTGTTATCATCTTTTAAAAAATGAAATAATGACATCTTTATTTCTCTTATTTTTTAGAAGTCTGGGCTCAAAGAATAACAAAAGCTACCCATCTCTACCTCCTTTTGTTGACAACTGGTCAATAAAACTCTTGAAAGTAATATCCTACCTCTGTGTCCTTCATGTGAAACCCAGGAAGAGAGATATTGACTATAATATCTTAGCGGTCCTGACCTGTGTTTGACCATCCCTGAACTCATTTTCCTTCTTTTTCTTTTCTTCCTACTTGGTCTGTTTTGATCACTCCATGTTTAAATACACTCTGCATAGCTCTCTAGAATTTACAAAAGCAAGTAGTTATGGAAATCTAAAGAGGTGATACAGAAATATCATATCTGATTTCACTATAGAGTCTCTGCCTCATATGAATTAGGGATATTTCTCAAATAAGAAAAAAATGTGCATTTAATTGATGGAAAAAAATTTCCAGATTTTATGAGTCAAACTGTGTTCTGTGTTCCCCCCAAATTCACATGTTTAAGTCCTAGCCCCCATAACTCAGGATGTGACTGGATGTGGAGATAAAACTTTTAAAGAGGTAATTAAGGTAAAATTAGGTCATATGGTTGGGCCCAATATAATTGGTGTCCTTATAAGAAAAGAAATTAGGATGGAGAAAACACACAGACCTGAGGATACAGTGAGAAAGTGGCTGTGTAATGCACAATGAGAGAAACCTCAGAAGAAACCAAACCTGCCAACACTTTGATCTTGGACTTCTAGTATAAAGAACTGTGAAAAAATAAATTTCTACTCTTTAAGCAACTGAGTTCATGATATTTTGTTATGGCAACCCTAGCAGACTAATATATCAGAATTCCTCATGTGTCTACCTATTAACAATAAGAAGGTTCAAGATGACGTGAGGCTATATATCAAAAAGCAAACAAACAAGAAACACCAACTCTTCCTTGTACTTAAAATATTTTTAAGAGGATTATGCAGAATGCTTACTATCTTCCAATTTTCCCTATATGAGCAGTATATGATAGTTAATACTGCTGTTAATGAGATGTAAAAATAAAGAACAGCAGTAGAAAGGGTTTCCTGAAGCATTTGATGGAGCTGCTCCTTTCTCTCTGCACCTGCTTAGTTAAGCTTTTTAAGCATAAGTCTATTTGTTACATAACTGGATAATGACTTAATTTGAACGAGTTAACAATTTCACACCTTCTAAGCATAAGGTGAATACTAAGTAAAATCACTAATCTAATATCCTCACATAGGTCACTTTTATTACCTATAATGGAACAATGAGATAAACTTGCACTTTCAAATTCAAACACTCAATTACTTGCACTAATGGAGGGGATAAGAACCATAGATAATCTGAGACAGTGTCATTTAGGCTTAGCTTTGGAATATGTTTTGTATTCTCATTCCTTCATGTTTGATAGTCTAAGGATCCACATCCTTTCAAATAATGAAGTTACAGTATTGAAAACAAACACCAGAATCTCTGAAGCCAACCACCATACATCTGTGCCTAAGATTTCTTTATAATGTACTCCTTGATGAGGAAGCAAGAAATAAATCCTGTAGGTTTTTAGAAAAGGGAATAAATCCTGTAAGTTTTTAAAATATGCCATTTATCAGGCCAGGCCACGGCCTGGGGAGGAGGATCCCCCATTATATTTCTATTGCCTAATCTCTGCCACTGCCAGTCTGAATTGATTTCTCAGCATCACAGTTACTGATCTGAGTTAAATATGGGAAAGGTCATTATTTCTTGAGACCCTAATGTTGTTTTCATCATTTTAATAGCACAAGTTACCTTACAGATTCATTATTAATGCTGGAAAATAATGAAGTGACTGCTTTTAAAGAGATAGACTGCATGATTAGTTAAGTTACAGTGATAATAGGTAAAGGGCAACTGTACATCTCTGGTATAACAAATACAACATTCAGTTTCAGAACAGACCTTAAATTCCAACCCCACTATCTCCTCCACGGAGTGTCCATGGCAATCAAAATAAAACACATATCCTGTTTTCTCAATCCATGCTTAGAACTATGAATGGTTTCTCATTGCACTTAATAGAAAAACCAAACTTTTCTATGGCAAATTTCTACTTGATGTGACCCCTGACTACCAGCAAACATTTGTTTTTAAACTTAACTAACATTTACTGAATACCCTAGGTTCCAGATTCCCAAAAATAAAAATATGAGTGAGACAGAAACCCTGATCCCATTATATTTTCCATACAGAATGGGGCAGATGAAAAATAAAGAAAGAATGACCATTCAAGAGAAAATATTTTAAGTGTACTAGTAGTTTTGAAGAAAAAAATTAAATTTTAAAGCTTTATGAAAGAGGTGGCCGTAATGATTGCTCTAATGAGTGATGTAGGAACTCGATATTTATATATGGAGAGGGTAATTTTGTATAATGGCACAATTTGAATAAGAGTGGTAAGACCAAAAAACTCAGTTGTCCAATTTGGCTAGAGCATAATAATAAATACTAGCATTGTATAAGCAATATACTATATTTTCATTGATGAGATCATGTAATTTTCATACTAACCAAATAAATTAGATACTACTTCCAATTTATAGATTAGTAAACAGAATGAAGTGGAAAAGATCTGAGTGACCCATTATTACAGATCTTCCAGGAAGCAGATGCTGAGAAATGACTACACATGCAAGAGATTTATGAGAGAAATCTCATAAATCTCATAACCGCCTGTGTCGGTTAAAGAGGTGGGAGCCACTAGAAGCTGGGACTGTCAGATTGTGAAACAGGCCTACCCTGAGTGAAGGAGAGAAGGAAGGAAGAAAAATCGAATGGAAGCATTTTAAAATGCAATGAAATGTCAAGGAAACTTTAACAAGGCCATCTGGTATTCTTCAAGAGAATCACCATCAGAGGAGTCATATGTCTTTCCAGAATGGACCTGTCTTATCCCTGCCATATTCAGTCATTGGTTGGGAGCATCCAATGGGAAATGGTGCTTCAACACCAACCACAGTGATGGGTTTCAGAGCACAGAACCTGGGGTCATAGGTCAATTAATTCCTGCAGACATCTGAAAGGAGTATTCTCAAGGTCACTACAGTAACAAACCCAACAAGGCACTGAACTGATATTCCAACCAAGTCTATGCAATGAACTTAACCAAAGTACAAGAAACACACACACACACAAATAGCATTATGTGTACATTTTTCTCTCATGGACTAAGTCCTTCAATAATCATTTGGCCTCTAAATATTTTATTTTACCATTAATTTAGCCATGATAAAATGTTGATTTCTTGTTAACTTCTCTTCATCTTAGATTGCATTTACTAAGATTCTATATTTTTGATTCCTGAATATTTTCAAACAGTAACAGAATTTCAGGTTTCAGAAGCCTAGATTGATATAGAGGTCAATTAGTCCAACCCACTCATGTTACAGATGAGCTAATTCAGGCCATGAGAGACTTCATGCCTTCCTCTGAATCACTAAAAGAATTAGCGACAGATGGGATTGAGTGCAGATGTCCTGACTCCTGTTCACAGTTGTTATCACCACTTACCGTTACTTTTTCCTCCCATCTCTCTTCTTTCATTGATTTACTTTCCTTATATGTAATTACTTCTATCATGATATCCTTATAAATTCATTTATCATGTCCTGCTTACTATTACATAAGAGCTAGTATCGTTAAAGATATAGCATAAATTCCATAGTAGTCTTCAATTTTCAGAGTGTTCATAACTACTAGCTCATGTAGTTTTCGTGTTTTTTTTGTTTTAGTTATTGTTTGTTTCTCTATTTGTCTAACACCTACGAGAAATTAAACTGAGTGAAAGCAATTTGATACATGACAATTAGCTTTATTTATTTTTTTCATTTTTGGGGCCAATCCAAATACTAATGAAACACGTCATCTGAATTTGGTCTCAACTGTGCTAAATGAGTAAGTGCTAAGGAGATGGAGATTAATAGCAGCAGTTGTTTGTTTTTTGTTTTCTTTCTATTTGGCTTGCTCATTTCTGTTTCAGAGACTAGTTTCAGTAAACCATGGATGTAAATAAAACTGCATGAAATTGCTACTATTCAACCACTTTGAACTTATAAGACTGGCAATTTCATGTGTTTCAGCTTAATAGATTCCTGTCTTGAACATTTGGAATATTGAAACATTTGGGAAAAATTTATCAGAAGGAAGCATTTCAGTTATTAAATTCACAGAACATCAAAATCACATAAGTCTATAAAGGATTCCTCATCCAATTCTTTACTCCAGACATGAACTCTATAGTCTCCCATGTAACTTGTGTCATCTGCTCACAGCTAACAAGAGCAGTACATTTTAATTTCAGACAGCTATAATTTTCAGGGAATTCTATCTCATATTGAATTTCCTAAGAACTTTACCCACTGATCTTAGTTATTTCTTGTGCCTATAAACTCAGGTTAGAGTATCATCCACAGGACAATGAATTCAATATTTTGTTTTTTAAAAACCCAGATTTTTCCTAACCAACATCTTCTTCTTAAATTTGAACTTCTCAGTAACCCTGATCATTCTCCTCATGCTATAAAGCTCTCTCACATCCTGGTCATTGTCTTACGGGTGCCCCAGCTTATCAATATCTCCCTCAAAATATGGGTCCAATGACTGAACACAGTATTCCAGATATGATTTTACCTGAGGAGATTTAAATTTAATATGATTCTTACTTCCTTGGCACAGTCAATATAGCCAATAATTGTTATTATCAAATTACAAACATAAACCCTAAATGTCTAACTAGTCAGACACTGAGATGCTTCCAAGGATCTGAACTGTCTGTTTGAAATTACAGTCATAGAAAGGATTTTTTTTTTTCACTTTCTGTTTAAATGTGTTGGCGTTGACAGACTATGTCACATTTAGACAGTGCTGTAGAATGCGGAGTATATTGGTCTTTGTCTATATCCTGAGGAAACATGTCACCAAATTTCCCACCAAAAATTATTTTATATTAGAGACCACATCATGAATATCATCATCAAAATTGGAACTAATTGGCACTTTTCTCAGTTGAAACCTCAGGAACTAAAAAAGACCTAGAGATTGCCTGAGGCTCATAGGTAATAACTTAAAAAAAAAAAATTTGTTGGAATATCTATATGGATTTCTAGTGTGTTTCACTAGAGGTGTAGAAAATAAGTTTAACAACTTATTAATTAAAATTCATGACTAATTAAACCAATAAATATAAGACAATGTTTATTTCATCAGTCTATTATAATTGTTAATATTTCAATTACTGATAATACTACTTCATATGCATACCTACTTATTCTAAACTCTATGGAGCTTAAGATAAATTTAAAAGAATTAATTTGCCTCAAATTGTATACAGTTTTATTACAATAATATCATGTCTCTCCTCCATTGTAAGCCCAGCCACTAAAACATACTTAGCCAATACACTCTTTCTTTAACTGACAAGTGTATAATGTTTTTCTAGTGGAAAACAGTTTCTTTATACAGGTGAGGTTGTGAACAGTAGTTGTTTTGGTATCATGCAGGTTATAAGAATAATTTTTAAAAATCAATATCAAGGTCACTATGTAGCATATAACCAATTTTATTCACTTTTTTGACTAATGACTATAATTTTCTTTCACAGTAGCATAACAGAGAAATGAAGTTGCTTTAAAGGCAATTGTATTAGCTCTCTTTGACATATACATTGAAAGAGGATACCAGGGTTTTTATATAAAAATAATGCATATTTAGGCAGAGTTGATGGCTACTTTTAAAGTGACAGTTACCTTAAATTACTATTGGTATCACTGTGATATAGCAAGTGTAGTTCTGTTTTGAACTGAACAGTTTTGAAGTAAACATTTTAGGTTATGACAAGGTCAGTTTAGTTTTGGAGTCTGTCTCCAAGGGCATTACATTCAGGAGTGGCTGAGTTTCTCAATCTATTAAATTTTACTAAAAAATAAAAAAATAAAATAAAAAACAAAGTAGAGAAACACAACAAAGCTCTCTGATTGGGAAAAAATGTTTCTGCCTCATGTAAATGCATGCATTGTTTACATTTGGAGTGTTATACAGTACTATTCCTTTCTTCTTTCCTGACACCTTATCATTCTTTTGATCAGCAATTCAAAACCACTAAGATGATACCTACTATGCATTCTACCTTCTTCTCTTTCAAATTGCTCTTGGAATAAATATTTAAGGTATGTATACAGTAATCTTTCATTTTACACAATTGTCTTCATAATATTCAAGTTGATCATTTCTTGTAACCTTTTAAATTTTTTTAATCTCATTTTTTGTAAGTTTCAACTAGGAGATAAGGTACACTCAGTTTCATTGATGGCTACTCAGGGTAACTAGGTTATACGCCTATGTTTTCAATAGTAATTCAAAATACTATTTTAAAATTTATTTAAATACCAGACTGATGGCCTCTGCACTGGGGATGTGGTCCTGGAAATAGGGGAGCAAGTTTCATCAGAAATGTTGAGTCATTACAGTTTGGTTCCCTGCTCATGCGTTCTAGGGATCTTTTACAACCATTTAAACAATTGAGGAGCCTTGGGATAATGTGTTTTTTCTTCTCTAAATTATTTTTAGATTGGTCTAATAGTAGATTTGGCTAAGGGTGGAATATGACTCACTTCCAAGTGACCTCTCATCTACATCAAGCTAGCATACAATTTCCATTTTTACAATTATTCTTAAAAAAACATTACATTTTGCATAAGTAACACTTTATTTCATAAACCAACTATTATATTACAAATAAAATAAAATGTTATTATCAAATGACCAAAGACATGAGAAAAGCCATTTCTTGCAAAAAGCATTTTGTTTTGATAGAAACATTTTTTAAAGTTTGATTTATAGATATACAGCTGAATGCCTGATTTCTAAATATACAGCAAAGTTCTCTAAAGAGGGAAAATAAACTGGACCAAAATTTTTTAATTACGGAAATATTTAAGTAAGTATAATTTCTTATCATTGATTGAAACATCTGAAAATTAAATAACACTATTTTCATTATATTTAAATATTTTTTTCAATTTCCACTTATACTTGTCATGGTACTTAAACTCTATTCCTTATTTTCCTGAAAACTGAGAATGAGACAGTCTGCTATAATTTGAAAGTGTTATATTTACAAGGACAAAGATAACATTAAATAGCCAAAAATGATTCCTTAAATGTCTATAATTTTGCTGTTTTAATTTATTTTTAAAAATTGCTATCGTTATGTTGGTATTAAGTGTTATAATATTTTCATGCAGGGAAAGACTATTTGTTTCTATTTATAAGAAAAGCCCCACAGATTAATATGTAAATATAGGTGAGCTGGCATTAATATTTTCTAAAACAATTCCACTTTCAATTGCAAATTATAATAAAATTGGTTTTAGTTCTAAATAGATTCTATTTAACTTGCTTTTTGTGCCTCTGTATTAAGACATCCTTACATGTTGAAGTGCTCACATCCTTCATCTCTTACTGTGTTTTACATGAATCTATGACATACATTTTCTAATTCTTTTCTACTTTGATTTCAATTCCAGCCCTGTATAAATGAAATTGACTATGTTTATTTTAGGGCTTTGTCAAATAAATATCAGCAAACAATTATTTTATAATTTTATGTTAATTCTATGACAAGTATAAAATAAAGACATACATAGGCAAATGAATACTCTTCCATATGAGCCATTTTGTGTAGTATTTTCTTTTTTGTGTGTGTGTGTAGTATTTTCTAAGCACTCTGACCTTTAATGAACAATCATTCAAGATTTTATATGAATATACTTTAATTTTTCATTCAGTTTATTTAAGAATCTAAATATATATAATTATAAGGAAGAACACACTGTCACTTAATTAAATTATATATATTCCTTCAAGGAAAAAATGAGATTAGATAATGAAAATAATAGACATATCAATGTAAATTTTGAGAACAAGTACAAAAAATTCTCTTTATAATAAACATCTCATCAATATTTTTATTAACTTCTGTTGTATTTTCCTCCCTTCTATAAGAAGAGTATTTATTTATTATAGTTGGCTACCCTATTAAAAATTATCTCAGGGTGTGCTCAGAGCAGGGAGTCTGAAGAAATGGCTCGTCTGTTTACAACACACCCAACAGGAATCTGGGTTCATTGTGACAAGGGGCACAAAGCTTGTGGCCTTCCTATGAACAAATACCCAACACATATCCCCCTGCACCTCCACATGGCTGCTGGGCAGGACTCAGTACTGGAAGGAAAGCTACAGTATTTAGTGGGGGAGTTTGCCACCTAGAGCCTGTCCAGTCCATGTGTGGGTGGGCCATGGGTGGTCTTATAGGCACAAAGGCTTTGAATCCCTCTCGTCAAGGAAAAAAGAAAAATAGATTCCAACTATATGCCATTCTGGAAAAGGCAAAACAATGGTGACAATAAAAAGATCAATGGTTGCCAGGAGTTTGAGGGGAAAGGGGAGATGAATACATAGAGTACAGAAGTTTTTATGAGCAGTGAAAATACTTTGTATGACATTATAATGATTTTATGTCATCATACTTTTGTCCAAACCCATAGAACATGCAACACTATTCACTCCATAAAGTGAACCCTAAGATGAACTAGGGACTTTGGTGATTATGATGTGTCAGTTCAGTTCAGCCTTGGTTTAAAAAAAAAAGTCTTAAAAAGAATTAACACTCAGGGTAGACGTTTTTGGCAAAACTTTTGTTTCGCTTTTATATATGTATACATATTATATAAGTGTGTGTTTGTTGGATTGTGATGTAAAATGTACTTTTTAGATTAAAAAAGTTTGCAGGCTACTGTAGTTATACTGGCAAATAAAAAGCACAGATTAATCTCAAAAAACTTATCTCTGCATCATACAATGATACAAATAGCTAAAATTCTATAAATTCTATTAGAATTCTAAAAATTCTATAAACACCATCTTTATAGTGGGATAAATAATTAATCGACCTGTTTTGAAGGGAAATTTGTAAAATTTCCTTTATATGCTTTTGTTACCAAGATGTTGAATGAGGCAACAACCAGAACAATGATATAGTTACTGAACACTGGGATCGATGAGCTGATATTTGGTAACTTTTTGTCAATCTGAATTACCAGGTTTATTATATCAAAGGCTTTGACGTTCTGGGCCATCTTACCTATGATCTCTGAATTTAAAGTGATAATATAATCATTCCTCATAAATTAATCTCTATATGGGCAATATTCAAACTATGCATGAGTGCATTAAATCTCATTTAAAAAGAAAAGGCTTACATAAATCACTTTAAAATATATTAATAGTCTAAGACTCCAAAGTAATTTATAAATATATTCTTTATAATTTGGGGAAATATTTTCCCATTGAAATAATATTATAGAAATGTAGTGATGATTTCAGATATAGCTATTTAAATTCTGCTAACGTCTCTAAGATACAGAACCTAGTGTGTATACACACACACACACACACACACACACACACACATACATTGTATGATTTTATGAAGAGCTTGCAGAGTTCCACTTTAAGAAGTCAATTCACAGGTGGAAGACAATCTCTTTCCTCTCACCACCCACTCAAGAAAAATTAGGTGGCATCATCACCAAGCTATTGTAAGTAACAAGTTCTAACCTCTCTATGAAAGACGTATCCCAAAGAGAGATGCACAAGTCTATGGTTTTCTGAAAAGCTTAAGTATCTAAATAGATGTAGGGGAAAAAATGAAAGGAAAGATCATTTCAGTTTCAAGACGATTCATAATAAAAGCTTCCCTAGTATTTAATGGAATATAAATTGAAACACGCCCCTATAGTTCTCGAGATTTGTCTTGCATTTAATTTCCTTTTATCCCTCCAATCTCTTTAGCAGGAAAGGTAGCTCTTATGTGTCCAGTCCAATAGAGGCAGCATGAGTTCTCTTTAACTTACCGCATCATATTAACTTACTTGTTATTTTGACACTTTTAGTGGGTTTTTTTTTTGTTGTTGTTGTTGGTTTTATTTGGTTGCACTGGGTCTTAGCTGCGGCAGGCGGGCTCCTTAGTTGTGACTCGCTCTACTTTTAGGGGGATGTAGTCATTTTGATGTGTATGGATTCAGCAAAGAATCTGGCAACATGTCTGAGAAAGCCTTGTGTGTAAGATGAAGAAATATAGCTTGAAAGTGAAGAAAACTGACTCGATTGATAGGCTTAATGCAAATGTCTAAGCTGGAGGACAGTCTAATTAAGGGGCAACACCAATGTCAAACTGGGGAGAGTAGCTACAAGACCAGAAAATGCTGTTCTCTTTAACATATTAATTAGTAATTGCCTTCAATTTATTAAAGAAAAAACACTGTTCTTTATGATATTTGATAAAAAATTATGCTAGAAGTGATTGGCAAAATGCCAAAAGACCAAAAGTCTGGTTTCATAAAGGTCTCAACAGACTTATATGATCATCCAAATAAATTAAAATGAAGTAACTGATGCTTCTTATGACTTAATAGCACCAAAGTATCTCCTTTCTTTGAAAACTTCTAAAATAGCATTATGGCAGTATCAGACATTTCACTTCTGATATTTCCCTTCAATTTCTATTTCTCTTCCACATTTCCATGACCTTCAGGAGTGAGAGATAGTAAAAAAAAAAAAAAATGTATTAGAATCATCCCAATAACTATGATGTGTTGCTGGATATTTCATGTTCATTTTTCTTCTCTCTGTCATTTTGTGTTTTATCTTCTATAAGCTTATCAATTATATTTTTCACTCAAAATTGCTTAAGATTAGAGAGTCTCTGTCCATGATCTGCTCAAAGATTTTGGACAGTAAAGAGTTGGCACTATTCTAAATTAAGTCAAGTTAGTTCATTTTCAGACTAATGGAAAGTGAATGTAGTGTGCAACAGTATTTCAATTGAGCCACTTTTTTTGGTACAGATGCCTGAAGAAACCCAATCTTTGATTGAGCAATAGAAATAAATGCACTTGTGGTTTGAGCAATAGAAATAAATGCATTTGTGATTCTTTTTTTAAATCTTTTATTTATTTATTTTAACATTTTTATTGGAGTATAACTGCTTTACCACTTGTGATTCTTGATGCTTTATTTTCAGACTATAAGGCAAATTGGTGGGAGGAGGGTGATGGGAGTACACATCAATGCATTTAAAAAATTACTGTATATCATTAATTTTTTCCACATAAATTTGAGAAACAACCCTTATAGAGATATTTACGTACATATATAGAAAAGCCTGTGCTTTCTCGAGAATTCTAAGGGCCAATCCTATTTTTGTTGCTGAGTTTCTTTTTGTTCTTGGGAAATCAAGTTAACCATTCAGGACTTCAGTTACTTTATCTGTAAAACAGATAAAATATCTTCCTCATAGGACTTTTATTGGGAAAAGTAAATGCACACAAAACACCTAGCATATTGCTTGCCTGAATGACTTGATAAATGTTTGTTTTCTTCCCCAAATCTGAACCAATATATTTAGGAGACTATGTACTTGAGTTACCTGAAATTATAGGCATTAAATATCATTTTAAAGAAGAAATTATGCATACTACACATATATTTGACTCAGTTTGTAATATTTGGAGAAAAAAAATCAAAACATCTTTATTTTCTTTAGACCTCATCAAGAAAAAAGAGATCTGTACAGGCATAAGTTTCCTAAAACCAAAGTGCTGCATTTTTTTTTCTATGTTTACAACTTTCAGAAAGCTTAATCTATTTAATATGTTCAAGGTCCAAAAGATTATTTAAAAATACATGGCATAAATATGTAACACAGGTTTGGGTTGTGTTAGGATGAATACCAGAGAGTGTTTTCTCTCTGATTGGGAACAGTATTTCTTATCTGGAGTGACATCAGGTGACACCCGTGAATGTTATTTTTAAATCATTGGATATGCTTGTTGTTCCAACTGCACCAGCACCTGGTGAAATATGCAGCTGAGGGGACTTGGCAATTTTAAAATAAGTGAATCAGAGATTATTTTTAATTTCAAATGATATAATCACCTGTATTTAATATTAGCCATATTTAGACAAGCTGCTTGTCTCCACTTAAACGTATCCTCTTTACTTCTGTCATTCTGCAAGCCAACGTTTTAACTGCTTTCTTTCAATATGTAGATTTATCTTCTCCCATGGCTGGGTTGTCATTAAAACTGTCACAAACTAATTATTTATGTATACCTATTTATTATTAAACCAGTAAAATCTTCACCCTCACTGACTGCCTTTCTCCCAGGTCACCTTGTAAGCAAAACTTTGCATTTTTCAATTCGCTGTTGGTTTCCCATCCATCTCTGTGTATATTAAAGCTGCTCTACTTTCCTCATGGCAAGTTTTATCTGACTAAGTCATATGCCTTTCAGTATCGCTACCCTTTTGTTATAGTCTTACCATTGTACTTTTATTAAAACATTTCTAGTAACAGCACATAAAAGGGTGTTATAACAAAGTATCCCTAAATCACAAAATTAAATTTGAGTTTTGTAATATCTGTGAATTGACCTAGAGCCTGGAAAATTTAGGTCATACATAGAAGGAAAACTCAAGCATATCAATAATGTGAAAAGTGCAAGGCAAATCACTCTTTTTTAAGGTGCTAATATTTAGTGCCTTTGGATGACATTTGAGTCATCATACAGTGCTAGAGTTTAGACTTTATATAAGGCATTCTGTGTTAGGCATTGTCAGGGCAGCAAGGATGAAAAAAACAGTCTTTAGTCTTATAAGGGACTTATAGTCTATTAGAGGAACTGCATGTGTATCTAATTACAATAAAGGTTAATGATAATAAAAGAAATACGTGAAACCAAGAGGGGAGAAAAGGAGAGAGTTTTCTTATGTCCTGATTTTTTTAAGTCCTTCCAAGAACTATAGTTTATTAACTTGTCAGGGTGAGCTTATAATAACTACAATAAACCAAATGTTCATCAAATTGAATTAGACTAAAATTTGGTTGTTTTTCTTATTTTGAAGAGACTCTATAATTCATGCTCTTAACTGAACTTAAACATCTTCATTTCTTTTTCACCTACTTTAAATCATATTCCTTATTCTTTTTCAGTCCCCATTAAACCAGTAAGATACATTGATTAGCAGAAATGTTTAGGTATACATTATAATTTTGAATTTTGAATGATAATTTTGAACTTTAAGATTGATGGATGCTAAAGAATAGTAGCGAAGTTTGGAGTTTTCTTGGAAAAATGATTATCCCACACAGCTGATATAAAATAAAACAGAAAGACACAAGAAGAATTTCTAGATATCAAACATACGCATCCAAAATGTAATGTTTTACTTGAATAAAAATATACATCTTATAAAAGGTAATGTCAGTTACCCAATATATAAAGCAGAAATCTCTCTAAAAAATGAAAATAAATATTCAGAGGAGGAAGCAAACCACCAGAGATGGCCCATTCATGTATCCATATCCTGAGAGATTTGCAACGGACAGTTTGGATTGATATCATTGGGGATAAAAAGACTTATCCTCACAAAGGAAATAAGAGTCAACATTTATCATTCTGACAAAAGGTCATGGGTTTGCTTTAAAACATGTTTCATGCAAATATTTAAACATATGGCCTGTAACCTCTCAATTTTGAAATAACTTGCTGTTGTTTAATAGTAAAATAATTATTTGTAAGCATTGTGTGTGTGTGTGTGTGTGTGTGTGTGTGTGTGTGTGTATTTTTCTAAGTGTCTGATTCTGCCTAGTAAACCATTCTCTTTAGTGTCTTTTCTTTGTAGCGTCTTAAAGATTATTTTCCTAGAGGAGGTCAAGACAGTAATTGGATTCCATTTCAAATATTAAGATTGTGAAGTTAATTAAAAATACTTCTCATCCAAGGTCTTTCTTTTTCTTAGCAATTTAATATTATTTATACTCTTCAATAGTTTATTCTTCATAAGACCTAAAAAATATGAACTGTCTCTTTTACATAAAATCAAAGCAGGTATAAAATAGATGAAATTAAATTGAAAATTTATAACTGGAAAAAGGATAATGAAAAAAGCTTAGCTTTTGAAAAAACTCTTAACTAATTTACCATGACAGGCTGAAAAAAGTCACTTAAATCAGTTTATAAAATGACCTAAATTCTTCTACTGTGACTTGATTGTATGATTTGACAAGTTAAGATTTCACATATAATAGAATAACGACTTCAGAGATCGAATATCTCAGTGTCTGTTTTGACAGATGAATAAAATTAGGTTAAGAAAAATTAAATTTTATCATAAATAACAACAAAACTAAACAAATTTGGGCAACAGGTAAGTGCCAAAACTGGAAAATAGATTATGGGACTTGAAATCCAGAACTCTTTGAAGATAAAACGTTAGGATTCCAGTGTTGTGTTTTCCTGGCCTTCGTAAAGTAGTTTTTGTTGGTCTGTTATTGTTTATTTTAGGTTATTTTTCAATAATCTTAAACTACTTCTCAAAGAAAAATAAAATATGATGAAAATTAAAGGTCACAGGAATCACAACAAGATTTGTCTAAAGATGTGAAAGGAACATCCCAGGCTCAATATTCAGAAGGTTATCTTAATTTGAGTTCAAAATCAAATATTAATAGAGTGTGTTGTTCAACCTCTTATCTTTTCCTTTTAAATTTGGAGGATATTACAAATATATTGTAACTGGAAAATAGAAAAGTTTTCTATAATATTTTATTGGCATCAAGTTATTTTTATAAGTTACCTGTGATCTAGTCTATTTACTATCCTATTCAAAATTATTTTTATTTTCTTTCTAAACACAGTTTGGTTTCTAGGTGTAAAATGATAACATATTATTTCTTTCTTTTTTACATAATTTAGAACATCCAGATCGCAATGGAAAGATTTTAATGTAAATTTCTACACAGATACTATACAAATACACAGCTTCTGGAGAAAAATCTAACAGAAATAGCATTATATAAAATTTTGTAGTAATGTTTATTTATGGACCTAGGGGTAAATTCTGCTTCAAAATGTAAGGAAATATATATACATACACACATATATATATATGTGTGTATGTGTGTGTGTATATATATATATATACTATATGTATACATATAATTTAATTGTATTAACAGACTTTATAAAGTATAGTTAAAAGAGTGTTTAAAGGGATACATTTATATTATCTGAAAGATCTATGATTTTGATCATTGATAAATTAGTTATTAAGTGCAAAACCATTTAATGAAATTTTTAATTTTATTTTCAAAAGTTACTTTCTGTCATTTGTTATGAACTTATTTTATTTCTTAATTTAAATGTCCCTATAACTTTCTTCTGCCAAAAGAAAAGTCTTAGTCCAAACTCTTTCATGGTACCTTCACATTTTTGTTGAGCTCTGAAGATACTAGGATAAAATTTCCTATGCATATACATAATCAAAACTCCTAGCACAATGTCAAGCACAGGTACTTAATTTGTGTATTAAATTATTGATATCAGTTCAATTTGGTGCCATGAATATTTTTTGAGCATTGTGCTAGATGTTGCGGGGAATTTTTTTAAGTTGTTTTAGTCTAGGAGGAGGTCAGAAAGTTAAAAAAAAAATAATTAGAGCAAGATGCAGTTATGGAAGTGACATAAGGTAACTAAATATAGAGAGAAAGGAGGGATTAATCCTTCTGTGGTGGTAAGAGCAAGCTTCATGCAAGAGAAGAAACTTAAGTGTTAAAGCCAAATATGATGTCACTGGCACTATTATGGAAAGAAAATTATTTATAACGGTTCCATGTTACTGCAGTGTAGACTGTGACTGGTAGAGTGGCAAGGTGCATATGATTAATTAGCAAATAATTAAATAGGCACTTATTTTATTTCTACAATAATCTGGTATTGCATCAATACCAGAATTTTATTGTCAAATGTCACTGAGAGTATCAAAACTTCTAATAGATATTTCTAATTTTATAAGCATTATCCTTTTGTTCATTATTCATTATGCCTGCTATTAAATGAAAATTGGAAAAATGTGTTTTAAATGGGCTGTAAAAGATACTTTTATTGACAACTTCATATTAAGTAGAGGGAATGGTATTTGTTTAACAGACTAAAAGGTCTAAACTAGTAAATACAGCTAATAATTTATAGAACCCATTTTACTTGGGTAGAGCTAATAGGAATGATTGATGCCAACAGTTGAAACTCTGTAGTATAAAACATGCTATGAGAGAAAAATGTGTAAAATTTTATTAAATTTATTTCCAGAATCGCTTATATGTGGAATCTAAAAAAAGGGTACAGGATGTCCCTGGTAGCACAGTGGTTGAGAATCTGCCTGCCAATGCAGGGGACACGGGTTCGAGCCCTGATCTGGGAAGATCCCACATGCCACAGAGCAACTAAGCCCCTGTGCCACAACTGCTGAGCCTGCACTCTAGAGTCCGCGAGCCACAACTACTGAAGCCTGCGCGCCTAGAGCCTGCGATCCGCAGCAAGAGAAGCCACCGCGATGAGAAGCCCATGCACTGCAATGAAGAGTAGCCCTCACTGGCTGCAACTAGAGAAAGCCCACGCACAGCGACAAAGACCCAACACAGCCCAAAATAAATAAATAAATAAATAATGGTAGCACCTTGATTTAAAATAAATAAAAATAAATAAAAATTTTAAAAGGGTACAAATCAACTTACCCACAAAACAGAAACAGAGTTACAGATGTAGAAAACAAACTTATGGTTACCATGGGGTAAGAGGAGAGAGGGATAAACTGGGAGATTGGGATTGACATATACACACTACTATATATAAAACAGATAATTAATAAGGACCTACTGTATAGCACAGGGAACTCTACTCAATACTCTGTAATGGCCTATATGGGAAAAGAATCTAAAAAAGAGTGGATATATGTATATGTATAACTGATTCACTTTGCTATACAGCAGAAACTCACACAACATTGTAAATCAACTATAATATTTTTTTAAATCAGTTTTTAAAAGCCTTCAATTATAAAAAGAATAAGATAATGGTTGTCATATTTAATATGAGTAAACATTCATTACTTATTTATCACAGGGCTATTGATAAGAAAAGTCTTATATAATTGCTTTTATGTGAGTTAAGTTAGAACACATACATTTGTATTAAAATAGTGAAAAAGGCTAATAATAACATATAGTTCCTTCAAGATACTTAGATTCAAAATGGGTGTAAGTTTTAAAAGATGAGGTATCCTTCTATCAAATAAAACTTGCTATAGAAACTTCAGTTACTAGAAATTCCAGCCTTTATGTACTACATGTTCTGGACTCAAGAATCTGCATTGCCCATGAAACCTGGGTTTGCAAAAATCCAATATGGAGATTTGTACCCCACTATAAAATTGACCTTGAACACCACTTATTTGGCCTCTTTAATTCTCCAGTTTATTTCCTCACCTCATCAATCTCCTATTTGGCTTATTAGCTTGATTTGACTCTGTCACTACTGTATCTCATTATATGGCATAAGATTCAGTAATTATATGTTGACCGTTCTCTTCTAGAAAGACTTTCAGGACCTCTGTATGGTGTACATTTTGTCCTTAATTCTAAGCACTTTTCATTGACTCAAACTTCTTAAGCTCCTCACCAGAATGTGAGCTCCAATTATTTTTAGCCCTGTGTCCCATGTTACCAGCATCTGGTAAATAATAGGTGCTCTAGATGTTCACTGAATGAGTGAAAATATTTTTCCAGAAAGTTACTTAATGATTAAGGGGACATCATGGGAAATTAACAGTTTTGCATACCAAATAACACTAGTATTATTTCTCTCATACCCATAACCTTATATACTTTCCTCAACAAATATGCAAGATGGGCCTTATTCATTTCTATTTTATAAATTAGAAACCTGAGTTTCCAAGAAGTTAGAGACTTGCCTAAAATCACATATCTTAGCTAAAGATTCCACATGGATCTTTCCACTGGTTTCAATTAATCCTAGAAAGAGCTATTAGGACATAAATATACATGCTTCTAATTATAACATCAATTACTTGCATATATTTCTTTAGAGTCCACTAGGCACTGACACATGCATTATGCAATTTTATCTAAAGAAAACATCCATTAGTTTGATAGACCAGAGATCATAAATTGTGAATTTTTAAAGAAACACCTGAAGGGTAACTTTTTCTATGCAATGTCACTGGTTCTTTCAGAGTTGGTCATATCTTCCTTTTAAGTACAATATCAATGTGTATATATCTCTAAATTGGACTTTCCAGGATTACTTATAACTAGTTGACTCCAGGTTTGTTTCCCTCACTTGATCATGACAGGCTTGATGTTAGGAATCTTAGGGAGTTGTTAATTTATTCAATTAATTCTAAGCATTCTTTTAAAGTGTGTATTGCTATATTTATCAGAAAACACATTATGGTTCAATTCCTCCATCACATGTATTAGAGGTGTGTAAATTCAATTCACCTGTATTCAAGAAGACATTTGCCATGAACATGTACAATGCTAGACATTGAGGGGAAGATAGGATGAAAACTTATATTTACTTTTAAAATTCTGTAAAAGTTTTAAGTCTAATAAAATAAAATTTTGGAATATCTAATGAAAGAATTATTTTCTCTCTTTATGTTTGTCAGTTTCTGCCTATCTCTTTTTCTCTGCTTTTCTTTGTCTCCTTGATTTAATCTATCTCTCCCTTTCTCATACACACACATACATACACACACACACAAACACACACACACGCAGAATTAATTCAGATGACACTTTCTGGCTCCTTCTCCTTCCCACATTGCTAATCCATAGTGAGAAGATCACAGAAATAATAGTACAGACAAATTATAACATGAATATAAGCAGTTAGAATCACCAATTGCTCCCTGTAGATCATTTAATGTTTTATGTACACTGAAGTGCATATTAAAAATGTTATGAAAAAAACTCTGTAGTTTGGTAGTAATAAATGTAAGACAACATGAATCATAACGGGACAATGTATTATAATAGATCACTAAAGACCAAATGATGGAAAATCTAATAGAAGTTAAAGCCATGAATAGCTGCACTCTAGAGTGGAGGAAAATTAAGCACATAGCAATTAAAGAGAAGTAAAGACAACATTTAATCCACATGGGGATAAATAAGTGAACTTGTCTCATGCAATCCAGGACAATAAGAGAATCAATACACTTTTTTGTTCACAGATTGTAGAATTGACTGTCTACTATTGTTACATATATATGTAAATATGTATGTTTAATAAAATGGCTAGTTGAAATTAAGACGTAAATCATAAGTTAACAAGTTATTTTTTAATCAAACTTCAAAATCATCTGTGAAAATTAAATTATTTTATTGTAGTTTGTCATATGATGTTAGGAAAGTGATACCGCTAGTGTGAATTATGCCTGAATTAGGGTATAATATTTATGGAGAGGTATTATTGTAATGCAAAAACAAAAAACAAAACATGATACTAACATTATTGTAAGCACATGAGAGAGGTAAATTAGGTTGTAAATAGTCACAGAAAGTAGGTATATGATGATATAAGAGATTAAAATTAGAATAAATCCCTCCTACAGTGTGCACCAATGGGCATTTTAATATTGCTAAAAATGTTATATTGACAATTGTTTTGAAAATGTAAACCAATAAATAGATTATAAGTGCTTGTAAAAATGCTTGGAAATTTCAGAATATCATTGCTTCTCTAAATATTGGAAGAGAATAATAATTATAAAATTTTAGTTTCTATGAATTAGGCCAATTTGTTTCAACATATGTGTCCTGAGTACTACTATGTCCAAGGCTCTGTGTGAAATACTGAAGAGGATAAGCATAAAAGAGAAGCAGAGTTAAATAAGTCATATCACTAGCTGCATTGGGGTAGCTAAATAGGGCAAGCCAAGACACCAGGGAAATATTTACAGAAATAAGCAGTGATGAGAATTTATGGAAAAACCATTGTCATCAGCAGTGCAACCTGCCCCAAGACAAAAGGCTTCATACAGATGGTGGATCTAAGATCTGTTTATAGCAGTAACAGGCATTTCAGACAGTGTGAATACTCACTTGGGCAGATTACACTTTTAACTATATTAAACATATGTCCTCTTAAGAGGCACCATTAAAAAAAAAAGTAAAATATAGGGCAGCACCATGATCAGATATAAACATTATGACATTTGGAAAACAACACCAGAGTCAGATAATTCTCTTGAGCAGACGTTGGCTACATTGAATCCCACAAATGGAAGAGTCCCTAAACGCTCTTTCTCCAACTTCAGGGTCTAAACGAATTAGAGGAAGCAGAACAATAAATTCAAACATACTTGGGTTGGAGTCACAGTTAATAAATTATCTGTATTGTTTTAGACAAGAAACCTTATCTCTTGGAGCTTTTATTTCTCTATCTGTAAAATGGAGGAAATACATAGGTATAAGTTTGTCTCAACCTATCTTGTGTAGTTACACTTACCTCTAGTGTCAAACAGAGTGGCACAAAGTATACATTAAACATTTCTTTAATAAAATTACTTATAAAATTCCTGGTATATTGCTTTCTGCTTTGTGGGTTGTGGGCTTAGTTTACCTTGTTAAGTTACCATTGCACACTGCATTGATCACAGCTATGATGATAAAACTATTTATTTAGCATTATTTTTATTCCCCTACCTTTAACTAGACATAACCCAATAAATATATGCTCATTGTATAAGATAAGCACTCAATACATTTGAAAAAATAAAAAGAAACAAACAAAAAGTATTCTTACCAGGTTATTAGGGTATGAGTTTCCATAATTGATAACTGCCAATGCTTGTCCTGAAACACAGAGGTTTTCCCTAGACCAATTAAGTTTTCCTTCTTTACTGAAATTCACAAAATAATGCTTTACCATTTACACTTTACTTTCGCATTTATATTCCAATTTGAGTTATTCATTCATTAGCAAACACTGAAGGGCCTATCATCTACCAGGGAATTAAAGCAAGATGGTTCCTGCCTACACCATGCCCACAATTTAGCAGGAAATTGAGTCATTTGTTTTTCAAAAACCCTTGTGATGTCATTAGGACATTTATTTTTAGCTTAATATACAGATTATTGAATAAAAACTTAGAGATGTTTAAATGACTTTTCCCAGATGATAATTAAGAGGTGTCAAGGTCTTCTGAGAATAGGGTTCCTTCCACACACTGAGTTTTCTTATGTATTTTCAGGTCCGTCCTCAACCAAAACAGGCTTTCGTGTATTTCAAAATAGAAATCAATACACTGCCTTATTTTATCTTTTCTAGGATAAAACATTTTAAACCTGTAAACCTCTTTATAACTTTTCTATATCTTCTTAGCTTCACCAAATATTATTAAAGTTGAACTAGTCACCTGATGAGTTATAATTTTTAAATATTAGCATCTGATAGATTATTTTAAAAAGAACAGGTATTTGATTATACTTTGATTTGTGACTCATGACAAAATATGATGGAAGACATCCAAAAAAAAACAGTATTCACTGTCTTTTAAAAATCTGAATATATCGAGGGAGCTATCAGAAAATTATAATTTATTTTTATTTTTGTTAACACAGAAGAAAAGCTCATGCAGGGTGTTTGCCCATAACAGTCAATGCCTGAAGCCATCTCATATTTTTGGCACTCATTTTAAATCACATTCATAACAACATGTTTAAAATGAAGGCAAGCTGTCATAAGGCAAGCTGGGGGTAAAAAGAGTTTGGCAGTTTAAAAGCTACAGCACATTTACCAATCTGAATATTCAAGAATTGTAAATCATTAATCATAAGTAAACCACCTGCTGGGGACACTCTAAGCTAGGATAAAGATTCGCCATGTGCATAATTGTCAGTTTCAGATTGAATTTTTATCCAGGGAACAATAGTATTCAAAATTATTTGGGTGAAACTTTTATTAACTCTGACAATAAAAATAATTGTATTCCTCACTGTATTTCAAATACTGTGATAGTCCTGTTTAAAATGACAATTGTTTTATATTCCCTTGCATATTTGACAATTATTGAATAGCTCACTCTTAGAGGTGATAAGATATTTAACCATTTTATATGTGAGGATTCTAAATTCTCCATAACAAGCATATGTTTCACTGCCACAGCCTCTCTGACCTTCTACCTTCCCACTCACCTGTACTCTGTCTCATTTTTTTAATCCTTATTTCTACTGTTTATCTATATTCTTCCTTCATTCCATACTGTAGTCAAATATAGGCATTTACTACATTTCAGTCATCAGACAATAACTTCTTTCTTCTTAGATCTTCAAGCTCACCACTCTCATCACATCTGTCCCAGCAAGCACTCATTGGCCTTTTTGGTCTACTCAGATTGATTGCTCTCTGTCAACCCACCCTCCTTGTTCCGTACTAAATGCTTTTCTGATCATGCCACCCACCTACATAAAACCTCTCATTAGTTTCCCAACATTTCAGCTTACTAGTCTAAAAGGCTTGTGTGTTCTATCCCCTCTCTTGAGTGTTATTTTGAGACATCCTGCCCCACACTCTGTTACAGACTAACTGAAAAATTTTTAAGTCCCTCTCCCCCAGCATATTTCTGCATGCAACAAAACTTTGCACATGCTTTTCTCCCTAGAACCCTATATGATGAGAACCCCAGTTTTCTCTTCTTTTACCAATCTATCCTTCAGATTTTATTTCCAAAATTACTTTCACAGGCAGTCTTCTCTGACCTCCCTACTGGGGTAAAATCCCCATTATATGACCTCACAAACTCCTCAGTGACACTTTTCACAACTGCAATTTTACATTTTTGATGTAATTATGTGATTAGCATCAGTCTTCCCCACTGGACTTTAGGTTCCACTGATGCAGCCTCCATATCAAGTTTTGCTTTCATGACCCCACCTAGTCAGTGCTCAACACATTTTAGGTGATCAGTGCATACATATGTTAAATGTATAAAATATTAAAAATGTCTTTTATGTTCCTAGGTAATTGGAAATTATTCTATGGACAAAATGGTGACAAATTTTGTAAACAGGGCATAGCATGATCAGATCTGCGATGTAGAAAGTTGCTTCACAGCAGCTGGAGGTTACATTGGGGTGGAAATAAACTGGAAGCGAGGAAAGAGATCAGAGAGCTACTGTGTCCGTCTAGGGTAGAAAGGGTGAGGGTCCAGACAAGGAAAGTGACAATGGGATGGAGGGCTAGGGAGTGGGGAGACTAGTGCTTGAGAGCAATATGGGAATAATGGGGATCACGGATAAATGCATATGCAAAAACAAGGAGAATGAGATATCAGGAAATTCTATCATTCTATCTCTCATAAGGATATGCAGGTTTTGGAGAAAAGTATAAATTCATAGTTGAAAACAGTGAATTATCCATGAGAAGCTTTTACAATTATTATGGATAGGTCTGCTGCTCAAAATCTTCAAAATCATAAAGGCAGACATTGAAACAAGGAAACCTTACAAAATCTTGTGAATTCAAATTTACAAAGTCTTGTGACTCCTATAGAAAATGTCTCATTTCTACCATATATACCTGACAGTTTAATACTTATCTTGCCATATCAAGTTTCTTGGAAGTACAGCCATACTTCTTCATTTACACTATCATAATTTCTGGAAACTAGAAGCTTCCTTCCTTGGCCATGAAAGGCTTAAGTATCACTCTTTATAGATAGGTTCTCCATCATTTAAGTCTACTATCCATATAACCCATCATTTATTATCCTGTCAGACTAATCTTCTTAAAAGCTGCTTTCGGGCTTCCCTGGTGGCGCAGTGGTTGAGAGTCCGCCTGCCGATGCAGGGGACACGGGTTCTTGCCCTGGTCCGGGAGGATCCCACATGCCGCAGAGCAGTTGGGCCCGTGAGCGATGACCGCTGAGCCTGCGTGTCCGGGGTCTGTGCTCCGCAACAACAACAAAAAAGCTGCTTTCATCTTAAAAGAACTTGTAATGGTTCTCTGTTGTCTTGCACATGGAAGTCAGATTTGGTCTTTTTAAGGCCCTCAAAAATATAACTGTCTTAACGCTGTCGTCCAGCTTGAATCCTGTTGTTTTAAGTTAAATTTTGTGTTTACAAAATGGCCACTTTTTCCTCCTCCTTTTCTCCTATTTCATGTCAGTCGTGTCATCACTTTAAAGCATGATAAAAAATTATGCTTCCCATCTCCTCTAAAAATACTCTCAGCTTTTCCCATTTCCCATTAATCTCCACTTTTTCAGTTTCTATAACACTTACACACTTATCTTGAAACTTCTGATATACATTTTCACTTTTAAACCTCTTTGGGACTCCTTCCTACCCCTCCACTTCTTGGCAACCCACACCGTGTGTAGAAAGGTATGGAGCACGTGCCAGGTGCTCAGTACGCTCTCTCGGTGATGACTAAGGGAAGATGCGCTCCTGTGACTTCACAAGGAGAACAATGAAAAAAACTGAGATTTGCCAAATAGTTTTATTGTAATGTCAACATGACACATAGAAATCCACTACTGAGCAAAACGGAAAGATAAGTGCTTTTTTACCAAATAATTGAATTCTAAAAGACTTTTGTTTAAAAGTTGAGGAAGAAGCAATTAGAATTTCCTGGTAAAGAACTACTTCAGATCTTAAAAATCCAATTTTGTGTATCATCATTGTACCATTTAGTACATCCTAAGTTGATTTGACAGGCTCTTATTTCAGCCTTTATTTCTCAACAATGTGATGTGTTTTTTTCTATTATGAATGATTATATAAGTTGTCAATAAATATATCATTTTACAAGTAAAATTCCATTTTATCTGAACAATTGAGTTTATGAGACATTGTGACAACAAAGTTAGATTGAGCTTTGTGTAGGTATGAAAAATATCTGCCTCATCTTATTATTTATTCAGAAGCAGCACTTCCATAAGATGAATTTGGTGACCCTGCATGTGGAAACCTTCCAGAAACTGCAAGTTTTCCACTAGTTCAAAATAAACACTTCTGGAAATTAACAAAACACTATCTCTGATGACTGGTATTTGTAAAATCTAGATCATCATTTAGGCTTTCTGAATTCAGTGATGTTTTATTAAAACCCCAACTAGACCCATAATATATGTATACATTCATTTATTCACTCATTCATTCATTCAACAACTATTTGGATATCTAATGGGCTGTCAAACAAATCCTCTGCCTTTATGGTGCTTTTATTCTGAGCTGTCAATTTACATAGACCACTATGATTTTGTAGTTAAACCACAATCTACTTATAAGCACAAATCTTTATAGGTTCACAGTCCCAGCTGTGGGTAAATTACCTAAATTATTTATGTCTCAGTTTGCTCATCTGAAAAGTGGGGAATATAATAGTATTTTTGTTAAAGTATTATACTGAAGATTAAGTATGTTAATATTATCAAAACACTAAGAAAAGTTTCTGTCACACAGTCAATACTAAATAAATGTTTGCTACATTTTAATTTATTATAGGATTACTATAAGCAATGTGTATTCATTATAAAAGTAAGTTGCTTACTGTTGACGACTCAAAAATAAGGTGCAATATACTTAAAAGTATATGAATAAAAAAAATGTGAGGAGCGAGACTCTTGATTAAACCATGTAAAAAGAAATAGGAGGCAACTCTAGAAGGTTGTAACATTACATAGCTATTTATTTTCAAAGATAATTAGTAGCTTCCTGGCCTACAGCTGCTCTAAGGACTTCTATTTGTTTACAAATGTCTTGCCCATAGAATATCATTCATCTATGCTGATTACAAAGCACAATAAACTATACATTTCCCTTTTCTAAAAATAAATTTTGAAATAAAAAAATAGTGGCTACACATTTTAGCTCTTTATATATCTGTATTTTGACTCTTTTTAAAGATCAAGTTAAATGAACACTAGGGATTTTATATGTACTTGACTAATTAATTGGTGCAGTTACCAATCTCATTGCATTTATTAAGAAAAGTTTATGAGAACAATAAATCCTAGCTCATCAAGGGAAATTAAAACTTATGGAAGTTGGTAAGAAATAATAATCACTACATTCTACAAGTTGAGGATAGCAGCACATAGGAGAACATTCCCTTGTTACATTCAGTGATTTGGATTTTATGAACATTAATTTGCTCAGTACTCTCCTACTACTTCTTGTTCTCTTCCATCTCTAAAGATTCCCTGCTCAAAATTATCACCTTTCTTTTAAATTTCTGCAGGCATTGATTTTGTGTGAGTTTGGGGAATAACATAATGTCATGGGCAGCTTTCACTAAGTAATTTCCTTAATTCATTTTAAGTTCAACAGCAACATAGCCATGGCATTCAGAAAACAACACTGCGTAACAGAGTATCAAATTCAACAAATGAATGTTCCTACCTAGTCTGACATTTAAGATGATTGAGGAGATGTGGTTATCAAGCTTTACAGAATATGAAAAACATATGTGGTGAAGGGAGAAAATGAAATATTTGTTGATGGGGGAAAAGGACATAACCACAAAAAGTAGAGAAGAAGAAAAACTTTAGCCTTAGAAGAGGACAGGTATATTGAGAGCTGGTGGTGCTTTGGTAGGCAGCCTCTAAAATGACCTGCAATGATCCTTGCCTCTGAATATTCATACCTTTTTGTAATTCTCTCCTTTTGAGTGTGGTCTGGGCCTAGGGACTCATTTCTAAAGAATACAATATGGCAAAAGTAATGGGATGTCATTTCCAAGATTAGGGTACAAAAGACTCTGGCTTTTGTCTTGCTCTCCCTCTCTGGCTCTCTCTCACTCGTGCTGAGGGAAACCAGCTGCCATGTGTGAACTGCCCAATGGAAAACTGATATATCTGGACAACAGCCACTGAGGACCTGAAACGTGCCAATAGCCACGTGAGTGAGTTTGGACGAGGACCTCAGCTGAGCCTTAAATTGGCTATAGCTTCAATCTACACCTTAATTGCAGCTTTGGGAGAGCCTCTGAGCCAGAGTTTCCAGCTAAGGCTTGCAGAAATTATGAGATAATAAATATTTGTTGTTTCAAATGGACCATCAGTTACTCCATTTATCCAGTTATCTGTTCCTACACACATCCATGCATTTTCTGTTAAAATACTAATTTCTGGAGGACAGGCAAAGTAATGCCTAACAAGTTTTGCACATTGTTTATTTCAGAACATAAATGCATATCAATTTATTTAATGTCTTCTTTTGATGAGCATAATAGGATTTTCTATCAAAGTGAGCTACTGATTTGAACTTCAATTACCTAAATAATTACTTCAAATTCCTGGTTCACTTTAGCTTTGGATTATTGGGTATGAAAATTATTTATTCAAGGTTCAGGCTTCTTCCATTTGTCACTTAAAAAAAAAAAACCTGTAACCTAAACTTGAGGAATGGAAAGTTGATACCAAATCCTCTGTAATCTGTCAGAGAAAAACAGCTCCCTTTCAAATCACAAGAAACCGAAAGCATGAAATATCGTTCTACATGGTTTCACTTACAGTGAAAATTATAATTCCATAAATTGTGCTTAGTTTGAATATATGTAATATTAATAACTTACTTTCTACATAAACAGATGCAAACTTCAAAACTCTTGTCTATTTACTCCTCATTTTAAAAATGCGTGCTTAAAAGATATAATATCAAGGGCTTTTCATACTTAGAGAAAGACATAACCAAATGTAATCCTATGATAATATTCCTGTTCAAACTAGGTTATAATGATTGACATGTACAGGATATTTTCATGGGCATACAAATATGAAAAAGGAAATACACTCATGGAATTCCATATATTCTGAAAATGTCTATGCAAACTATATATCAATATACTAAATTCCTGTACCTATATGATTAAAAAAAGAAACAATAGGCAGAAGACATCTTGAGCAAATATAGAAATAATTATAACCATGTATAATTATCATTCCCATTTTTTTAATCAAGTACATTTTGAGTACCTACGTTAGTCCAAAAACCCACTCTTGAAACTGATGAACTTATGTGATAGATATTTAGCACTTTTTTAGTCACTTAAACATGCATTTTTGAAAAGATTTATTGCATATCTTTCAAAATAGTTTGTAGATGCAAAGCAATAAGACAAAAATAAAGAATAATTTGTCAAAATATGACAGCATAAAAAAGTTATACTGAAAATAATTTAGGAAAACATGTCTTTCACAGACTTTTTAAACAATTAAACCATAGCCAATGGAAATTACATTAGCAATTAATGTTATTATATAAATTATTTAACAAATGAGTTAATATTTCTAGGATCAAAATTTTAAACATTGACATGCTTTGATATTTCTCATTAAATTTTATGCTATTTAATATAAACATCAATTGTAGTTTGCATCATTATTTTATGTACTTATAAGAGAAAAATGGTGCCAATTAAACTCTGATACACTAGGGATTTTAATTTGCTTCACAAATTCAGATATGTTGAAATGTGAAAATGAAATTATGCATATTTCAATGAAATATGATAATCACTTTATATTTCTATACAAAATACTCCCCCAAATCCTCAAGGTCTGCAGCAATTTGATGAAACAGTGCCTTCATGTTAAAAAAAATCCACTAAAAGCACTTTTTCAACTACCTCTTTTTTAGACAAGAGTTTCTAGTTACGTACTTGTAAAAATCCACATTGGTTTCTAATGAACATCAATTACACTTCAATTTTTCATATTACTCATGAAAGAAAATAATTTAGACTCCTTTACAGAACTGCCAATTGCAATTTAGCTTGGCTTTTTCAGACAAGAGAAGGTTCATAAATCAGCAAGTTGAGCATTTACTAAATGACAAAGAAACAAAATTACAAATGAATAATAATCCAAAGTTTTGCTTCAAATAAAAAATTTAATATAGTTTTAGTAAAAAGGTTTCTAAAAAATTATGAAGGATCATTTCTTTTTTGTATTTGAGTTATATTATTGGACAGACTCCCAAGAGGAATATAAAAAATGTTTGGAAAAATTAATATTACATTGTTTTAAAATTTCCCTGAATAGAAAGTCTCAAACTATTTGGAAATTTTAAAAATAATAGCAAGTTAATATTATGTTGGAGGCCTATAAAACTTAGATATGAGAAAGCATTTTCTTAACAGCTTCCTAAACCATGTGATTTCACTGTCTTGTCAAAGAAAGTCTACCTGTTTTGATAAAAAGAGCTGACTTTGGGCTCTAGTTGTGTGACCTTAAGTTAAGTCCTCTGAAAATTAACTTTAACTGTGAGATGTACATTCCATATATATTGTCTTTTTTTTTAAGCTTATATAATGTGTAAAGACTATCTAGTTCAGTGCCTTAAGTTTAATTGCCATTCATTGTAAAAGGAACTTGCATTATTTTTACAAGAACATAAAGAGAATCATGTAATAATCATTCAATAAATACTAACACAATAGCAATTGACTAATATTTCAAAGTGTATAAAGCAAAGAAAGCTCACCTTCCTTAAATATACTCTTACAGAAATTACTTGTCCCTTTTATGTCTACAGTATATACACACAACTAAATAGAACTACGTATATATAATTTATCAGTTAGCCTAGCCAGTATCCTCAAGGGTCCATTTGGTAATATCTGGAGACATTTTTGATTGTCAATACTAGGGAGGGTCTACTACTGGCATATGTAGTGTATATAGGTCAGGGATGCTGTTAAACATCTTAAGATGCACAAGAGTGTCCTCAAAACAAGGGCTATCCAGCTCCAAATCTCAAGTGAGTCGTGATTGAGAGGCTTTGTGTTAGCTAGGTGTTTCTGTAGACAGCAATTATACCAGGTAAAGAAATGAATTATAATAAATATAGTTACAGAAACATGTCTGAAAAGGTAAAAATGTACCTACAGGTTACCCTTCTTATCAGGAAAAAATAAGAGGAAATGTTTAAAGATTTTTAAAAAGGTGTTTGCTAGTGTCATTGTGTTATCTACTTGTTGGTCACTGGATTTAAGATTATGAGGTATTCTAGTTTTTCTTTCCAAAATCAAGTTTGTGACCAGTAGCACCATTTCACTATTGTGCTGGAAGGCAATTATAGGCTCTTTCCTAGGTGATCAAGACATCATAATTTCGGTGAAACTTGTCTCATTTCCCACTTTGAAAGGAAAGAGAAGAAAATAATATTCATAGCAGATCTAAGGATCTACTGTGTGTCAAGAACTGCCATCTCCTTTTGTTCCAGTTTAAAAATATACTTTTTTTTAACCTTTTGTATTGTCAGCAGCTATGTCCCAATGATCATATTCAAATGCCTGTGTCATATCAATTCCATGCTGAGGCATGCTGCCTTACCATGGCAGGACCTCCTACCTACCAGGTACTCTACTGAATTCTACATAGATCAAACTAAATTGCCATAGTATTTTCCTTCTAAAAGCTCCAAAATATCTTTTGTGGCTGAAGAATAATCAATTACTTCCTCAATTCAATTCAACAAATATTTATTAAGCATTCATTCATTCTTGTATTTTCTCCCCCTGCGGGCTGCTATTCTTAAGAACAGCTGAAAAAGCAAATGACTCCCATTTATTAAAGACTTTTATTTTAAAGGTGCTTAAGTACAGTTCACAGCTCTTCAACTGCTCTTACCAAATCCTCAGAGGCTCCCTTGTAGAGGAAATTCATGTTCTATCATACAGAAATAAGAGCAATGTGTTTCCTTTTTATTTTGTCAAGAAAATGTAAGCATTATAACGAAGAATTTGATGTGCATTTAGAGATGGTGTGTCTAAATATGTCATATATAACTGCTCTAAAAAGCTTATTTATAAACTCATATTAAAATAATAAATGTGAATTTACCTTTCAAATTGCTATATAAGTGCTTGTACTGCATATTATATGAAAAAAGAGCATATTTTGTTTATTATATTTTAATTGCTCCTGGTTTATATCAAGGTTTAGATAATACAAAAGACTGTTAAATATTTTGGGAAACATATGCTCCTATTTCCAATAAGAACTACCACATTTTTTTTTCCTTTTTCTCCCTGAAAAGCAGAGAGAGTAGTTAGATGCCAATCTTAAAATAAATATTCTCTATTTGGATCGATATATAGATGATTCCTTCCAAGAACATTAGTCATAGTACTGCTGGGAACTGTCTCCAGATTTTTTCCAGCCAAAAAAAAAGATAGAGCATTATCTCTAGAGAACCCTTGTGGGTTCTATTTTTCCCACCTTGGGACTCAGAAGAGTACTCCAGTACATTCTCTCAGGAATGTCAAAAATAATAGCCTTTTTTTTTTTTTTTTAATGGTGCCATCTGTTTTGGAGCCAGGGTTATGTTTCTCTTATAGGAGGCCTACTACTTTAGCACTTTGTATGGTTGTTCAAAGTCAACATCCCAAGTCTGTCAGAAAGCACTACTCAGGATACCACAAAGGCACATGTTTAACTGAACTTTTCAGGTAGTCCAAAGTTCTGAGCAGAGCTCATCTTCCTAGAGGTAAAGGACTGAGGTCTAGGATCCTCACCAATCCAATCTTCTAAACTCTTCACAAACATAAAATAAACATTTGTTACAATCATTAATGATGCACATTAAACTCCATTTTCTAAGCATGGCATTAAAATGTCTTACTGATCTTATTTCAACCAAGTTTTCTATATCTTCCCCCCACTCCGATACATGTAACAAATTATGTTATGTATTTTAGAACATAGTCTTCCTTATACTATACTCTTTGCTATTATGTCTCAAATACTTTTTAAAAAGTATCATTTTCCTAAGGAGAGGGAGCATATCTTGCTCATTTTAATGCCACCCATAGTGCCTAACACTATAATTTGTACACAGCAGAAATCTAGCAAATGTTTAAAGGACTGGAAATAATAAGTAAAATGAAACAAAACAAATTGGTACATTTTCATTACGAAAAGGAAAAAAGAAAAACAACGAAATAAAATATTAGATCATTTCTCAGACCTGAAAGGTAATCAGTTGTTAAAGGAATCCTGGCCATAGGACAACTGTCCCTTCCTGCATTATCCCATTTACCAAAAGACGTGCCTACACCTGCATTTCCTTGCAAACCACTGGCTTCTTAACCATTAAGAGGCAAGCTTGGGCTTCCCTGGTGGCACAGTGGTTGAGAGTCTGCTTGCTAATGCAGGGGACATGAGTTTGAGCCCTGGTCTGGGAGGATCCCACGTGCCGTGGAGCGACTAGGCCCGTGAGCCACAAGTACTGAGCCTGTGCGTCTGGAGCCTGTGCTCCCCAACAAGAGAGGCCACGAGAGTGAGATGTCCGCGCACCGCGATGAAGAGTAGCCCCAACTTGCCACAACTAGAGAAAGCCCTCGCACAGAAATGAAGACCCAACACAGCAAAAATAAATAAAAAAAGAGACATACTCATAAATCCATTGAAACTCTTACATCAAAGGTCACTTATAATCTCTCAATCAAAACTCCAAATATCTTTCTCATTTCTTTTCTTTATCACTGCCTTGCTGAGTTTGCCTCTCAAGTATCCATCTTAAACGACTTTATTTCTTGGCTTCTGTAACATCTTACGTTCTCAACTCACTTCTTAACTCTCTGATCGCCTACTTACCGTTTTATTCATAGCCTGTCATGTAAACACTTAAACATTTATGTTTATTCTTTATTTTCATACTCTTTTTCTAGTTAATGCAATATTTTAACTTATCTGTTACTTTTGGTATAAAAGGCACAGCCATCACTTTTTCTAAAATTCAGGTCCCACTGAGTAAATGTTTATTAAATTAATTTAATTGAGTGAATCATGCTCTTACTGTATCATCACTGTCACAAAATAGTAAGGAAAATACTCCCATTCCTTATTTTGGAACTATATTATGCAAATTAGGCCTTACGTTATAGACTTCAGGGTTTAAGGTAGTATTAATACCTAATAGGTAAAGATTGCTCTTTTTGTAACCCACTGTATAGCTCAACGTTATATGAAATAGTAAGATTTATGAAGAGATTAGTTTATTATCTTCAAATCTAGACATGTTCAAAATAGCCACTATTTCAAATAGCTGTCTCAGCAGAAAGAGCTTTCTGAAGGCACTGGTGGGATTGGGCTAATCATCAGAAGGTTAGAAAGTGTCTCAGGCATGGAAATTACTGTGCATCTGGCTTCTTCCAGCACCTAATATATTGAAATGGAACATATTGCGTGTTCTTTTTTCTTTGTGAAGTCTTTAAATAAATTTGGAAAAGATATCCTATCATGCTTTCTCATAGGATATTTCAGGACCACAATCATAAATAAGAGCAACAGAATATATTGCACAAACATGCTCTATTTTTGTCTTTGTATTAATAATCACATGAGTATTCATTTATAGAAGCACATTTTTCATGAAAATAATAAAAGTATGTTCCTGGTTCAGTAAATGATCTCAGATGCATAACCACACTTGACAGATTTTAGCCTCTAATGCCTTAATCCTTCCCCAGCATCACTGATGCAATCTCTGAAAAGCTAAGTGTTAATGTGAGAGAATCATTTTTGTTTACATCATCTGGAAAGTAGGATTCAGAGTGCTTCTTGTATAAATTGCAATTATACATAGCATACTTTTTAGAGCCATTTTCATATAACACTTTACACAATTGAATTGTTTTTGCATGGGAATGAATGATACAGTCTAAACATAAGTCACTAAAATTAAACAACATGGCTTCTAAATAGCAATATAATACTTGTAAAAGTTATCTGGCCAAGATAATTTTCCATTCCAGATTAAAAATGAGCTCTTTACCAGAAAAATATAGATTTAAAAATTTTTAAACACTTAACCATAAAACAATTGATATTTTTCAAATGTTTTATTTTGAAATAATGTTAGATTTACAAGAGAGATGCAAAGATAATGTAGAGGAGTCCATATATCCTTCACCTAGTTTCCCCTAATTTTAGTGTCTTACAAAGCTGTAGAACTTTTATCAAAATTAAATGTTATGTTCTTGGGTCCAAGTCAATATACCATGTTGCATTTAGTTGTCATATCACCTTGGTCTCTTCCAATCTGTGATTCCTTGTCTTTGAGACTTTTGAAGAATAATGGTCAGCGGTACTGTAGACCATCCCTCAGTTTGGGATTGCCTATGTTTTCTTATGATTAGATGTGGTTAATGATTTTAGAAGAGAATACTACAAAGGTAAAATTCCCTTCCCATCATTTTATATTATGGATACAGATAACAATGTGGTGTTACTGGTTAACTTGGATGTCTTGGTTAAGATAGTATCTGCCAGGTTTCTCCAGTGTAAGGTTATTATTTTTCCCTTTCTAGACTCCATTAGAAGTGAGTATCTAAACCCAGCCCTCACTCAAGAGGAGGTTAACTTACTACTCTTCCTAGAGGGAGTAGTTTCAAAGAATTGTAGACATATGTAAAAGCACCATAAAAAATGGTAAGTATTTGGGGGAGATACTTGAGGTTATACATATATCTTGTTTATTCTTACATATTTTACATACTAGGAATGATATATATATATATATATATGGTATATATATGACATGTATAATGATATATATTATTTAATATGAAACATTATTTAATATAATGACATATTAAAATATATGTATATAAAGAATAGATATATTCTTTTAATTCTTCTCTTAGCCATTTTATTTATATCATCTTATCCCTGTGTATCCTATAGAATTTTTATGTGGTAAATTGAGATATAAAATAAAACATTATTAACTAAACCAATATAAAATAATTCTGTTGGTAGACTTCTTGATAATATCTCTATAAAAGTTTAAAAAATACTAATAAAGTAAATGCAAATTTGCCCATGGAGGAACCAGTTTGGGCTAAATTTACACTAAATATTCTCCTAGTCATAGAGAGATTTTCCCTCAAGATTTTCAAAGGAGTGATACCTTTACATTCAATTACCAACTTATATACTATCTCCTCAGAAAGAGTTTCATTAACTCTTCAGGTACATTAGTCTCTCCAAAGTCATTCTCTCTCATATAACTCTTATTTTCTTGCAAATATTATCTTAATTACTTTTTCTCATCTCAATGGAAGTTAAGCTCTAGAAGAACATAAAGGCAGTGTCCGCCACTTAGTTGCCTTCCCATAGATTTTTATTGATTAATTGAATGAATTAATTAATGAAGCATGAAATGGGTCTCTTGGGAGAAATTTTTAATAAAACCTCCAGTTGCATTTCCATCTTATAAAAATCAACCTGACTTTTTAAGTGGATATGTCATGCTCATTTGTATGCATATTCCACTGTGCCCTCATAAAACTGTCATCAGATTATTCCTTACATTACCAAACAGTTTTTCTATTCAGAATTGTTGCATTCCTTTAAACACTTCAAGTGAATTTTTGTATCTCTTTAACCACTTACACTCCAGAACAATAGTATCACAAATCCCCTAAAGATCTTTGTCTGTCTTAGCCAAAACCTTCTTCTGGATTACATTTCAAGATGTATTCAATGATACATAAAGATCTGAATTCACATCCGAAAAAAAAAAATAGCACTATATACTAGAGGTTTAAATTTTATTCTCATTCTTTATTGCTAAACAGAACAATTTACATTTATCTATTCCTAAAATTTTGATAAGATACTGACAGTGTTAGCCTTCTGTAATATTCCAGACTGAGTTTTTCTGACTTTAGAGATCATGTCTATTACAAAATCTCTCCTTCCCTCTCCTCTCTCTCTCTCTCTCTCTCTCTCTCTTTCTCCCTTGCTCTCACTCTCTCCCCCCCTCTCTCTCCCTGTCTTTCCTTTTCTCTTTCTTTCTCATAGTTTTGGTTCTAATCCAGTCTCTCACCAAGCTCTGCCACATGATTGGTATTTTCTAAGAGTACATTAGAAATCCTATAGAACTTTGTGAACTTTAAATAGCAATACTGAAAACTAAACACTTAAGGGGAAAATTGAATCTAAGTGGTTAGAAGTGAACAACTCAGAAAAAGTAGGATGGGAAATTTTTTCCCTTTTTCTTTTCAGCCTGAAAAGATTTTTTCCATTTCTGTGCTTCCTTCAGGTAGCAAAAGTCATCTTCTCAATGAGGCACTTAAAACTATATAACCTACATATAGTACTTATTTTTATGTTTATTTGTCTGTCGGCTCTGATAGACTGTAAGATAAAAGATACTATTATTTTACTATGTACTGTAATATATTGTAGCTATTAATCATTTTTTATGTACTCTTCTGTGTTCCCAGGACTCTATTTTGTATACTTCTGTATCACCGGGGCCTATAGTATTGTTTTGCATATCATAGGTGCGTGCTCAATAAATATTTGTGGGACCATAAATATGAATAAAGTGCTAAAGTAATCCTCTGAAATAAATGAAGCTGAATTTGTATAATTGATCATATTAACATTCTATCAAATGAAAAAATCTCAACATAAACACTAAAATAGGGCTGACTGAGAATTATATATTCAAACTATAAACCAAATTAATGGTGTTTCAAGTTATATTACATATAGTTGACCATTTGGTGTCAGTTTCATATATTTGATCATATATCAACCATTTGTTGTCAATTTCTAAGTACACATGGAAGGAATATATCCAAAAACTATCTTCTAAAGACTTTAGTAGACTTGAAATAGATAGTAACTCCTTCTAAATACTTCCTACTACTCTTAATTAAGAAAAAAATACTGTTCTAATAACATGACCCTAGAAACTGTATATGCAGAAAAACTAAGAGAACAGAAATTATGTGAAAAAATTATATTTTTTATTTTTTATTTTTTTATTTTTTTATTATTTTTATTATATTTTTTGCACTGACCTGGCATTCATGTTAAAAATGCAACCCATTTTATATATCATAAAGGTAAGAAGACAATTTTTTAAAAAACAGCAAACAAAAACACCTTCAGGCAGACAGAATGGTTGTTATAAAAGCCATGTACTAAATTTTATACACTTTATAGGAAGCCATGTTCTTACACACATTTTCCCCTTAATTTTACTAAATTTGCAGGAGTTTAGATATGTGTGTTCCCTGCTCACTGACTAGAAGCAACATTAGAAAGGGAAAGATGCTGATGTAAATCATCTCATTTACTGCAGCTTATAGGGTGAAATTGAAAGGCAATTAGAAAAGCATAATAAGAAGAAACTAAAAAAGAACAAATGTAAGTATTCAAATATATTTGCAATATATGGAGAAGATATCCAGACACTTTCATAACTAGGCAATGTACCACTGCATTTTCGAAGAGTTCACTTACACGTTAGTAATAACTGAATTATCAGAAAAAGTAAAATTATATTGATTTCATTTTTTAGTCATGGAAGTGTGTAGTGTATTTTTAACAGATTTGTGTCAAAATTAGTAAAATGTTTTGTATTCAAAAGTATACTTCTAAGTTTTATTTTTATTATTCAAGAACATTTCAAGTATAAATTGTAAAATAGGCACTACATTCCTTTTGTGGAAGTAAAGTTATCACAGCTTTTTTTGGTCACAAGAAAACTTTCAGAAGTAAATTAGTTACCTGAGGTTTAAGTAGATTCACGGATTTTTATGTTTTTTTTAACTTAGAACTATTAAACAGATACAAATAGGATCCATTTAAATATTCAAAAATAAGCCTAGGAATTTAAAAATTATTTGTTTCAATAATTTTCTACTGAAAAATACTTGTACTATGTTTAAAAATCTGTATTTAAACATAAGCAAAAGAAACATCTCTGCAGCCTTTTTTTTGGGGGGGGGGGTACACAGGTCTCTCACTGTTTTGGCCTCTCCCGTTGCGGAGCACAGGCTCCGGACTCGCAGGCTCAGTGGCCATGGCTCGCAGGCCTAGCCGCTCCGCGGCATGTGAGATCTTCTGGAACCGGGGCACGAACCCGCATCCCCTGCATCGGCAGGCAGACTCTCAACCACTGCACCACCAGGGAAGCCCTCTGCAGCCTTTTATTCAAAACCTCCAGAATTAGGAAATGGTGTAATACATGGTCCTCCACTATCATAAATTCTAAATTTGTCCAATTTATCATTTAAAAAAATAGGATTCAGATTATAGTAATGGAAGTTAATAGGTAAAAATGTTCCCAAAAAGATGTAGCAAAGAACAGAACTCAGCACACAATTTATTAATAATCTAAAGCTTATTCCAAGGTATTATTACAAGTAACATTTTATATATAAATGTTTAAATTCCCCATTAATTCATAAATTTCATACATAATGTCCAGCAATAATGGAAATTCAAAAAAAGTAAAAAATATCCTTCAGGTTACACTTGGTTGGGGCTCCTAGGTAAAAAGTTTTAATTTAAGCCTTTGAAATATACATTAGCCAAAGTGCTACATTTAATGCTTAATCAGCATTTATGAAGGAAAAAAATTTCCTCTATGTTTATTTACAATATCTTCTAGTGTTATATAAATTTGTTGCTATCATTCCCAGATTGTAGCTAACTAGATATTGGATTATAGACTTTTTTTGGAACATTAGTACAAATTTTCTGCATGTCTTATATAAAATCTCTAATCAAGAGCACACTAAGACAAAATAGCTTGAAAGTCAATGGCCATTCACTCATATACAAGGAGAACTTAGCTCCCCCAACACCAGGAGTGGTTAATGGAAGCTTTCTCCCCAGATGGTTTTGGAATATCACTTTGCACATGGAATAACTGAAAAAAGTTAAATGATTGTATCTTTATATAGAAGTGAGTCACAACAGGTGAACAAATATTCCTGTTACAGTAAACATTCATGTGGTTCCTATCTCCTAGGACTTGTTAGGTCTAAGCAGGATAGACAGACTACTGCCATGGTTAGAGAAGGAGCCCATACCATCTTGTATGTACTTGTCCTTCCTCAGCCAAACTTCAAGTGCCCACAGATTATGCCTGCAGAGCCTGATTAATGGGCAGTCAGACTTCGGTTTTAGAAACACACATATCACACTTGTTTTTAACATCAAAGATAGCTGTTAAGTTTTGCTTCTCTATGCGAGGTGGCATTCATCACTTCATATTCATTTGGTCTCAGAAACTCAAACCCTGCCAACTCTAGTGTTATATGCATATCTAAAGTAGAAAATAATTTTTCCAGCTTTATCTTTTGTGATAGTTTCATCAAACAGATATCAAAAGCCTACAGAGCATTAGTCAGGGACAGGGTGATTAGTTTCTCTCTTTATGGATGGGTAATTAATATAAAAAGGATGGAAAAAATCCTTAATCCCATTACACTTGATCCATCATTTAGCAATGCTATTTGACTCTTCAAGGTAAAATCTGCATGTGAATTTCCCCAAAGCAATCAAGTCGTCAGTTTCAGAAAATTATAAAATCCCACAGCAAACTGTACATCACTGATAGAAAAAAGTGAGGTTTCTGACATTCATCTAAGAGTATCTCATTGAATAAAACTGTTTCAAAAGTATCACTTTTAAAATTATTCCTAATAGAGTTGACCTAATTTTCCTGTAGCTTATACAATCCAAGGATAAAGGCGATACCTTAATAACAGAAAACATAATATATCAAAAGAGGGCTAGATATAAATCTGTAGATAAAACTTATGAGTTTGCAAGGGGTTACGACTCACAGAAGCGCACACAGTGTTGCAAAGTGACAGAGTAGTCAGCTGCATCATCAGGACAGGCCTTTCTCACAGTGCTCAAGAAAACATTTCAAAACCTATTAAATGGATCTATCAAGACTGTGTATTGGCCTGATCCACATTTTAAAATATTATTGTTTTATCTTCTTGTCTATTTCCATTTTCTAGTGCACCATGTAGCACACAATTAGAATATGACTCAGATGGACTATACTATAATTTATATGAATTTTTGTGTGTGATGCATCACACACACACACACACACACACACACTTTTATTGGAATTTCCTTTACTCTCATTACTCCCATTTTTGTATTACTTCATTTTTTATTGGGATAAACAATTACCTATTTTTTAAATTGTGGTAATATATACATAACATAAAATTTACCATTTTAAGTGTACAATTCTGTGGTATTAAATACATCCACATTATTGTGCAACCATCACCACATATCTCTAGGAGGTTTTCATATTCCCCACTGAAGTCTGTACCAATTTACCATTAATTCCTCTTTCCCTCCTCTCTCCAGCCCTTGGCAATCCACCATTCTACTTTCTGTCTCTACCAATCTGATTACTCTAGGAATCTCATGTCAGAGGAATCATACAGATATTTGTAATTCTGTGTCTGGCTTATTTCACATAGCATAATATCTTCAAGGTGCATCAATGTTGTAGTGTATGTCAGACTTTTTTTTTTCCTTTTTAAGGCTGAATAATATTTTGTTGTATTTATATACCATATTTTGCTTAGAAAATTCATCTTTTGATGGACACTTGGGTTGCTTTTATCTTTTGGCTTTTGTAAACAATGCTGCTATGAACATGGGTGTACAAATCTCTTTTATTCTCTGCTTTTACTTCTGTTGGGTATATTCCCTGAAATGGAACTGCTGGATCATGTAACACTTTTATGTTGATTTTTTAAGGTACTGCCATAACATTTTCCACCGGGTAAACGTGGAAAATATTTTCTGTTTTACATACCCATCACCAATGTACAGCGTTCCAATTTTTCCACACACTAACCAATGCTTGTTATTTTCTGTTTTTCTGTTGGTTTGTTTGCTTGCTTTTTTTATAATAGCCATCGTAATGGATGTAAAGTACTATCTCTTTATGGTTTTATTTTCAACTCCCTAATGACTAATGATGTTGAGCATCTTTTCATGTGCTTACTGGCCGTTTGTATACCTCTTTTAGAGAAATGTATATTCAAGTTATTTGTCCATTTTTAGTTCTTTTTTGCTTTGTTGTTCTTGAGTTGTAACAACAATCTCTTGAATACAGAATACATAGGGCATAAATGATGAACTCGTCTCACTTCCTGATTTTGATACATCATCATTTTATTAGGTAAAGTCAATCTTCTATCTTCCCTTTTCCTTCACATTACATTTAAACATGATCAACAATGACTGGGAAATACTTCTCCATATCTTATAATGTCAATAGTGAAATTTAGTAAGCTTAAGAGAACAGATAAATTTTTATTATAAATTTATTTTTATATTAAAGAGGAATTTAAAAGCAAATTCTGAATAGTAGTTGAATTCAATTCAGCTATTTGGTTCTCTTAAGTTCATCCTTATGCCTCTATTTGACTGCTTAAAAAAAAAAAAAAAAAGCTTAATTAAGAAATGAGCCAACTGGTGAGAAGAAGCTAAAAGCAGAAATTTTCTTATGGGGAAAAACCAAGCCACATTAATGCAGCAGGATACAATAAACCATTCTCATTTTTCTGAGCAAATAAATAAATAAACAAAGGAGCACATACAACAAACCTGACAATTTATCCCACTCATGTACATTTCACATTCTTACAGGGCAGGACAGCAGTCCTCAGATATTTGAAAGTCTATTATGTCAAAGAAAGATTAGACTCCTGTGTTTCTCAAGAAAGCAAGAGCCAGTGTTAAAAGTTAAAATGAGGCAACTTCCATCTCAATTTAATAACGAACTGAGACCTGCACAACAATGAGCTGGGATGCTTTGGAAAGGAGTAAGCCCTCCATGCATTTTCAAAGATAAACAAGAGAATCAGAGGCCAGGAGCATCACAAAAAATTGTTTATGGTTTTTTTTGGTTTTGTATTTTTTTTGACCAGGAGGTTAGAATATATGACCTGCTGAGTTCCTTAAAATTCCTTTGTTTCTCTAAGGCTCTCCTAATTATTGTATGGAATATAAAAAGACAAAGTTTTTACCCTAAGGACCAAACAGACAAAGTCAGATGTAAACAAAATAATGACTAACAACAACACAACTAAGATATGAATGCTACATAAAAAAGAATCAGGCATTCTTTGGAAAGTAATTGGTTTTAAGAACAGATTTTGCCTGTAGCTGTAGTCTTAAAAATTGAATTGTTCATATTACTGCTAGGCTCAAATGCCTCATTCTCTTATGCTTCAGCAGATTTTCTTTAAATAAAATAAAATTCCTTACTCTTTAAAATGTCCTCTTATCATTTCTTATTTGTGGACTTCCAAGTATATATGTACATATGTACATATACATATATATGTAGAAATTTATCAGAAATTTATCAAATTGTCAGTCACTCAATAAAAACTTGATGATTCAACATCCTAAAATGTCAGAGAGATATATTATACTAGTCAACAGAAAACTCAAGAATCTTTAAAAGAAAGGTTGAATTAAAGAATCAGTTAACACTTAGATCACAAAAAAGAAACCACTTCGTCCAAAAATAAAATACTCCACACTGTTACATGAATGAGTTAAAATCATCATTCATGATTTAAATCCAATTACATGAAATCCTATGTTTTGAAGAGTTTTGATTTACAAAATGGTCTTAGAAATTGTCTACAAAATTATGATGTAACATTGTCTCCTCCCTATTTCACATTTATCTGGAATTTTCCAATTCCTGTCTGTTCAACTTCTGAAACACATATATATATATATATATATATATATATATATATATATATATATATATATGGTTGCAAGTTTCAGAGGTTGAGTGGTTCATCCTCTGATTATGTTTCAGAAGTTTATATACATATATATTCATCTCTCACTGCCATGTTTCTAGTTCAGACCTTTCAATTTTAGGGCATCTTCCAATAGCAGCTACCCTAGATCATGTGATTACATGGACCCACTCTTTAAAACATTCATTGTATGGCCATTGACTAGAAAAAAACATTCAAACTTCTTAAACCTGGTCATCAAAGACTTTCACAGTTAGTTCCAGAATATTTTTCTTTATTCCATATGCAGCCATCACTACCATCACATGTCTTACACTTGTCAGTTTGAGCCTTTGTTCATGCCGTCTCCTCCACCTTATCTCTGTTCAAAAATAAAATACTCATTGTTATCCTGTCCTTAATCTCTTCCACCAATGTCCTATCACTTTCAAAATCTTCTAAATGCCACCTCAGCCACTTTTTATTTAGACATATCATCTCCAATTTAACCATCTGAAAGTAATCAACTGCTCTTTAAATTCTATAAATTCTATGTATTTTATTAGAATAGTTATTTTTATAATGTATTCCCCACTAGAAACTTTGTCTCTTAAGGGGGATTACAACCTTTCATTAGTTTTTGCGTCCCCCTTATTTTTCTTATATTACTTTGCTCGTAAGTGATCAAATATATGTGTTGAATTGAACTCTTTTTATAACTGAAGAAACAAAAGTGAAGACTGTTAAAAAGTTTTGCAGAAGATTAAACTGGGCATTATTGGGTGATTCTAAGAATAGAAACTGGGGCTCACCCATGATTGCAGTCTGGTGATCTTACCATTAGAGAATATTCATCCCCAGGTAACCTAATTTTTTTTGACAGCAGTCAATGCTTTGCAACTATAGTACAAAAATAATTACATAAAGAAACAGTAATGAGACATTTATTAGAATAATACATTTAACTTTAGTTTTTAAATTTAGATTTCTATAAATTGCACAGGAAAGTAAAAGCTAAATAATCCTAGTTTAAACCTGAAGTTTATTGTGCAATAGCAGCATAATTATTTACTCTTCTTGGAGTGTAGATTCAGACAAATCTTGAGGTTTTAGAGACACAAAAATAAGTCAGGTACTGTTTATATGAAATTGCTGCTTGAGAGTACATCACACCATGAGATTGTCCCATAGTGTTCATTTGATTTGAAATTATATTTCAGTGATTAAGTAAAGTATTCATATTTATGTTAATTTTTTGCTAAAATAATAAGAATATATAACTGTACATACAGAATTATTTAATCCTTAAATCTACTGATAAAAATGGCTACTTATATGGGACTATGGAAGAATGAATAAGAACCAAATATAGGTGATTAATCTGAGCCCCATCTCTACGTTTCTGTGTCAGTAAGCAAGTAGATAAACCTTTCTGTGCCTCATCTCTATAATAAGGATTATAACACTTACTTCAGTGGAAGGTCATAAGGATTAATTAGTATGTATAAAGCATTTTGAATGTGAAAAGCTATTTTTGACTGCATACATGTATAAATATATGCATTATTCCATCCCTAAGAATAATTTATTTTATCAAATTGTACTAGCTAATGAGAAAACCTTAAAATAAAACACATAGAAAGAACAATGATTCTTTTCTTTTAATGGAAATATCTCAACATACTTTTAACTTATGATTATCATGAAGCTGGTAGTCACTCTTAAAATTCTTTCTAGACTTGATATATTTCAATGATGTTGGCTGGTTTATTTCAACCACATTTTAGTAGCTGTTATTCAAATTTAAAATGCTAAGGTATAAATCACCTAATGTGTCCATACAGACTCAAGCAAGTCATTTAACAATACAGTTAAATGGAAGATGACAGTGGAAGGTGACAAGTACAATTTTGTTTGAATAAAAACACTTATAAGTGGGGCTTCCCTGGTGGCACAGTGGTTGAGAGTCCGCCTGCAGATGCAGGGGATGCGGGTTCGTGCCCCGGCCTGGGAAGATCCCACATGCTGCGGAGCGGCTGGGCCCGTGAGCCATGGCCGCTGAGCCTGTGCATCCGGAGCCTGTGCTGTGCAACGGGAGAGGCCACAACAGTGAGAGGCCCGCGTACAGCAAAACAAACAAACAAACAAACAAAAAAAACCCCAAAAAACACTTATAAGTAACTTCAGGTTATCAGCTTTAGAAATATTTACCATTGTTTTCCAATAGATTACTGTATATATATATTTTTTAAAAATCAATGACAACAATTGTTTCGGGAACTAAAACCTTATCATCTAAGGTCACTGCTCCTATGTTCTGGCTTTGTCTAGGTATAAAACTTTGACTAGCTAAGGAAATGAACTGGCTGCACAAAAGTTTCAGGCCTTTGATACTTGAGTATAATAGTCATATTGTTTACCAGATCACAGCAGATTTACATACTTTTGTGGTCTTGGTAGCTGAAAATAGCATTAAGTACAACTGTGTTATGTAAAGCGACTTAACCAAGACTTTTTTTTTTTTTTGGTCGATTTTTACTTTACAACTTGTTGTGAGCTTCAACATATTTCCCTTTTGACATTATCTTTTTTTTAACAACTTTATTGGAGTATAATTGCTTTACAATGGTGTGTTAGTTTCTGCTTTCTAACAAAGTGAATCAGCTATACATATACATATATCCCCATATCTCCTCCCTCTTGTGTCTCCCTCCCACCCTCCCTATCCCACCCCTCTAGGTGGTCACAAAGCACCGAGCTGATCTCCCTGTGCTATGCGGCTGCTTCCCACTAGCTGTCTATTTTACATTTTGTAGTGTATATGTGTCCATGCCACTCTCTCACTTCATCCCAGCTTCCCCCTCCCCGTGCCCTCAAGTCCATTCTACGTCTGTGTCTTTATTCCTGTCCTGCCCCTAGTTAACCAAGACTCTTGATTGAATACTCAACCTATTCAGGTAAATGGGCTTAGTGAGAGCTGTCTGAGCCAAGAATTTTTTTCCTGTAAAAGTAGATCTGGATCATCTCCATCCAACATAAGGACAAACAAGAATACAAAGCCTCCAGGTTCAACACTGCAGAGAAAAGGCATAAAAATTTCCCTTGGAAAATTTTAAAAACAGATGTTACTTATCTACCATCATGGTCATTGAAAACAATCACAATATTTTACCCACGTTACATATAATTTTCTGCAGCATAACTTAATCTAAAAGGCTTCAGGGTAAATTAATTGCAAAATGTATTCCTAGGTAAATAAATAATTTGAGCCATGCAGAGTGATATTGGATAGATGCCAATTCAACAGCAGAGGAGAGCTTAAAAAATTATTGCTATTGTTTAACTTTAAAGTAGTTGACCTCAAACTATTATTTCTGATAGTAGATAGCAGGACAATTTTTCTGTTGAGGGCTTTTAGTTTGTGACAATAATACCACATTATCAGCACAGGAGAAAACACATCTTTTGAATTCTCTATGGCAAAGAAATGTAATTTGCTCAACACTTTCTGTGAATAAATAATTCTGACAAAAAACATTTCCACAATAAAATAGTACTATCATAGTCTTATGTGATTAACGGTTTTCTCAATACACTGAAAATCAATAAATGTTTTTAGCAATCTTATTTCAAATTTCCTTTGGTGGTTTTCCTATAAAAATACAAATATGGAGACATTTTGCTTCCTATAGGGAAATCAAATCTTACATTATAATCCTTATGAAGAGTGATAAGGGTTGCTTATGTTTTAAGTCATGCTATGCCTACCTAAAATTTACTTTATTTTGATGATTACATTTAATTTGATGACTGAGCTAAGGGTGGATGCACAAAATAGGTGAAGGGGATTAATAGGTACTAACTTCCAGCTACAGAGTAAATAAGTCAAGGGGATGTAATGTACACATAGGGAATATAGTCAATAATATTGTAACAACACTGTATGGTGATGGATGGTAACTGGATTTACTATGGTGATTATTTCATAATGTGTAAAATATCAAATCACTATGCTATACACCTGAAAATAACATACTAGTGTATGTCAGAATAACAATTTTAAAAATCACGTAAATAAGCATAGATACGTGGACCCAAAAACAAACAAAAATGTAATAAAATTTTACAATTCAATAGTTAAGAAATAAATTCTAAAACTAGGATATTTGTTCTATTTTTCAAATATGTATTAAGTGCCTGCTGTATGCCAGAGAATTAGACAGACATGGGATTTGTCTTTGTGTAACTAATATTCCAGTAAGGATATGAAAAATGATGAATGTGCTGACATTTACAAAAAGAAAAACCAGAATGCGTTGAAACTGAATGTGAGATATATTCACTTAGTCTTAATTCAAAATCTATAGCATATTTACACGGAGGCCCCCAAATATGATTGAGATAGTGAAAAAAGAAATGATGTCTTAGGCATCAGTACCAGCAAGGCAATTTACAGATTAGGCAAAATTTAGGCAAAAGATACCATTTTTAATAATACCAAATATAATAAGTATGAATTTGTCTGGTTTTATACAATAAAAATGTGTTTTTTAGAGGTTACCTGAATTATGTTTATTAAATAGCAAATAAATTGTGAAAATTAGAAAACTAAATGTTAAAATTATTATAACATACATATTTACTAGAAAAATATGTATTATAAATAATATAAAAATTGACAATATGGACAATTATACACATTAATCCTTTCAGAAAAATCAACTTATAAACATCACAATTAACATTATCACTTTATGTAAAAATCAAAAAGTTTCATTCAATCTTAGTTCCTTTCAATGTTTAGGCTCCAAGCTCTATGATGGAGGGCACCTAACCTTTGTGCCTACCTGGGCCTGTATGGGTCTATATGTACCAAACATATGGAAAGAGTCCAAGGAATTTGTGATTAATGAGTAAATAAGATTTGGGTAGTATGACTGCAGGTAATTAAAATTTTTTTCTCTGATGTAATTTTCATTTTTTTGTATACTTTATAATTAGCACATGCTACATTTGTAATACAGGATATTATCTTTCAAAGAAAGGTACTGAATAGTATTAAATGTAAAATAAAATATTTTTGATGAATTAAAACTTGGAAATGGATTTAAAGGTTTTAATTATGAAATAAAATTAATGGGGAAGAACAACATATTAGCTGAGGGTATGCATTTTAGAGTTAGGCTGATTGGGTTTCATTTCCAGTTCTGCTCCCTCCCAGTTTGGTAGGATGACTTACCTCTCCATGCAAAGCTATTGTAAATCTGAAATGAAATACTGCCTAAAGGCACTGGCACTCATAGTTGCTTTCAAATGTTAGCTGCTTTTATTATTACAAAATGTCATATTAAAAATGAGTATTCTATAAGTTATTAGACTTTTTATGCTTAAATTTATACCTATTTTCTTATCTATTTCTTTTCCCATAAAGTAAAATGACTGCAAAAATAATTATCTTTGATGATTATATAATAAAATATTTCTCAAAATTTAAATGGAATTTAGAGCTGGGCATAGTCACTCAAATTTACACTGCATTTTTCCACTGAATAATGCATTATCGGAGGGAAAAATGCATCTAATTCCCATGTGAGCTTCAAAATTCTGCCTGGAAGTCATGCTTTATACTAGAATCTTTTGAAACCATCCATTCTTTAA